>NC_072412.2:5123240-6373240 GCF_028858775.2 Pan troglodytes
CCATTCTGTTCCATTCCATTCCATTCCATTCCATACCCCTAAGGTTGATTCCATAACTTTCCATTCCATTACATTCCATTCCACTGGGGTTGATTCCATTCCCTACCATTGCATTCCATTCCAATCCATTCTTTTCCATATCACTCAGGTAGACTCCATTGCATTCCATTCCGTTCCATTCCATTCCATTCCATTCCATAACCCTAAGGTTGATTCCATACCTTTCCATTCAATTCCATTCCATTCCACTGGGGTTGATTCCATTCCATTCCGTTCCATTCCATTCCATTCCATTCCATTCCATTCCATTCCATTCCCTACCTCACGTGCTGCTTCCATTCCATTCCATTCCATTCCATACCTCACGTGTTGCTTCCATTCCTTTCCATTCGACTCGGGTTGATTCCATTCCATTACTTTCCATTCCATGCCATTGTGCTCCACTTGGGTTGATTCCATTCCATTCGATTCCATTTTATTCCATTCCATTCCGTTCCATTCCACACCATTCCACAAGTGTTTACTGCATTCCATTCCATTCCATTCGTTTCCATTCAATTCTATTCCATTGAATTCCACTCGGTTTGATTCCATTCCATTCCATTCTATTCCATCCCATTCCATTCCGTTTGATTCCATTCCATTCCAATCCGCTGCATTCCACTCGGGTTGAGTCCATTCCATTCCATTCCTTTTGATTCCATTCCATTCCAATCCACTGCATTCCACTCAGGTTGAGTCCATTCCATTCCACTTGCGTGCATTCCAGACCATTCCACTCCATTGCATTCCCTTCCATTTCTTCCATTGCACTCGGTTTGATTCCATTCCATTCCATTACATTACATTGCATTCCATTCCATTCCATTCCACTCATGGTGATTCCATTCCACTCCATTCCATTCCATTCCATTCCATTCGATCCATTCCATTACATTGCATTCCGTTCCATTCCATTCCACTCATGGTGATTCCATTGCATTCCATTCCATTCCATTCCATTCCATTCCATTCCATTCCATTCCACTCGGGTAGATTCCATTCCATTCCATTGCATTCCTTTCAATTCCATTCCATCCCATTTCATTCCATTGCATTCCATTCCATTCGATTCCACTCGCGTTGATTCCATTCCATTCCATTTCATTCCATTCCATTCCATTCCAATCCATTCCATCCCATTTCATTCCACTAGGGTTGAATCCATTCCATTCCATTCCATTCCATTCCATTCCACTTCTGGTGATTCCATTCAATTCCATTCCATTCCATTCCATTCCATTCCATTCCATTCCATTCCATTCTCTTCCATTCCATTCCATTCCATTCCATTCCATTCCATTCCATTCCTCTCGGGTGGATTCCACTCCATTCCATACCATTCCATTCCATTTCATTCCATTGCATTCCATTCCATTCCACTCCACTCGGGTTGATTCCATTCCATTCCATTCCATTCTATTCCATTCCATTCCATTCCATTCCCCTCGGGTTGATTAAATTCCATTGCATTTCAATCAGTTACATTCCATTCTATTCTATTCCATTCCATTCCACTCTTGTTGATTCCATTCCATTCCATTCCACTCCATTCCATTCCGTTCCATTCCATTCTCTTCCATTCCATTCCATTCCATTCCATTCGGGTTGTTTCCACTCCATTCCATTCCATTCAATTCCACTAGTTTTGTTTCCATTCCGTTTTATTGCTTTCCATTCCATTGCATTCCATTGTAATCCATTCCATTCCATTCTGTTCTATTCTATTCCATTCCATTGCATTCTATTCCACCCTGGTTGATTCCATTCTATTCCATTCCATTCCATTCCATTTCATTCCATTCCATTTTATTCCACTCGGGTTGATTCCATTCCCTACCATTCCATTCCATTCCAATTCAATTTTTCCATATCACTCAGGTAGACTCCATTGCATTCCATTCTGTTCCATTCCATTCCATTCCATTCCATACCCCTAAGGTTGATTCCATAACTTTCCATTCAATTACAATCCATTCCACTGGGGTTGATTCCATTCCCTACCATTGCATTCCATTCCAATCCATTCTTTTCCATATCACTCAGGTAGACTCCATTGCATTCCATTCCGTTCCATTCCATTCCATTCCATTCCATAACCCTAAGGTTGATTCCATACCTTTCCATTCAATTCCATTCCATTCCACTGGGGTTGATTCCATTCCATTCCGTTCCATTCCATTCCATTCCATTCCATTACATTACATTCCATTCCATTCCATTACATTCCATTCCATTCCATTACATTCCATTCCCTACCTCACGTGCTGCTTCCATTCCATTCCATTCCATTCCATTCCATTCCATTCCATTCCATTCCATTCCATTCCATACCTCACGTGTTGCTTCCATTCCTTTCCATTCGACTCGGGTTGATTCCATTCCATTACTTTCCATTCCATGCCATTGTGCTCCACTTGGGTTGACTCCATTCCATTCGATTCCATTTTATTCCATTCCATTCCATTCCATTCCACACCATTCCACTAGTGTTTACTGCATTCCATTCCATTCCATTCGTTTCCATTCAATTCTATTCCATTGAATTCCACTCGGTTTGATTCCATTCCATTCCATTCTATTCCATCCCATTCCATTCCGTTTGATTCCATTCCATTCCAATCCGCTGCATTCCACTCGGGTTGAGTCCATTCCATTCCATTCCTTCTGATTCCATTCCATTCCAATCCACTGCATTCCACTCAGGTTGAGTCCATTCCATTCCACTTGCGTGCATTCCAGTCCATTCCACTCCATTGCATTCCCTTCCATTTCTTCCATTGCACTCGGTTTGATTCCATTCCATTCCATTCCATTCCATTCCATTCCATTCCATTCCATTCCACTCATGGTGATTCCATTCCATTCCATTCCATCCATTCCATTACATTGCATTCCATTCCATTCCATTCCATTCCTCTCATGGTGATTCCATTCCATTCCATTCCATTCCATTCCATTCCATTCCATTCCACTCGGGTAGATTCCATTCCATTCCATTACATTCCTTTCAATTCCATTCCATTCCATTTCATTCCATTGCATTCCATTCCATTCGATTCCACTCGCGTTGATTCCATTCCATTCCATTTCATTCCATTCCATTCCATTCCAATCCATTCCATTCCAATCCATTCCATCCCATTTCATTCCACTAGGGTTGATTCCATTCCATTCCATTCCATTCCATTCCATTCCATTCCGTTCCACTCGTGTTGATCCAATTCCAATCCATTCCATTCCATTCCATTCCACTTCTGGTGATTCCATTCCATTCCATTCCATTCCATTCTCTTCCATTCCATTCCATTCCATTCCATTCCATTCCATTCCATTTCATTCCTCTCGGGTGGATTCCACTCCATTCCATTCCATTCAATTCCACTAGTTTTGTTTCCTTTCCGTTTCATTGCTTTCCATTCCATTGCATTCCATTGTAATCCATTCCATTCCATTGCTTTCCATTCCAATGGGGTTGATTCCTTTCTATTCCATTCCATTCCATCCCATTCCATTCCATTGCACTAGGGCTGATTCCTTTCCATACCATTCCATTCTATTCCATTCCATTCCACTCGGGTAGATTCCATTCCATTGCACTCCATTCCATTCCTTTCCATTGCAATCCAGTCCATTCCATTCCATTCCACTCGGATTGATTCCATTCCATTCCATTCCACTCTGATTGATTCCATTCAATTCCATTCCATTTCATTTTATTCCATTCCATTCCATTCCACTCACATTGATTCCATTCCATTCCATTCCATTCCATTCCATTCCATTCTATTGCATTCCACTTGAGTTGACTCCATTCCATTCTATTCCTTTACATTCCATTCTATTCTATTCTATTCCATTCCATCGCATTCTATTCCACCCTGGTTGATTCCATTCTATTCCATTCCATTCCATTTCATTCCATTCCATTTTATTCCACTCGGGTTGATTCCATTCCCTACCATTCCATTCCATTCCAATTCAATTTTTCCATATCACTCAGGTAGACCTCATTGCATTCCATTCTGTTCCATTCCATTCCATTCCATTCCATACCCCTAAGGTTGATTCCATAACTTTCCATTCAATTACATTCCATTCCACTGGGGTTGATTCCATCCCTACCATTGCATTCCATTCCAATCCATTCTTTTCCATATCACTCAGGTAGACTCCATTGCATTCCATTCTGTTCCATTCCATTCCATTCCATTCCATAACCCTAAGGTTGATTCCATACCTTTCCATTCAATTCCATTCCATTCCACTGGGGTTGATTCCATTCCATTCTGTTCCATTCCATTCCATTCCATTCCATTCCATTCCATTCCATACCTCACGTGCTGCTGCCATTCCATTCCATTCCACTCATGGTGATTCCATTCCATTCCATTCCATTCCATTCCATTCCATTCCATCCATTTCATTACATTGCATTCCATTCCATTCCATTCCACTCATGGTGATTCCATTCCATTCCATTCCATTCCATTCCATTCCATTCCACTCGGGTAGATTCCATTCCATTACATTACATTCCTGTCAATTCCATTCCATTCCATTTCATTCCATTGCATTCCATTCCATTCGATTCCACTCGCGTTGATTCCATTCCATTTCATTTCATTCCATTCCATTCCATTCCAATCCATTCCATCCCATTTCATTCCACTAGGGTTGATTCCATTCCATTCCATTCCATTCCATTCCATTCCATTCCGTTCCACTCGTGTTGATCCAATTCCAATCCATTCCATTCCATTCCATTCCACTTCTGGTGATTCCATTCCATTCCATTCCATTCCATTCTCTTCCATTCCATTCCATTCCATTCCATTCCATTCCATTCCATTCCTCTCAGGTGGATTCCACTCCATTCCATACCAGTCCATTCCATTTCATTCCATTGCATTCCATTCCATTCCACTCCACTCGGGTTGATTCCATTCCATTCCATTCCATTCTATTCCATTCCATTCCATTCAATTCCCCTCGGGTTGATTAAATTCCATTGCATTTCAATCAGTTACATTCCATTCTATTCTATTCCATTCCATTCCACTCTTGTTCATTCCATTCGATTCCATTCCATTCCATTCCATTCCATTCCATTCCATTCCATTCTCTTCCATTCCATTCCATTCCATTACATTCTGGTTGTTTCCACTCCATTCCATTCCATTCAATTCCACTAGTTTTGTTTCCATTCCGTTTTATTGCTTTCCATTCCATTGCATTCCATTGTAATCCATTCCATTCCATTGCTTTCCATTCCAATGGGGTTGATTCCTTTCTATTCCATTCCATTCCATCCCATTCCATTCCATTGCACTAGGGCTGATTCCTTTCCATACCATTCCATTCTATTCCATTCCATTCCACTCGGGTAGATTCCATTCCATTGCACTCCATTCCATTCCATTCCATTGCAATCCAGTCCATTCCATTCCATTCCACTCGGATTGATTCCATTCCATTCCATTCCACTCTGATTGATTCCATTCAATTCCATTCCATTTCATTTTATTCCATTCCATTCCATTCCACTCACATTGATTCCATTCCATTCCATTCCATTCCATTTCATTCCATTCTATTGCATTCCACTTGAGTTGACTCCATTCCATTCTATTCCTTTACATTCCATTGCACTCCATTCTATTCTATTCTATTCTATTCCATTCCATTGCATTCTATTCCACCCTGGTTGATTCCATTCTATTCCATTCCATTCCATTCCATTTCATTCCATTCCATTTTATTCCACTCGGGTTGATTCCATTCCCTACCATTCCATTCCATTCCAATTCAATTTTTCCATATCACTCAGGTAGACTCCATTGCATTCCATTCTGTTCCATTCCATTCCATTCCATTCCATACCCTAAGGTTGATTCCATAACTTTCCATTCCATTACATTCCATTCCACTGGGGTTGATTCCATTCCCTACCATTGCATTCCATTCCAATCCATTCTTTTCCATATCACTCAGGTAGACTCCATTGCATTCCATTCCATTCCATTCCATTCCATTCCATTACCCTAAGGTTGATTCCATACCATTCCATTCAATTCCATTCCATTCCACTGGGGTTGATTCCATTCCATTCCGTTCCATTCCATTCCATTCCATTCCATTACATTACATTCCATTCCCTACCTCACGTGCTGCTTCCATTCCATTCCATTCCATTCCATTCCATTCCATTCCATTCCATACCTCACGTGTTGCTTCCATTCCTTTCCATTCGACTCGGGTTGATTCCATTCCATTACTTTCCATTCCATGCCATTGTGCTCCACTTGGGTTGACTCCATTCCATTCGATTCCATTTTATTCCATTCCATTCCATTCCATTCCACACCATTCCACTAGTGTTTACTGCATTCCATTCCATTCCATTCGTTTCCATTCAATTCCATTCCATTGAATTCCACTCGGTTTGATTCCATTCCATTCCATTCTATTCCATCCCATTGCATTCCGTTTGATTCCATTCCATTCCAATCCGCTGCATTCCACTCGGGTTGAGTCCATTCCATTCCATTCCTTTTGATTCCATTCCATTCCAATCCACTGCATTCCACTCAGGTTGAGTCCATTCCATTCCACTTGCGTGCATTCCAGTCCATTCCACTCCATTGCATTCCCTTCCATTTCTTCCATTGCACTCGGTTTGATTCCATTCCATTCCATTACATTACATTGCATTCCATTCCATTCCATTCCACTCATGGTGATTCCATTCCATTCCATTCCATTCCATCCATTCCATTACATTGCATTCCATTCCATTCCATTCCACTCATGGTGATTCCATTCCATTCCATTCCATTCCATTCCATCCATTCCATTACATTGCATTCCATTCCATTCCATTCCACTCATGGTGATTCCATTCCATTCCATTCCATTCCATTCCATTCCATTCCATTCCACTCGGGTAGATTCCATTCCATTCCATTACATTCCTTTCAATTCCATTCCATTCCATTTCATTCCATTGCATTCCATTCCATTCGATTCCACTCGCGTTGATTCCATTCCATTCCATTTCATTCCATTCCATTCCATTCCAATCCATTCCATCCCATTTCATTCCACTAGGGTTGATTCCATTCCATTCCATTCCATTCCATTCCATTCCATTCCATTCCATTCCGGTCCACTCGTGTTGATCCAATTCCAATCCATTCCATTCCATTCCATTCCACTTCTGGTGATTCCATTCCATTCCATTCCATTCCATTCCATTCTCTTCCATTCCATTCCATTCCATTCCATTCCTCTCAGGTGGATTCCACTCCATTCCATACCATTCCATTCCATTTCATTCCATTGCATTCCATTCCATTCCACTCCACTCGGGTTGATTCCATTCCATTCCATTCCATTCTATTCCATTCCATTCCATTCAATTCCCCTCGGGTTGATTAAATTCCATTGCATTTCAATCAGTTACATTCCATTCTATTCTATTCCATTCCATTCCACTCTTGTTCATTCCATTCCATTCCATTCCATTCCGTTCCATTCCATTCTCTTCCATTCCATTCCATTCCATTCCATTCGGGTTGTTTCCACTCCATTCCATTCCATTCAATTCCACTAGTTTTGTTTCCATTCCGTTTTATTGCTTTCCATTCCATTGCATTCCATTGTAATCCATTCCATTCCATTGCTTTCCATTCCAATGGGGTTGATTCCTTTCTATTCCATTCCATTCCATCCCATTCCATTCCATTGCACTAGGGCTGATTCCTTTCCATACCATTCCATTCTATTCCATTCCATTCCACTCGGGTAGATTCCATTCCATTGCACTCCATTCCATTCCTTTCCATTGCAATCCAGTCCATTCCATTCCATTCCACTCGGATTGATTCCATTCCATTCCATTCCACTCTGATTGATTCCATTCAATTCCATTCCATTTCATTTTATTCCATTCCATTCCATTCCACTCACATTGATTCCATTCCATTCCATTCCATTCCATTTCATTCCATTCTATTGCATTCCACTTGAGTTGACTCCATTCCATTCTATTCCTTTACATTCCATTCTATTCTATTCTATTCCATTCCATCGCATTCTATTCCACCCTGGTTGATTCCATTCTATTCCATTCCATTCCATTTCATTCCATTCCATTTTATTCCACTCGGGTTGATTCCATTCCCTACCATTCCATTCCATTCCAATTCAATTTTTCCATATCACTCAGGTAGACTCCATTGCATTCCATTCTGTTCCATTCCATTGCATTCCATTCCATACCCCTAATGTTGATTCCATAACTTTCCATTCAATTACATTCCATTCCACTGGGGTTGATTCCATCCCTACCATTGCATTCCATTCCAATCCATTCTTTTCCATATCACTCAGGTAGACTCCATTGCATTCCATTCCGTTCCATTCCATTCCATTCCATTCCATAACCCTAAAGTTGATTCCATACCTTTCCATTCAATTCCATTCCATTCCACTGGGGTTGATTCCATTCCATTCTGTTCCATTCCATTCCATTCCATTCCATTCCATTCCATTCCATACCTCACGTGCTGCTGCCATTCCATTCCATTCCACTCATGGTGATTCCATTCCATTCCATTCCATTCCATTCCATCCATTTCATTACATTGCATTCCATTCCATTCCATTCGACTCATGGTGATTCCATTCCATTCCATTCCATTCCATTCCATTCCATTCCACTCGGGTAGATTCCATTCCATTACATTACATTCCTTTCAATTCCATTCCATTCCATTTCATTCCATTGCATTCCATTCCATTCGATTCCACTAGCGTTGATTCCATTCCATTCCATTTCATTCCATTCCATTCCTCTCGGGTGGATTCCTCTCCATTCCATACCATTCCATTCCATTTCATTCCATTGCATTCCATTCCATTCCATTTCATTCCATTGCATTCCATTCCATTCCACTCCACTCGGGTTGATTCCATTCCATTCCATTCCATTCTATTCCATTCCATTCCATTCAATTCCCCTCGGGTTGATTAAATTCCACTGCATTTCAATCAGTTACATTCCATTCTATTCTATTCCATTCCATTCCACTCTTGTTCATTCCATTCGATTCCATTCCATTCCATTCCATTCCATTCCATTCCATACTCTTCCATTCCATTCCATTCCATTCCATACTCTTCCATTCCATTCCATTCCATTACATTCTGGTTGTTTCCACTCCATTCCATTCCATTCAATTCCACTAGTTTTGTTTCCATTCCGTTTTATTGCTTTCCATTCCATTGCATTCCATTGTAATCCATTCCATTCCATTGCTTTCCATTCCAATGGGGTTGATTCCTTTCTATTCCATTCCATTCCATCCCATTCCATTCCATTGCACTAGGGCTGATTCCTTTCCATACCATTCCATTCTATTCCATTCCATTCCACTCGGGTAGATTCCATTCCATTGCACTCCATTCCATTCCATTCCATTGCAATCCAGTCCATTCCATTCCATTCCACTCGGATTGATTCCATTCCATTCCATTCCACTCTGATTGATTCCATTCAATTCCATTCCATTTCATTTTATTCCATTCCATTCCATTCCACTCACATTGATTCCATTCCATTCCATTCCATTCCATTTCATTCCATTCTATTGCATTCCACTTGAGTTGACTCCATTCCATTCTATTCCTTTACATTCCATTCCATTCCATTCTATTCTATTCTATTCTATTCCATTCCATTGCATTCTATTCCACCCTGGTTGATTCCATTCTATTCCATTCCATTCCATTCCATTTCATTCCATTCCATTTTATTCCACTCGGGTTGATTCCATTCCCTACCATTCCATTCCATTTCAATTCAATTTTTCCATATCACTCAGGTAGACTCCATTGCATTCCATTCTGTTCCATTCCATTCCATTCCATTCCATACCGCTAAGGTTGATTCCATAACTTTCCATTCAATTACATTCCATTCCACTGGGGTTGATTCCATTCCCTACCATTGCATTCCATTCCAATCCATTCTTTTCCATATCACTCAGGTAGACTCCATTGCATTCCATTCCGTTCCATTCCATTCCATTCCATTCCATAACCCTAAGGTTGATTCCATACCTTTCCATTCAATTCCATTCCATTCCACTGGGGTTGATTCCATTCCATTCCGTTCCATTCCATTCCATTCCATTCCATTCCATTCCCTACCTCACGTGCTGCTTCCATTCCATTCCATTCCATTCCATTCCATTCCATACCTCACGTGTTGCTTCCATTCCTTTCCATTCGACTCGGGTTGATTCCATTCCATTACTTTCCATTCCATGCCATTGTGCTCCACTTGGGTGGATTCCATTCCATTCGATTCCATTTTATTCCATTCCATTCCATTCCATTCCACACCATTCCACTAGTGTTTACTGCATTCCATTCCATTCCATTCGTTTCCATTCAATTCTATTCCATTGAATTCCACTCGGTTTGATTCCATTCCATTCCATTCTATTCCATCCCATTCCATTCCGTTTGATTCCATTCCATTCCAATCCGCTGCATTCCACTCGGGTTGAGTCCATTCCATTCCATTCCTTTTGATTCCATTCCATTCCAATCCACTGCATTCCACTCAGGTTGAGTCCATTCCATTCCACTTGTGTGCATTCCAGTCCATTCCACTCCATTGCATTCCCTTCCATTTCTTCCATTGCACTCGGTTTGATTCCATTCCATTCCATTCCATTACATTGCATTCCATTCCATTCCATTCCATTCCATTCCACTCATGGTGATTCCATTCCATTCCATTCCATTCCATTCCATTCCATTCCATTCCATCCATTCCATTACATTGCATTCCATTCCATTCCAATCCACTCATGGTGATTCCATTGCATTCCATTGCATTCCATTCCATTCCATTCCATTCCATTCCACTCGGGTAGATTCCATTCCATTCCATTACATTCCTTTCAATTCCATTCCATTCCATTTCATTCCATTGCATTCCATTCCATTCGATTCCACTCGCGTTGATTCCATTCCATTCCATTTCATTCCATTCCATTCCATTCCAATCCATTCCATCCCATTTCATTCCACTAGGGTTGATTCCATTCCATTCCATTCCATTCCATTCCATTCCACTTCTGGTGATTCCATTCAATTCCATTCCATTCCATTCCATTCCATTCCATTCCATTCCATTCCATTCTCTTCCATTCCATTCCATTCCATTCCATTCCATTCCATTCCTCTCGGGTGGATTCCACTCCATTCCATACCATTCCATTCCATTTCATTCCATTGCATTCCATTCCATTCCACTCCACTCGGGTTGATTCCATTCCATTCCATTCCATTCTATTCCATTCCATTCCATTCAATTCCCCTCGGGTTGATTAAATTCCATTGCATTTCCATCAGTTACATTCCATTCTATTCTATTCCATTCCATTCCACTCTTGTTGATTCCATTCCATTCCAGTCCATTCCATTCCATTCCGTTCCATTCCATTCTCTTCCATTCCATTCCATTCCATTCCATTCGGGTTGTTTCCACTCCATTCCATTCCATTCAATTCCACTAGTTTTGTTTCCATTCCGTTTTATTGCTTTCCATTCCATTGCATTCCATTGTAATCCATTCCATTCCATTGCTTTCCATTCCAATGGGGTTGATTCCTTTCTATTCCATTCCATTCCATCCCATTCCATTCCATTGCACTAGGGCTGATTCCTTTCCATACCATTCCATTCTATTCCATTCCATTCCACTCGGGTAGATTCCATTCCATTGCACTCCATTCCATTCCTTTCCATTGCAATCCAGTCCATTCCATTCCATTCCACTCGGATTGATTCCATTCCATTCCATTCCACTCTGATTGATTCCATTCAATTCCATTCCATTTCATTTTATTCCATTCCATTCCATTCCACTCACATTGATTCCATTCCATTCCATTCCATTCCATTTCATTCCATTCTATTGCATTCCACTTGAGTTGACTCCATTCCATTCTATTCCTTTACATTCCATTCTATTCTATTCTATTCCATTCCATCGCATTCTATTCCACCCTGGTTGATTCCATTCTATTCCATTCCATTCCATTTCATTCCATTCCATTTTATTCCACTCGGGTTGATTCCATTCCCTACCATTCCATTCCATTCCAATTCAATTTTTCCATATCACTCAGGTAGACTCCATTGCATTCCATTCTGTTCCATTCCATTCCATTCCATTCCATACCCCTAAGGTTGATTCCATAACTTTCCATTCAATTACAATCCATTCCACTGGGGTTGATTCCATTCCCTACCATTGCATTCCATTCCAATCCATTCTTTTCCATATCACTCAGGTAGACTCCATTGCATTCCATTCCGTTCCATTCCATTCCATTCCATTCCATAACCCTAAGGTTGATTCCATACCTTTCCATTCAATTCCATTCCATTCCACTGGGGTTGATTCCATTCCATTCCGTTCCATTCCATTCCATTCCATTCCATTCCATTCCATTCCATTCCATTACATTACATTCCATTCCATTCCATTACATTCCATTCCCTACCTCACGTGCTGCTTCCATTCCATTCCATTCCATTCCATTCCATTCCATTCCATTCCATTCCATTCCATACCTCACGTGTTGCTTCCATTCCTTTCCATTCGACTCGGGTTGATTCCATTCCATTACTTTCCATTCCATGCCATTGTGCTCCACTTGGGTTGACTCCATTCCATTCGATTCCATTTTATTCCATTCCATTCCATTCCATTCCACACCATTCCACTAGTGTTTACTGCATTCCATTCCATTCCATTCGTTTCCATTCAATTCTATTCCATTGAATTCCACTCGGTTTGATTCCATTCCATTCCATTCTATTCCATCCCATTCCATTCCGTTTGATTCCATTCCATTCCAATCCGCTGCATTCCACTCGGGTTGAGTCCATTCCATTCCATTCCTTCTGATTCCATTCCATTCCAATCCACTGCATTCCACTCAGGTTGAGTCCATTCCATTCCACTTGCGTGCATTCCAGTCCATTCCACTCCATTGCATTCCCTTCCATTTCTTCCATTGCACTCGGTTTGATTCCATTCCATTCCATTCCATTACATTGCATTCCATTCCATTCCATTCCACTCATGGTGATTCCATTCCATTCCATTCCATCCATTCCATTACATTGCATTCCATTCCATTCCATTCCATTCCTCTCATGGTGATTCCATTCCATTCCATTCCATTCCATTCCATTCCATTCCACTCGGGTAGATTCCATTCCATTCCATTACATTCCTTTCAATTCCATTCCATTCCATTTCATTCCATTGCATTCCATTCCATTCGATTCCACTCGCGTTGATTCCATTCCATTCCATTTCATTCCATTCCATTCCATTCCAATCCATTCCATTCCAATCCATTCCATCCCATTTCATTCCACTAGGGTTGATTCCATTCCATTCCATTCCATTCCATTCCATTCCATTCCATTCCGTTCCACTCGTGTTGATCCAATTCCAATCCATTCCATTCCATTCCATTCCACTTCTGGTGATTCCATTCCATTCCATTCCATTCCATTCTCTTCCATTCCATTCCATTCCATTCGATTCCATTCCATTCCATTCCTCTCGGGTGGATTCCACTCCATTCCATTCCATTCAATTCCACTAGTTTTGTTTCCTTTCCGTTTCATTGCTTTCCATTCCATTGCATTCCATTGTAATCCATTCCATTCCATTGCTTTCCATTCCAATGGGGTTGATTCCTTTCTATTCCATTCCATTCCATCCCATTCCATTCCATTGCACTAGGGCTGATTCCTTTCCATACCATTCCATTCTATTCCATTCCATTCCACTCGGGTAGATTCCATTCCATTGCACTCCATTCCATTCCTTTCCATTGCAATCCAGTCCATTCCATTCCATTCCACTCGGATTGATTCCATTCCATTCCATTCCACTCTGATTGATTCCATTCAATTCCATTCCATTTCATTTTATTCCATTCCATTCCATTCCACTCACATTGATTCCATTCCATTCCATTCCATTCCATTCCATTCCATTCTATTGCATTCCACTTGAGTTGACTCCATTCCATTCTATTCCTTTACATTCCATTCTATTCTATTCTATTCCATTCCATCGCATTCTATTCCACCCTGGTTGATTCCATTCTATTCCATTCCATTCCATTTCATTCCATTCCATTTTATTCCACTCGGGTTGATTCCATTCCCTACCATTCCATTCCATTCCAATTCAATTTTTCCATATCACTCAGGTAGACCTCATTGCATTCCATTCTGTTCCATTCCATTCCATTCCATTCCATACCCCTAAGGTTGATTCCATAACTTTCCATTCAATTACATTCCATTCCACTGGGGTTGATTCCATCCCTACCATTGCATTCCATTCCAATCCATTCTTTTCCATATCACTCAGGTAGACTCCATTGCATTCCATTCTGTTCCATTCCATTCCATTCCATTCCATAACCCTAAGGTTGATTCCATACCTTTCCATTCAATTCCATTCCATTCCACTGGGGTTGATTCCATTCCATTCTGTTCCATTCCATTCCATTCCATTCCATTCCATTCCATTCCATACCTCACGTGCTGCTGCCATTCCATTCCATTCCACTCATGGTGATTCCATTCCATTCCATTCCATTCCATTCCATTCCATTCCATCCATTTCATTACATTGCATTCCATTCCATTCCATTCCACTCATGGTGATTCCATTCCATTCCATTCCATTCCATTCCATTCCATTCCACTCGGGTAGATTCCATTCCATTACATTACATTCCTGTCAATTCCATTCCATTCCATTTCATTCCATTGCATTCCATTCCATTCGATTCCACTCGCGTTGATTCCATTCCATTTCATTTCATTCCATTCCATTCCATTCCAATCCATTCCATCCCATTTCATTCCACTAGGGTTGATTCCATTCCATTCCATTCCATTCCATTCCATTCCATTCCGTTCCACTCGTGTTGATCCAATTCCAATCCATTCCATTCCATTCCATTCCACTTCTGGTGATTCCATTCCATTCCATTCCATTCCATTCTCTTCCATTCCATTCCATTCCATTCCATTCCATTCCATTCCATTCCTCTCAGGTGGATTCCACTCCATTCCATACCAGTCCATTCCATTTCATTCCATTGCATTCCATTCCATTCCACTCCACTCGGGTTGATTCCATTCCATTCCATTCCATTCTATTCCATTCCATTCCATTCAATTCCCCTCGGGTTGATTAAATTCCATTGCATTTCAATCAGTTACATTCCATTCTATTCTATTCCATTCCATTCCACTCTTGTTCATTCCATTCGATTCCATTCCATTCCATTCCATTCCATTCCATTCCATTCCATTCCATTCTCTTCCATTCCATTCCATTCCATTACATTCTGGTTGTTTCCACTCCATTCCATTCCATTCAATTCCACTAGTTTTGTTTCCATTCCGTTTTATTGCTTTCCATTCCATTGCATTCCATTGTAATCCATTCCATTCCATTGCTTTCCATTCCAATGGGGTTGATTCCTTTCTATTCCATTCCATTCCATCCCATTCCATTCCATTGCACTAGGGCTGATTCCTTTCCATACCATTCCATTCTATTCCATTCCATTCCACTCGGGTAGATTCCATTCCATTGCACTCCATTCCATTCCTTTCCATTGCAATCCAGTCCATTCCATTCCATTCCACTCGGATTGATTCCATTCCATTCCATTCCACTCTGATTGATTCCATTCAATTCCATTCCATTTCATTTTATTCCATTCCATTCCATTCCACTCACATTGATTCCATTCCATTCCATTCCATTCCATTTCATTCCATTCTATTGCATTCCACTTGAGTTGACTCCATTCCATTCTATTCCTTTACATTCCATTGCACTCCATTCTATTCTATTCTATTCTATTCCATTCCATTGCATTCTATTCCACCCTGGTTGATTCCATTCTATTCCATTCCATTCCATTCCATTTCATTCCATTCCATTTTATTCCACTCGGGTTGATTCCATTCCCTACCATTCCATTCCATTCCAATTCAATTTTTCCATATCACTCAGGTAGACTCCATTGCATTCCATTCTGTTCCATTCCATTCCATTCCATTCCATACCCTAAGGTTGATTCCATAACTTTCCATTCCATTACATTCCATTCCACTGGGGTTGATTCCATTCCCTACCATTGCATTCCATTCCAATCCATTCTTTTCCATATCACTCAGGTAGACTCCATTGCATTCCATTCCATTCCATTCCATTCCATTCCATAACCCTAAGGTTGATTCCATACCATTCCATTCAATTCCATTCCATTCCACTGGGGTTGATTCCATTCCATTCCGTTCCATTCCATTCCATTCCATTACATTACATTACATTCCATTCCCTACCTCACGTGCTGCTTCCATTCCATTCCATTCCATTCCATTCCATTCCATTCCATTCCATACCTCACGTGTTGCTTCCATTCCTTTCCATTCGACTCGGGTTGATTCCATTCCATTACTTTCCATTCCATGCCATTGTGCTCCACTTGGGTTGACTCCATTCCATTCGATTCCATTTTATTCCATTCCATTCCATTCCATTCCACACCATTCCACTAGTGTTTACTGCATTCCATTCCATTCCATTCGTTTCCATTCAATTCCATTCCATTGAATTCCACTCGGTTTGATTCCATTCCATTCCATTCTATTCCATCCCATTGCATTCCGTTTGATTCCATTCCATTCCAATCCGCTGCATTCCACTCGGGTTGAGTCCATTCCATTCCATTCCTTTTGATTCCATTCCATTCCAATCCACTGCATTCCACTCAGGTTGAGTCCATTCCATTCCACTTGCGTGCATTCCAGTCCATTCCACTCCATTGCATTCCCTTCCATTTCTTCCATTGCACTCGGTTTGATTCCATTCCATTCCATTACATTACATTGCATTCCATTCCATTCCATTCCACTCATGGTGATTCCATTCCATTCCATTCCATTCCATCCATTCCATTACATTGCATTCCATTCCATTCCATTCCACTCATGGTGATTCCATTCCATTCCATTCCATTCCATTCCATCCATTCCATTACATTGCATTCCATTCCATTCCATTCCACTCATGGTGATTCCATTCCATTCCATTCCATTCCATTCCATTCCATTCCATTCCACTCGGGTAGATTCCATTCCATTCCATTACATTCCTTTCAATTCCATTCCATTCCATTTCATTCCATTGCATTCCATTCCATTCGATTCCACTCGCGTTGATTCCATTCCATTCCATTTCATTCCATTCCATTCCATTCCAATCCATTCCATCCCATTTCATTCCACTAGGGTTGATTCCATTCCATTCCATTCCATTCCATTCCATTCCATTCCATTCCATTCCGGTCCACTCGTGTTGATCCAATTCCAATCCATTCCATTCCATTCCATTCCACTTCTGGTGATTCCATTCCATTCCATTCCATTCCATTCCATTCTCTTCCATTCCATTCCATTCCATTCCATTCCTCTCAGGTGGATTCCACTCCATTCCATACCATTCCATTCCATTTCATTCCATTGCATTCCATTCCATTCCACTCCACTCGGGTTGATTCCATTCCATTCCATTCCATTCTATTCCATTCCATTCCATTCAATTCCCCTCGGGTTGATTAAATTCCATTGCATTTCAATCAGTTACATTCCATTCTATTCTATTCCATTCCATTCCACTCTTGTTCATTCCATTCCATTCCATTCCATTCCGTTCCATTCCATTCTCTTCCATTCCATTCCATTCCATTCCATTCGGGTTGTTTCCACTCCATTCCATTCCATTCAATTCCACTAGTTTTGTTTCCATTCCGTTTTATTGCTTTCCATTCCATTGCATTCCATTGTAATCCATTCCATTCCATTGCTTTCCATTCCAATGGGGTTGATTCCTTTCTATTCCATTCCATTCCATCCCATTCCATTCCATTGCACTAGGGCTGATTCCTTTCCATACCATTCCATTCTATTCCATTCCATTCCACTCGGGTAGATTCCATTCCATTGCACTCCATTCCATTCCTTTCCATTGCAATCCAGTCCATTCCATTCCATTCCACTCGGATTGATTCCATTCCATTCCATTCCACTCTGATTGATTCCATTCAATTCCATTCCATTTCATTTTATTCCATTCCATTCCATTCCACTCACATTGATTCCATTCCATTCCATTCCATTCCATTTCATTCCATTCTATTGCATTCCACTTGAGTTGACTCCATTCCATTCTATTCCTTTACATTCCATTCTATTCTATTCTATTCCATTCCATCGCATTCTATTCCACCCTGGTTGATTCCATTCTATTCCATTCCATTCCATTTCATTCCATTCCATTTTATTCCACTCGGGTTGATTCCATTCCCTACCATTCCATTCCATTCCAATTCAATTTTTCCATATCACTCAGGTAGACTCCATTGCATTCCATTCTGTTCCATTCCATTGCATTCCATTCCATACCCCTAATGTTGATTCCATAACTTTCCATTCAATTACATTCCATTCCACTGGGGTTGATTCCATCCCTACCATTGCATTCCATTCCAATCCATTCTTTTCCATATCACTCAGGTAGACTCCATTGCATTCCATTCCGTTCCATTCCATTCCATTCCATTCCATAACCCTAAAGTTGATTCCATACCTTTCCATTCAATTCCATTCCATTCCACTGGGGTTGATTCCATTCCATTCTGTTCCATTCCATTCCATTCCATTCCATTCCATTCCATTCCATACCTCACGTGCTGCTGCCATTCCATTCCATTCCACTCATGGTGATTCCATTCCATTCCATTCCATTCCATTCCATCCATTTCATTACATTGCATTCCATTCCATTCCATTCGACTCATGGTGATTCCATTCCATTCCATTCCATTCCATTCCATTCCATTCCACTCGGGTAGATTCCATTCCATTACATTACATTCCTTTCAATTCCATTCCATTCCATTTCATTCCATTGCATTCCATTCCATTCGATTCCACTCGCGTTGATTCCATTCCATTCCATTTCATTCCATTCCATTCCTCTCGGGTGGATTCCTCTCCATTCCATACCATTCCATTCCATTTCATTCCATTGCATTCCATTCCATTCCATTTCATTCCATTGCATTCCATTCCATTCCACTCCACTCGGGTTGATTCCATTCCATTCCATTCCATTCTATTCCATTCCATTCCATTCAATTCCCCTCGGGTTGATTAAATTCCACTGCATTTCAATCAGTTACATTCCATTCTATTCTATTCCATTCCATTCCACTCTTGTTCATTCCATTCGATTCCATTCCATTCCATTCCATTCCATTCCATTCCATACTCTTCCATTCCATTCCATTCCATTCCATACTCTTCCATTCCATTCCATTCCATTACATTCTGGTTGTTTCCACTCCATTCCATTCCATTCAATTCCACTAGTTTTGTTTCCATTCCGTTTTATTGCTTTCCATTCCATTGCATTCCATTGTAATCCATTCCATTCCATTGCTTTCCATTCCAATGGGGTTGATTCCTTTCTATTCCATTCCATTCCATCCCATTCCATTCCATTGCACTAGGGCTGATTCCTTTCCATACCATTCCATTCTATTCCATTCCATTCCACTCGGGTAGATTCCATTCCATTGCACTCCATTCCATTCCATTCCATTGCAATCCAGTCCATTCCATTCCATTCCACTCGGATTGATTCCATTCCATTCCATTCCACTCTGATTGATTCCATTCAATTCCATTCCATTTCATTTTATTCCATTCCATTCCATTCCACTCACATTGATTCCATTCCATTCCATTCCATTCCATTTCATTCCATTCTATTGCATTCCACTTGAGTTGACTCCATTCCATTCTATTCCTTTACATTCCATTCCATTCCATTCTATTCTATTCTATTCTATTCCATTCCATTGCATTCTATTCCACCCTGGTTGATTCCATTCTATTCCATTCCATTCCATTCCATTTCATTCCATTCCATTTTATTCCACTCGGGTTGATTCCATTCCCTACCATTCCATTCCATTTCAATTCAATTTTTCCATATCACTCAGGTAGACTCCATTGCATTCCATTCTGTTCCATTCCATTCCATTCCATTCCATACCGCTAAGGTTGATTCCATAACTTTCCATTCAATTACATTCCATTCCACTGGGGTTGATTCCATTCCCTACCATTGCATTCCATTCCAATCCATTCTTTTCCATATCACTCAGGTAGACTCCATTGCATTCCATTCCGTTCCATTCCATTCCATTCCATTCCATAACCCTAAGGTTGATTCCATACCTTTCCATTCAATTCCATTCCATTCCACTGGGGTTGATTCCATTCCATTCCGTTCCATTCCATTCCATTCCATTCCATTCCATTCCCTACCTCACGTGCTGCTTCCATTCCATTCCATTCCATTCCATTCCATTCCATACCTCACGTGTTGCTTCCATTCCTTTCCATTCGACTCGGGTTGATTCCATTCCATTACTTTCCATTCCATGCCATTGTGCTCCACTTGGGTGGATTCCATTCCATTCGATTCCATTTTATTCCATTCCATTCCATTCCATTCCACACCATTCCACTAGTGTTTACTGCATTCCATTCCATTCCATTGGTTTCCATTCAATTCTATTCCATTGAATTCCACTCGGTTTGATTCCATTCCATTCCATTCTATTCCATCCCATTCCATTCCGTTTGATTCCATTCCATTCCAATCCGCTGCATTCCACTCGGGTTGAGTCCATTCCATTCCATTCCTTTTGATTCCATTCCATTCCAATCCACTGCATTCCACTCAGGTTGAGTCCATTCCATTCCACTTGTGTGCATTCCAGTCCATTCCACTCCATTGCATTCCCTTCCATTTCTTCCATTGCACTCGGTTTGATTCCATTCCATTCCATTCCATTACATTGCATTCCATTCCATTCCATTCCATTCCATTCCACTCATGGTGATTCCATTCCATTCCATTCCATTCCATTCCATTCCATTCCATTCCATCCATTCCATTACATTGCATTCCATTCCATTCCAATCCACTCATGGTGATTCCATTGCATTCCATTGCATTCCATTCCATTCCATTCCATTCCATTCCACTCGGGTAGATTCCATTCCATTCCATTACATTCCTTTCAATTCCATTCCATTCCATTTCATTCCATTGCATTCCATTCCATTCGATTCCACTCGCGTTGATTCCATTCCATTCCATTTCATTCCATTCCATTCCATTCCAATCCATTCCATCCCATTTCATTCCACTAGGGTTGATTCCATTCCATTCCATTCCATTCCATTCCATTCCACTTCTGGTGATTCCATTCAATTCCATTCCATTCCATTCCATTCCATTCCATTCCATTCCATTCCATTCTCTTCCATTCCATTCCATTCCATTCCATTCCATTCCATTCCTCTCGGGTGGATTCCACTCCATTCCATACCATTCCATTCCATTTCATTCCATTGCATTCCATTCCATTCCACTCCACTCGGGTTGATTCCATTCCATTCCATTCCATTCTATTCCATTCCATTCCATTCAATTCCCCTCGGGTTGATTAAATTCCATTGCATTTCCATCAGTTACATTCCATTCTATTCTATTCCATTCCATTCCACTCTTGTTGATTCCATTCCATTCCAGTCCATTCCATTCCATTCCGTTCCATTCCATTCTCTTCCATTCCATTCCATTCCATTCCATTCGGGTTGTTTCCACTCCATTCCATTCCATTCAATTCCACTAGTTTTGTTTCCATTCCGTTTTATTGCTTTCCATTCCATTGCATTCCATTGTAATCCATTCCATTCCATTGCTTTCCATTCCAATGGGGTTGATTCCTTTCTATTCCATTCCATTCCATCCCATTCCATTCCATTGCACTAGGGCTGATTCCTTTCCATACCATTCCATTCTATTCCATTCCATTCCACTCGGGTAGATTCCATTCCATTGCACTCCATTCCATTCCTTTCCATTGCAATCCAGTCCATTCCATTCCATTCCACTCGGATTGATTCCATTCCATTCCATTCCACTCTGATTGATTCCATTCAATTCCATTCCATTTCATTTTATTCCATTCCATTCCATTCCACTCACATTGATTCCATTCCATTCCATTCCATTCCATTTCATTCCATTCTATTGCATTCCACTTGAGTTGACTCCATTCCATTCTATTCCTTTACATTCCATTCTATTCTATTCTATTCCATTCCATCGCATTCTATTCCACCCTGGTTGATTCCATTCTATTCCATTCCATTCCATTTCATTCCATTCCATTTTATTCCACTCGGGTTGATTCCATTCCCTACCATTCCATTCCATTCCAATTCAATTTTTCCATATCACTCAGGTAGACTCCATTGCATTCCATTCTGTTCCATTCCATTCCATTCCATTCCATACCCCTAAGGTTGATTCCATAACTTTCCATTCAATTACATTCCATTCCACTGGGGTTGATTCCATCCCTACCATTGCATTCCATTCCAATCCATTCTTTTCCATATCACTCAGGTAGACTCTATTGCATTCCATTCCGTTCCATTCCATTCCATTCCATTCCATAACCCTAAGGTTGATTCCATACCTTTCCATTCAATTCCATTCCATTCCACTGGGTTGATTCCATTCCATTCTGTTCCATTCCATTCCATTCCATTCCATTCCATTCCATTCCATACCTCACGTGCTGCTTTCATTCCATTCCATTCCATACCTCACGTGTTGCTTCCATTCCATTCCATTCGACTCGGGTTGATTCCATTCCATTACTTTCCATTCCATGCCATCGTGCTCCACTTGGGTTGATTCCATTCCATTCGATTCCATTTTATTCCATTCCATTCCATTCCACACCATTCCACTAGTGTTTACTGCATTCCATTCCATTCCATTCGTTTCCATTCAATTCTATTCCATTGAATTCCACTCGGTTTGATTCCATTCCATTCCATTCTATTCCATCCCATTCCATTCCGTTTGATTCCATTCCATTCCAATCCGCTGCATTCCACTCGGGTTGAGTCCATTCCATTCCATTCCTTTTGATTCCATTCCATTCCAATCCACAGCATTCCACTCAGGTTGAGTCCATTCCATTCCACTTGCGTGCATTCCAGTCCATTCCACTCCACTGCATTCCCTTCCATTTCTTCCATTGTACTCGGTTTGATTCCATTCCATTCCGTTCCATTACATTGCATTCCATTCCATTCCATTCCACTCATGGTGATTCCATTCCATTCCATTCCATTCCATTCCATTCCATTCCATCCATTCCATTCCATTCCATCCATTCCATTACATTGCATTCCACTCCATTCCATTCCACTCATGGTGATTCCATTCCATTCCATTCCATTCCATTCCATTCCATTACATTGCATTCCATTCCATTCCATTCCACTCATGGTGATTCCATTGCATTCCATTCCATTCCATTCCATTCCACTCGGGTAGATTCCATTCCATTCCATTACATTCCTTTCAATTCCATTCCATTCCATTTCATTCCATTGCATTCCATTCCATTCGATTCCACTCGTGTTGATTCCATTCCATTCCATTTCATTCCATTCCATTCCATTCCAATCCATTCCATCCCATTCCATTCCACTAGGGTTGATTCCATTCCATTCCATTCCATTCCATTCCGTTCCACTCGTGTTGATCCAATTCCAATCCATTCCATTCCATTCCATTCCACTTCTGGTGATTCCATTCCATTCCATTCCATTCCATTCCATTCCATTCCATTCCTCTCGGGTGGATTCCACTCCATTCCATACCATTCCATTCCATTTCATTCCATTGCATTCCATTCCATTCCACTCCACTCGGGTTGATTCCATTCCATTCCATTCCATTCTATTCCATTCCATTCCATTCAATTCCCCTCGGGTTGATTAAATTAAATTCCATTGCATTTCAATCAGTTACATTCCATTCTATTCTATTCCATTCCATTCCACTCTTGTTGATTCCATTCCATTCCATTCCATTCCATTCCATTCCGTTCCATTCCATTCTCTTCCATTCCATTCCATTCCATTCCGTTCCATTCCATTCCATTCGGGTTGTTTCCACTCCATTCCATTCCATTCAATTCCACTAGTTTTGTTTCCATTCCGTTTTATTGCTTTCCATTCCATTGCATTCCATTGTAATCTATTCCATTCCATTGCTTTCCATTCCAATGGGGTTGATTCCTTTCTATTCCATTCCATTCCATCCCATTCCATTCCATTGCACTAGGGCTGATTCCTTTCCATACCATTCCATTCTATTCCATTCCATTCCACTCGCGTAGATTCCATTCCATTGCACTCCATTCCATTCCTTTCCATTGCAATCCAGTCCATTCCATTCCATTCCACTCGGATTGATTCCATTCCATTCCATTCCACTCTGATTGATTCCATTCAATTCCATTCCATTTCATTTTATTACATTCCATTCCATTCCACTCACATTGATTCCATTCCATTCCATTCAATTCCATTTCATTTTATTGCATTCCATTCCATTCCACTCACATTGATTCCATTCCATTCCATTCCATTCCATTTCATTCCATTCTATTGCATTCCACTTGAGTTGACTCCATTCCATTCTATTCCTTTACATTCCATTCCATTCCATTCTATTCTATTCTATTCCATTCCATCGCATTCTATTCCACCCTGGTTGATTCCATTCTATTCCATTCCATTCCATTCCATTTCATTCCATTCCATTTTATTCCACTCGGGTTGATTCCATTCCCTACCATTCCATTCCATTCCAATTCAATTTTTCCATATCACTCAGGTAGACCTCATTGCATTCCATTCTGTTCCATTCCATTCCATTCCATTCCATACCCCTAAGGTTGATTCCATAACCTTCCATTCAATTACATTCCATTCCACTGGGGTTGATTCCATCCCTACCATTGCATTCCATTCCAATCCATTCTTTTCCATATCACTCAGGTAGACTCCATTGCATTCCATTCCGTTCCATTCCATTCCATTCCATTCCATAACCCTGAGGTTGATTCCATACCTTTCCATTCAATTCCATTCCATTCCACTGGGGTTGATTCCATTCCATTCTGTTCCATTCCATTCCATTCCATTCCATTCCATTCCATTCCATACCTCACGTGTTGCTTCCATTCCATTCCATTCCACTCGGGTTGATTCCATTCCATTACTTTCCATTCCATGCCATTGTGCTCCACTTGGGTTGATTCCATTCCATTCGATTCCATTTTATTCCATTCCATTCCATTCCATTCCACACCATTCCACTAGTGTTTACTGCATTCCATTCCATTCCATTCGTTTCCATTCAATTCTATTCCATTGAATTCCACTCGGTTTGATTCCATTCCATTCCATTCTATTTCATCCCATTCCATTCCTTTTGATTCCATTCCATTCCAATCCGCTGCATTCCACTCGGGTTGAGTCCATTCCATTCCATTCCTTTTGATTCCATTCCATTCCAATCCACTGCATTCCACTCAGGTTGAGTCCATTCCATTCCACTTGCGTGCATTCCAGTCCATTCCACTCCATTGCATTCCCTTCCATTTCTTCCATTGCACTCGGTTTGATTCCATTCCATTCCATTCCATTACATTACATTGCATTCCATTCCATTCCATTCCACTCATGGTGATTCCATTCCATTCCATTCCATTCCATCCATTCCATTACATTGCACTCCATTCCATTCCATTCCACTCATGGTGATTCCATTCCATTCCATTCCATACCATTCCATCCATTCCATTACATTGCATTCCATTCCATTCCATTCCACTCATGGTGATTCCATTCCATTCCATTCCATTCCATTCCATTCCATTCCACTCGGGTAGATTCCATTCCATTCCATTACATTCCTTTCAATTCCATTCCATTCCATTTCATTCCATTGCATTCCATTCCATTCGATTCCACTCGCGTTGATTCCATTCCATTCCATTTCATTCCATTCCATTCCATTCCAATCCATTCCATCCCATTTCATTCCACTAGGGTTGATTCCATTCCATTCCATTCCATTCCATTCCGTTCCACTCGTGTTGATCCAATTCCAATCCATTCCATTCCATTCCATTCCACTTCTGGTGATTCCATTCCATTCCATTCCATTCCATTCCATTCCATTCCATTCTCTTCCATTCCATTCCATTCCATTCCATTCCATTCCTCTCGGGTGGATTCCACTCCATTCCATACCATTCCATTCCATTTCATTCCATTGCATTCCATTCCATTCCACTCCACTCGGGTTGATTCCATTCCATTCCATTCCATTCTATTCCATTCCATTCCATTCAATTCCCCTCGGGTTGATTAAATTCCATTGCATTTCAATCAGTTACATTCCATTCTATTCTATTCCATTCCATTCCACTCTTGTTCATTCCATTCCATTCCATTCCATTCCATTCCATTCCATTCCATTCCATTCCATTCCATTCTCTTCCATTCCATTCCATTCCATTCCATTCGGGTTGTTTCCACTCCATTCCATTCCATTCAATTCCACTAGTTTTGTTTCCATTCCGTTTTATTGCTTTCCATTCCATTGCATTCCATTGTAATCCATTCCATTCCATTGCTTTCCATTCCAATGGGGTTGATTCCTTTCTATTCCATTCCATTCCATCCCATTCCATTCCATTGCACTAGCGCTGATTCCTTTCCATACCATTCCATTCTATTCCATTCCATTCCACTCGGGTAGATTCCATTCCATTGCACTCCATTCCATTCCATTCCATTGCAATCCAGTCCATTCCATTCCATTCCACTCGGATTGATTCCATTCCATTCCATTCCACTCTGATTGATTCCATTCAATTCCATTCCATTTCATTTTATTCCATTCCATTCCATTCCACTCACATTGATTCCATTCCATTCCATTACATTCCATTTCATTCCATTCTATTGCATTCCACTTGAGTTGACTCCATTCCATTCTATTCCTTTACATTCCATTCCATTCCATTCTATTCTATTCTATTCCATTCCATTGCATTCTATTCCACCCTGGTTGATTCCATTCTATTCCATTCCATTCCATTCCATTTCATTCCATTCCATTTTATTCCACTCGGGTTGATTCCATTCCCTACCATTCCATTCCATTCCAATTCAATTTTTCCATATCCCTCAGGTAGACTCCATTGCATTCCATTCTGTTCCATTCCATTCCATTCCATTCCATACCGCTAAGGTTGATTCCATAACTTTCCATTCAATTACATTCCATTCCACTGGGGTTGATTCCATTCCCTACCATTGCATTCCATTCCAATCCATTCTTTTCCATATCACTCAGGTAGACTCCATTGCATTCCATTCCGTTCCATTCCATTCCATTCCATTCCATAACCCTAAGGTTGATTCCATACCTTTCCATTCAATTCCATTCCATTCCACTGGGGTTGATTCCATTCCATTCCGTTCCATTCCATTCCATTCCATTCCATTCCATTCCATTCCATTCCATTCCATTACATTCCATTCCCTACCTCACGTGCTGCTTCCATTCCATTCCATTCCATTCCATTCCATTCCATTCCATTCCATTCCATTCCATTCCATTCCATACCTCACGTGTTGCTTCCGTTCCTTTCCATTCGACTCGGGTTGATTCCATTCCATTACTTTCCATTCCATGCCATTGTGCTCCACTTGGGTTGACTCCATTCCATTCGATTCCATTTTATTCCATTCCATTCCATTCCATTCCACACCATTCCACTAGTGTTTACTGCATTCCATTCCATTCCATTCGTTTCCATTCAATTCTATTCCATTGAATTCCACTCGGTTTGATTCCATTCCATTCCATTCTATTCCATCCCATTCCATTCCGTTTGATTCCATTCCATTCCAATCCGCTGCATTCCACTCGGGTTGAGTCCATTCCATTCCATTCCTTTTGATTCCATTCCATTCCAATCCACTGCATTCCACTCAGGTTGAGTCCATTCCATTCCACTTGCGTGCATTCCAGTCCATTCCACTCCATTGCATTCCCTTCCATTTCTTCCACTGCACTCGGTTTGATTCCATTCCATTCCATTACATTACATTGCATTCCATTCCATTCCATTCCACTCATGGTGATTCCATTCCATTCCATTCCATTCCATCCATTCCATTACATTGCTTTACATTCCATTCCATTCCACTCCATTCCATTCCACTCATGGTGATTCCATTCCATTCCATTCCATTCCATTCCATTCCACTCGGGTAGATTCCATTCCATTCCATTACATTTCTTTCAATTCCATTCCATTCCATTTCATTCCATTGCATTCCATTCCATTCGATTCCACTCGCGTTGATTCCATTCCATTCCATTTCATTCCATTCCATTCCATTCCAATCCATTCCATCCCATTTCATTCCACTAGGGTTGATTCCATTCCATTCCATTCCGTTCCACTCGTGTTGATCCAATTCCAATCCGTTCCATTCCATTCCATTCCACTTCTGGTGATTCCATTCCATTCCATTCCATTCCATTCCATCCATTCCATTACATTGCATTCCATTCCATTCCATTCCACTCATGGAGATTCCATTCCATTCCATTCCATTCCATTCCATCCATTCCATTACATTGCATTCCATTCCATTCCATTCCACTCATGGTGATTCCATTCCATTCCATTCCATTCCATTCCATTCCATTCCATTGCATTACATTCCACTCGGGTAGATTCCATTCCATTACATTACATTCCTTTCAATTCCATTCCATTCCATTTCAATCCATTGCATTCCATTCCATTCGATTCCACTCGCGTTGATTCCATTCCATTCCATTTCATTCCATTCCATTCCATTCCAATCCATTCCATGCCATTTCATTCCACTAGGGTTGATTCCATTCCATTCCATTCCATTCCATTCCGTTCCATTCCATTCCACTCGGGTAGATTCCATTCCATTACATTACATTCCTTTCAATTCCATTCCATTCCATTTCATTCCATTGCATTCCATTCCATTCGATTCCACTCGCGTTGATTCCATTCCATTCCATTTCATTCCATTCCATTCCATTCCATTCCAATCCATTCCATCCCATTTCATTCCACTAGGGTTGATTCCATTCCATTCCATTCCATTCCATTCCATTCCATTCCATTCCATTCCGTTCCACTCGTGTTGATCCAATTCCAATCCATTCCATTCCATTCCATTCCACTTCTGGTGATTCCATTCCATTCCATTCCATTCCATTCCATTCCATTCTCTTCCATTCCATTCCATTCCATTCCATTCCATACCATTCCATTCCATTTCATTCCATTGCATTCCATTCCATTCCACTCCACTCGGGTTGATTCCATTCCATTCCATTCCATTCTATTCCATTCCATTCCATTCAATTCCCCTCGGGTTGATTAAATTCCGTTGCATTTCAATCAGTTACATTCCATTCTATTCTATTCCATTCCATTCCACTCTTGTTCATTCCATTCCATTCCATTCCATTCCATTCCATTCCATTCCGTTCCATTCCATTCTCTTTCATTCCAGTCCATTCCATTACATTCGGGTTGTTTCCACTCCATTCCATTCCATTCAATTCCACTAGTTTTGTTTCCATTCCGTTTTATTGCTTTCCATTCCATTGCATTCCATTGTAATCCATTCCATTCCATTGCTTTCCATTCCAATGGGGTTGATTCCTTTCTATTCCATTCCATTCCATCCCATTCCATTCCATTGCACTAGGGCTGATTCCTTTCCATACCATTCCATTCTATTCCATTCCATTCCACTCGGGTAGATTCCATTCCATTGCACTCCATTCCATTCCTTTCCATTGCAATCCAGTACATTCCATTCCATTCCACTCGGATTGATTCCATTCCATTCCATTCCACTCTGATTGATTCCATTCAATTCCACTCCATTTCTTTTTATTCCATTCCATTCCATTCCACTCACATTGATTCCATTCCATTCCATTCCATTCCATTTCATTCCATTCTATTGCATTCCACTTGAGTTGACTCAATTCCATTCTATTCCTTTACATTCCATTCCACTCCATTCTATTCTATTCTATTCTATTCCATTCCATTGCATTCTATTCCACCCTGGTTGATTCCATTCTATTCCATTCCATTCCATTCCATTTCATTCCATTCCATTTTATTCCACTCGGGTTGATTCCGTTCCCTACCATTCCATTCCATTCCAATTCAATTTTTCCATATCACTCAGGTAGACTCCATTGCATTCCATTCTGTTCCATTCCATTCCATTCCATTCCATACCCCTAAGGTTGATTCCATCACTTTCCATTCAATTACATTCCATTCCACTGGGGTTGATTCCATCCCTAGCATTGCATTCCATTCCAACCCATTCTTTTCCATATCACTCAGGTAGACTCCATTGCATTCCATTCCGTTCCATTCCATTCCATTCCATTCCATAACCCTAAGGTTGATTCCATACCTTTCCACTCAATTCCATTCCATTCCCCTGGGTTGATTCCATTCCATTCTGTTCCATTCCATTCCATTCCATTCCATTCCATTCCATTCCATTCCATACCTCACGTGCTGCTTCCATGCCATTCCATTCCATTCCATTCCATACCTCACGTGTTGCTTCCATTCCATTCCATTCCACTCGGGTTGATTCCATTCCACTACTTTCCATTCCATGCCATTGTGCTCCACTTGGGTTGATTCCATTCCATTCGATTCCATTTTATTCCACTCCATTCCATTCCATTCCACACCATTCCACTAGTGTTTACTGCATTCCATTCCATTCCATTCGTTTCCATTCAATTCTATTCCATTGAATTCCACTCGGTTTGATTCCATTCCATTCCATTCTATTTCATCCCATTCCATTCCGTTTGATTCCATTGCATTCCAATCCGCTGCATTCCACTCGGGTTGAGTCCATTCCATTCCATTCCTTTTGATTCCATTCCATTCCAATCCACTGCATTCCACTCAGGTTGAGTCCATTCCATTCCACTTGCGTGCATTCCAGTCCATTCCACTCCATTGCATTCCCTTCCATTTCTTCCATTGCACTCGGTTTGATTCCATTCCATTCCATTCCATTCCATTGCATTCCATTCCATTCCATTACATTGCATTCCATTCCATTCCATTCCACTCATGGTGATTCCATTCCATTCCATTCCATTCCATTCCATCCATTCCATTACATTGCATTCCATTCCATTCCATTCCACTCATGGTGATTCCATTCCATTCCATTCCATTCCATTCCATTCCATCCATTCCATTACCTTGCATTCCATTCCATTCCATTCCACTCATGGTGATTCCATTCCATTCCATTACATTACATTGCATTCCATTCCATTCCATTCCACTCCGGTAGATTCCATTCCATTCCATTACATTCCTTTCAATTCCATGCCATTCCATTTCATTCCATTGCATTCCATTCCATTTGATTCCACTCGCGTTGATTCCATTCCATTCCATTCCATTCCATTCCATTCCGTTCCACTCGTGTTGATCCAATTCCAATCCATTCCATTCCATTCCATTCCACTTCTGGTGATTCCATTCCATTCCATTCCATTCCATTCCATTCCATTCTCTTCCATTCCATTCCATTCCATTCCATTCCATTCCATTCAATTCCCCTCGGGTTGATTAAATTCCATTGCATTTCAATCAGTTACATTCCATTCTATTCTATTCCATTCCATTCCACTATTGTTCATTCCATTCGATTCCATTCCATTCCATTCCATTCCATTCCATTCCATTCCATTCCATTCTCTTCCATTCCATTCCATTCCATTACATTCTGGTTGTTTCCACTCCATTCCATTCCATTCAATTCCACTAGTTTTGTTTCCATTCCGTTTTATTGCTTTCCATTCCATTGCATTCCATTGTAATCCATTCCATTCCATTGCTTTCCATTCCAATGGGGTTGATTCCTTTCTATTCCATTCCATTCCATCCCATTCCATTCCATTGCACTAGGGCTGATTCCTTTCCATACCATTCCATTCTATTCCATTCCATTCCACTCGGGTAGATTCCATTCCATTGCACTCCATTCCATTCCATTCCATTGCAATCCAGTCCATTCCATTCCATTCCACTCGGATTGATTCCATTCCATTCCATTCCACTCTGATTGATTCCATTCAATTCCATTCCATTTCATTTTATTCCATTCCATTCCATTCCACTCACATTGATTCCATTCCATTCCATTCCATTCCATTTCATTCCATTCTATTGCATTCCACTTGAGTTGACTCCTTTCCATTCTATTCCTTTACATTCCATTCCACTCCATTCTATTCTATTCTACTCTATTCCATTCCATTGCATTCTATTCCACCCTGGTTGATTCCATTCTATTCCATTCCATTCCATTCCATTTCATTCCATTCCATTTTATTCCACTCGGGTTGATTCCATTCCCTACCATTCCATTCCATTCCAATTCAATTTTTCCATATCACTCAGGTAGACTCCATTGCATTCCATTCTGTTCCATTCCATTCCATTCCATTCCATACCCCTAAGGTTGATTCCATAACTTTCCATTCCATTACATTCCATTCCACTGGGGTTGATTCCATTCCCTACCATTCCATTCAAATCCACTGCATTCCACTCAGGTTGAGTCCATTCCATTCCACTTGCGTGCATTGCAGTCCATTCCACTCCATTGCATTCCCTTCCATTTCTTCCATTGCACTCGGTTTGATTCCATTCCATTCCATTACATTACATTGCATTCCATTCCATTCCATTACATTGCATTCCATTCCATTCCATTCCACTCATGGTGATTCCATTCCATTCCATTCCATTCCATTCCATCCATTCCATTACATTGCATTCCATTCCATTCCATTCCACTCATGGTGATTCCATTCCATTCCATTCCATTCCATTCCATTCCATCCATTCCATTACCTTTCATTCCATTCCATTCCATTCCACTCATGGTGATTCCATTCCATTCCATTACATTACATTGCATTCCATTCCATTCCATTCCACTCCGGTAGATTCCATTCCATTCCATTACATTCCTTTCAATTCCATGCCATTCCATTTCATTCCATTGCATTCCATTCCATTCGATTCCACTCGCGTTGATTCCATTCCATTCCATTCCATTCCATTCCATTCCGTTCCACTCGTGTTGATCCAATTCCAATCCATTCCATTCCATTCCATTCCACTTCTGGTGATTCCATTCCATTCCATTCCATTCCATTCCATTCTCTTCCATTCCATTCCATTCCATTCCATTCCATTCCATTCCATTCCATTCAATTCCCCTCGGGCTGATTAAATTCCATTGCATTTCAATCAGTTACATTCCATTCTATTCTATTCCATTCCATTCCACTCTTGTTCATTCCATTCGATTCCATTCCATTCCATTCCATTCCATTCCATTCCATTCCATTCTCTTCCATTCCATTCCATTCCATTACATTCTGGTTGTTTCCACTCCATTCCATTCCATTCAATTCCACTAGTTTTGTTTCCATTCCGTTTTATTGCTTTCCATTCCATTGCATTCCATTGTAATCCATTCCATTCCATTGCTTTCCATTCCAATGGGGTTGATTCCTTTCTATTCCATTCCATTCCATCCCATTCCATTCCATTGCACTAGGGCTGATTCCTTTCCATACCATTCCATTCTATTCCATTCCATTCCACTCGGGTAGATTCCATTCCATTTCACTCCATTCCATTCCATTCCATTGCAATCCAGTCCATTCCATTCCATTCCACTCGGATTGTTTCCATTCCATTCCATTCCACTCTGATTGATTCCATTCAATTCCATTCCATTTCATTTTATTCCATTCCATTCCATTCCACTCACATTGATTCCATTCCATTCCATTCCATTCCATTTCATTCCATTCTATTGCATTCCACTTGAGTTGACTCCATTCCATTCTATTCCTTTACATTCCATTCCACTCCATTCTATTCTATTCTATTCTATTCCATTCCATTGCATTCTATTCCACCCTGGTTGATTCCATTCTATTCCATTCCATTCCATTCCATTTCATTCCATTCCATTTTATTCCACTCGGGTTGATTCCATTCCCTACCATTCCATTCCATTCCAATTCAATTTTTCCATATCACTCAGGTAGACTCCATTGCATTCCATTCTGTTCCATTCCATTCCATTCCATTCCATACCCCTAAGGTTGATTCCATAACTTTCCATTCCATTACATTCCATTCCACTGGGGTTGATTCCATTCCCTACCATTGCATTCCATTCCAATCCATTCTTTTCCATATCACTCAGGTAGACTCCATTGCATTCCATTCCATTCCATTCCATTCCATTCCATAACCCTAAGATTGATTCCATACCTTTCCATTCAATTCCATTCCATTCCACTGGGGTTGATTCCATTCCATTCCGTTCCATTCCATTCCATTCCATTCCATTACATTACATTCCATTCCCTACCTCACGTGCTGCTTCCATTCCATTCCATTCCATTCCATTCCATTCCATACCTCACGTGTTGCTTCCATTCCTTTCCATTCGACTCGGGTTGATTCCATTCCATTACTTTCCATTCCATGCCATTGTGCTCCACTTGGGTTGACTCCATTCCATTCGATTCCATTTTATTCCATTCCATTCCATTCCATTCCACACCATTCCACTAGTGTTTACTGCATTCCATTCCATTCCATTCGTTTCCATTCAATTCCATTCCATTGAATTCCACTCGGTTTGATTCCATTCCATTCCATTCTATTCCATCCCATTCCATTCCGTTTGATTCCATTCCATTCCAATCCGCTGCATTCCACTCGGGTTGAGTCCATTCCATTCCATTCCTTTTGATTCCATTCCATTCCAATCCACTGCATTCCACTCAGGTTGAGTCCATTCCATTCCACTTGCGTGCATTCCAGTCCATTCCACTCCATTGCATTCCCTTCCATTTCTTCCATTGCACTCGGTTTGATTCCATTCCATTCCATTCCATTACATTGCATTCCATTCCATTCCATTCCACTCATGGTGATTCCATTCCATTCCATTCCATTCCATCCATTCCATTACATTGCATTCCATTCCATTCCATTCCACTCATGGTGATTCCATTCCATTCCATTCCATTCCATTCCATCCATTCCATTACATTGCATTCCATTCCATTCCATTCCACTCATGGTGATTCCATTCCATTCCATTCCATTCCATTCCATTCCATTCCACTCGGGTAGATTCCATTCCATTCCATTACATGCCTTTCAATTCCATTCCATTCCATTTCATTCCATTGCATTCCATTCCATTCGATTCCACTCGCGTTGATTCCATTCCATTCCATTTCATTCCATTACATTCCATTCCAATCCATTCCATCCCATTTCATTCCACTAGGGTTGATTCCATTCCATTCCATTCCATTCCATTCCGGTCCACTCGTGTTGATCCAATTCCAATCCATTCCATTCCATTCCATTCCACTTCTGGTGATTCCATTCCATTCCATTCCATTCCATTCCATTCTCTTCCATTCCATTCCATTCCATTCCATTCCATTCCATTCCATTCCTCTCAGGTGGATTCCACTCCATTCCATACCATTCCATTCCATTTCATTCCATTGCATTCCATTCCATTCCACTAGACTCGGGTTGATTCCATTCCATTCCATTCCATTCTATTCCATTCCATTCCATTCAATTCCCCTCGGGTTGATTAAATTCCATTGCATTTCAATCAGTTACATTCCATTCTATTCTATTCCATTCCATTCCACTCTTGTTCATTCCATTCCATTCCATTCCATTCCGTTCCATTCCATTCTCTTCCATTCCATTCCATTCCATTCCATTCGGGTTGTTTCCACTCCATTCCATTCCATTCAATTCCACTAGTTTTGTTTCCATTCCGTTTTATTGCTTTCCATTCCATTGCATTCCATTGTAATCCATTCCATTCCATTGCTTTCCATTCCAATGGGGTTGATTCCTTTCTATTCCATTCCATTCCATCCCATTCCATTCCATTGCACTAGGGCTGATTCCTTTCCATACCATTCCATTCTATTCCATTCCATTCCACTCGGGTAGATTCCATTCCATTGCACTCCATTCCATTCCTTTCCATTGCAATCCAGTCCATTCCATTCCATTCCACTCGGATTGATTCCATTCCATTCCATTCCACTCTGATTGATTCCATTCAATTCCATTCCATTTCATTTTATTCCATTCCATTCCATTCCACTCACATTGATTCCATTCCATTCCATTCCATTCCATTTCATTCCATTCTATTGCATTCCACTTGAGTTGACTCCATTCCATTCTATTCCTTTACATTCCATTCTATTCTATTCCATTCCATTCCATCGCATTCTATTCCACCCTGGTTGATTCCATTCTATTCCATTCCATTCCATTTCATTCCATTCCATTTTATTCCACTCGGGTTGATTCCATTCCCTACCATTCCATTCCATTCCAATTCAATTTTTCCATATCACTCAGGTAGACTCCATTGCATTCCATTCTGTTCCATTCCATTGCATTCCATTCCATACCCCTAAGGTTGATTCCATAACTTTCCATTCAATTACATTCCTTTCCACTGGGGTTGATTCCATCCCTACCACTGCATTCCATTCCAATCCATTCTTTTCCATATCACTCAGGTAGACTCCATTGCATTCCATTCCGTTCCATTCCATTCCATTCCATTCCATAACCCTAAAGTTGATTCCATACCTTTCCATTCAATTCCATTCCATTCCACTGGGGTTGATTCCATTCCATTCCATTCCATTCCATTCCATTCCATTCCATTCCATTCCATTCCATACCTCACGTGCTGCTGCCATTCCATTCCATTCCACTCATGGTGATTCCATTCCATTCCATTCCATTCCATTCCATCCATTCCATTACATTGCATTCCATTCCATTCCATTCGACTCATGGTGATTCCATTCCATTCCATTCCATTCCATTCCATTCCATTCCATTCCACTCGGGTAGATTCCATTCCATTACATTACATTCCTTTCAATTCCATTCCATTCCATTTCATTCCATTGCATTCCATTCCATTCGATTCCACTCGCGTTGATTCCATTCCATTCCATTTCATTCCATTCCATTCCTCTCGGGTGGATTCCTCTCCATTCCATACCATTCCATTCCATTTCATTCCATTGCATTCCATTCCATTCCATTTCATTCCATTGCATTCCATTCCATTCCACTCCACTCGGGTTGATTCCATTCCATTCCATTCCATTCTATTCCATTCCATTCCATTGAATTCCCCTCGGGTTGATTAAATTCCATTGCATTTCAATCAGTTACATTCCATTCTATTCTATTCCATTCCATTCCACTCTTGTTCATTCCATTCGATTCCATTCCATTCCATTCCATTCCATTCTCTTCCATTCCATTCCATTCCATTACATTCTGGTTGTTTCCACTCCATTCCATTCCATTCAATTCCACTAGTTTTGTTTCCATTCCGTTTTATTGCTTTCCATTCCATTGCATTCCATTGTAATCCATTCCATTCCATTGCTTTCCATTCCAATGGGGTTGATTCCTTTCTATTCCGTTCCATTCCATCCCATTCCATTCCATTGCACTAGGGCTGATTCCTTTCCATACCATTCCATTCTATTCCATTCCATTCCACTCGGGTAGATTCCATTCCATTGCACTCCATTCCATTCCATTCCATTGCAATCCAGTCCATTCCATTCCATTCCACTCGGATTGATTCCATTCCATTCCATTCCACTCTGATTGATTCCATTCAATTCCATTCCATTTCATTTTATTCCATTCCATTCCATTCCACTCACATTGATTCCATTCCATTCCATTACATTCCATTTCATTCCATTCTATTGCATTCCACTTGAGTTGACTCCATTCCATTCTATTCCTTTACATTCCATTCCACTCCATTCTATTCTATTCTATTCTATTCCATTCCATTGCATTCTATTCCACCCTGGTTGATTCCATTCTATTCCATTCCATTCCATTCCATTTCATTCCATTCCATTTTATTCCACTCGGGTTGATTCCATTCCCTACCATTCCATTCCATTCCAATTCAATTTTTCCATATCACTCAGGTAGACTCCATTGCATTCCATTCTGTTCCATTCCATTCCATTCCATTCCATACCCCTAAGGTTGATTCCATAACTTTCCATTCCATTACATTCCATTCCACTGGGGTTGATTCCATTCCCTACCATTGCATTCCATTCCAATCCATTCTTTTCCATATCACTCAGGTAGACTCCATTGCATTCCATTCCATTCCATTCCATTCCATTCCATAACCCTAAGGTTGATTCCATACCTTTCCATTCAATTCCATTCCATTCCACTCGGGTTGATTCCATTCCATTCCGTTCCATTCCATTCCATTCCATTCCATTACATTACATTCCATTCCCTACCTCACGTGCTGCTTCCATTCCATTCCATTCCATTCCATTCCATTCCATTCCATACCTCATGTGTTGCTTCCATTCCTTTCCATTCGACTCGGGTTGATTCCATTCCATTACTTTCCATTCCATGCCATTGTGCTCCACTTGGGTTGACTCCATTCCATTCGATTCCATTTTATTCCATTCCATTCCATTCCATTCCACACCATTCCACTAGTGTTTACTGCATTCCATTCCATTCCATTCGTTTCCATTCAATTCCATTCCATTGAATTCCACTCGGTTTGATTCCATTCCATTCCATTCTATTCCATCCCATTCCATTCCGTTTGATTCCATTCCATTCCAATCCGCTGCATTCCACTCGGGTTGAGTCCATTCCATTCCATTCCTTTTGATTCCATTCCATTCCAATCCACTGCATTCCACTCAGGTTGAGTCCATTCCATTCCACTTGCGTGCATTCCAGTCCATTCCACTCCATTGCATTCCCTTCCATTTCTTCCATTGCACTCGGTTTGATTCCATTCCATTCCATTACATTACATTGCATTCCATTCCATTCCATTCCACTCATGGTGATTCCATTCCATTCCATTCCATTCCATCCATTCCATTACATTGCATTCCATTCCATTCCATTCCACTCATGGTGATTCCATTCCATTCCATTCCATTCCATTCCATCCATTCCATTACATTGCATTCCATTCCATTCCATTCCACTCATGGTGATTCCATTCCATTCCATTCCATTCCATTCCATTCCATTCCACTCGGGTAGATTCCATTCCATTCCATTACATTCCTTTCAATTCCATTCCATTCCATTTCATTCCATTGCATTCCATTCCATTCGATTCCACTCGCGTTGATTCCATTCCATTCCATTTCATTCCATTCCATTCCATTCCAATCCATTCCATCCCATTTCATTCCACTAGGGTTGATTCCATTCCATTCCATTCCATTCCATTCCATTCCATTCCATTCCATTCCGGTCCACTCGTGTTGATCCAATTCCAATCCATTCCATTCCATTCCACTCCACTTCTGGTGATTCCATTCCATTCCATTCCATTCCATTCCATTCTCTTCCATTCCATTCCATTCCATTCCATTCCATTCCATTCCATTCCATTCCTCTCAGGTGGATTCCACTCCATTCCATACCATTCCATTCCATTGCATTCCATTCCATTCCACTCCACTCGGGTTGATTCCATTCCATTCCATTCCATTCTATTCCATTCCATTCCATTCAATTCCCCTCGGGTTGATTAAATTCCATTGCATTTCAATCAGTTACATTCCATTCCATTCTATTCCATTCCATTCCACTCTTGTTGATTCCATTCCATTCCATTCCATTCCGTTCCATTCCATTCTCTTCCATTCCATTCCATTCCATTCCATTCCGGTTGTTTCCACTCCATTCCATTCCATTCAATTCCACTAGTTTTGTTTCCATTCCGTTTTATTGCTTTCCATTCCATTGCATTCCATTGTAATCCATTCCATTCCATTGCTTTCCATTCCAATGGGGTTGATTCCTTCCTATTCCATTCCATTCCATCCCATTCCATTCCATTGCACTAGGGCTGATTCCTTTCCATACCATTCCATTCTATTCCATGCCATTCCACTCGGGTAGATTCCATTCCATTGCACTCCATTCCATTCCTTTCCATTGCAATCCAGTCCATTCCATTCCATTCCACTCGGATTGATTCCATTCCATTCCATTCCACTCTGATTGATTCCATTCAATTCCATTCCATTTCATTTTATTCCATTCCATTCCATTCCACTCACATTGATTCCATTCCATTCCATTCCATTCCATTTCATTCCATTCTATTGCATTCCACTTGAGTTGACTCCATTCCATTCTATTCCTTTACATTCCATTCTATTCTATTCTATTCCATTCCATCGCATTCTATTCCACCCTGGTTGATTCCATTCTATTCCATTCCATTCCATTTCATTCCATTCCATTTTATTCCACTCGGGTTGATTCCATTCCCTACCATTCCATTCCATTCCAATTCAATTTTTCCATATCACTCAGGTAGACTCCATTGCATTCCATTGTGTTCCATTCCATTCCATTCCATTCCATACCCCTAAGGTTGATTCCATACCTTTCCATTCAATTACATTCCATTCCACTGGGGTTGATTCCATCCCTACCATTGCATTCCATTCCAATCCATTCTTTTCCATATCACTCAGGTAGACTCCATTGCATTCCATTCCGTTCCATTCCATTCCATTCCATTCCATAACCCTAAGGTTGATTCCATACCTTTCCATTCAATTCCATTCCATTCCACTGGGGTTGATTCCATTCCATTCTGTTCCATTCCATTCCATTCCATTCCATTCCATACCTCACGTGCTGCTTCCATTCCATTCCATTCCACTCATGGTGATACCATTCCATTCCATTCCATTCCATCCATTCCATTCCATTGCTTTCCATTCCAATGGGGTTGATTCCTTTCTATTCCATTCCATTCCATCCCATTCCATTCCATTGCACTAGGGCTGATTCCTTTCCATACCATTCCATTCTATTCCATTCCATTCCACTCGTGTAGATTCCATTCCATTGCACTCCATTCCATTCCTTTCCATTGCAATCCAGTCCATTCCATTCCATTCCACTCGGATTGATTCCATTCCATTCCATTCCACTCTGATTGATTCCATTCAATTCCATTCCATTTCATTTTATTCCATTCCATTCCATTCCACTCACATTGATTCCATTCCATTCCATTCCATTCCATTTCATTCCATTCTATTGCATTCCACTTGAGTTGACTCCATTCCATTCTATTCCTTTACATTCCATTGCATTCCATTCTATTCTATTCTATTCCATTCCATCGCATTCTATTCCACCCTGGTTGATTCCATTCTATTCCATTCCATTCCATTTCATTCCATTCCATTTTATTCCACTCGGGTTGATTCCATTCCCTACCATTCCATTCCATTCCAATTCAATTTTTCCATATCACTCAGGTAGACTCCATTGCATTCCATTCTGTTCCATTCCATTGCATTCCATTCCATACCCCTAAGGTTGATTCCATAACTTTCCATTCAATTACATTCCATTCCACTGGGGTTGATTCCATCCCTACCATTGCATTCCATTCCAATCCATTCTTTTCCATATCACTCAGGTAGACTCCATTGCATTCCATTCCGTTCCATTCCATTCCATTCCATTCCATAACCCTAAAGTTGATTCCATACCTTTCCATTCAATTCCATTCCATTCCACTGGGGTTGATTCCATTCCATTCTGTTCCATTCCATTCCATTCCATTCCATTCCATACCTCACGTGCTGCTGCCATTCCATTCCATTCCACTCATGGTGATTCCATTCCATTCCATTCCATTCCATTCCATTCCATCCATTCCATTACATTGCATTCCATTCCATTCCATTCGACTCATGGTGATTCCATTCCATTCCATTCCATTCCATTCCATTCCATTCCACTCGGGTAGATTCCATTCCATTACATTACATTCCTTTCAATTCCATTCCATTCCATTTCATTCCATTGCATTCCATTCCATTCGATTCCACTCGCCTTGATTCCATTCCATTCCATTTCATTCCATTCCATTCCTCTCGGGTGGATTCCTCTCCATTCCATACCATTCCATGCCATTTCATTCCATTGCATTCCATTCCATTCCATTTCATTCCATTGCATTCCATTCCATTCCACTCCACTCGGGTTGATTCCGTTCCATTCCATTCCATTCCATTCTATTCCATTCCATTCCATTCAATTCCCCTCGGGTTGATTAAATTCCATTGCATTTCAATCAGTTACATTCCATTCTATTGTATTCCATTCCATTCCACTCTTGTTCATTCCATTCGATTCCATTCCATTCCATTCCATTCCATTCCATTCCATTCTCTTCCATTCCATTCCATTCCATTACATTCTGGTTGTTTCCACTCCATTCCATTCCATTCAATTCCACTAGTTTTGTTTCCATTCCGTTTTATTGCTTTCCATTCCATTGCATTCCATTGTAATCCATTCCATTCCATTGCTTTCCATTCCAATGGGGTTGATTCCTTTCTATTCCATTCCATTCCATCCCATTCCTTTCCATTGCACTAGGGCTGATTCCTTTCCATACCATTCCATTCTATTCCATTCCATTCCACTCGGGTAGATTCCATTCCATTGCACTCCATTCCATTCCATTCCATTGCAATCCAGTCCATTCCATTCCATTCCACTCGGATTGATTCCATTCCATTCCATTCCACTCTGATTGATTCCATTCAATTCCATTCCATTTCATTTTATTCCATTCCATTCCATTCCACTCACATTGATTCCATTCCATTCCATTCCATTCCATTTCATTCCATTCTATTGCATTCCACTTGAGTTGACTCCATTCCATTCTATTCCTTTACATTCCATTCCATTCCATTCTATTCTATTCTATTCTATTCCATTCCATTGCATTCTATTCCACCCTGGTTGATTCCATTCTATTCCATTCCATTCCATTCCATTTCATTCCATTCCATTTTATTCCACTCGGGTTGATTCCATTCCCTACCATTCCATTCCATTCCAATTCAATTTTTCCATATCACTCAGGTAGACTCCATTGCATTCCATTCTGTTCCATTCCATTCCATTCCATTCCATACCGCTAAGGTTGATTCCATAACTTTCCATTCAATTACATTCCATTCCACTGGGGTTGATTCCATTCCCTACCATTGCATTCCATTCCAATCCATTCTTTTCCGTATCACTCAGGTAGACTCCATTGCATTCCATTCCGTTCCATTCCATTCCATTCCATTCCATAACCCTAAGGTTGATTCCATACCTTTCCATTCAATTCCATTCCATTCCACTGGGGTTGATTCCATTCCATTCCGTTCCATTCCATTCCATTCCATTCCATTCCATTCCATTCCATTCCATTCCCTACCTCACGTGCTGCTTCCATTCCATTCCATTCCATTCCATTCCATTCCATTCCATACCTCACGTGTTGCTTCCATTCCTTTCCATTCGACTCGGGTTGATTCCATTCCATTACTTTCCATTCCATGCCATTGTGCTCCACTTGGGTTGATTCCATTCCATTCGATTCCATTTTATTCCATTCCATTCCATTCCATTCCACACCATTCCACTAGTGTTTACTGCATTCCATTCCATTCCATTCGTTTCCATTCAATTCTATTCCATTGAATTCCACTCGGTTTGATTCCATTCCATTCCATTCTATTCCATCCCATTCCATTCCGTTTGATTCCATTCCATTCCAATCCGCTGCATTCCACTCGGGTTGAGTCCATTCCATTCCATTCCTTTTGATTCCATTCCATTCCAATCCACTGCATTCCACTCAGGTTGAGTCCATTCCATTCCACTTGTGTGCATTCCAGTCCATTCCACTCCATTGCATTCCCTTCCATTTCTTCCATTGCACTCGGTTTGATTCCATTCCATTCCATTACATTACATTGCATTCCATTCCATTCCATTCCATTCCACTCATGGTGATTCCATTCCATTCCATTCCATTCCATTCCATTCCATTCCATTCCATCCATTCCATTACATTGCATTCCATTCCATACCAATCCACTCATGGTGATTCCATTGCATTCCATTGCATTCCATTCCATTCCATTCCATTCCATTCCATTCCATTCCTCTCGGGTGGATTCCACTCCATTCCATACCATTCCATTCCATTTCATTCCATTGCATTCCATTCCATTCCACTCCACTCGGGTTGATTCCATTCCATTCCATTCCATTCTATTCCATTCCATTCCATTCAATTCCCCTCGGGTTGATTAAATTCCATTGCATTTCAATCAGTTACATTCCATTCTATTCTATTCCATTCCATTCCACTCTTGTTGATTCCATTCCATTCCATTCCATTCCATTCCATTCCATTCCATTCTCTTCCATTCCATTCCATTCCATTCCATTCGGGTTGTTTCCACTCCATTCCATTCCATTCAATTCCACTAGTTTTGTTTCCATTCCGTTTTATTGCTTTCCATTCCATTGCATTCCATTGTAATCCATTCCATTCCATTGCTTTCCATTCCAATGGTGTTGATTCCTTTCTATTCCATTCCATTCCATCCCATTCCATTCCATTGCACTAGGGCTGATTCCTTTCCATACCATTCCATTCTATTCCATTCCATTCCACTCGGGTAGATTCCATTCCATTGCACTCCATTCCATTCCTTTCCATTGCAATCCAGTCCATTCCATTCCATTCCACTCGGATTGATTCCATTCCATTCCATTCCACTCTGATTGATTCCATTCAATTCCATTCCATTTCATTTTATTCCATTCCATTCCATTCCACTCACATTGATTCCATTCCATTCCATTCCATTCCATTTCATTCCATTCTATTGCATTCCACTTGAGTTGACTCCATTCCATTCTATTCCTTTACATTCCATTCTATTCTATTCTATTCCATTCCATCGCATTCTATTCCACCCTGGTTGATTCCATTCTATTCCATTCCATTCCATTTCATTCCATTCCATTTTATTCCACTCGGGTTGATTCCATTCCCTACCATTCCATTCCATTCCAATTCAATTTTTCCATATCACTCAGGTAGACTCCATTGCATTCCATTCTGTTCCATTCCATTCCATTCCATTCCATACCCCTAAGGTTGATTCCATAACTTTCCATTCAATTACATTCCATTCCACTGGGGTTGATTGCATCCCTACCATTGCATTCCATTCCAATCCATTCTTTTCCATATCACTCAGGTAGACTCCATTGCATTCCATTCCGTTCCATTCCATTCCATTCCATTCCATAACCCTAAGGTTGATTCCATACCTTTCCATTCAATTCCATTCCATTCCACTGGGGTTGATTCCATTCCATTCTGTTCCATTCCATTCCATTCCATTCCATTCCATACCTCACGTGCTGCTTCCATTCCATTCCATTCCATACCTCACGTGTTGCTTCCATTCCTTTCCATTCGACTCGGGTTGATTCCATTCCATTACTTTCCATTCCATGCCATCGTGCTCCACTTGGGTTGATTCCATTCCATTCGATTCCATTTTATTCCATTCCATTCCAATCCATTCCACACCATTCCACTAGTGTTTACTGCATTCCATTCCATTCCATTCGTTTCCATTCAATTCTATTCCATTGAATTCCACTCGGTTTGATTCCATTCCATTCCATTCTATTCCATCCCATTCCATTCCGTTTGATTCCATTCCATTCCAATCCGCTGAATTCCACTCGGGTTGAGTCCATTCCATTCCATTCCTTTTGATTCCATTCGATTCCAATCCACAGCATTCCACTCAGGTTGAGTCCATTCCATTCCACTTGCGTGCATTCCAGTCCATTCCACTCCACTGCATTCCCTTCCATTTCTTCCATTGTACTCGGTTTGATTCCATTCCATTCCGTTCCATTACATTGCATTCCATTCCATTCCATTCCACTCATGGTGATTCCATTCCATTCCATCCATTCCATTACATTGCATTCCACTCCATTCCATTCCACTCAGGGTGATTCCATTCCATTCCATTCCATTCCATTCCATTACATTGCATTCCATTCCATTCCATTCCACTCATGGTGATTCCATTGCATTCCATTCCATTCCATTCCATTCCATTCCATTCCATTCCACTCGGGTAGATTCCATTCCATTCCATTACATTCCTTTCAATTCCATTCCATTCCATTTCATTCCATTGCATTCCATTCCATTCGATTCCACTCTCGTTGATTCCATTCCATTCCATTTCATTCCATTCCATTCCATTCCAATCCATTCCATCCCATTTCATTCCACTAGGGTTGATTCCATTCCATTCCATTCCATTCCATTCCAGTCCATTCCATTCCATTCCGTTCCACTCGTGTTGATCCAATTCCAATCCATTCCATTCCATTCCATTCCACTTCTGGTGATTCCATTCCATTCCATTCCATTCCATTCCATTCCTCTCCACTCGGGTTGATTCCATTCCATTCCATTCCATTCTATTCCATTCCATTCCATTCCATTCCCCTCGGGTTGATTAAATTCCATTGCATTTCAATCAGTTACATTCCATTCTATTCTATTCCATTCCATTCCACTCTTGTTGATTCCATTCCATTCCATTCCATTCCATTCCATTCCGTTCCATTCCATTCTCTTCCATTCCGTTCCATTCCATTCCATTCCATTCGGGTTGTTTCCACTCCATTCCATTCCATTCAATTCCACTAGTTTTGTTTCCATTCCGTTTTATTGCTTTCCATTCCATTGCATTCCATTGTAATCTATTCCATTCCATTGCTTTCCATTCCAATGGGGTTGATTCCTTTCTATTCCATTCCATTCCATCCCATTCCATTCCATTGCACTAGGGCTGATTCCTTTCCATACCATTCCATTCTATTCCATTCCATTCCACTCGGGTAGATTCCATTCCATTGCACTCCATTCCATTCCTTTCCATTGCAATCCAGTCCATTCCATTCCATTCCACTCGGATTGATTCCATTCCATTCCATTCCACTCTGATTGATTCCATTCAATTCCATTCCATTTCATTTTATTACATTCCATTCCATTCCACTCACATTGATTCCATTCCATTCCATTCCATTCCATTTCATTTTATTCCATTCCATTCCATTCCACTCACATTGATTCCATTCCATTCCATTCCATTCCATTTCATTCCATTCTATTGCATTCCACTTGAGTTGACTCCATTCCATTCTATTCCTTTACATTCCATTCCATTCCATTCTATTCTATTCTATTCCATTCCATCGCATTCTATTCCACCCTGGTTGATTCCATTCTATTCCATTCCATTCCATTTCATTCCATTCCATTTTATTCCACTCGGGTTGATTCCATTCCCTACCATTCCATTCCATTCCAATTCAATTTTTCCATATCACTCAGGTAGACCTCATTGCATTCCATTCTGTTCCATTCCATTCCATTCCATTCCATACCCCTAAGGTTGATTCCATAACCTTCCATTCAATTACATTCCATTCCACTGGGGTTGATTCCATCCCTACCATTGCATTCCATTCCAATCCATTTTTTCCATATCACTCAGGTAGACTCCATTGCATTCCATTCCGTTCCATTCCATTCCATTCCATTCCATAACCCTAAGGTTGATTCCATACCTTTCCATTCAATTCCATTCCATTCCACTGGGGTTGATTCCATTCCATTCTGTTCCATTCCATTCCATTCCATTCCATTCCATTCCATTCCATACCTCACGTGTTGCTTCCATTCCATTCCATTCCACTCGGGTTGATTCCATTCCATTACTTTCCATTCCATGCCATTGTGCTCCACTTGGGTTGATTCCATTCCATTCGATTCCATTTTATTCTATTCCATTCCATTCCATTCCACACCATTCCACTAGTGTTTTCTGCATTCCATTCCATTCCATTCGTTTCCATTCAATTCTATTCCATTGAATTCCACTCGGTTTGATTCCATTCCATTCCATTCTATTCCATCCCATTCCATTCCGTTTGATTCCATTCCATTCCAATCCGCTGCATTCCACTCGGGTTGAGTCCATTCCATTCCATTCCTTTTGATTCCATTCCATTCCAATCCACTGCATTCCACTCAGGTTGAGTCCATTCCATTCCACTTGCGTGCATTCCAGTCCATTCCACTCCATTGCATTCCCTTCCATTTCTTCCATTGCACTCGGTTTGATTCCATTCCATTCCATTACATTACATTGCATTCCATTCCATTCCATTCCACTCATGGTGATTCCATTCCATTCCATTCCATTCCATCCATTCCATTACATTGCACTCCATTCCATTCCATTCCACTCATGGTGATTCCATTCCATTCCATTCCATTCCATTCCATCCATTCCATTACATTGCATTCCATTCCATTCCATTCCACTCATGGTGATTCCATTCCATTCCATTCCATTCCATTCCATTCCACTCGGGTAGATTCCATTCCATTCCATTACATTCCTTTCAATTCCATTCCATTCCATTTCATTCCATTGCATTCCATTCCATTCCATTCCACTCGCGTTGATTCCATTCCATTCCATTTCATTCCATTCCATTCCATTCCAATCCATTCCATCCCATTTCATTCCACTAGGGTTGATTCCATTCCATTCCATTCCATTCCATTCCGTTCCACTCGTGTTGATCCAATTCCAATCCATTCCATTCCATTCCATTCCACTTCTGGTGATTCCATTCCATTCCATTCCATTCCATTCCATTCCATTCCATTCTCTTCCATTCCATTCCATTCCATTCCATTCCATTCCTCTCGGGTGGATTCCACTCCATTCCATACCATTCCATTCCATTTCATTCCATTGCATTCCATTCCATTCCACTCCACTCGGGTTGATTCCATTCCATTCCATTCCATTCTATTCCATTCCATTCCATTCAATTCCCCTCGGGTTGATTAAATTCCATTGCATTTCAATCAGTTACATTCCATTCTATTCTATTCCATTCCATTCCACTCTTGTTCATTCCATTCCATTCCATTCCATTCCATTCTCTTCCATTCCATTCCATTCCATTCCATTCGGGTTGTTTCCACTCCATTCCATTCCATTCAATTCCACTAGTTTTGTTTCCATTCCGTTTTATTGCTTTCCATTCCATTGCATTCCATTGTAATCCATTCCATTCCATTGCTTTCCATTCCAATGGGGTTGATTCCTTTCTATTCCATTCCATTCCATCCCATTCCATTCCATTGCACTAGGGCTGATTCCTTTCCATACCATTCCATTCTATTCCATTCCATTCCACTCGGGTAGATTCCATTCCATTTCACTCCATTCCATTCCATTCCATTGCAATCCAGTCCATTCCATTCCATTCCACTCGGATTGATTCCATTCCATTCCATTCCACTCTGATTGATTCCATTCAATTCCATTCCATTTCATTTTATTCCATTCCATTCCATTCCACTCACATTGATTCCATTCCATTCCATTCCATTCCATTTCATTCCATTCTATTGCATTCCACTTGAGTTGACTCCATTCCATTCTATTCCTTTACATTCCATTCTATTCTATTCTATTCCATTCCATCGCATTCTATTCCACCCTGGTTGATTCCATTCTATTCCATTCCATTCCATTTCATTCCATTCCATTTTATTCCACTCGGGTTGATTCCATTCCCTACCATTCCATTCCATTCCAATTCAATTTTTCCATATCACTCAGGTAGACTCCATTGCATTCCATTCCGTTCCATTCCATTCCATTCCATTCCATACCCCTAAGGTTGATTCCATACATTTCCATTCAATTCCATTCCATTCCCCTGGGTTGATTCCATTCCATTCTGTTCCATTCCATTCCATTCCATTCCATTCCATTCCATACCTCACGTGTTGCTTCCATTCCTTTCCATTCGACTCGGGTTGATTCCATTCCATTACTTTCCATTCCATGCCATTGTGCTCCACTTGGGTTGACTCCATTCCATTCGATTCCATTTTATTCCATTCCATTCCATTCCATTCCACACCATTCCACTAGTGTTTACTGCATTCCATTCCATTCCATTCGTTTCCATTCAATTCCATTCCATTGAATTCCACTCGGTTTGATTCCATTCCATTCCATTCTATTCCATCCCATTCCATTCCGTTTGATTCCATTCCATTCCAATCCGCTGCATTCCACTCGGGTTGAGTCCATTCCATTCCATTCCTTTTGATTCCATTCCATTCCAATCCACTGCATTCCACTCAGGTTGAGTCCATTCCATTCCACTTGCGTGCATTCCAGTCCATTCCACTCCATTGCATTCCCTTCCATTTCTTCCACTGCACTCGGTTTGATTCCATTCCATTACATTACATTACATTGCATTCCATTCCATTCCATTCCACTCATGGTGATTCCATTCCATTACATTCCATTCCATCCATTCCATTACATTGCTTTACATTCCATTCCATTCCACTCCATTCCATTCCATTCCACTCATGGTGATTCCATTCCATTCCATTCCATTCCATTCCATTCCATTCCACTCGGGTAGATTCCATTCCATTCCATTACATTTCTTTCAATTCCATTCCATTCCATTTCATTCCAAGCATTCCATTCCATTCGATTCCACTCGCGTTGATTCCATTCCATTCCATTTCATTCCATTCCATTCCATTCCAATCCATTCCATCCCATTTCATTCCACTAGGGTTGATTCCATTCCATTCCATTCCGTTCCACTCGTGTTGATCCAATTCCAATCCGTTCCATTCCATTCCATTCCACTTCTGGTGATTCCATTCCATTCCATTCCATTCCATTCCATCCATTCCATTACATTGCATTCCATTCCATTCCATTCCACTCATGGAGATTCCATTCCATTCCATTCCATTCCATTCCATCCATTCCATTACATTGCATTCCATTCCATTCCATTCCACTCATGGTGATTCCATTCCATTCCATTCCATTCCATTCCATTCCATTGCATTACATTCCACTCGGGTAGATTCCATTCCATTACATTACATTCCTTTCAATTCCATTCCATTCCATTTCAATCCATTGCATTCCATTCCATTCGATTCCACTCGCGTTGATTCCATTCCATTCCATTTCATTCCATTCCATTCCATTCCAATCCATTCCATTCCATTTCATTCCACTAGGGTTGATTCCATTCCATTCCATTCCATTCCATTCCATTCCATTCCATTCCATTCCACTCGGGTAGATTCCATTCCATTACATTACATTCCTTTCAATTCCATTCCATTCCATTTCATTCCATTGCATTCCATTCCATTCGATTCCACTCGCGTTCATTCCATTCCATTCCATTTCATTCCATTCCATTCCATTCCATTCCAATCCATTCCATCCCATTTCATTCCACTAGGGTTGATTCCATTCTATTCCATTCCATTCCATTCCATTCCATTCCATTCCATTCCATTCCGTTCCACTCGTGTTGATCCAATTCCAATCCATTCCATTCCATTCCATTCCACTTCTGGTGATTCCATTCCATTCCATTCCATTCCATTCCATTCTCTTCCATTCCATTCCATTCCATTCCATTCCATTCCATTCCATACCATTCCATTCCATTTCATTCCATTGCATTCCATTCCATTCCACTCCACTCGGGTTGATTCCATTCCATTCCATTCCATTCTATTCCATTCCATTCCATTCAATTCCCCTCGGGTTGATTAAATTCCGTTGCATTTCAATCAGTTACATTCCATTCTATTCTATTCCATTCCATTCCATTCTTGTTCATTCCATTCCATTCCATTCCATTCCATTCCATTCCGTTCCATTCCGTTCCATTCCATTCTCTTCCATTCCAGTCCATTCCATTACATTCGGGTTGTTTCCACTCCATTCCATTCCATTCAATTCCACTAGTTTTGTTTCCATTCCGTTTTATTGCTTTCCATTCCATTGCATTCCATTGTAATCCATTCCATTCCATTGCTTTCCATTCCAATGGGGTTGATTCCTTTCTATTCCATTCCATTCCATCCCATTCCATTCCATTGCACTAGGGCTGATTCCTTTCCATACCATTCCATTCTATTCCATTCCATTCCACTCGGGTAGATTCCATTCCATTTCACTCCATTCCATTCCATTCCATTGCAATCCAGTCCATTCCATTCCATTCCACTCGGATTGATTCCATTCCATTCCATTCCACTCTGATTGATTCCATTCAATTCCATTCCATTTCTTTTTATTCCATTCCATTCCATTCCACTCACATTGATTCCATTCCATTCCATTCCATTCCATTTCATTCCATTCTATTGCATTCCACTTGAGTTGACTCCATTCCATTCTATTCCTTTACATTCCATTCTATTCTATTCTATTCCATTCCATCGCATTCTATTCCACCCTGGTTGATTCCATTCTATTCCATTCCATTCCATTTCATTCCATTCCATTTTATTCCACTCGGGTTGATTCCATTCCCTACCATTCCATTCCATTCCAATTCAATTTTTCCATATCACTCAGGTAGACTCCATTGCATTCCATTCCGTTCCATTCCATTCCATTCCATTCCATACCCCTAAGGTTGATTCCATACATTTCCATTCAATTCCATTCCATTCCCCTGGGTTGATTCCATTCCATTCTGTTCCATTCCATTCCATTCCATTCCATTCCATTCCATACCTCACGTGTTGCTTCCATTCCTTTCCATTCGACTCGGGTTGATTCCATTCCATTACTTTCCATTCCATGCCATTGTGCTCCACTTGGGTTGACTCCATTCCATTCGATTCCATTTTATTCCATTCCATTCCATTCCATTCCACACCATTCCACTAGTGTTTACTGCATTCCATTCCATTCCATTCGTTTCCATTCAATTCCATTCCATTGAATTCCACTCGGTTTGATTCCATTCCATTCCATTCTATTCCATCCCATTCCATTCCGTTTGATTCCATTCCATTCCAATCCGCTGCATTCCACTCGGGTTGAGTCCATTCCATTCCATTCCTTTTGATTCCATTCCATTCCAATCCACTGCATTCCACTCAGGTTGAGTCCATTCCATTCCACTTGCGTGCATTCCAGTCCATTCCACTCCATTGCATTCCCTTCCATTTCTTCCACTGCACTCGGTTTGATTCCATTCCATTACATTACATTACATTGCATTCCATTCCATTCCATTCCACTCATGGTGATTCCATTCCATTACATTCCATTCCATCCATTCCATTACATTGCTTTACATTCCATTCCATTCCACTCCATTCCATTCCATTCCACTCATGGTGATTCCATTCCATTCCATTCCATTCCATTCCATTCCATTCCACTCGGGTAGATTCCATTCCATTCCATTACATTTCTTTCAATTCCATTCCATTCCATTTCATTCCATTGCATTCCATTCCATTCGATTCCACTCGCGTTGATTCCATTCCATTCCATTTCATTCCATTCCATTCCATTCCAATCCATTCCATCCCATTTCATTCCACTAGGGTTGATTCCATTCCATTCCATTCCGTTCCACTCGTGTTGATCCAATTCCAATCCGTTCCATTCCATTCCATTCCACTTCTGGTGATTCCATTCCATTCCATTCCATTCCATTCCATCCATTCCATTACATTGCATTCCATTCCATTCCATTCCACTCATGGAGATTCCATTCCATTCCATTCCATTCCATTCCATCCATTCCATTACATTGCATTCCATTCCATTCCATTCCACTCATGGTGATTCCATTCCATTCCATTCCATTCCATTCCATTCCATTGCATTACATTCCACTCGGGTAGATTCCATTCCATTACATTACATTCCTTTCAATTCCATTCCATTCCATTTCAATCCATTGCATTCCATTCCATTCGATTCCACTCGCGTTGATTCCATTCCATTCCATTTCATTCCATTCCATTCCATTCCAATCCATTCCATTCCATTTCATTCCACTAGGGTTGATTCCATTCCATTCCATTCCATTCCATTCCATTCCATTCCACTCGGGTAGATTCCATTCCATTACATTACATTCCTTTCAATTCCATTCCATTCCATTTCATTCCATTGCATTCCATTCCATTCGATTCCACTCGCGTTCATTCCATTCCATTCCATTTCATTCCATTCCATTCCATTCCATTCCAATCCATTCCATCCCATTTCATTCCACTAGGGTTGATTCCATTCTATTCCATTCCATTCCATTCCATTCCATTCCATTCCATTCCATTCCGTTCCACTCGTGTTGATCCAATTCCAATCCATTCCATTCCATTCCATTCCACTTCTGGTGATTCCATTCCATTCCATTCCATTCCATTCCATTCTCTTCCATTCCATTCCATTCCATTCCATTCCATTCCATTCCATACCATTCCATTCCATTTCATTCCATTGCATTCCATTCCATTCCACTCCACTCGGGTTGATTCCATTCCATTCCATTCCATTCTATTCCATTCCATTCCATTCAATTCCCCTCGGGTTGATTAAATTCCGTTGCATTTCAATCAGTTACATTCCATTCTATTCTATTCCATTCCATTCCATTCTTGTTCATTCCATTCCATTCCATTCCATTCCATTCCATTCCGTTCCATTCCGTTCCATTCCATTCTCTTCCATTCCAGTCCATTCCATTACATTCGGGTTGTTTCCACTCCATTCCATTCCATTCAATTCCACTAGTTTTGTTTCCATTCCGTTTTATTGCTTTCCATTCCATTGCATTCCATTGTAATCCATTCCATTCCATTGCTTTCCATTCCAATGGGGTTGATTCCTTTCTATTCCATTCCATTCCATCCCATTCCATTCCATTGCACTAGGGCTGATTCCTTTCCATACCATTCCATTCTATTCCATTCCATTCCCCTCGGGTAGATTCCATTCCATTGCACTCCATTCCATTCCTTTCCATTCCAATCCAGTCCATTCCATTCCATTCCACTCGGATTGATTCCATTCCATTCCATTCCACTCTGATTGATTCCATTCAATTCCACTCCATTTCTTTTTATTCCATTCCATTCCATTCCACTCACATTGATTCCATTCCATTCCATTCCATTCCATTTCATTCCATTCTATTGCATTCCACTTGAGTTGACTCCATTCCATTCTATTCCTTTACATTCCATTCCATTCCATTCTATTCTATTCTATTCCATTCCATCGCATTCTATTCCACCCTGGTTGATTCCATTCTATTCCATTCCATTCCATTTCATTCCATTCCATTTTATTCCACTCGGGTTGATTCCATTCCCTACCATTCCATTCCATTCCAATTCAATTTTTCCATATCACTCAGGTAGACTCCATTGCATTCCATTCTGTTCCATTCCATTCCATTCCATTCCATACCGCTAAGGTTGATTCCATAACTTTCCATTCAATTACATTCCATTCCACTGGGGTTGATTCCATTCCCTACCATTGCATTCCATTCCAATCCATTCTTTTCCATATCACTCAGGTAGACTCCATTGCATTCCATTCCGTTCCATTCCATTCCATTCCATTCCATAACCCTAAGGTTGATTCCATACCTTTCCATTCAATTCCATTCCATTCCCCTGGGTTGATTCCATTCCATTCTGTTCCATTCCATTCCATTCCATTGCATTCCATTCCATTCCATTCCATTCCATACCTCACGTGCTGCTTCCATGCCATTCCATTCCATTCCATTCCATACCTCACGTGTTGCTTCCATTCCATTCCATTCCACTCGGGTTGATTCTATTCCACTACTTTCCATTCCATGCCATTGTGCTCCACTTGGGTTGATTCCATTCCATTCGATTCCATTTTATTCCACTCCATTCCATTCCATTCCACACCATTCCACTAGTGTTTACTGCATTCCATTCCATTCCATTCGTTTCCATTCAATTCTATTCCATTGAATTCCACTCGGTTTGATTCCATTCCATTCCATTCTATTCCATCCCATTCCATTCCGTTTGATTCCATTGCATTCCAATCCGCTGCATTCCACTCGGGTTGAGTCCATTCCATTCCATTCCTTTTGATTCCATTCCATTCCAATCCACTGCATTCCACTCAGGTTGAGTCCATTCCATTCCACTTGCTTGCATTCCAGTCCATTCCACTCCATTGCATTCCCTTCCATTTCTTCCATTCCATTCCATTACATTGCATTCCATTCCATTCCATTACATTGCATTCCATTCCATTCCATTACATTGCATTCCATTCCATTCCATTCCACTCATGGTGATTCCATTCCATTCCATTCCATTCCATTCCATTCCATTCCATCCATTCCATTACATTGCATTCCATTCCATTCCATTCCACTCATGGTGATTCCATTCCATTCCATTCCATTCCATTCCATTCCATTCCATCCATTCCATTACATTGCATTCCATTCCATTCCACTCATGGTGATTCCATTCCATTCCATTACATTACATTGCATTCCATTCCATTCCATTCCACTCCGGTAGATTCCATTCCATTCCATTACATTCCTTTCAATTCCATGCCATTCCATTTCATTCCATTGCATTCCATTCCATTCGATTCCACTCGCGTTGATTCCATTCCATTCCATTCCATTCCATTCCATTCCGTTCCACTCGTGTTGATCCAATTCCAATCCATTCCATTCCATTCCATTCCACTTCTGGTGATTCCATTCCATTCCATTCCATTCCATTCTCTTCCATTCCATTCCATTCCATTCCATTCCATTCCATTCCATTCCTCTCGGGTGGATTCCACTCCATTCCATACCATTCCATTCCATTCCATTCCATTCCATACCTCACGTGCTGCTTCCATTCCATTCCATTCCATACCTCACGTGTTGCTTCCATTCCTTTCCATTCGACTCGGGTTGATTCCATTCCATTACTTTCCATTCCATGCCATCGTGCTCCACTTGGGTTGATTCCATTCCATTCGATTCCATTTTATTCCATTCCATTCCAATCCATTCCACACCATTCCACTAGTGTTTACTGCATTCCATTCCATTCCATTCGTTTCCATTCAATTCTATTCCATTGAATTCCACTCGGTTTGATTCCATTCCATTCCATTCTATTCCATCCCATTCCATTCCGTTTGATTCCATTCCATTCCAATCCGCTGAATTCCACTCGGGTTGAGTCCATTCCATTCCATTCCTTTTGATTCCATTCGATTCCAATCCACAGCATTCCACTCAGGTTGAGTCCATTCCATTCCACTTGCGTGCATTCCAGTCCATTCCACTCCACTGCATTCCCTTCCATTTCTTCCATTGTACTCGGTTTGATTCCATTCCATTCCGTTCCATTACATTGCATTCCATTCCATTCCATTCCACTCATGGTGATTCCATTCCATTCCATCCATTCCATTACATTGCATTCCACTCCATTCCATTCCACTCAGGGTGATTCCATTCCATTCCATTCCATTCCATTCCATTACATTGCATTCCATTCCATTCCATTCCACTCATGGTGATTCCATTGCATTCCATTCCATTCCATTCCATTCCATTCCATTCCATTCCACTCGGGTAGATTCCATTCCATTCCATTACATTCCTTTCAATTCCATTCCATTCCATTTCATTCCATTGCATTCCATTCCATTCGATTCCACTCTCGTTGATTCCATTCCATTCCATTTCATTCCATTCCATTCCATTCCAATCCATTCCATCCCATTTCATTCCACTAGGGTTGATTCCATTCCATTCCATTCCATTCCATTCCAGTCCATTCCATTCCATTCCGTTCCACTCGTGTTGATCCAATTCCAATCCATTCCATTCCATTCCATTCCACTTCTGGTGATTCCATTCCATTCCATTCCATTCCATTCCATTCCTCTCCACTCGGGTTGATTCCATTCCATTCCATTCCATTCTATTCCATTCCATTCCATTCCATTCCCCTCGGGTTGATTAAATTCCATTGCATTTCAATCAGTTACATTCCATTCTATTCTATTCCATTCCATTCCACTCTTGTTGATTCCATTCCATTCCATTCCATTCCATTCCATTCCGTTCCATTCCATTCTCTTCCATTCCGTTCCATTCCATTCCATTCCATTCGGGTTGTTTCCACTCCATTCCATTCCATTCAATTCCACTAGTTTTGTTTCCATTCCGTTTTATTGCTTTCCATTCCATTGCATTCCATTGTAATCTATTCCATTCCATTGCTTTCCATTCCAATGGGGTTGATTCCTTTCTATTCCATTCCATTCCATCCCATTCCATTCCATTGCACTAGGGCTGATTCCTTTCCATACCATTCCATTCTATTCCATTCCATTCCACTCGGGTAGATTCCATTCCATTGCACTCCATTCCATTCCTTTCCATTGCAATCCAGTCCATTCCATTCCATTCCACTCGGATTGATTCCATTCCATTCCATTCCACTCTGATTGATTCCATTCAATTCCATTCCATTTCATTTTATTACATTCCATTCCATTCCACTCACATTGATTCCATTCCATTCCATTCCATTCCATTTCATTTTATTCCATTCCATTCCATTCCACTCACATTGATTCCATTCCATTCCATTCCATTCCATTTCATTCCATTCTATTGCATTCCACTTGAGTTGACTCCATTCCATTCTATTCCTTTACATTCCATTCCATTCCATTCTATTCTATTCTATTCCATTCCATCGCATTCTATTCCACCCTGGTTGATTCCATTCTATTCCATTCCATTCCATTTCATTCCATTCCATTTTATTCCACTCGGGTTGATTCCATTCCCTACCATTCCATTCCATTCCAATTCAATTTTTCCATATCACTCAGGTAGACCTCATTGCATTCCATTCTGTTCCATTCCATTCCATTCCATTCCATACCCCTAAGGTTGATTCCATAACCTTCCATTCAATTACATTCCATTCCACTGGGGTTGATTCCATCCCTACCATTGCATTCCATTCCAATCCATTTTTTCCATATCACTCAGGTAGACTCCATTGCATTCCATTCCGTTCCATTCCATTCCATTCCATTCCATAACCCTAAGGTTGATTCCATACCTTTCCATTCAATTCCATTCCATTCCACTGGGGTTGATTCCATTCCATTCTGTTCCATTCCATTCCATTCCATTCCATTCCATTCCATTCCATACCTCACGTGTTGCTTCCATTCCATTCCATTCCACTCGGGTTGATTCCATTCCATTACTTTCCATTCCATGCCATTGTGCTCCACTTGGGTTGATTCCATTCCATTCGATTCCATTTTATTCTATTCCATTCCATTCCATTCCACACCATTCCACTAGTGTTTTCTGCATTCCATTCCATTCCATTCGTTTCCATTCAATTCTATTCCATTGAATTCCACTCGGTTTGATTCCATTCCATTCCATTCTATTCCATCCCATTCCATTCCGTTTGATTCCATTCCATTCCAATCCGCTGCATTCCACTCGGGTTGAGTCCATTCCATTCCATTCCTTTTGATTCCATTCCATTCCAATCCACTGCATTCCACTCAGGTTGAGTCCATTCCATTCCACTTGCGTGCATTCCAGTCCATTCCACTCCATTGCATTCCCTTCCATTTCTTCCATTGCACTCGGTTTGATTCCATTCCATTCCATTACATTACATTGCATTCCATTCCATTCCATTCCACTCATGGTGATTCCATTCCATTCCATTCCATTCCATCCATTCCATTACATTGCACTCCATTCCATTCCATTCCACTCATGGTGATTCCATTCCATTCCATTCCATTCCATTCCATCCATTCCATTACATTGCATTCCATTCCATTCCATTCCACTCATGGTGATTCCATTCCATTCCATTCGATTCCATTCCATTCCACTCGGGTAGATTCCATTCCATTCCATTACATTCCTTTCAATTCCATTCCATTCCATTTCATTCCATTGCATTCCATTCCATTCCACTCGCGTTGATTCCATTCCATTCCATTTCATTCCATTCCATTCCATTCCAATCCATTCCATCCCATTTCATTCCACTAGGGTTGATTCCATTCCATTCCATTCCATTCCATTCCATTCCGTTCCACTCGTGTTGATCCAATTCCAATCCATTCCATTCCATTCCATTCCACTTCTGGTGATTCCATTCCATTCCATTCCATTCCATTCCATTCCATTCCATTCTCTTCCATTCCATTCCATTCCATTCCATTCCATTCCTCTCGGGTGGATTCCACTCCATTCCATACCATTCCATTCCATTTCATTCCATTGCATTCCATTCCATTCCACTCCACTCGGGTTGATTCCATTCCATTCCATTCCATTCTATTCCATTCCATTCCATTCAATTCCCCTCGGGTTGATTAAATTCCATTGCATTTCAATCAGTTACATTCCATTCTATTCTATTCCATTCCATTCCACTCTTGTTCATTCCATTCCATTCCATTCCATTCCATTCTCTTCCATTCCATTCCATTCCATTCCATTCGGGTTGTTTCCACTCCATTCCATTCCATTCAATTCCACTAGTTTTGTTTCCATTCCGTTTTATTGCTTTCCATTCCATTGCATTCCATTGTAATCCATTCCATTCCATTGCTTTCCATTCCAATGGGGTTGATTCCTTTCTATTCCATTCCATTCCATCCCATTCCATTCCATTGCACTAGGGCTGATTCCTTTCCATACCATTCCATTCTATTCCATTCCATTCCACTCGGGTAGATTCCATTCCATTTCACTCCATTCCATTCCATTCCATTGCAATCCAGTCCATTCCATTCCATTCCACTCGGATTGATTCCATTCCATTCCATTCCACTCTGATTGATTCCATTCAATTCCATTCCATTTCATTTTATTCCATTCCATTCCATTCCACTCACATTGATTCCATTCCATTCCATTCCATTCCATTTCATTCCATTCTATTGCATTCCACTTGAGTTGACTCCATTCCATTCTATTCCTTTACATTCCATTCTATTCTATTCTATTCCATTCCATCGCATTCTATTCCACCCTGGTTGATTCCATTCTATTCCATTCCATTCCATTTCATTCCATTCCATTTTATTCCACTCGGGTTGATTCCATTCCCTACCATTCCATTCCATTCCAATTCAATTTTTCCATATCACTCAGGTAGACTCCATTGCATTCCATTCCGTTCCATTCCATTCCATTCCATTCCATACCCCTAAGGTTGATTCCATACATTTCCATTCAATTCCATTCCATTCCCCTGGGTTGATTCCATTCCATTCTGTTCCATTCCATTCCATTCCATTCCATTCCATTCCATACCTCACGTGTTGCTTCCATTCCTTTCCATTCGACTCGGGTTGATTCCATTCCATTACTTTCCATTCCATGCCATTGTGCTCCACTTGGGTTGACTCCATTCCATTCGATTCCATTTTATTCCATTCCATTCCATTCCATTCCACACCATTCCACTAGTGTTTACTGCATTCCATTCCATTCCATTCGTTTCCATTCAATTCCATTCCATTGAATTCCACTCGGTTTGATTCCATTCCATTCCATTCTATTCCATCCCATTCCATTCCGTTTGATTCCATTCCATTCCAATCCGCTGCATTCCACTCGGGTTGAGTCCATTCCATTCCATTCCTTTTGATTCCATTCCATTCCAATCCACTGCATTCCACTCAGGTTGAGTCCATTCCATTCCACTTGCGTGCATTCCAGTCCATTCCACTCCATTGCATTCCCTTCCATTTCTTCCACTGCACTCGGTTTGATTCCATTCCATTACATTACATTACATTGCATTCCATTCCATTCCATTCCACTCATGGTGATTCCATTCCATTACATTCCATTCCATCCATTCCATTACATTGCTTTACATTCCATTCCATTCCACTCCATTCCATTCCATTCCACTCATGGTGATTCCATTCCATTCCATTCCATTCCATTCCATTCCATTCCACTCGGGTAGATTCCATTCCATTCCATTACATTTCTTTCAATTCCATTCCATTCCATTTCATTCCAAGCATTCCATTCCATTCGATTCCACTCGCGTTGATTCCATTCCATTCCATTTCATTCCATTCCATTCCATTCCAATCCATTCCATCCCATTTCATTCCACTAGGGTTGATTCCATTCCATTCCATTCCGTTCCACTCGTGTTGATCCAATTCCAATCCGTTCCATTCCATTCCATTCCACTTCTGGTGATTCCATTCCATTCCATTCCATTCCATTCCATCCATTCCATTACATTGCATTCCATTCCATTCCATTCCACTCATGGAGATTCCATTCCATTCCATTCCATTCCATTCCATCCATTCCATTACATTGCATTCCATTCCATTCCATTCCACTCATGGTGATTCCATTCCATTCCATTCCATTCCATTCCATTCCATTGCATTACATTCCACTCGGGTAGATTCCATTCCATTACATTACATTCCTTTCAATTCCATTCCATTCCATTTCAATCCATTGCATTCCATTCCATTCGATTCCACTCGCGTTGATTCCATTCCATTCCATTTCATTCCATTCCATTCCATTCCAATCCATTCCATTCCATTTCATTCCACTAGGGTTGATTCCATTCCATTCCATTCCATTCCATTCCATTCCATTCCATTCCATTCCACTCGGGTAGATTCCATTCCATTACATTGCATTCCTTTCAATTCCATTCCATTCCATTTCATTCCATTGCATTCCATTCCATTCGATTCCACTCGCGTTCATTCCATTCCATTCCATTTCATTCCATTCCATTCCATTCCATTCCAATCCATTCCATCCCATTTCATTCCACTAGGGTTGATTCCATTCTATTCCATTCCATTCCATTCCATTCCATTCCATTCCATTCCATTCCGTTCCACTCGTGTTGATCCAATTCCAATCCATTCCATTCCATTCCATTCCACTTCTGGTGATTCCATTCCATTCCATTCCATTCCATTCCATTCTCTTCCATTCCATTCCATTCCATTCCATTCCATTCCATTCCATACCATTCCATTCCATTTCATTCCATTGCATTCCATTCCATTCCACTCCACTCGGGTTGATTCCATTCCATTCCATTCCATTCTATTCCATTCCATTCCATTCAATTCCCCTCGGGTTGATTAAATTCCGTTGCATTTCAATCAGTTACATTCCATTCTATTCTATTCCATTCCATTCCATTCTTGTTCATTCCATTCCATTCCATTCCATTCCATTCCATTCCGTTCCATTCCGTTCCATTCCATTCTCTTCCATTCCAGTCCATTCCATTACATTCGGGTTGTTTCCACTCCATTCCATTCCATTCAATTCCACTAGTTTTGTTTCCATTCCGTTTTATTGCTTTCCATTCCATTGCATTCCATTGTAATCCATTCCATTCCATTGCTTTCCATTCCAATGGGGTTGATTCCTTTCTATTCCATTCCATTCCATCCCATTCCATTCCATTGCACTAGGGCTGATTCCTTTCCATACCATTCCATTCTATTCCATTCCATTCCACTCGGGTAGATTCCATTCCATTTCACTCCATTCCATTCCATTCCATTGCAATCCAGTCCATTCCATTCCATTCCACTCGGATTGATTCCATTCCATTCCATTCCACTCTGATTGATTCCATTCAATTCCATTCCATTTCTTTTTATTCCATTCCATTCCATTCCACTCACATTGATTCCATTCCATTCCATTCCATTCCATTTCATTCCATTCTATTGCATTCCACTTGAGTTGACTCCATTCCATTCTATTCCTTTACATTCCATTCTATTCTATTCTATTCCATTCCATCGCATTCTATTCCACCCTGGTTGATTCCATTCTATTCCATTCCATTCCATTTCATTCCATTCCATTTTATTCCACTCGGGTTGATTCCATTCCCTACCATTCCATTCCATTCCAATTCAATTTTTCCATATCACTCAGGTAGACTCCATTGCATTCCATTCCGTTCCATTCCATTCCATTCCATTCCATACCCCTAAGGTTGATTCCATACATTTCCATTCAATTCCATTCCATTCCCCTGGGTTGATTCCATTCCATTCTGTTCCATTCCATTCCATTCCATTCCATTCCATTCCATACCTCACGTGTTGCTTCCATTCCTTTCCATTCGACTCGGGTTGATTCCATTCCATTACTTTCCATTCCATGCCATTGTGCTCCACTTGGGTTGACTCCATTCCATTCGATTCCATTTTATTCCATTCCATTCCATTCCATTCCACACCATTCCACTAGTGTTTACTGCATTCCATTCCATTCCATTCGTTTCCATTCAATTCCATTCCATTGAATTCCACTCGGTTTGATTCCATTCCATTCCATTCTATTCCATCCCATTCCATTCCGTTTGATTCCATTCCATTCCAATCCGCTGCATTCCACTCGGGTTGAGTCCATTCCATTCCATTCCTTTTGATTCCATTCCATTCCAATCCACTGCATTCCACTCAGGTTGAGTCCATTCCATTCCACTTGCGTGCATTCCAGTCCATTCCACTCCATTGCATTCCCTTCCATTTCTTCCACTGCACTCGGTTTGATTCCATTCCATTACATTACATTACATTGCATTCCATTCCATTCCATTCCACTCATGGTGATTCCATTCCATTACATTCCATTCCATCCATTCCATTACATTGCTTTACATTCCATTCCATTCCACTCCATTCCATTCCATTCCACTCATGGTGATTCCATTCCATTCCATTCCATTCCATTCCATTCCATTCCACTCGGGTAGATTCCATTCCATTCCATTACATTTCTTTCAATTCCATTCCATTCCATTTCATTCCATTGCATTCCATTCCATTCGATTCCACTCGCGTTGATTCCATTCCATTCCATTTCATTCCATTCCATTCCATTCCAATCCATTCCATCCCATTTCATTCCACTAGGGTTGATTCCATTCCATTCCATTCCGTTCCACTCGTGTTGATCCAATTCCAATCCGTTCCATTCCATTCCATTCCACTTCTGGTGATTCCATTCCATTCCATTCCATTCCATTCCATCCATTCCATTACATTGCATTCCATTCCATTCCATTCCACTCATGGAGATTCCATTCCATTCCATTCCATTCCATTCCATCCATTCCATTACATTGCATTCCATTCCATTCCATTCCACTCATGGTGATTCCATTCCATTCCATTCCATTCCATTCCATTCCATTGCATTACATTCCACTCGGGTAGATTCCATTCCATTACATTACATTCCTTTCAATTCCATTCCATTCCATTTCAATCCATTGCATTCCATTCCATTCGATTCCACTCGCGTTGATTCCATTCCATTCCATTTCATTCCATTCCATTCCATTCCAATCCATTCCATTCCATTTCATTCCACTAGGGTTGATTCCATTCCATTCCATTCCATTCCATTCCATTCCATTCCACTCGGGTAGATTCCATTCCATTACATTACATTCCTTTCAATTCCATTCCATTCCATTTCATTCCATTGCATTCCATTCCATTCGATTCCACTCGCGTTCATTCCATTCCATTCCATTTCATTCCATTCCATTCCATTCCATTCCAATCCATTCCATCCCATTTCATTCCACTAGGGTTGATTCCATTCTATTCCATTCCATTCCATTCCATTCCATTCCATTCCATTCCATTCCATTCCGTTCCACTCGTGTTGATCCAATTCCAATCCATTCCATTCCATTCCATTCCACTTCTGGTGATTCCATTCCATTCCATTCCATTCCATTCCATTCTCTTCCATTCCATTCCATTCCATTCCATTCCATTCCATTCCATTCCATACCATTCCATTCCATTTCATTCCATTGCATTCCATTCCATTCCACTCCACTCGGGTTGATTCCATTCCATTCCATTCCATTCTATTCCATTCCATTCCATTCAATTCCCCTCGGGTTGATTAAATTCCGTTGCATTTCAATCAGTTACATTCCATTCTATTCTATTCCATTCCATTCCATTCTTGTTCATTCCATTCCATTCCATTCCATTCCATTCCATTCCGTTCCATTCCGTTCCATTCCATTCTCTTCCATTCCAGTCCATTCCATTACATTCGGGTTGTTTCCACTCCATTCCATTCCATTCAATTCCACTAGTTTTGTTTCCATTCCGTTTTATTGCTTTCCATTCCATTGCATTCCATTGTAATCCATTCCATTCCATTGCTTTCCATTCCAATGGGGTTGATTCCTTTCTATTCCATTCCATTCCATCCCATTCCATTCCATTGCACTAGGGCTGATTCCTTTCCATACCATTCCATTCTATTCCATTCCATTCCCCTCGGGTAGATTCCATTCCATTGCACTCCATTCCATTCCTTTCCATTCCAATCCAGTCCATTCCATTCCATTCCACTCGGATTGATTCCATTCCATTCCATTCCACTCTGATTGATTCCATTCAATTCCACTCCATTTCTTTTTATTCCATTCCATTCCATTCCACTCACATTGATTCCATTCCATTCCATTCCATTCCATTTCATTCCATTCTATTGCATTCCACTTGAGTTGACTCCATTCCATTCTATTCCTTTACATTCCATTCCATTCCATTCTATTCTATTCTATTCCATTCCATCGCATTCTATTCCACCCTGGTTGATTCCATTCTATTCCATTCCATTCCATTTCATTCCATTCCATTTTATTCCACTCGGGTTGATTCCATTCCCTACCATTCCATTCCATTCCAATTCAATTTTTCCATATCACTCAGGTAGACTCCATTGCATTCCATTCTGTTCCATTCCATTCCATTCCATTCCATACCGCTAAGGTTGATTCCATAACTTTCCATTCAATTACATTCCATTCCACTGGGGTTGATTCCATTCCCTACCATTGCATTCCATTCCAATCCATTCTTTTCCATATCACTCAGGTAGACTCCATTGCATTCCATTCCGTTCCATTCCATTCCATTCCATTCCATAACCCTAAGGTTGATTCCATACCTTTCCATTCAATTCCATTCCATTCCCCTGGGTTGATTCCATTCCATTCTGTTCCATTCCATTCCATTCCATTGCATTCCATTCCATTCCATTCCATTCCATACCTCACGTGCTGCTTCCATGCCATTCCATTCCATTCCATTCCATACCTCACGTGTTGCTTCCATTCCATTCCATTCCACTCGGGTTGATTCCATTCCACTACTTTCCATTCCATGCCATTGTGCTCCACTTGGGTTGATTCCATTCCATTCGATTCCATTTTATTCCACTCCATTCCATTCCATTCCACACCATTCCACTAGTGTTTACTGCATTCCATTCCATTCCATTCGTTTCCATTCAATTCTATTCCATTGAATTCCACTCGGTTTGATTCCATTCCATTCCATTCTATTCCATCCCATTCCATTCCGTTTGATTCCATTGCATTCCAATCCGCTGCATTCCACTCGGGTTGAGTCCATTCCATTCCATTCCTTTTGATTCCATTCCATTCCAATCCACTGCATTCCACTCAGGTTGAGTCCATTCCATTCCACTTGCTTGCATTCCAGTCCATTCCACTCCATTGCATTCCCTTCCATTTCTTCCATTCCATTCCATTACATTGCATTCCATTCCATTCCATTACATTGCATTCCATTCCATTCCATTACATTGCATTCCATTCCATTCCATTCCACTCATGGTGATTCCATTCCATTCCATTCCATTCCATTCCATTCCATTCCATCCATTCCATTACATTGCATTCCATTCCATTCCATTCCACTCATGGTGATTCCATTCCATTCCATTCCATTCCATTCCATTCCATTCCATCCATTCCATTACATTGCATTCCATTCCATTCCACTCATGGTGATTCCATTCCATTCCATTACATTACATTGCATTCCATTCCATTCCATTCCACTCCGGTAGATTCCATTCCATTCCATTACATTCCTTTCAATTCCATGCCATTCCATTTCATTCCATTGCATTCCATTCCATTCGATTCCACTCGCGTTGATTCCATTCCATTCCATTCCATTCCATTCCATTCCGTTCCACTCGTGTTGATCCAATTCCAATCCATTCCATTCCATTCCATTCCACTTCTGGTGATTCCATTCCATTCCATTCCATTCCATTCTCTTCCATTCCATTCCATTCCATTCCATTCCATTCCATTCCATTCCTCTCGGGTGGATTCCACTCCATTCCATACCATTCCATTCCATTTCATTCCATTGCATTCCATTCCATTCCACTCCACTCGGGTTGATTCCATTCCATTCCATTCCATTCCATTCCATTCCATTCCATTCCCCTCGGGTTGATTAAATTCCATTGCATTTCAATCAGTTACATTCCATTCTATTCTATTCCATTCCATTCCAATCTTGTTCATTCCATTCCATTCCATTCCATTCCATTCCTTTCCATTCCATTCTCTTCCATTCCATTACATTCGGGTTGTTTCCACTCCATTCCATTCCATTCAATTCCACTAGTTTTGTTTCCATTCCGTTTTATTGCTTTCCATTCCATTGCATTCCATTGTAATCCATTCCATTCCATTGCTTTCCATTCCAATGGGGTTGATTCCTTTCTATTCCATTCCATTCCATCCCATTCCATTCCATCGCACTAGGGCTGATTCCTTTCCATACCATTCCATTCTATTCCATTCCATTCCACTCGGGTAGATTCCATTCCATTGCACTCCATTCCATTCCTTTCCATTGCAATCCAGTCCATTCCATTGCATTCCACTCGGATTGATTCCATTCCATTCCATTCCACTCTGATTGATTCCATTCAATTCCATTCCATTTCATTTTATTCCATTCCATTCCATTCCACTCACATTGATTCCATTCCATTCCATTCCATTCCATTTCATTCCATTCTATTGCATTTCACTTGAGTTGACTCCATTCCATTCTATTCCTTTACATTCCATTCCATTCCATTCTATTCTGTTCTATTCCATTCCATCGCATTCTATTCCACCCTGGTTGATTCCATTCTATTCCATTCCATTCCATTTCATTCCATTCCATTTTATTCCACTCGGGTTGATTCCATTCCCAACCATTCCATTCCATTCCAATTCAATTTTTCCATATCACTCAGGTAGACCTCATTGCATTCCATTCTGTTCCATTCCATTCCATTCCATTCCATACCCCTAAGGTTGATTCCATAACTTTCCATTCAATTACATTCCATTCCACTGGGGTTGATTCCATCCCTACCATTGCATTCCATTCCAATCCATTCTTTTCCATATCACTCAGGTAGACTCCATTGCATTCCATTCCGTTCCATTCCATTCCATTCCATTCCATAACCCTAAGGTTGATTCCATACCTTTCCATTCAATTCCATTCCATTCCACTGGGGTTGATTCCATTCCATTCTGTTCCATTCCATTCCATTCCATTCCATTCCATTCCATACCTCACGTGTTGCTTCCATTCCATTCCATTCCACTCCGGTTGATTCCATTCCATTACTTTCCATTCCATGCCATTGTGCTCCACTTGGGTTGATTCCATTCCATTCGATTCCATTTTATTCCATTCCATTCCATTCCATTCCATTCCACACCATTCCACTAGTGTTTACTGCATTCCATTCCATTCCATTCCATTCGTTTCCATTCAATTCTATTCCATTGAATTCCACTCGGTTTGATTCCATTCCATTCCATTCTATTCCATCCCATTCCATTCCGTTTGATTCCATTCCATTCGAATCCGCTGCATTCCACTCGGGTTGAGTCCATTCCATTCCATTCCATTCCATTCCATTCCGTTCCACTCGTGTTGATCCAATTCCAATCCATTCCATTCCATTCCATTCCACTTCTGGTGATTCCATTCCATTCCATTCCATTCCATTCTCTTCCATTCCATTCCATTCCATTCCATTCCATTCCATTCCATTCCATTCCTCTCGGGTGGATTCCACTCCATTCCATACCATTCCATTCCATTTCATTCCATTGCATTCCATTCCATTCCACTCCACTCGGGTTGATTCCATTCCATTCCATTCCATTCCATTCCATTCCATTCCATTCCCCTCGGGTTGATTAAATTCCATTGCATTTCAATCAGTTACATTCCATTCTATTCTATTCCATTCCATTCCAATCTTGTTCATTCCATTCCATTCCATTCCATTCCATTCCTTTCCATTCCATTCTCTTCCATTCCATTACATTCGGGTTGTTTCCACTCCATTCCATTCCATTCAATTCCACTAGTTTTGTTTCCATTCCGTTTTATTGCTTTCCATTCCATTGCATTCCATTGTAATCCATTCCATTCCATTGCTTTCCATTCCAATGGTGTTGATTCCTTTCTATTCCATTCCATTCCATCCCATTCCATTCCATCGCACTACGGCTGATTCCTTTCCATACCATTCCATTCTATTCCATTCCATTCCACTCGGGTAGATTCCATTCCATTGCACTCCATTCCATTCCTTTCCATTGCAATCCAGTCCATTCCATTGCATTCCACTCGGATTGATTCCATTCCATTCCATTCCACTCTGATTGATTCCATTCAATTCCATTCCATTTCATTTTATTCCATTCCATTCCATTCCACTCACATTGATTCCATTCCATTCCATTTCATTCCATTCTTTTGCATTTCACTTGAGTTGACTCCATTCCATTCTATTCCTTTCCATTCCATTCCATTCCATTCTATTCTATTCTATTCCATTCCATCGCATTCTATTCCACCCTGGTTGATTCCATTCTATTCCATTCCATTCCATTTCATTCCATGCCATTTTATTCCACTCGGGTTGATTCCATTCCCTACCATTCCATTCCATTCCAATTCAATTTTTCCATATCACTCAGGTAGACCTCATTGCATTCCATTCTGTTCCATTCCATTCCATTCCATTCCATACCCCTAAGGTTGATTCCATAACTTTCCATTCAATTACATTCCATTCCACTGGGGTTGATTCCATCCCTACCATTGCATTCCATTCCAATCCATTCTTTTCTATATCACTCAGGTAGACTCCATTGCATTCCATTCCGTTCCATTCCATTCCATTCCATTCCATAACCCTAAGGTTGATTCCATACCTTTCCATTCAATTCCATTCCATTCCACTGGGGTTGATTCCATTCCATTCTGTTCCATTCCATTCCATTCCATTCCATTCCATTCCATACCTCACGTGTTGCTTCCATTCCATTCCATTCCACTCCGGTTGATTCCATTCCATTACTTTCCATTCCATGCCATTGTGCTCCACTTGGGTTGATTCCATTCCATTCGATTCCATTTTATTCCATTCCATTCCATTCCATTCCACACCATTCCACTAGTGTTTACTGCATTCCATTCCATTCCATTCCATTCGTTTCCATTCAATTCTATTCCATTGAATTCCACTCGGTTTGATTCCATTCCATTCCATTCTATTCCATCCCATTCCATTCCGTTTGATTCCATTCCATTCGAATCCGCTGCATTCCACTCGGGTTGAGTCCATTCCATTCCATTCCATTCCATTCCATTCCGTTCCACTCGTGTTGATCCAATTCCAATCCATTCCATTCCATTCCATTCCACTTCTGGTGATTCCATTCCATTCCATTCCATTCCATTCTCTTCCATTCCATTCCATTCCATTCCATTCCATTCCATTCCATTCCATTCCTCTCGGGTGGATTCCACTCCATTCCATACCATTCCATTCCATTTCATTCCATTGCATTCCATTCCATTCCACTCCACTCGGGTTGATTCCATTCCATTCCATTCCATTCCATTCCATTCCATTCCATTCCCCTCGGGTTGATTAAATTCCATTGCATTTCAATCAGTTACATTCCATTCTATTCTATTCCATTCCATTCCAATCTTGTTCATTCCATTCCATTCCATTCCATTCCATTCCATTCCTTTCCATTCCATTCTCTTCCATTCCATTACATTCGGGTTGTTTCCACTCCATTCCATTCCATTCAATTCCACTAGTTTTGTTTCCATTCCGTTTTATTGCTTTCCATTCCATTGCATTCCATTGTAATCCATTCCATTCCATTGCTTTCCATTCCAATGGTGTTGATTCCTTTCTATTCCATTCCATTCCATCCCATTCCATTCCATCGCACTACGGCTGATTCCTTTCCATACCATTCCATTCTATTCCATTCCATTCCACTCGGGTAGATTCCATTCCATTGCACTCCATTCCATTCCTTTCCATTGCAATCCAGTCCATTCCATTGCATTCCACTCGGATTGATTCCATTCCATTCCATTCCACTCTGATTGATTCCATTCAATTCCATTCCATTTCATTTTATTCCATTCCATTCCATTCCACTCACATTGATTCCATTCCATTCCATTTCATTCCATTCTTTTGCATTTCACTTGAGTTGACTCCATTCCATTCTATTCCTTTCCATTCCATTCCATTCCATTCTATTCTATTCTATTCCATTCCATCGCATTCTATTCCACCCTGGTTGATTCCATTCTATTCCATTCCATTCCATTTCATTCCATGCCATTTTATTCCACTCGGGTTGATTCCATTCCCTACCATTCCATTCCATTCCAATTCAATTTTTCCATATCACTCAGGTAGACCTCATTGCATTCCATTCTGTTCCATTCCATTCCATTCCATTCCATACCCCTAAGGTTGATTCCATAACTTTCCATTCAATTACATTCCATTCCACTGGGGTTGATTCCATCCCTACCATTGCATTCCATTCCAATCCATTCTTTTCTATATCACTCAGGTAGACTCCATTGCATTCCATTCCGTTCCATTCCATTCCATTCCATTCCATAACCCTAAGGTTGATTCCATACCTTTCCATTCAATTCCATTCCATTCCACTGGGGTTGATTCCATTCCATTCTGTTCCATTCCATTCCATTCCATTCCATTCCATTCCATACCTCACGTGTTGCTTCCATTCCATTCCATTCCACTCCGGTTGATTCCATTCCATTACTTTCCATTCCATGCCATTGTGCTCCACTTGGGTTGATTCCATTCCATTCGATTCCATTTTATTCCATTCCATTCCATTCCATTCCACACCATTCCACTAGTGTTTACTGCATTCCATTCCATTCCATTCCATTCGTTTCCATTCAATTCTATTCCATTGAATTCCACTCGGTTTGATTCCATTCCATTCCATTCTATTCCATCCCATTCCATTCCGTTTGATTCCATTCCATTCGAATCCGCTGCATTCCACTCGGGTTGAGTCCATTCCATTCCATTCCTTTTGGTTCCATTCCATTCCAATCCACTGCATTCCACTCAGGTTGAGTCCATTCCATTCCATTCCATTCCACTTGCGTGCATTCCAGTCCATTCCACTCCATTGCATTCCCTTCCATTTCTTCCATTGCACTCGGTTTGATTCCATTCCATTCCGTTACATTACATTGCATTCCATTCCATTCCATTCCACTCATGGTGATTCCATTCCATTCCATTCCATTCCATCCCATCCATTCCATTACATTGCATTCCATTCCATTCCATTCCACTCATGGTGATTCCATTCCATTCCATTCCATCCATTCCATTACATTGCATTCCATTCCATTCCATTCCACTCATGGTGATTCCATTCCATTCCATTCCATTCCATTCCATCCATTCCATTACATTGCATTCCATTCCATTCCATTCCACTCATGGTGATTCCATTCCATTCCATTCCATCCATTCCATTACATTGCATTCCATTCCATTCCATTCCACTCATGGTGATTCCATTCCATTCCATTCCATTCCATTTCATTCCATTCCATTCCACTCGGGTAGATTCCATTCCATTACATTACATTCCTTTCAATTCCATTCCATTCCATTTCATTCCATTGCATTCCATTCCATTTGATTCCACTCGCGTTGATTGCATTCCATTCCATTCCATTCCAATCCATTCCATCCCATTTCATTCCACTAGGGTTGATTCCATTCCATTCCATTCCATTCCATTCCATTCCGTTCCACTCGTGTTGATCCAATTCCAATCCATTCCATTCCATTCCATTCCACTTCTGGTGATTCCATTCGATTCCATTCGATTCCATTCCATTCCATTCCATTCCATTCCATTCTCTTCCATTCCATTCCATTCCATTCCATTCCATTCCATTCCACTCCACTCGGGTTGATTCCATTCCATTCCATTCCATTCTATTCCACTCCACTCGGGTTGATTCCATTCCATTGCATTCCATTCTATTCCATTCCATTCCATTCAATTCCCCTCGGGTTGATTAAATTCCATTGCATTTCAATCAGTTACATTCCATTCTATTCTATTCCATTCCATTCCACTCTTGTTCATTCCATTCCATTCCATTCCATTCCATTCCATTCCATTCCATTCCGTTCCATTCCATTCTCTTCCATTCCATTCCATTCCATTACATTCGGGTTGTTTCCACTCCATTCCATTCCATTCAATTCCACTAGTTTTGTTTCCATTCCGTTTTATTGCTTTCCATTCCATTGCATTCCATTGTAATCCATTCCATTCCATTGCTTTCCATTCCAATGGGGTTGATTCCTTTCTATTCCATTCCATTTCATCCCATTCCATTCCATTGCACTAGGGCTGATTCCTTTCCATACCATTCCATTCTATTCCATTCCATTCCACTCGGGTAGATACCATTCCATTGCACTCCATTCCATTCCATTCCATTGCAATCCAGTCCATTCCATTCCATTCCACTCGGATTGATTCCATTCCATTCCATTCCACTCTGATTGATTCCATTCAATTCCATTCCATTTCATTTTATTCCATTCCATTCCATTCCACTCACATTGATTCCATTCCATTCCATTCCATTCCATTTCATTCCATTCTATTGCATTCCACTTGAGTTGACTCCATTCCATTCTATTCCTTTACATTCCATTCCATTCCATTCTATTCTATTCTATTCCATTCCATCGCATTCTATTCCACCCTGGTTGATTCCATTCTATTCCATTCCATTCCATCTCATTCCATTCCATTTTATTCCACTCGGGTTGATTCCATTCCCTACCATTCCATTCCATTCCAATTCAATTTTTCCATATCACTCAGGTAGACTCCATTGCATTCCATTCTGTTCCATTCCATTCCATTCCATTCCATACCCCTAATGTTGATTCCATAACTTTCCATTCAATTACATTCCATTCCACTGGGGTTGATTCCATTCCCTACCATTGCATTCCATTCCAATCCATTCTTTTCCATATCACTCAGGTAGACTCCATTGCATTCCATTCCGTTCAATTCCATTCCATTCCATTCCATAACCCTAAGGTTGATTCCATACCTTTCCATTCAATTCCATTGCATTCCTCTGGGGTTGATTCCATTCCATTCCGTTCCATTCCATTCCATTCCATTCCATTCCATTCCATTCCATTCCATACCTCACGTGTTGCTTCCATTCCATTCCATTCCACTCAGGTTGATTCCATTCCATTACTTTCCATTCCATGCCATTGTGCTCCACTTGGGTTGATTCCATTCCATTCGATTCCATTTTATTCCATTCCATTCCATTCCATTCCACACCATTCCACTAGTGTTTACTGCATTCCATTCCATTCCATTCGTTTCCATTCAATTCTATTCCATTGAATTCCACTCGGTTTGATTCCATTCCATTCCATTCTATTCCATCCCATTCCATTCCGTTTGATTCCATTCCATTCCAATCCGCTGCATTCCACTCGGGTTGAGTCCATTCCATTCCATTCTTATTGATTCCATTCCATTCCAATCCACTGCATTCCACTCAGGTTGAGTCCATTCCATTCCATTCCTTTCCATCCCATTCCATTCCATTCGGGTTGACACCTTTCCAATCCATTCCGTTTCGTACCATTCCTTTCCATTCCATTCCAATCTATTCGGGTTGAATCCATTCCATTCCATTCCATTCCATTCCGTTGAATTCTCTTCGGGTTGAATCCATTCCATTCCATTCCATTCCATTCAATTCCTTTCCATTCCACTCCATTCCATTCCACTCCTGTTGATTCAACTCCATTCCATTGCAATCCATTCTATTCGATTCCATTCCACTTGGGTTGATTCCTGTCCATTCCATTCCATTCCGTTCTGTTCCATTCCATTCCGTTGCATTCCTTTCCATAGAATTCCTTTCCACTCTGGTTGATTACATTCCATTCCATTCCCTTCCATTCCATTCCATGCCATTCAATTGCTTTCCACTCGCGATGATTCCTTTCCATTGCTTTCCATTCCATTCCATTCCATTCTACTCGGGTTGATTCCATTCCATTCCATTCCATTCCAATCCACTCCATTCCAATCCATTCCACTCGGGTTGATTCCATTCCATTCCGTTCCAGTTGATTCAATTCCATTATATTCCATTCCTTTCCATTTCATTCCACTCGCCTTGATTCCATTCCATTCCACTCCTTTCCATTCCATTCCATAACATTCCATTCCATTCCACTCCACTTCAGTAGACTTTATTCAATTCTCTTCCATTCCATTCAATTACTTTCCATTCCAGTTGATTCCATTCCATTCCATTTCATTCCGTTCCTCTCCTTTCGATTCCATTGCATTCCATTCGACTTTGTTGCTTCCAATCCATTCCATTCCACTCCATTCCATTCCATTAGACTCGTGTTGATCCCAATCCATTCCATTCAATTCAATTCCATTCCTTTCCACTCAGTTTGATTCCATTCCGTTGAATTCGATTCCATTGCATTCCATTCCGTTAAATTCCATTCCATTCTGTTGCATTCCATTCCACTCGGGTTGTTTCCTTTCCTTTCCATTCGTTTCCATTCCATTCCATTCCATTCCAATCCATTCCATTCCATTCCATTCCATTCCACTCAGATTGATTCCATTCCATTCCATTGCATTCCATTCCATGTCATTCTATTCCTTTCCAGTTGATTCAATTACATTCCATTCCATTCCTTACCATTTCATTCCACTCACCTTGATTCCATTCCATTCCATTCCTTTCCATTCCATTCCATTCCATTCCATTCCATTCCATTCCACTCCAGTCGGGTTGATTCAATTCTATTCCATTCCATTCCATTCCATTCCATTCCATTCCATTCCTTTACTTTCCATTCCAGTTGATTCCATTCCATTCCATTCCACTCCCTTCCTTTCCTTTCCATTCCATTGCATTCCATTCGACTTTGTTGATTCCCATCCATTCCATTCCACTCCATTCCAATCCATTAGACTCGGGTTGATCCCAATCCATTCCATTCCAATCCATTCCATTCCATTCAATTCTTTTTGATTCCACTCGGGTTGATTCCATTCCCTTGAATTCCATTCCATTCCCTTCCATTAAATTCCATTCCATTCCATTCCACTCGGGTTGATTCCATTCCGTTGAATTCCATTCCATTCCATTTCATTCTATTGCATTCCATTCCACTCGGATTTTTTCCTTTCCATTCCATTCGTTTCCATTCCATTTCATTCCATTCCAAACCATTCCCTTCCATTACATTCCATTCCACTCTGATTGATTCCGTTCCATTCCATTGCATTCCATTCGATGCCATTTCTTTCCTTTCCAGTAGGTTCCTTTGCCTTCCATTGCATTCCATTCCATTCCTTTCCATTCCATTCAATTCCACTCGGGTTGATTCAACTCTGTTTTCTTCCATTCCATTCCATTCCATTCCATTCGGGTTGATTCCATTCCATTCCATTCCATTCCATTCCACTCTCTTTCACTCGGGTTGATTCCATTCCATTTCATTCCATTCTGCTCCCTTCCATTCCATTTCATTCCATTCTACTGCTTTCCATTCCAGTCCATTCCACTCGGATTGATTCCATTCCATTCCATTCCAATCCATTCCATTCCATTCCATTCCACTCTGTTCCATTACGTTCGAGTTTATTCCATTCCATTACTTTCCATTCCATTCCATTCCACTCGGGGTGATTCCATTTTATTCTATTCCATTCCATTCCATACCATTCCACTAGTGTTTATTGCATTCCATTCCATTCCATTCCATTCCATTCCATTCGTTTCCATTCAATTCTATTCCATTCCATTCCACTCGCGTTGATTCCATTCCATTCCATTCCATTCCATTCCGTTTGATTCCATTCCATTCCATTCCATTCCATTGCATTCCACTCGGGTTGAGTCCATTCCATTCCATTCCATTCCATTCCATTCCATTCCAATCCATTCGGGTTGATACCTTTCCATTCCATTCCGTTCCAATCTATCGGGTTGAATCCATTCCATTCCATTCCATTCTATTCCATTCCATTACGTTCCATTCTTTTCGGGTTGAATCCATTGCATTTCCTTCCATTTCATTCCTTTCCATTCCACTGCATTCCATTCCATTCCATTCCACTGCTGTTGATTCCATTCCATTCTATTTCAATCCATTCCATTCTATTCCATTCCACTCAGGTTGATTCCTTTCCATTCTATTTTATTCCGCTCTGTTCCATTCCGTTCCATTCCATTCCATTCCATTCCATAGAATTCCTTTCCCCTCTTGTTGATTCCATTCCATTCCATTCCACCCATTTCCATACCACTCGCGATGATTAAATTCCATTCCATTCCATTCCTTTCCATTCGATTCCTTTCCACTCGGGTTGGTTCCATTCCTTTCCATTCCATTCCAATCCATTCCGATCCACTCGATTCCTATCCATTCCACTCGGGTTGATTCCATTCCATTCCATTCCATTCCATTCCAGTTGATTCAATTCCATTACATTCCATTCCTTTCCATTTCATTCCACTCACCTTGATTCCATTCCATTCCATTCCTTTCCATTCCATGCCATTCTATTCCATTCCATTCCACTCCAGCCGGGTTGATTCAATTCTATTCCATTCCATTCCCTTCCATTCCATTCCATTCCATCACTTTCCATTCCAGTTGATTCCATTCCATTCCCTTCCTTTCCTTTCCATTCCATTGCATTCCATTCGACTTTGTTGATTCCAATCCATTCCATTCGACTCCACTCCTTTCCATTAGACTTGGGTTGATCCCAATCCATTCCATTCCAATCCATTCCATTCCATTCAGTTCCATTCCATTCCATTCAGGTTGATTCCATTCCGTTGAATTCCATTCCATTCCATTCCATTGAATTCCATTCCATTCCATTGCATTCCATTCCATTCGGGTTGTTTCCTTTCCATTCCATTCCTTTTCTTTCCATTCCGTTCCATACCATTCGGGTTGTTTCCTTTCCATTCCATTCCTTTTCTTTCCATTCCATTCCATTCCAATCCATTCTATTCCATTCCATTCCATTGCATTCCACTCAGATGGATTCCGTTCCATTCCATTGCATTCCATTCCATGCCATTCCATTCCTTTCCAGTTGACTCAATTCCATTACATTCCATTCCTTTCCATTTCATTCCACTCGCCTTGATGCCATTCCATTCCTTTCCATTTGATTCAATTCCATTACATTCCATTCCTTTCCATTTCATTCCATTCGCCTAGATTCCATTCCATTCCATTCCTTCCCATTCCATTCCATTCCATTCCATTCCCTTCCATTCCATTCCATTCCATTACTTTCCATTCCAGTTGATTCCATTCCATTTCATTCCATTCCCTTCCTTTCCTTTCCATTCCAATGCATTCCATTCGACTTTGTTGATTCCCATCCATTCCATTCCACTCCATTCCATTCCATTTGACTCGGGTTGATCCCAATTCATTCCATTCCAATCCATTCAATTCCATTCAATTCAATTCCATTCCACTCGGGTTTATTCCATTCCGTTGAATTCCATTACATTCCATTCCATTAAATTCCATTCCATTCCACTCCACTCGGGTTGATTCCATTCCATTCCATTCCATTCCATTCCACTGCATTCCATTCCACTCGGGTTGTTTCCTTTCCTTTCCATTCGTTTCCATTCCATTCCATTCCAATCCATTCCATTCAATTCCATTCCTTTCCAATCAGATTGATTCCATTCCATTCCATTGCATTCCATTCCATGCCATTCCTTTCCTTTCCAGTGGATTCCTTTGCCTTCCATTCCGTTCCATTCCATTCCATTCCATTCCACTCGGGTTGATTCCACTCCGTTGAATTCCATTCCATTCAATTCCATTCCGTTCTATTGCACTCTAGTTGATTCATTTCTTTCCATTCCATTCCATTCCCTTCCATTCCACTCGGGTTGATTCCATATTATTCCATTATTCCATTCCCTTCGATTCCATTCCATTCCATTCCATTCCAATCCATTCCAATCCATTCCACTCGGGTTGATTCCATTCCGTTGAATTCGATTCCATTCCATTAAATTCCATTCCATTCCATTGCATTCCATTCCACTCGGGTTCTTTCCTTTCCTTCACATTCGTTTCCATTCCATTCCAATCGATTCCAATCCATTCTCTTCCATTCCATTCCATTCTATTCCATTCCATTCCATTCCACTCAGATTGATGCGGTTACATTCCATTACATTTCATTCCATGCCATTCTATTCCTTGCCAGTTGATTCATTTCCATTCCACTCCATTCCTTACCATTTCATTTGACTCGCCTTGATTCCATTCCATTCCATTCCATTCCTTTCCATTCCATTCCATTCCATTCCATTCCACTCCACTCCAGTCATGTTGATTCAATTCTATTCCATTCCATTCCATTCCATTCCATTACTTTCCATTCCAGTTGATTCCATTTCATTCCATTCCACTCCTTTCCTTTCCTTTCCATTCCATTGCATTCCATTCGACTTTGTTGATTCCCATCCATTCCATTCCACTCCATTCCATTCCTTTACACACGGGTTGATCCCAATCCATTCCATTCCAATCCATTCCTTTCCATTCAATTCCATTCCATTCCACTCGGTTTGATTCCATTCTGTTGAATTCCATTCCATTCCATTACAGTAAATTCCATTCCTTTCCATTCCATTCTATTCCACTCGGGTTGATTCCATTCCGTTGAATTCCATTCCATTCCATTGCATTGCATTCCATTCCACTCAGATTGATTCCGTTCCATTCCATTGCATTCCATTCCATGCCATTCCTTGCCTTTGCAGTGGAATCCTTTGCCTTCCATTCCGTTCCATTCCATTCCATTCCTTTCCATTCCATTCCATTCCACTCGGGTTGATTCCACTCCGTTGAATTACATTCCTTTCCATTCCGTTCTATTGCACTCGTGTTGATTCATTTCTTTCCATTCCATTCCATTCCATTCCATTCCATTCCACTCGGGTTGATTCCATATTATTCCATTCCCTTCCATTCCATTCCATTCCAATCCATTCCAATCCATTTCACTCAGGTTCATTCCTATGCATTCCATTCCATTCCATTCCACTAGGGTTGATTCCATTGATTCCATTCCATTGCATTCCATTCCATTCCATTCCATTCCATTCCACTCAGGTTAATTCCATTCCATTCCATTCTATTCCATTCAATTCCATTCCATTCCATTCGGGTTGATTCGATTCCACCCCATTCCATTCCATTCAATTCCACTCGTGTTGTTTCCATTCCATTCGTTTCCATTCCATTCCATTCCATTCCATTCCATTCAATTCCATTCCTCTCCACTTAAGTTGATCCCTTTCCATTCCATTCCATTCCATTCCCTTCCATTCCATTCCATTCCAATTCATTCCAATCCATTTCACTCAGGTTCATTCCTATGCATTCCATTCCATTCCATTCCACTAGGGTTGATTCCATTGATTCCCTTCCATTGCATTCCATTCCATTCCATTCCATTCCATTCCATTCCATTCCATTCCACTCAGGTTAATTCCATTCCATTCCATTCTATTCCATTCAATTCCATTCCATTCCATTCGGGTTGATTCGATTCCATCCCATTCCATTCCATTCCATTCAATTCCACTCGGGTTGTTTCCATTCCATTCGTTTCCATTCCATTCCATTCCATTCCATTCCATTCAATTCCATTCCTCTCCACTTAAGTTGATCCCTTTCCATTCCATTCCATTCCATTCCATTCCATTCCAATCCTGTTGATTCCATTCCATTCATTCCATTCCATTCCATTCCATTCCATTCCATTCCATTCCATTCCACTCTGGTTGATTCCAGTTGATTCCATTCCTTTCCATTCTATTCAATTCCATTCCATTCCATTTTATTTCACTCGAGTTGATTCCATTCCATTCCATTCCATTCCACTCTCTTTATTCCAATCCATTCCATTGTATTCCGTTCCATTTCATTCCTTTCCACTCAGGGTGTTTCCATTCCATTCCATTCCATTCCATTCCATTCCATTCCATTATTTTCCATTCCATTTCTTTCCACTCCATTCCGTTCCATTCCATTCCATTCCATTCGGTTTGATTCCTTTCCATTCTATTCCATTCCATTCCATTCCCTTGTGTTTATTCTATTACACTCCAGTCCATTCCATTCCATTTCATTCCATTCCATTCCTTTCCACTCGAGTTGATTCCCTTCCATTCTAATACATTCCATTCCATTCCATTCCACTCTGGTTGATTGCATTCCATTCCATTCCATTCCATTCCATTCCATTCCATTCCATTCCACTCTGGTTGATTGCATTCCATTCCATTCCACTCGTGATAATTCCCTTCCATTCCATTCCATTCCACTTGGGTTTATTCCATTCCATTACATTCTAATCCATTCCATTGCATTCTATTCCATTTTATTCCATTCCATTCCATTCCACTCGTGTTGATTTCATTCCATTCAATTCCATTGCTTTACATTCCATTCAATTCCATTCCATTCCATTCCACTCGGGTTTCTTCCATTTTATTCCATTCCATTAAATTTCATTCCATTTCACTCGGGTTGATTCCATTCCATTCCATTTCATTCCATTCCGTTCCATTCCATTTCATTTTATTCCATTACATTCCACTCCAGTTTATTCCATTCCTTTCCATTCCATTCTATTCCATTCCATTCCTTTCCAGTTAATTCCATTCAATTCAATTCCATTCCGTTGCATTCCTTTCCTTTCCATTACATTCCACTCGCGTTGATTCCATTCCATTCCATTCCATTCCATTCCATTCCATTCCATTCCACTCGGGTTGATTCCATTCCGTTCCGTTCCATTCCATTCCATTCAACTCGGGTTGATTCCAATCCATTCCATTCCATTCCATTCCATTCCATTCCATTCCATTCCATCCCATTCCATTCGTGTTGAATCAATTCCATTGCATTAGATTCCATTCCATTCTATTCCACTCCTTTCCATTCCATTGCATTTTTTTTATTCCATTCCATTCCCTTCCATTCCATTGCGTTCCATTCCATTTCATTCCATAACATTCCATTCCATTGCTTTCCATTCCATTCCATTCCATTCCATTCCCCTCCATTCCATTCCATTGCATTCCATTTCATTCCATTCCCTTCCATTCCATTCCATTCCATTCAATTCCATTCCATTCCATTCTATTCCAGTTGATTCCATTCTTTTCCATTCCATTCAATTCCATTCCATTCCACTCCATTCCATTCCATTCCATTCCATTGCATTCCAGTTGATTCCACTCCATTCCATTCAATTCCAATCCTTTCCATTCCATTCCATTCCATTCCACTTGGTTGATTCCAATCTATTCCATTCCAATCCATTCCATTCCATTCCTTTCCGTTCCGTTCCTTTCCATTCCATTCCTTTCCATTCCATTCCTTTCCATTCCATTCCATTCCATTACATACCGTCCCGTTCCTTTCTATTCCTTTCGTTTCCATTCCATACCTTTCCATTCGATTCCATTCCACTCGAGTTGATTCCATTCCATTCATTCCATTCCATTCTATTCCACTCTGGTTGTTTCCATTTGATTCCATTCCATTCCATTCCATTCCATTCCAGTCTACTTGATTCCATTCCATTGCATTCCATTCAATTCCCTTCCATTCCATTTCATTCCATTCCATTCCACTCGAGTTGGTTCCATTCCATCCCATCCATTCCATTCCATTCCACCCCACTCGTGTTGATTCCATTCCATTCCATTGCGTTCCATTCCGTTCCATTCCATTCCATTCCACTCACGTTGATTCCATTCCATTCCACTCGGGTTGATTCCTTTCCATTAAATTCCGTTCCATTTCATTCCATTCCATTCCATTCTATTCCATTCCAATCGTGTTGATTCCATTCCAATCATTCCATTCCATTCCATTCCACTCTGGTTGATTTCATTTGATTCCATTCCAATCCATTTCATTCTATTCAATTCCATTCCATTCCATTCCATTTCACTCGGGTTATTTCCAATCCATTCCATTCCATTCCAATCCAGTCGATTCCATTCAATTCTTTCCATTACATTCTGGTTGATTCCATTTGATTCCATTGCATTCCGTTCCATTCTAGTTGATTCCATTCCATTCCATTTCATTGCTTTCGATTTCATTTCATTTCATTCCATTCCACTCCGGTTGATTCCATTCCATTCCCTCCCATCCATTCCATTCCATTCCATTCCATTTCATTCCATTCCACTAATGTTGATTCCATTCCATTCAATTCAAGTTGATTCCTTTCCATTAAATTCGATTCGATTCCATTCCATACCATTCCATTCCATTCCATTCCATTCCTTTCCTATCCTCTTGATTCCATCCCAATCCATTCCCCTCCATTCCATTCCCTTCCATTCCATTCCATTCCACTCTGGTTGATTCCATTCCATTGCATTCCATTCCATTCCACTCGGGATGATTCCATTCCATTCCACTCCATTCCATTCCATTCCATTCCATTCCATTCCTTTCCAATCCAGTTGATTCCATCCCAATCCATTCCATTTCATTCCCTTCCATTCCATTTCAATCAGGATGATTCGATTCCTCTTGGGTTGTTTCAATTCCATTCCATCGATTCCATACCATTGCAATTCAATCCATTCCATTCCATTCCATTCCATTCCATTCCATTCCATTCCATTTCACTCGGGTTGATTCCATTCCATTCCATTCCATTTCATCCCATCCCGTTCCACTCGGGTTGATTCGATTCCATTCCATTCCATTCCATTATTTTCCATTCCATTTTACTTGTGTTCTTTCTATTCCATTCCATTCTATTCCACTCCATTTCATTCCATTGTACTCCATTCCATTCCATTCCACTCGGGTTGTTCCCATTCCATTCCATTCCATTCCTTTCCATTCCTTTCCATTCCATTCCATTCCACTCCATTCACTTCGGTTTGATTCCATTCCATTCCATTCTATTCCATTCCATACCATTCCACTCCATTCCACTCTGGTTGATTCCAATCCATTCCATTCCATTCCATTAAATTACATTCCACTCCTCTCCGGTTGAATGCATTCCACTCCATTCCATTCCATTCCATTCCATTCCACTCGGTTTGAATCCATTTCATTCCCTCCCATGTCATTCCAATCGATTCCACTTGAGTTATTTCCATTCCATTCCATTCCATTGCATTCCATTCCACTCAGTTTGATTCCCTTCCATTCCATTCCACTCGGGTTAATTTCATTCCATTCCATTCCATTCCATTCCATTGCATTCCATTACACTCGGGTTGATTCCAATCCATTCCTTGCCATTCCATTCCATTCCACTCCAGTGGATATCATTCCCTTCCTTTCCATTCCATTCCATTCCATTCCTCTCGATTGATTCCAATCTATTCCATTCCATTCCATTCCATTCCGTTCCTTTCCATTCCATTCCTTTCCATTCCATTCCATTCCATTCCATTCCATTCCATTCCTTTCCATTCCATTCCCTTCCATTCCATTGCGTTCCATTCCATTTCATTCCATACCATTCCATTCCATTGCTTTCCATTCCATTCCATTTCATTCCATTCCATTCCATTCCCCTCCATTCCATTCCATTCCATTCCATTTCATTCCATTCCATTCCATTCTATTCCAGTTGATTCCATTCCATTCCATTCCAGTTAATTCCATTCGATTCCACTCCATTCCATTGCATTCCATTGCATTCCAGTTGATTCCACTCCATTCCATTCAATTCCAATCCTTTCCATTCCATTCCATTCCATTCCATTCTATTCCATTCGGTTGATTCCAATCTATTCCATTCCAATCCATTCCATTCCATTCCATTCCGTTCCGTTCCTTTCCATTCCATTCGTTTCCATTCCATTCCACTCCATTCCATTACATACCGTCCCGTTCCTTTCTATTCCATTCCTTTCCATTCCATACCTTTCCATTCGATTCCATTCCACTCGAGTTGATTCCATTCCATTCATTCCATTCCATTCTATTCCACTCTTGTTGATTCCATTTGATTCCATTCCATTGCATTCGATTCCATTCCATTCTACTTGATTCCATTCCATTGCATTCCTTTCGATTCCCTTCCATTCCATTTCATTCCATTCCATTCCACTCGAGTTGGTTCCATTCCATCCCATCCATTCCATTCCATTCCAACCCACTCGCGTTGATTCCATTCCATTCCATTGCGTTCCATTCCGTTCCATTCCATTCCATTCCACTCACGTTGATTCCATTCCATTCCACTCGGGTTGATTCCTTTCCATTAAATTCCATTCCATTTCATTCCATTCCATTCCATTTCATTCCAATCCTGTTGATTGCATTCCAATCATTCCATTCCATTCCATTCCTCTCTGGTTGATTCCATTTTATTCCATTCCATTCCATTTCATTCTATTCCATTCCATTCCATTCCATTCCATTTCACTCGGGTTATTTCCAATCCATTCAATTCCATTCCATTCCATTCCATTCCAATCGAGTCGATTCCATTCAATTCATTCTATTCCATTCTGGTTGATTCCATTTGTTTCCATTCCATTCCATTACATTCCAATCCGTTCCATTCTAGTTGATTCCATTCCATTCCATTTCATTGCATTCGATTCCATTTCATTCAATTCCATTCCACTCCGGTTGATTCCATTCCATTCCATCTCATCCATTCCATTCCATTCCAATCCATTCCATTCCATTCCATTCCATTCCTTTCCAATCCAGTTGATTCCATCCCAATCCATTCCATTTCATTCCCTTCCATTCCATTCCAATCGGGATGATTCGATTCCACTTGGGTTGTTTCAATTCCATTCCATCGATTCCATACCATTGCAATTCAATCCACACCATTCCATTCCATTCCATTCCATTCCATTCCATTCCATTCCATCCCATCCCGTTCCACTCGGGTTGATTCGATTCCATTCCATTCCATTCCATTCCATTCCATTCCATTCCATTCTCTTCCATTCCATTTTACTTGTGTTCTTTCTATTCCCTTCCATTCTATTCCACTCCATTTCATTCCATTGTACTCCATTCCATTCCATTCCACTCGGGTTGTTTCCATTCCATTCCATTGCATTCCTTTCCATTCCTTTCCGTTCCATTCCATTCCATTCCATTCCACTCCATTCACTTCGGTTTGATTCCATTCCATTCCATTCCACTCCATTCCACTCTGGTTGATTCCAATCCATTCCATTCCATTCCATTAAATTACATTCCACTCCACTCCGGTTGAATGCATTCCACTCCATTCCATTCCATTCCATTCCATTCCATTCCATTCCATTCCAGTTGATTCCATTCCCTTACCTTCCTTTCCATTCCACTCCATGCCATTACTTTGCATCCCTTTCCATTCCATTCCATTCGACTCGGGTTGATTCCATTACATTTCATTGCACTCCATTCCATCCCATTCCATTCCATTCCATTACCTTACTTTCCACTTGTGTTGATGCCGTTCCATTCCATTCCATTCCATTCCATTCCTTTCCATTCCATTCCATTCCATTCCTTTCCACTCGGGTTGATTCAATTCCACTCCATTCTATTCCATTCCATTCCAATCTTTTCCATTACATTCGAGTTGATTCCATTTCATTCCATTCCATTCCATTCCATTCCATTCCACTCAGGTTGACTCCATTTGATTCCATTCCATTCCATTCCATTCCATTCCTTTCCATTCCACTTGTGTGGATTCCATTCCATTCCATTCCATTGCATTCCAATCCATTCCATTCCACTCGTGTTGATTCCATTCCATTTCATTCCATCCCATTCCATTCCATACCATTCCACTCAAGTTTATTCCACTCCATTCCATTCCATACCATTCCATTCCATTCCAATCCATTGCATTCCACTAAGGTTGATTCCATTTCATTCCACTCCATTCCAACGATTCCATTCCTTTCCATTCCATTTCATTACATTGCACTTGGGTTGATTCCATTCCATTCCATTCCATTCCACTCGGGTTGATTCCATTCCATTCCATTCCATTCCATTCCATTCCATTCCATTCCACACTCTTTCATTCGGGTGTCTTCCATTCCATTTCATTCCATTCTACTCCATTCCCTTCCATTCCATTCCATTCCTTTCCACTCCATTCCATTCCATTCCACTCAGGTTGTTTCCATTCCATTCCATTCCATTCCATTCCATTCCATTCCATTCCATCCCGTTCCATTCCTTTCCATTCCATTAATTTCCATTCAATTCGGGTTCATTCCATTCCATTCCATTCTATTCCATTGCTTTCCATTGCATTCCATTGCACTCGGGTTGTTTCCAGTCCATTCCATTTCATTCCATTCCATTCCATTTTATTCCATGCCATTCCATTCCATTCCAATCCACTCGGTTTGAATCCATTCCATTCCATTCCATTCCATTCCATTCCATTCCAATTGTTTCCATTCCATTCCTTTCGACTCCATTCCATTCCTTTCCGTCCCATTTCTTTCCATTCCATTCCATTCGGGTTCATTCCATTTCATTCCATTCTATTCCATTCCATTCCTTTCCACTCATTTTGATTCCGTTCCATTCCACTCCGTTACACTCCATTCCATTCCCTTTCTTTCCAATCCGTTCCATTCCATTCAATTACATTACCCTCGGGTTTATTCCATTCCACTCCATTTCAATCAAATCGATTCCATTCCATTCCACTCGCGTTGTTTACATTCCATTCCATTCCATTCCATTCCGATCCATTCCATTCCGTTCCATTCCATTCCATTCCATTCTATTGCGTTCCATTCCATTCCATTCCATTCCACTCGTGTTGATTCCATTCCTTTCCATTCCAATCCGTTCCATTCCATTCCATTCCACTCGGGTTGATTCCATTCCATTCCGTTCCATTCCATTCCATTCCATTCCATTCCTTTCCATTCCATTCCATGGCATTCCACTCGGGTTGCATCCATTTCGTTCCCTTCCATATCATTCCAATCAATTCCACTTCGGTTATTTCCATTCCATTCCATTCCACTCAGTTTGATTCCATTCCATTCCATTCCACTTGGGTTAATTTCATTCCATTCCATTCCATTCCTTTCCATTCCATTCCATCCCATTCCTTTCCATTCCATTCCATTCCATTCCTTTCCATTCCACTCGGGTTGATTCCAATCCATTACTTTCCATTCCATGCCATTCCACTCCAGTGGATGCCATTCCCTTCCTTTCCATTCCATTCCATTCCATTCCACTCGGTTGATTCCAGTCTATTCCATTCCATTCCATTCCATTCCGTTCCTTTCCATTCCATTTCTTTCCATTCCATTCCATTCCGTTCCTTTCCACTCCATTCTTTCCATTCCATTTCTTTCCATTCCATTCCATTCCACTCGGGTTGACTCCATTCCATTCCATTCCATTCCATTGCATTCTGGTTGATTCCATTCCATTCCATTCCATTCCATTCCATTCTATACCTTTCCATTCCATTCCATTCCATTTCACTCGGGTTATTTCTATTCGATTCCATTCCACTCGAGTTGATTCCATTCCATTCATTCCATTCCATTCCATTCCTCTCAGGTTGATTCCATTTGATTCCATTCCATTCCATTCCATTCCATTCCATTCCATTCTACTTGATTCCATTCCATTGCATTCCATTCGATTCTCTGCCATTGCATTTCATTCCATTCCATGCCACTTGGGTTGATTCCATTCCATTCCATTCCGTCCATTCCATTCCATTCCATTCCATTCCATCCCATTCCATTCCATTCCACTCCACTCGTGTTGATTGCATTCCATTACTTTCCATTTCATTGCGTTCCATTCCTTTCCATTCCATTCCATTTCACTCACGCTGATTCCATTCCATTCCACTCGTGTTGATTCCTTTCCATTAAATTCCATTCCATTCCATTCCAATCCTGTTGATTCCATTCCATTCTTTCCATTCCATTCCATTCCACTCTGGTTGATTCCATTTGATTCCATTCCATTCCATTCTACTTGATTCCATTCCATTGCATTCCATTCGATTCTCTGCTATTGCATTTCATTCCATTCCATTCCACTCGTGTTGATTCCATTCCATTCCATTCCGTCTATTCCATTCCATTCCATTCCATTCCATTCGAATCCACTCGTGTTGAATCCATTCCATTCCATTAAATTCCATTCCATTCCAATCCACTCGGGTTGAATCCATTCCATTCCATTCAATTCCATTCCTTTCCACTCCATTCCATTCGTTTCCGTCCCATTTCTTTCCATTCCATTCCATTCGGGTTAATTCCGTTTCATTCCATTCCATTCCATTCCATTCGTTTCCACTCGTTTTGATTCCGTTCCATTCCACTCCATTCCACTGCATTACATTCCCTTTCTATCCAGTCCGTTCCATTCCGTTCAATACCATTCCCCTCGGGTTTTTTCCATTCCACTCCATTCCAATCAAATCGATTCCATTCCATTCCACTCGCGTTGTTTACATTCTATTCCATTCCATTCCATTCCATTCTGATCCATTCCATTCCGTTCCATTCCATTCCATTCCATTCTATTGCGTTCCATTCCATTCCATTCCATTCCACTCGGGTTGATTAAATTCCTTTCCACTCCAATCCGTTCCATTCCATTCCATTCCACTCGGGTTGATTCCATTGCATTCCATTCCATTCCATTCCATTCCATTCCATTCCATTCCATTGCATTCCACTCGGTTTGAATCCATTTCATTCCCTTCCATATCATTCCAATCGATTCCACTTGGGTTATTTCCATTCCATTCCATTCCATTGCATTCCATTCCATTCCATTCCACTCAGTTTGATTCCACTCCATTCCATTCCACTCGGGTTCATTTCATTCCATTCCATTCCATTCCTTTCCACTCCATTACACTCGGGTTGATTCCAATCCATTCCTTGCCTTTCCATTCCATTCCACTCCATTGGATATCATTCCCTTCCTTTCCATTCCATTCCATTCCACTCAATTGATTCCAATCTATTCCATTCCATTCCATTCCATTCCGTTCCTTTCCATTCCATTCCTTTCCATTCCATTCCATTCCATGCCATTCCGTTCCTTTCCACTCCACTCCCTTCCATTCCATTCTTTTCCATTCCATTCCATTCCATTCCATTCCACTCTGGTTGATTCCATTCCATTCTATTCAATTCCATTCCATTCCATTCCATTCTGGTTATTTCCATTCCATTCCATTCTATTCCTTTCCATTCCATTCCATTCCATTTCACTCGGGTTATTTCCATTCGATTCCATTCCACTCGAGTTGATTCCATTCCATTCCATTCCACTCAGGTTGATTCCATTTGATTCCATTCCATTCCATTTCATTCGATTCCATTCCATTCCAATCCATTCCATCCCATTTCATTCCACTAGGGTTGATTCCATTCCATTCCATTCCATTCCATTCCGTTCCACTCGTGTTGATCCAATTCCAATCCATTCCATTCCATTCCATTCCACTTCTGGTGATTCCATTCCATTCCATTCCATTCCATTCCATTCCATTCTCTTCCATTCCATTCCATTCCATTCCATTCCATTCCATTCCATTCCTCTCGGGTGGATTCCACTCCATTCCATACCATTCCATTCCATTTCATTCCATTGCATTCCATTCCATTCCACTCCACTCGGGTTGATTCGATTCCATTCCATTCCATTCTATTCCATTCCATTCCATTCACTTCCCCTCGGGTTGGTTAAATTCCATTGCATTTCAATCAGTTACATTCCATTCTATTCTATTCCATTCCATTCCACTCTTGTTCATTCCATTCGTTTCCATTCCATTTCATTCCATTCCAAACCATTCCCTTCCATTACATTCCATTCCACTCTGATTGATTCCGTTCCATTCCATTGCATTCCATTCGATGCCATTTCTTTCCTTTCCAGTAGGTTCCTTTGCCTTCCATTGCATTCCATTCCATTCCTTTCCATTCCATTCAATTCCACTCGGGTTGATTCAACTCTGTTTTCTTCCATTCCATTCCATTCCATTCCATTCGGGTTGATTCCATTCCATTCCATTCCATTCCATTCCACTCTCTTTCACTCGGGTTGATTCCATTCCATTTCATTCCATTCTGCTCCCTTCCATTCCATTTCATTCCATTCTACTGCTTTCCATTCCAGTCCATTCCACTCGGATTGATTCCATTCCATTCCATTCCAATCCATTCCATTCCATTCCATTCCACTCTGTTCCATTACGTTCGAGTTTATTCCATTCCATTACTTTCCATTCCATTCCATTCCACTCGGGGTGATTCCATTTTATTCTATTCCATTCCATTCCATACCATTCCACTAGTGTTTATTGCATTCCATTCCATTCCATTCCATTCCATTCCATTCGTTTCCATTCAATTCTATTCCATTCCATTCCACTCGCGTTGATTCCATTCCATTCCATTCCATTCCGTTTGATTCCATTCCATTCCATTCCATTCCATTGCATTCCACTCGGGTTGAGTCCATTCCATTCCATTCCATTCCATTCCATTCCATTCCATTCCATTCCATTCCAATCCATTCGGGTTGATACCTTTCCATTCCATTCCGTTCCAATCTATCGGGTTGAATCCATTCCATTCCATTCCATTCTATTCCATTCCATTACGTTCCATTCTTTTCGGGTTGAATCCATTGCATTTCCTTCCATTTCATTCCTTTCCATTCCACTGCATTCCATTCCATTCCATTCCACTGCTGTTGATTCCATTCCATTCTATTTCAATCCATTCCATTCTATTCCATTCCACTCAGGTTGATTCCTTTCCATTCTATTTTATTCCGCTCTGTTCCATTCCGTTCCATTCCATTCCATTCCATTCCATAGAATTCCTTTCCCCTCTTGTTGATTCCATTCCATTGCATTCCACCCATTTCCATACCACTCGCGATGATTAAATTCCATTCCATTCCATTCCTTTCCATTCGATTCCTTTCCACTCGGGTTGGTTCCATTCCTTTCCATTCCATTCCAATCCATTCCGATCCACTCGATTCCTATCCATTCCACTCGGGTTGATTCCATTCCATTCCATTCCATTCCATTCCAGTTGATTCAATTCCATTACATTCCATTCCTTTCCATTTCATTCCACTCACCTTGATTCCATTCCATTCCATTCCTTTCCATTCCATTCCATTCTATTCCATTCCATTCCACTCCAGCCGGGTTGATTCAATTCTATTCCATTCCATTCCCTTCCATTCCATTCCATTCCATCACTTTCCATTCCAGTTGATTCCATTCCATTCCCTTCCTTTCCTTTCCATTCCATTGCATTCCATTCGACTTTGTTGATTCCAATCCATTCCATTCGACTCCACTCCATTCCATTAGACTCGGGTTGATCCCAATCCATTCCATTCCAATCCATTCCATTCCATTCAGTTCCATTCCATTCCATTCAGGTTGATTCCATTCCGTTGAATTCCATTCCATTCCATTCCATTGAATTCCATTCCATTCCATTGCATTCCATTCCATTCGGGTTGTTTCCTTTCCATTCCATTCCTTTTCTTTCCATTCCATTCCATACCATTCGGGTTGTTTCCTTTCCATTCCATTCCTTTTCTTTCCATTCCATTCCATTCCAATCCATTCTATTCCATTCCATTCCGTTGCATTCCACTCAGATTGATTCCGTTCCATTCCATTGCATTCCATTCCATGCCATTCCATTCCTTTCCAGTTGACTCAATTCCATTACATTCCATTCCTTTCCATTTCATTCCACTCGCCTTGATGCCATTCCATTCCTTTCCATTTGATTCAATTCCATTACATTCCATTCCTTTCCATTTCATTCCATTCGCCTTGATTCCATTCCATTCCATTCCTTTCCATTCCATTCCATTCCATTCCCTTCCATTCCATTCCATTCCATTACTTTCCATTCCAGTTGATTCCATTCCATTTCATTCCATTCCCTTCCTTTCCTTTCCATTCCAATGCATTCCATTCGGCTTTGTTGATTCCCATCCATTCCATTCCACTCCATTCCATTCCATTTGACTCGGGTTGATCCCAATTCATTCCATTCCAATCCATTCAATTCCATTCAATTCAATTCCATTCCACTCGGGTTTATTCCATTCCGTTGAATTCCATTACATTCCATTCCATTAAATTCCATTCCATTCCACTCCACTCGGGTTGATTCCATTCCATTCCATTCCATTCCATTCCACTGCATTCCATTCCACTCGGGTTGTTTCCTTTCCTTTCCATTCGTTTCCATTCCATTCCATTCCAATCCATTCCATTCAATTCCATTCCTTTCCAATCAGATTGATTCCATTCCATTCCATTGCATTCCATTCCATGCCATTCCTTTCCTTTCCAGTGGATTCCTTTGCCTTCCATTCCGTTCCATTCCATTCCATTCCATTCCACTCGGGTTGATTCCACTCCGTTGAATTCCATTCCTTTCAATTCCATTCCGTTCTATTGCACTCTAGTTGATTCATTTCTTTCCATTCCATTCCATTCCCTTCCATTCCACTCGGGTTGATTCCATATTATTCCATTATTCCATTCCCTTCGATTCCATTCCATTCCATTCCATTCCAATCCATTCCAATCCATTCCACTCGGGTTGATTCCATTCCGTTGAATTCGATTCCATTCCATTAAATTCCATTCCATTCCATTGCATTCCATTCCACTCGGGTTGTTTCCTTTCCTTCACATTCGTTTCCATTCCATTCCAATCCATTCCAATCCATTCTCTTCCATTCCATTCCATTCTATTCCATTCCATTCCATTCCACTCAGATTGATGCGGTTACATTCCATTTCATTTCATTCCATGCCATTCTATTCCTTGCCAGTTGATTCATTTCCATTCCACTCCATTCCTTACCATTTCATTTGACTCGCCTTGATTCCATTCCATTCCATTCCATTCCTTTCCATTCCATTCCATTCCATTCCACTCCACTCCAGTCAAGTTGATTCAATTCTATTCCATTCCATTCCATTCCATTCCATTGCTTTCCATTGCAGTTGATTCCATTTCATTCCATTCCACTCCTTTCCTTTCCTTTCCATTCCATTGCATTCCATTCGACTTTGTTGATTCCCATCCATTCCATTCCACTCCATTCCATTCCTTTAGACACGGGTTGATCCCAATCCATTCCATTCCAATCCATTCCTTTCCATTCAATTCCATTCCATTCCACTCGGTTTGATTCCATTCTGTTGAATTCCATTCCATTCCATTACAGTAAATTCCATTCCTTTCCATTCCATTCTATTCCACTCGGGTTGATTCCATTCCGTTGAATTCCATTCCATTCCATTCCATTCCATTGCATTGCATTCCATTCCACTCAGATTGATTCCGTTCCATTCCATTGCATTCCATTCCATGCCATTCCTTTCCTTTGCAGTGGAATGCTTTGCCTTCCATTCCGTTCCATTCCATTCCATTCCTTTCCATTCCATTCCATTCCACTCGGGTTGATTCCACTCCATTGAATTACATTCCTTTCCATTCCGTTCTATTGCACTCGTGTTGATTCATTTCTTTCCATTCCATTCCATTCCATTCCATTCCATTCCAATCCATTCCAATCCATTTCACTCAGGTTCATTCCTATGCATTCCATTCCATTCCATTCCACTAGGGTTGATTCCATTGATTCCCTTCCATTGCATTGCATTCCATTCCATTCCATTCCATTCCACTCAGGTTAATTCCATTCCATTCCATTCTATTCCATTCAATTCCATTCCATTCCATTCGGGTTGATTCGATTCCACCCCATTCCATTCCATTCCATTCAATTCCACTCGTGTTGTTTCCATTCCATTCGTTTCCATTCCATTCCATTCCATTCCATTCCATTCCATTCCATTCAATTCCATTCCTCTCCACTTAAGTTGATCCCTTTCCATTCCATTCCATTCCATTCCCTTCCATTCCATTCCATTCCAATTCATTCCAATCCATTTCACTCAGGTTCATTCCTATGCATTCAATTCCATTCCATTCCACTAGGGTTGATTCCATTGATTCCCTTCCATTGCATTCCATTCCATTCCATTCCATTCCATTCCATTCCATTCCACTCAGGTTAATTCCATTCCATTCCATTCTATTCCATTCAATTCCATTCCATTCCATTCGGGTTGATTCGATTCCATCCCATTCCATTCCATTCCATTCCATTCCACTCGGGTTGTTTCCATTCCATTCGTTTCCATTCCATTCCATTCCATTCCATTCCATTCAATTCCATTCCTCTCCACTTAAGTTGATCCCTTTCCATTCCATTCCATTCCATTCCATTCCATTCCATTCAATTCCATTCCTCTCCACTTAAGTTGATCCCTTTCCATTCCATTCCATTCCATTCCATTCCACTCCACTCCAGTCAAGTTGATTCAATTCTATTCCATTCCATTCCATTCCATTCCATTACTTTCCATTCCAGTTGATTCCATTTCATTCCATTCCACTCCTTTCCTTTCCTTTCCATTCCATTGCATTCCATTCGACTTTGTTGATTCCCATCCATTCCATTCCACTCCATTCCATTCCTTTAGACACGGGTTGATCCCAATCCATTCCACTCCAATCCATTCCTTTCCATTCAATTCCATTCCATTCCACTCGGTTTGATTCCATTCTGTTGAATTCCATTCCATTCCATTACAGTAAATTCCATTCCTTTCCATTCCATTCTATTCCACTCGGGTTGATTCCATTCCGTTGAATTCCATTCCATTCCATTCCATTCCATTGCATTGCATTCCATTCCACTCAGATTGATTCCATTCCATTCCATTGCATTCCATTCCATGCCATTCCTTGCCTTTGCAGTGGAATCCTTTGCCTTCCATTCCGTTCCATTCCATTCCATTCCTTTCCATTCCATTCCATTCCACTCGGGTTGATTCCACTCCGTTGAATTACATTCCTTTCCATTCCGTTCTATTGCACTCATGTTGATTCATTTCTTTCCATTCCATTCCATTCCATTCCATTCCATTCCACTCGGGTTGATTCCATATTATTCCATTCCCTTCCATTCCATTCCATTCCAATCCATTCCAATCCATTTCACTCAGGTTCATTCCTATGCATTCCATTCCATTCCATTCCACTAGGGTTGATTCCATTGATTCCCTTCCATTGCATTCCATTCCATTCCATTCCATTCCATTCCACTCAGGTTAATTCCATTCCATTCCATTCTATTCCATTCAATTCCATTCCATTCCATTCGGGTTGATTTGATTCCACCCCATTCCATTCCATTCCATTCAATTCCACTCGTGTTGTTTCCATTCCATTCGTTTCCATTCCATTCCATTCCATTCCATTCCATTCAATTCCATTCCTCTCCACTTAAGTTGATCCCTTTCCATTCCATTCCATTCCATTCCCTTCCATTCCATTCCATTCCAATTCATTCCAATCCATTTCACTCAGGTTCATTCCTATGCATTCAATTCCATTCCATTCCACTAGGGTTGATTCCATTGATTCCCTTCCTTTGCATTCCATTCCATTCCATTCCATTCCATTCCATTCCATTCCATTCCATTCCACTCAGGTTAATTCCATTCCATTCCATTCTATTCCATTCAATTCCATTCCATTCCATTCGGGTTGATTCGATTCCATCCCATTCCATTCCATTCCATTCAATTCCACTCGGGTTGTTTCCATTCCATTCGTTTCCATTCCATTCCATTCCATTCCATTCCATTCCATTCAATTCCATTCCTCTCCACTTAAGTTGATCCCTTTCCATTAAATTCCATTCCATTCCATTCCATTCCATTCAATTCCATTCCTCTCCACTTAAGTTGATCCCTTTCCATTCCATTCCATTCCATTCCATTCCACTCCACTCCAGTCAAGTTGATTCAATTCTATTCCATTCCATTCCATTCCATTACTTTCCATTCCAGTTGATTCCATTTCATTCCATTCCACTCCTTTCCTTTCCTTTCCATTCCATTGCATTCCATTCGACTTTGTTGATTCCCATCCATTCCATTCCACTCCATTCCATTCCTTTACACACGGGTTGATCCCAATCCATTCCATTCCAATCCATTCCTTTCCATTCAATTCCATTCCATTCCACTCGGTTTGATTCCATTCTGTTGAATTCCATTCCATTCCATTACAGTAAATTCCATTCCTTTCCATTCCATTCTATTCCACTCGGGTTGATTCCATTCCGTTGAATTCCATTCCATTCCATTGCATTGCATTCCATTCCACTCAGATTGATTCCGTTCCATTCCATTGCATTCCATTCCATGCCATTCCTTTCCTTTGCAGTGGAATCCTTTGCCTTCCATTCCGTTCCATTCCATTCCATTCCTTTCCATTCCATTCCATTCCACTCGGGTTGATTCCACTCCGTTGAATTACATTCCTTTCCATTCCGTTCTATTGCACTCGTGTTGATTCATTTCTTTCCATTCCATTCCATTCCATTCCATTCCATTCCAATCCATTCCAATCCATTTCACTCAGGTTCATTCCTATGCATTCCATTCCATTCCATTCCACTAGGGTTGATTCCATTGATTCCCTTCCATTGCATTGCATTCCATTCCATTCCATTCCATTCCACTCAGGTTAATTCCATTCCATTCCATTCTATTCCATTCAATTCCATTCCATTCCATTCGGGTTGATTCGATTCCACCCCATTCCATTCCATTCCATTCAATTCCACTCGTGTTGTTTCCATTCCATTCGTTTCCATTCCATTCCATTCCATTCCATTCCATTCCATTCAATTCCATTCCTCTCCACTTAAGTTGATCCCTTTCCATTCCATTCCATTCCATTCCCTTCCATTCCATTCCATTCCAATTCATTCCAATCCATTTCACTCAGGTTCATTCCTATGCATTCAATTCCATTCCATTCCACTAGGGTTGATTCCATTGATTCCCTTCCATTGCATTCCATTCCATTCCATTCCATTCCATTCCATTCCATTCCACTCAGGTTAATTCCATTCCATTCCATTCTATTCCATTCAATTCCATTCCATTCCATTCGGGTTGATTCGATTCCATCCCATTCCATTCCATTCCATTCCATTCCACTCGGGTTGTTTCCATTCCATTCGTTTCCATTCCATTCCATTCCATTCCATTCCATTCAATTCCATTCCTCTCCACTTAAGTTGATCCCTTTCCATTCCATTCCATTCCATTCCATTCCATTCCATTCCATTCAATTCCATTCCTCTCCACTTAAGTTGATCCCTTTCCATTCCATTCCATTCCATTCCATTCCATTCCACTCCACTCCAGTCAAGTTGATTCAATTCTATTCCATTCCATTCCATTCCATTCCATTACTTTCCATTCCAGTTGATTCCATTTCATTCCATTCCACTCCTTTCCTTTCCTTTCCATTCCATTGCATTCCATTCGACTTTGTTGATTCCCATCCATTCCATTCCACTCCATTCCATTCCTTTAGACACGGGTTGATCCCAATCCATTCCACTCCAATCCATTCCTTTCCATTCAATTCCATTCCATTCCACTCGGTTTGATTCCATTCTGTTGAATTCCATTCCATTCCATTACAGTAAATTCCATTCCTTTCCATTCCATTCTATTCCACTCGGGTTGATTCCATTCCGTTGAATTCCATTCCATTCCATTCCATTCCATTGCATTGCATTCCATTCCACTCAGATTGATTCCATTCCATTCCATTGCATTCCATTCCATGCCATTCCTTGCCTTTGCAGTGGAATCCTTTGCCTTCCATTCCGTTCCATTCCATTCCATTCCTTTCCATTCCATTCCATTCCACTCGGGTTGATTCCACTCCGTTGAATTACATTCCTTTCCATTCCGTTCTATTGCACTCATGTTGATTCATTTCTTTCCATTCCATTCCATTCCATTCCATTCCATTCCACTCGGGTTGATTCCATATTATTCCATTCCCTTCCATTCCATTCCATTCCAATCCATTCCAATCCATTTCACTCAGGTTCATTCCTATGCATTCCATTCCATTCCATTCCACTAGGGTTGATTCCATTGATTCCCTTCCATTGCATTCCATTCCATTCCATTCCATTCCATTCCACTCAGGTTAATTCCATTCCATTCCATTCTATTCCATTCAATTCCATTCCATTCCATTCGGGTTGATTTGATTCCACCCCATTCCATTCCATTCCATTCAATTCCACTCGTGTTGTTTCCATTCCATTCGTTTCCATTCCATTCCATTCCATTCCATTCCATTCAATTCCATTCCTCTCCACTTAAGTTGATCCCTTTCCATTCCATTCCATTCCATTCCCTTCCATTCCATTCCATTCCAATTCATTCCAATCCATTTCACTCAGGTTCATTCCTATGCATTCAATTCCATTCCATTCCACTAGGGTTGATTCCATTGATTCCCTTCCATTGCATTCCATTCCATTCCATTCCATTCCATTCCATTCCATTCCATTCCATTCCATTCCACTCAGGTTAATTCCATTCCATTCCATTCTATTCCATTCAATTCCATTCCATTCCATTCGGGTTGATTCGATTCCATCCCATTCCATTCCATTCCATTCAATTCCACTCGGGTTGTTTCCATTCCATTCGTTTCCATTCCATTCCATTCCATTCCATTCCATTCAATTCCATTCCTCTCCACTTAAGTTGATCCCTTTCCATTAAATTCCATTCCATTCCATTCCATTCCATTCAATTCCATTCCTCTCCACTTAAGTTGATCCCTTTCCATTCCATTCCATTCCATTCCACTCCACTCCAGTCAAGTTGATTCAATTCTATTCCATTCCATTCCATTCCATTACTTTCCATTCCAGTTGATTCCATTTCATTCCATTCCACTCCTTTCCTTTCCTTTCCATTCCATTGCATTCCATTCGACTTTGTTGATTCCCATCCATTCCATTCCACTCCATTCCATTCCTTTACACACGGGTTGATCCCAATCCATTCCATTCCAATCCATTCCTTTCCATTCAATTCCATTCCATTCCACTCGGTTTGATTCCATTCTGTTGAATTCCATTCCATTCCATTACAGTAAATTCCATTCCTTTCCATTCCATTCTATTCCACTCGGGTTGATTCCATTCCGTTGAATTCCATTCCATTCCATTGCATTGCATTCCATTCCACTCAGATTGATTCCGTTCCATTCCATTGCATTCCATTCCATGCCATTCCTTGCCTTTGCAGTGGAATCCTTTGCCTTCCATTCCGTTCCATTCCATTCCATTCCTTTCCATTCCATTCCATTCCACTCGGGTTGATTCCACTCCGTTGAATTACATTCCTTTCCATTCCGTTCTATTGCACTCGTGTTGATTCATTTCTTTCCATTCCATTCCATTCCATTCCATTCCATTCCACTCGGGTTGATTCCATATTATTCCATTCCCTTCCATTCCATTCCATTCCAATCCATTCCAATCCATTTCACTCAGGTTCATTCCTATGCATTCCATTCCATTCCATTCCGCTAGGGTTGATTCCATTGATTCCCTTCCATTGCATTGCATTCCATTCCATTCCATTCCATTCCACTCAGGTTAATTCCATTCCATTCCATTCTATTCCATTCAATTCCATTCCATTCCATTCGGGTTGATTCGATTCCACCCCATTCCATTCCATTCCATTCAATTCCACTCGTGTTGTTTCCATTCCATTCGTTTCCATTCCATTCCATTCCATTCCATTCCATTCCATTCAATTCCATTCCTCTCCACTTAAGTTGATCCCTTTCCATTCCATTCCATTCCATTCCCTTCCATTCCATTCCATTCCAATTCATTCCAATCCATTTCACTCAGGTTCATTCCTATGCATTCTATTCCATTCCATTCCACTAGGGTTGATTCCATTGATTCCCTTCCATTGCATTCCATTCCATTCCATTCCATTCCACTCAGGTTAATTCCATTCCATTCCATTCTATTCCATTCAATTCCATTCCATTCCATTCGGGTTGATTCGATTCCATCCCATTCCATTCCATTCCATTAAATTCCACTCGGGTTGTTTCCATTCCATTCGTTTCCATTCCATTCCATTCCATTCAATTCCATTCCTCTCCACTTAAGTTGATCCCTTTCCATTCCATTCCATTCCATTCCATTCCATTCCATTCCATTCCATTCAATTCCATTCCTCTCCACTTAAGTTGATCCCTTTCCATTCCATTCCATTCCATTCCATTCCAATCCTGTTGATTCCATTCCATTCATTCCATTCCATTCCATTCCATTCCATTCCATTCCACTCTGGTTGATTCCAGTTGATTCCATTCCTTTCCATTCTATTCAATTCCATTCCATTCCATTCTATTTCACTCGAGTTGATTCCATTCCATTCCATTCCATTCCACTCTCTTTATTCCAATCCATTCCATTGTATTCCGTTCCATTTCATTCCTTTCCACTCAGGTTGTTTCCATTCCATTCCATTCCATTCCATTCCATTCCATTCCATTCCATTCCATTCCATTGTTTTCCATTCCATTTCTTTCCACTCCATTCCGTTCCATTCCATTCCATTCCATTCGGTTTGATTCCTTTCCATTCTATTCCATTCCATTCCATTCCCTTGTGTTTATTCTATTACACTCCAGTCCATTCCATTCCATTTCATTCCATTCCATTCCTTTCCACTCGAGTTGATTCCCTTCCATTCTAATACATTCCATTCCATTCCATTCCACTCTGGTTGATTGCATTCCATTCCATTCCATTCCATTCCATTCCACTCTGGTTGATTGCATTCCATTCCATTCCACTCGTGATAATTCCCTTCCATTCCATTCCATTCCACTTGGGTTGATTCCATTCCATTACATTCTAATCCATTCCATTGCATTCCATTCCATTTTATTCCATTCCATTCCATTCCACTCGTGTTGATTTCATTCCATTCAATTCCATTGCTTTACATTCCATTCAATTCCATTCCATTCCATTCCACTCGGGTTTCTTCCATTTTATTCCATTCCATTAAATTTCATTCCATTTCACTCGGGTTGATTCCATTCCATTCCATTTCATTCCATTCCGTTCCATTCCATTTCATTTCATTCCATTACATTCCACTCCAGTTTATTCCATTCCTTTCCATTCCATTCTATTCCATTCCATTCCTTTCCAGTTAATTCCATTCAATTCAATTCCATTCCGTTGCATTCCTTTCCTTTCCATTACATTCCACTCGCGTTGATTCCATTCCATTCCATTCCATTCCATTCCATTCCATTCCACTCGGGTTGATTCCATTCCGTTCCGTTCCATTCCATTCCATTCAACTCGGGTTGATTCCAATCCGTTCCATTCCATTCCATTCCATTCCATCCCATTCCATTCGTGTTGAATCAATTCCATTGCATTAGATTCCATTCCATTCTATTCCACTCCTTTCCATTCCATTGCATTTTTTTTATTCCATTCCATTCCCTTCCATTCCATTGCGTTCCATTCCATTTCATTCCATAACATTCCATTCCATTGCTTTCCATTCCATTCCATTCCATTCCATTCCCCTCCATTCCATTCCATTGCATTCCATTTCATTCCATTCCCTTCCATTCCATTCCATTCCATTCAATTCCATTCCATTCCATTCTATTCCAGTTGATTCCATTCTTTTCCATTCCATTCAATTCCATTCCATTCCACTCCATTCCATTCCATTCCATTCCATTGCATTCCAGTTGATTCCACTCCATTCCATTCAATTCCAATCCTTTCCTTTCCATTCCATTCCATTCCACTCGGTTGATTCCAATCTATTCCATTCCAATCCATTCCATTCCATTCCTTTCCGTTCCGTTCCTTTCCATTCCATTCCTTTCCATTCCATTCCTTTCCATTCCATTCCATTCCATTACATACCGTCCCGTTCCTTTCTATTCCTTTCCTTTCCATTCCATACCTTTCCATTCGATTCCATTCCACTCGAGTTGATTCCATTCAATTCATTCCATTCCATTCTATTCCACTCTGGTTGATTCCATTTGATTCCATTCCATTCCATTCCATTCCATTCCAGTCTACTTGATTCCATTCCATTGCATTCCATTCAATTCCCTTCCATTCCATTTCATTCCATTCCATTCCACTCGAGTTGGTTCCATTCCATCCCATCCATTCCATTCCGTTCCACCCCACTCGTGTTGATTCCATTCCATTCCATTGCGTTCCATTCCGTTCCATTCCATTCCATTCCACTCACGTTGATTCCATTCCATTCCACTCGGGTTGATTCCTTTCCATTAAATTCCGTTCCATTTCATTCCATTCCATTCCATTCCATTCCAATCCAATCGTGTTGATTCCATTCCAATCATTCCATTCCATTCCATTCCACTCTGGTTGATTTCATTTGATTCCATTCCAATCCATTTCATTCTATTCAATTCCATTCCATTCCATTCCATTTCACTCGGGTTATTTCCAATCCATTCCATTCCATTCCAATCCAGTCGATTCCATTCAATTCTTTCCATTCCATTCTGGTTGATTCCATTTGATTCCATTGCATTCCGTTCCATTCTAGTTGATTCCATTCCATTCCATTTCATTGCTTTCGATTCCATTTCATTTCATTCCATTCCACTCCGGTTGATTCCATTCCATTCCCTCCCATCCATTCCATTCCATTCCATTCCATTTCATTCCATTCCACTAATGTTGATTCCATTCCATTCAATTCAAGTTGATTCCTTTCCATTAAATTCGATTCGATTCCATTCCATACCATTCCATTCCATTCCATTCCATTCCTTTCCTATCCTCTTGATTCCATCCCAATCCATTCCCCTCCATTCCATTCCCTTCCATTCCATTCCATTCCACTCTGGTTGATTCCATTCCATTGCATTCCATTCCATTCCACTCGGGATGATTCCATTCCATTCCACTCCATTCCATTCCATTCCATTCCTTTCCAATCCAGTTGATTCCATCCCAATCCATTCCATTTCATTCCCTTCCATTCCATTTCAATCAGGATGATTCGATTCCTCTTGGGTTGTTTCAATTCCATTCCATCGATTCCATACCATTGCAATTCAATCCATTCCATTCCATTCCATTCCATTTCACTCGGGTTGATTCCATTCCATTCCATTCCATTTCATCCCATCCCGTTCCACTCGGGTTGATTCGATTCCATTCCATTCCATTCCATTCTTTTCCATTCCAGTTTACTTGTGTTCTTTCTATTCCATTCCATTCTATTCCACTCCATTTCATTCCATTGTACTCCATTCCATTCCTTTCCACTCAGGTTGTTCCCATTCCATTCCATTCCATTCCTTTCCATTCATTTCCATTCCATTCCATTCCACTCCATTCACTTCGGTTTGATTCCATTCCATTCCATTCTATTCCATTCCATACCATTCCACTCCATTCCACTCTGGTTGATTCCAATCCATTCCATTCCATTCCATTAAATTACATTCCACTCCTCTCCGGTTGAATGCATTCCACTCCATTCCATTCCATTCCATTCCATTCCACTCGGTTTGAATCCATTTCATTCCCTTCCATGTCATTCCAATCGATTCCACTTGAGTTATTTCCATTCCATTCCATTCCATTGCATTCCATTCCACTCAGTTTGATTCCCTTCCATTCCATTCCACTCGGGTTAATTTCATTCCATTCCATTCCATTCCATTCCACTCAGTTTGATTCCCTTCCATTCCATTCCACTCGGGTTAATTTCATTCCATTCCATTCCATTCCATTCCATTGCATTCCATTACACTCGGGTTGATTCCAATCCATTCCTTGCCATTCCATTCCATTCCACTCCAGTGGATATCATTCCCTTCCTTTCCATTCCATTCCATTCCATTCCTCTCGATTGATTCCAATCTATTCCATTCCATTCCATTCCATTCCGTTCCTTTCCATTCCATTCCTTTCCATTCCATTCCATTCCATTCCATTCCATTCCTTTCCATTCCATTCCCTTCCATTCCATTGCGTTCCATTCCATTTCATTCCATACCATTCCATTCCATTGCTTTCCATTCCATTCCATTTCATTCCATTCCATTCCATTCCCCTCCATTCCATTCCATTCCATTCCATTTCATTCCATTCCATTCCATTCCATTCTATTCCAGTTGATTCCATTCCATTCCATTCCAGTTAATTCCATTCGATTCCACTCCATTCCATTGCATTCCATTGCATTCCAGTTGATTCCACTCCATTCCATTCAATTCCAATCCTTTCCATTCCCTTCCATTCCATTCCATTCCATTCCACTCGGTTGATTCCAATCTATTCAATTCCAATCCATTCCATTCCATTCCATTCCGTTCCGTTCCTTTCCATTCCATTCCTTTCCATTCCATTCCACTCCATTCCATTACATACCGTCCCATTCCTTTCTATTCCATTCCTTTCCATTCCATACCTTTCCATTCGATTCCATACCACTCGAGTTGATTCCATTCCATTCATTCCATTCCATTCTATTCCACTCTGGTTGATTCCATTTGATTCCATTCCATTGCATTCGATTCCATTCCATTCTACTTGATTCCATTCCATTGCATTCCATTCGATTCCCTTCCATTCCATTTCATTCCATTCCATTCCACTCGAGTTGGTTCCATTCCATCCCATCCATTCCATTCCATTCCAACCCACTCGCGTTGATTCCATTCCATTCCATTGCGTTCCATTCCCTTCCATTCCATTCCATTCCACTCACGTTGATTCCATTCCATTCCACGCGGGTTGATTCCTTTCCATTAAATTCCATTCCATTTCATTCCATTCCATTCCATTTCATTCCAATCCTGTTGATTGCATTCCAATCATTCCATTCCATTCCATTCCTCTCTGGTTGATTCCATTTTATTCCATTCCATTCCATTTCATTCTATTCCATTCCATTCCATTCCATTCCATTTCACTCGGGTTATTTCCAATCCATTCAATTCCATTCCATTCCATTCCATTCCAATCGAGTCGATTCCATTCAATTCATTCTATTCCATTCTGGTTGATTCCATTTGTTTCCATTCCATTCCGTTACATTCCAATCCGTTCCATTCTAGTTGATTCCATTCCATTCCATTTCATTGCATTCGATTCCATTTCATTCAATTCCATTCCACTCCGGTTGATTCCATTCCATTCCATCTCATCCATTCCATTCCATTCCAATCCATTCCATTCCATTCCATTCCATTCCTTTCCAATCCAGTTGATTCCATCCCAATCCATTCCATTTCATTCCCTTCCATTCCATTCCAATCGGGATGATTCGATTCCACTTGGGTTGTTTCAATTCCATTCCATCGATTCCATACCATTGCAATTCAATCCACACCATTCCATTCCATTCCATTCCATTCCATTCCATTCCATCCCATCCCGTTCCACTCGGGTTGATTCGATTCCATTCCATTCCATTCCATTCCATTCCATTCCATTCTCTTCCATTCCATTTTACTTGTGTTCTTTCTATTCCCTTCCATTCTATTCCACTCCATTTCATTCCATTGTACTCCATTCCATTCCATTCCACTCGGGTTGTTTCCATTCCATTCCATTGCATTCCTTTCCATTCCTTTCCGTTCCATTCCATTCCATTCCATTCCACTCCATTCACTTCGGTTTGATTCCATTCCATTCCATTCCACTCCATTCCACTCTGGTTGATTCCAATCCATTCCATTCCATTCCATTAAATTACATTCCACTCCACTCCTGTTGAATGCATTCCACTCCATTCCATTCCATTCCATTCCATTCCATTCCAGTTGATTCCATTCCCTTACCTTCCTTTCCATTCCACTCCATGCCATTACTTTGCGTCCCTTTCCATTCCATTCCATTCGACTCGGGTTGATTCCATTACATTTCATTGCACTCCATTCGATCCCATTCCATTCCATTCCATTACCTTACATTCCACTTGTGTTGATGCCGTTCCATTCCATTCCATTCCATTCCATTCCTTTCTATTCCATTCCATTCCATTCCTTTCCACTCGGGTTGATTCAATTCCACTCCATTCTATTCCATTCCATTCCAATCTTTTCCATTACATTCGAGTTGATTCCATTTCATTCCATTCCATTCCATTCCATTCCACTCAGGTTGAATCCATTTGATTCCATTCCATTCCATTCCATTCCATTCCATTCCTTTCCATTCCACTTGTGTGGATTCCATTCCATTCCATTCCATTCCATTGCATTCCAATCCATTCCATTCCACTCGTGTTGATTCCATTCCATTTCATTCCATCCCATTCCATTCCATACCATTCCACTCAAGTTTATTCCACTCCATTCCATTCCATACCATTCCATTCCATTCCAATCCATTGCATTCCACTAAGGTTGATTCCATTTCATTCCACTCCATTCCAACGATTCCATTCCTTTCCATTCCATTTCATTACATTGCACTTGGGTTGATTCCATTCCATTCCATTCCATTCCACTCGGGTTGATTCCATTCCATTCCATTCCATTCCATTCCATTCCATTCCACACTCTTTCATTCGGGTGTCTTCCATTCCATTTCATTCCATTCTACTCCATTCCCTTCCATTCCATTCCATTCCTTTCCACTCCATTCCATTCCATTCCACTCAGGTTGTTTCCATTCCATTCCATTCCATTCCATTCCATTCCATTCCATTCCATCCCGTTCCATTCCTTTCCATTCCATTAATTTCCATTCAATTCGGGTTCATTCCATTCCATTCCATTCTATTCCATTGCTTTCCATTGCATTCCATTGCACTCGGGTTGTTTCCAGTCCATTCCATTCCATTCCATTCCATTCCATTTTATTCCATGCCATTCCATTCCATTCCAATCCACTCGGTTTGAATCCATTCCATTCCATTCCATTCCATTCCATTCCAATTGTTTCCATTCCATTCCTTTCGACTCCATTCCATTCCTTTCCGTCCCATTTCTTTCCATTCCATTCCATTCGGGTTCATTCCATTTCATTCCATTCTATTCCATTCCATTCCTTTCCACTCATTTTGATTCCGTTCCATTCCACTCCGTTACACTCCATTCCATTCCCTTTCTTTCCAATCCGTTCCATTCCATTCAATTACATTACCCTCGGGTTTATTCCATTCCACTCCATTTCAATCAAATCGATTCCATTCCATTCCACTCACGTTGTTTACATTCCATTCCATTCCATTCCATTCCGATCCATTCCATTCCGTTCCATTCCATTCCATTCCATTCTATTGCGTTCCATTCCATTCCATTCCATTCCACTCGTGTTGATTCCATTCCTTTCCATTCCAATCCGTTCCATTCCATTCCATTCCACTCGGGTTGATTCCATTCCATTCCGTTCCATTCCATTCCATTCCATTCCATTCCATGGCATTCCACTCGGGTTGCATCCATTTCGTTCCCTTCCATATCATTCCAATCAATTCCACTTCGGTTATTTCCATTCCATTCCATTCCACTCAGTTTGATTCCATTCCATTCCATTCCACTCGGGTTAATTTCATTCCATTCCATTCCATTCCATTCCTTTCCATTCCATTCCATCCCATTCCTTTCCATTCCATTCCATTCCATTCCTTTCCATTCCACTCGGGTTGATTCCAATCCATTACTTTCCATTCCATGCCATTCCACTCCAGTGGATACCATTCCCTTCCTTTCCATTCCATTCCATTCCATTCCACTCGGTTGATTCCAGTCTATTCCATTCCATTCCATTCCATTCCATTCCGTTCCTTTCCGTTCCATTCCTTTCCATTCCATTCCATTCCGTTCCTTTCCACTCCATTCTTTCCATTCCATTTCTTTCCATTCCATTCCATTCCACTCGGGTTGACTCCATTCCATTCCATTCCATTCCATTGCATTCTGGTTGATTCCATTCCATTCCATTCCATTCCATTCCATTCCATTCCATTCTATTCCTTTCCATTCCATTCCATTCCATTTCACTCGGGTTATTTCTATTCGATTCCATTCCACTCGAGTTGATTCCATTCCATTCATTCCATTCCATTCCATTCCTCTCAGGTTGATTCCATTTGATTCCATTCCATTCCATTCCATTCCATTCCATTCTACTTGATTCCATTCCATTGCATTCCATTCGATTCTCTGCCATTGCATTTCATTCCATTCCATGCCACTTGGGTTGATTCCATTCCATTCCATTCCGTCCATTCCATTCCATTCCATTCCATTCCATTCCATCCCATTCCATTCCATTCCACTCCACTCGTGTTGATTGCATTCCATTACTTTCCATTTCATTGCGTTCCATTCCTTTCCATTCCATTCCATTCCACTCGTGTTGATTCCTTTCCATTAAATTCCATTCCATTCCATTCCAATCCTGTTGATTCCATTCCATTCTTTCCATTCCATTCCATTCCACTCTGGTTGATTCCATTTGATTCCATTCCATTCCATTCTACTTGATTCCATTCCATTGCATTCCATTCGATTCTCTGCTATTGCATTTCATTCCATTCCATTCCACTCGTGTTGATTCCATTCCATTCCATTCCGTCTATTCCATTCCATTCCATTCCATTCCATTCCATTCCATTCCATTCGAATCCACTCGTGTTGAATCCATTCCATTCCATTAAATTCCATTCCATTCCAATCCACTCGGGTTGAATCCATTCCATTCCATTCCATTCCATTCCTTTCCACTCCATTCCATTCGTTTCCGTCCCATTTCTTTCCATTCCATTCCATTCGGGTTAATTCCGTTTCATTCCATTCCATTCCATTCCATTCGTTTCCACTCGTTTTGATTCCGTTCCATTCCACTCCATTCCACTGCATTACATTCCCTTTCTTTCCAATCCGTTCCATTCCGTTCAATTCCATTCCCCTCGGGTTTTTTCCATTCCACTCCATTCCAATCAAATCGATTCCATTCCATTCCACTCGCGTTGTTTACATTCTATTCCATTCCATTCCATTCCATTCTGAACCATTCCATTCCGTTCCATTCCATTCCATTCCATTCTATTGCGTTCCATTCCATTCCATTCCATTCCACTCGGGTTGATTCCATTCCTTTCCACTCCAATCCGTTCCATTCCATTCCATTCCACTCGGGTTGATTCCATTGCATTCCATTCCATTCCATTCCATTGCATTCCACTCGGTTTGAATCCATTTCATTCCCTTCCATATCATTCCAATCGATTCCACTTGGGTTATTTCCATTCCATTCCATTCCATTGCATTCCATTCCATTCCATTCCACTCAGTTTGATTCCACTCCATTCCATTCCACTCGGGTTCATTTCATTCCATTCCATTCCATTCCTTTCCACTCCATTACACTCGGGTTGATTCCAATCCATTCCTTGCCTTTCCATTCCATTCCACTCCATTGGATATCATTCCCTTCCTTTCCATTCCATTCCATTCCACTCAATTGATTCCAATCTATTCCATTCCATTCCATTCCGTTCCTTTCCATTCCATTCCTTTCCATTCCATTCCATTCCATGCCATTCCGTTCCTTTCCACTCCACTCCCTTACATTCCATTCCTTTCCATTCCATTCCATTCCATTCCATTCCATTCCACTCTGGTTGATTCCATTCCATTCTATTCCATTCCATTCCATTCCATTCCATTCTGGTTAATTCCATTCCATTCCATTCCATTCCATTCTATTCCTTTCCATTCCATTCCATTCCATTTCACTCGGGTTATTTCCATTCGATTCCATTCCACTCGAGTTGATTCCATTCCATTCATTCCATTCCATTCCATTCCACTCAGGTTGATTCCATTTGATTCCATTCCATTCCATTCCATTCCATTGCATTCCATTCGATTCTCTGCCATTGCATTTCATTCCATTCCATTCCACTTGGGTTGATTCCATTCCATTCCATTCCATCGATTCCATTCCATTCCATTCCTTCCCATTCCATCCCATTCCATTCCATTCCATTCCACTCCACTCGTGTTGATTCCATTCCATTACTTTCCATTTCATTGTGTTCCATTCCGTTCCATTCCATTCCATTTCACTCACATTGATTCCATTCCATTCCACTCGTGTTGATTCCTTTGCATTAAATTCCATTCCATTCCATTCCATTCCATTCCATTCCATTCCAATCCTGTTGATTCCATTCCATTCATTCCATTCCATTCCATTCCACTCTGGTTGATTCCATTTGATACCATTCCATTCCATTCTACTTGATTCCATTCCATTGCATTCCATTCGATTCTCTGCTATTGCATTTCATTCCATTCCATTCCACTCGGCTTGTTTCCATTCCATTCCATTCCATCTATTCCAGTCCATTCCATTCCATTCCATTCCAATCCACTCCACTCGTGTTGACTCCATTCCATTCCATTCCATCTATTCCAGTCCATTCCGTTCCATTCCATTCCAAACCACTCCACTCGTGTTGACTCCATTCCATTCCATTTCATTCCATTGCGTTCCATTCATTCCATTCCATTCCATTCCATTCCACTCACGTTGATTCCATTCCATTCCACTCGGGTTGATTCCTTTCCATTAAATTCCATTCCATTCCATTCCTTTCCATTCCAATCCCGTTGATTCCAGTCCATTCATTCCATTCCAATCCATTCCACTCTGGTTGATTCCATTTGTTCCCATTCCATTCCATTCCATTCCATTCCATTCCATTCTATTCCACTCGTGTTATTTCCAATACATTCCATTGCATTCCATTCCATTCCACTCTAGGTGATTCCATTCCATTCCTTCCATTCCACATATTCCACTCTGGTTGATTCCATTTGATTCCATTCCATTCCGTTCCATTCCAATCCTTTCCACTGTAGTTGATTCCATTCCATTCTATTCCATTCGATTCCATTCCATTCCATTTCATTCCATTACATTCCTCTCCGGTTGATTCCATTCCATTCCATTCCATCCATTCCATTCCATTCCATTCCATTTCATTCCATTCCACTCATGTTGATTCCATTCCATTCCACTCAAGTTGATTCCTTTCCATTAAATTCAATTCGATTCCATTCCATTCCATTCCATTCCTTTCCAATCCTGTTGATTCCATCCCAATCCATTCCATTCCATTCCATTCCATTCCATTCCATTCCATTCCGGTTGATTCCATTCCATTGCATTCCATTCCATTCCACTCGGGATGATTCCATTCCATTCCATTCCATTCCATTCCTTTCCAATTCGGTTGTTTCCATCCCAATCGATTCCATTTCATTCCCTTCCATTCCATTCCAATCGGGATGGTTATATTCAACTTGGGTTGTTTCAATTCCATTTCATTTGATTCCATACCATTGCAATTCAATCCATTCCATTCCATTCCATTCCATTCCATTCCTTTCCATTCCATTCTATTTCACTCGAGTTGATTCCACTCCATTCGATTCCATCTCATTCCTTTCCACTCGGGTTGATTCCATTCCATTCCATTCCATTCCATTCCTTTCCATTCCATTCCATTTATTTGTGTTCTTTCTATTCCATTCCATTCCATTCCATTTTAGTCCATTGTACTCGATTTCATTCCATTCCACTCGGGTTGTTTCCATTCCATTCCATTCCATTCCTCTCCATTCCTTTCCGTTCCATTCCATTCCATTCCACTCGATTCATTTCGGTTTGATTCCATTCCATTCTATTCTATTCCATTCCATTCCATTCCACTCCATTCCACTCCTGTTGATTCCAATCCATTCCATTCCATTCCATTAAATTACATTCCATTCCACTGGTGTTGAATCCATTCCACTCCATTCCCTTCCATTCCATTCCATTCCATTCCATTCCATTCCATTCCATGCCATTCCAGTTGATTCCATTCCCTTCCCTTCCGTTCCATTCCACTCCATGCCATTACTTTCCGTCCCTTTCCATTCCATTCCATTCCACTCGGGTTGATTCCATTCCATTCCATTGCATTCCATTCCATCCCATTCCATTACTTTCCATTCCATTACCTTCCACTGGTGTTGATTCCATTCCATTCTATTTCATTCCATTCCATACCATTCATTTCCAGTCGGCTTGACTCCATTCCATTCCATTCCATTCTATTCCACTCGGGTTGATTCCATTTGATTCCATTCCATTCCATAACATTCCATTCCATTCCAGTTGATTCCATTCCACTCGGGTTGATTCCATTCCATTTCATTCCATCTCATTCCATTCCATTCCATTTCACTCAAGTTTATTCCTCTCCATTCCATTCCATACCATTCCATTCCCTTTCAATCCATTGCGTTCCACTAAGGTTGATTGCACTTCATTCCATTCCATTCCAACGATTCAATTCCTTTCCATTCCATTCCATTCCCTTCCACTTGGGTTGATTCCATTCCATTCCATTCCATTCCATTCCATTCCATTCCACTCGGGTTGATTCCATTCCATTCCATTCCATTCCATTGCATTCCACTCTCTTTCACTCAGGTTGAATCCATTCCATTTCATTCCATTCTACTCCATTCCATTCCATTCCACTCGGGTTGTTTACATTCCATTCCATTCCATTCCATTACATTCCATTACATTCCCTTCCATTAAATTCGGTTGATTTCATTCCATTCCATTCTATTCCATTGCTTTCCATTGCATTCCATTGCACTGGTGTTGATTGCAATCCATTCCACTCCATTCCATTCCATTCCTTTGCATTCCATGCCATTCCATTCCATTCCAATCCACTCGGGTTTAATCCATTCCATTCCATTCCATTCCATTCCATTCCATTCCATTCCAGTTGATTCCATTCCATTCGTTTCCACTCCATTCCATTCATTTCCATCCCATTCCTTTCCATTCCATTCCCCTAGGGTTGATTCCATATCATTCCATTCTATTCCATTCCATTCCTTTCAACTCGTTTTCATATCATTCCATTCCCTTCCATTCCACTCCATTCCATTCCCTTTTGTTCCGTTCCGTTCCATTCCATTCCATTCCAATCCCCTCGGGTTTATTCCATTCCATTCCATTCCAATGCAATCCATTGTATTCCATTCCATTCCACTCGTATTGTTTACATTCCATTCCAGTCCATTCCGTTCCGTTCCATTCCATTCCATTCCATTCCATTACATTCCATTCCATTCCATTCCATTCCCTTCCATTCCATTCCACTCGGGTTGATTCCATTCCTTTCCATTCCAATCCATTCCATTCCTTTCCGTTCCACTAGGGTTGATTCCATTCCATTCCATTCCATTCCATTCCATTCCAGTTGATTCCATTCCGTTCCATTCCATTCCATTCCACTCGGGTTTATTCTATTTCATTCCATTCCATTTCATTCCATTTCACTACACTGCATTCCTTTCCTCTCATGCTGATTCCATTTCATTCCATTCCACTCGGGATGATTCGATTCCATTTGGGTTGTTTCAGTTCCATTCCATTCAATTACATAGCATTCCAATTCAATCCATTCCATTCCATTCCATTCCATTCCATTCCATTCCATTCCATTTCATTCCATTGCATTTCACTCTGGTTGATTCCATTCCATTCCCTTCCATTCCGTTCCATCCCATCCCGTTTTACTCGGTTTGATTCCATTCCATTCCATTCCATTCCATTCCATTCCGTTCCATTTTACCCGGGTTCTTTCTATTCCATTCCATTCCATTTAATTCCATTACACTCAGGTGATTCGATTCAATTCCATTGCATTCCATTCCATTCCATTCCGCTCGGGTTGATTCCATTCCATTCCATTCCATTCCAGTCGGGCTGTTTACATTCCATTCCATTCCATTCCATTAGATTCCATTCCATCCCGTTTCATTGCATTCCATTACATTCCTTTCCATTCAATTTGGATTGATTCCATTCCATTCCATTCTGTTCCATTGCTTTCCATTGCATTCCATTGCACTCAGATTGATTCCAATCCATTCCATTCCATTCCATTGCATTCCACGCCATTCCATTCCATTCCAATCCACTCGTGTTGAATCCATTCCATTCCATTCTTGTTGATTCCATTCCTTTCCTTTCCAGTCGATTCCGTTCTTTTCCGTCCCATTCCTTTCCATTCCATTCCTCTCGTGTTGATTTCATTTCATTCCATTCTATTCCATTCCATTCCTTTCCACTCGTTTTGATTCCATTTCATTCCATTCCATTCCACGAAATTCAATTCCATTTCTTTCTGTTCTGTTCCATTCCATTCTGTTCCATTCCCCTCGGGTTTATTCCCGTCCACTCCATTCCAATCCAATCTATTCCATTCCATTCCATTCCATTCCACTCGGGTTGTTTACGTTCCACTCCATTCCATTCCATTCTGTTCCATTCCGTTCCATTCCATTCCTTTCCATTGCATTCCATTCCATTCTATTCCGTTCCATTCCATTCCGTTCCATTCCATTCCACTCGGGTTCATTCCATTCCATTCCCTTCCATTCCATTCCATTCCATTCCCTTCCATTCCGTTCCATTCCATTCCCTTCAATTCCATTCCATTCCACTCGGGTTGATTCCATTACATTCCATTCCAATCCATTCCATTCCATTCCATTGCACTCTGGTTGATTCCATTCCATTCCTTTCCATTCCATTCCATTCCACTCGGGTTGATTCCATTCCATTCCCTTCCATTCCATTAAATTCCACTCCATTCCACTCGGGTTGAATCCACTCCATTCCAATCCATTCAATTGCATTCCATTCCATTCCATTCCATTCCAGTTGATTTCATTCCCTTCCCTTCCATTCCATTCCACTCCATGCCATTACTTTCTGTACCTTTCAATTCCATTCCATTCCACTCGGGTTGATTCCATTCCATTCCATTGCATTCCATTCCATCCCATTCTATTCCATTACAATATTACCTTCCACTCATGTTGATTCCATTCCATTCCTTTCCAGTCGGGTAGACTCCATTCCATTCCATTCCATTCCATTCCACTCTATTCCATTACATTCGAATTGATTCCATTCCATTTCATTTCATTCCATTCCATTCCATTCCACTCTTGTTGATTCCATTTGATTCCATTCCATTCCATTCCATTCCACTCCATTCCATTCCATTCGTGTGGATTCCATTCTTTCCATTCCATTCCATTCCATTCCATTCCAATTCATTCCATTCCACTCGGGTTGATTCCATTCCACTTCATTCCATCCCATTCCATTCCATTTCATTCCACTCTAGTTTAATCCACTCCATTCCATTCCATACCATTCCATTCCATTCCAATACAATGCATTCCACTAAGGTTGATTCCATTTGAGTCTATTGCATTCCAGCAATTCCATTCCTTTCCATTCCATTCCATTCCATTCCATTTGGGTTGATTCCATTCCATTCCATTCCATTCCATTTAATTCCATTCCACTCAGGTGACTCCATTCAATTCCATTGCATTCCATTCCATTCCACTCGGGTTGATTCCATTCCATTCCCTTCCATTCAAGTCGGGCTGTTTGAATTCCATTCCATTCCATTCCATTAGATTCCATTCCATCCCCTTTCATTGCATTCCATTATATTCCTTTCCATTCAATTTGGGTTGATTCCATTCCATTCCAATCCGTTCCATTGCTTTCCATTGCATTCCATTGCACTCAGGTTGATTCCAATCCATTCCATTCCATTCCATTGCATTCCACGCCATTCCATTCCATTCCACTCCACTCGTGTTGAATCCATTCCATTCCATTCCATTCCATTCCATTCTTGTTGATTCCATTCCATTCCTTTCCACTCCATTCCGTTCTTTTCCATCCCATTCCTTTCCATTCCATTCCTCTCGTGTTGATTTCATTTCATTCCATTCTATTCCATTCCATTCCTTTCCACTCGTTTTGATTCCATTTCATTCCATTCCATTCCACGAAATTCAATTCCATTTCTTTCTGTTCTGTTCCATTCCATTCCGTTCCATTCCCCTCGGGTTTATTCCCGTCCACTCCATTCCAATCCAATCTATTCCATTCCATTCCATTCCATTCCATTCCATTCCATTCCACTCGGGTTGTTTACGTTCCACTCCATTCCATTCCATTCTGTTCTATTCCGTTCCATTCCATTCCGTTCCATTCCATTCCACTCGGGTTCATTCCATTCCATTCCCTTCCATTCCATTCCATTCCATTCCCTTCAATTCCATTCCATTCCATTCCCTTCAATTCCATTCCATTCCATTCCATTCCAATCCATTCCATTCCACTCCATTCCATTCCATTCCACTCGGGTTGATTCCATTCCATTCCATTCCAATCCATTCCTTTCCATTCCATTGCACTGTGGTTGATTCCATTCCATTCCTTTCCATTCCATTCCATTCCACTCGGGTTGATTCCATTCCATTCCTTTCCATTCCATTTCATTCCACTCGGGTTGATTTCATTCCATTCCATTCCATTACATTACATTCCCCTCGAGTTATTCCATTCCATGCCATTCCATTCCATTCCATTCCGTTCCTTTCGGCTTGATTCCATTCCATTCCATTCCATTGCTTTCCATTCTGTTCCATTCCGTTGGGGTTGATTCCATTCCATTCCATTCCATTTCTTTCCATTCCACTCCATTCCATTCCATTCCATTCCATTCCAGTCGGGTTGATTCCATTCCATTCCATTCCAGTCCATTCCATTCCATTCCATTCCATTCCACTCTGGTTGATTCCATTCCATTCCATTCCAATGCATTCCATTCCATTCCATTCCACTCTGGTTGATTCCATTCCATTCCTTTCCATTCCACTCCATTCCATTCTGTTCCATGCCATTGCATTCCATTCCATTCCATTCCATTCCATTCCATTCCATTCCATTCGTGTGGATTCCATTCTTTCCATTCCATTCCATTCCATTCCATTCCAATCTATTCCATTCCACTCGGGTTGATTCCATTCCACTTCATTCCATCACATTCCATTCCCTTCCCTTCCAATCAAGTTTATTCCACTCTATTCCATTCCATACCATTCCATTCCATTCCAGTACAATGCATTCCACTAAGGTTGATAACATTTGATTCTATTCCATTCCAGCAATTCCATTCCTTTCCATTCCATTCCATTCCACTTGGGTTGATTCCATTCCATTCCATTCCATTCCCCTCAGGTTGATTCCGTTCCATTCCATTGCATTCCATTCCATTCCATTCCATTCCACTCGGGTTGAATCCATTCCATTCCGTTCGATTCCACTCGGGTTGATTCCATTCAATTCCATTCCATTCCACTCTCTTTCACGTGGCTTGATTCCATTCCATTTCATTCCATTCTACTCCATTCCATTCCATTTCACTCGCGTTGTTTACATTCCATTCCGTTCCATTCCATTCCATCCCATTCCATTACATTACATTACATTTCTTTCCATTCAATTCGGGTTGATTCCATTCCATTCCTTTCTGTTCCATTGCTTTCCTTTGCATTCCATTGCACTCAGGTTGATTCCAATCCACTCCATTCCATTCCATTCCATGCCTTTCCATTCCATTCCAATCCACTCGGGTTTAATCGATTCCGTTCCATTCCATTCTGCTCTACTTGATTGCATTCCATTCCTTTCCACTCCATTCCATTCGTTTCCGTCCCATTCCTTTCCATTCCATTCCTCTCGGGTTGATTCCATTTCATTCCATTCTATTCCATTCCATTCATTTCCACTCGTTTTGATTCCATTTCATTCCATTCCATTCCACTCCATTCCATTCCCTTTCTTTCGGTTCTGTTCCATTCCATTCAGTTCCATTCCCCTCGGGTTTATTCCCGTCCACTCCATTCCAATCCATTCCATTCCATTCCATTCCATTCCATTCCATTCCATTCCATTCGGATTGTTCACATTCCATTCCATTCCATTCCATTCTGTTCCATTCCATTCCATTCCATTCCGTTCCATTCCATTCCATCCTATTCCGTTCCATTCCATTCCATTCCATTCCATTCCATTCCGTTCCATTCCATTCCATCCTATTCCGTTCCATTCCATTCCATTCCATTTCACTCGGGTTGATTCCATTCCTTTCCATTCCATTCCATTCAATTCCCTTCCATTCCATTCCATTCCATTCCTGTTGATTCCATTCCATTCCATTCCATTCCATTCCAGTTGATTCCATTCCATTCCAATTCCATTCCATTCCATTCCACTCGGGTTTATTCTATTCCATTCCATTCCGTTCCTTTCCATTCCATTTCATTCCTTTCCACTCGTGTTGATTCCATTCCATTCCAATCCATTCCATTCAATTCCATTCCATTGCATTCCATTCCATTCCATTCCACTCGGGTTTATTCTATTCCATTCCATTCCATTCCTTTCCGTTCCATTCCATTCCTTTCCACTCGTGTTGATTCCATTCCATTCCAATCCATTCCATTCAATTCCATTCCATTGCATTCCATTCCATTCCATTCGGGTTAATTCCTTTCCATTACGCTGCATTCCATTCCCTTCCATTCCGTTCTATTCTACTCGTGTTGATTCCATACCATTCCATTCCATTCCATTCCATTCCATTCTATTCCATTCCTTTCCTTTCCATTCTTTGCATTCCATTCCATTCCACTCGGGTTGATTCCGTTCCATTCCTTTCCATTCCCTTCCATTCCACTCGGGTTGATTCCATTCCATTCCATTCCATTCCTTGGCATTCCCCTCGAGTTATTCTATTCCATTCCATTCCATTCCATTCCTTTCGGGTTGATTCCATTCCATTCCATTCCATTCCATTCCATTCCTTTCCATTCTGTTACATTCCATTGTGTTTGATTCCATTCCATTCCATTCCATTCCATTCCATTCCTTTCCATTTCGTTCCATTCCACTCTATTCCATTCCACTCGGGTTGATTCCATTCCATTCCATTCCAATCCTATCCATTCCATTCCATTCCATTCCACTCTTGTTGATTCCATTCCATTCCTTTCCATTCCACTCCATTCCATTCTGTTCCATGCCGTTGCATTCCATTCCATTCCATTCCTTTCCATTCCATTCCATTCCACTCGGGTTGATTCCATTCCATTCCTTTCCATTCCATTTCATTCCACTCGGGTTGATCCCAAACCATTCCATTCCAATCCATTCCATTCCATTCAATTCCGTTTCATTCCACTCGGGTTGATTCCATTCCGTTGAATTCCATTCCATTCCATTCCATTAAATTCCGTTCCATTCCTTTCCATTCCATTCTATTCCACTCGGGTTGATTCCATTCCGTTGCATTCCATTAAATTCCATTCCATTCCACTCCATTGCATTGCATTCCATTCCACTCGGGTTGTTTCCTTTCCATTCCATTCGTTTCCATTCCATTCCATTCCATTCCAATCCATTCCATTCCATTCCACTCAGATTGATTCTCTTCCATTCCATTGCATTCCATTCCATGCCCTTCCTTTCCTTTCCAGTGGATTCCTTTACCTTCCATTCCATTCCATTCCATTCCATTCCATTCCATTCCATTCCGTTCCTTTCCATTCCATTCCATTCCACTCTGGTTGATTCCACTCCGACGAATTCCATTCCATTCCATTCCATTCTACTGCACTCGGCTTCATTCATTTCTTTCTATTCCATTCCATTCTGTTGCATTCCACTCAGGTTGATTCCATATTATTCCATTCCCTTCCATTCTATTCCATTCCAATCCATTCCAATCCATTCCACTCGGGTTGATTCCATTGCATTCAATTCCATTCCATTCCACTAGGGTTGATTCCGTTGATTCCATTCCATTGCATTCCATTCCATTCCATTCCATTCCATTCCATTCCATTCCATTCCACTCAGGTTGATTCCATTCCATTCCATTCCATTCCATTCCATTCCATTCCATTCCATTCCATTCGGGTTGATTTGATTCCTTCCCATTCCATTCCATTCCATTTCATTCGAGTTAATTCCATTCCATTCGTTTCCGTTCCAGTCCATTCCATTCCATTCAATTCCATTCCTTTCCACTCCACTTAGTTTGATTCCTTTCCATTCCATTCCATTCCATTGCATTCCAATTGATTCCAATCCATTCCATTCCTTGCCATTCCATTCCAATTTGTTCCATTTCATTCCAGTCCTTTCCATTCCATTCCAATTGATTCCATTCCACTCCATTCCATTCCATTCCGTTCCCTTCCATTCCTTTCCATTCCATTCCATTCCATTCGACTCAGGTTGATTGCGATCCATTCCATTCCATTCCATTCCATTCCACTCCATTCGACTCGTGTTGATTTCATTCCATTCGATTCCGTATCATTCCACTCCATTCCACTTGGGTTTTTCCCATTCCTTTCCATTCAATTCCGTTCCATTCCTTTTCATTCCATACCATTCCTCTCAGGTTGATTCCATTGCATTCCATTCCACTCGGGTTGATTCCATTCCAATCCATTCCATTCCATTCCATTCCTCTCGGTTTGATTCCATTCCATTCCATTCCATTCCATTCCATTCCACTCTGGTTGATTCCATTTCATTCCATGCCATTCCCTTCTATTCCATTTGATTCCATTCCATTCCAGTTGATTCCATTCCATTCCATTCCATTCCTTTCCATTCCATTCCATTCCACTCGGGTTGATTCCATTCCATTCCATTCCATTCCATTCAGTTCTATTCCATTGCACTCCACTCGGGTTGATTCCATTCCATTCCATTCCATTCCAATCCATTAAATTCCATTCCAATTGATTCCATTCCATTCCATACACTTCCATTCCATTCCATTCCATTCCATTCCATTACATTCCTTTCCATTCCATTCCATTCCACTCGGGTTGTTTCCATTCCATTCCATTCCATTCCATTCCATTCCATTCAGTTCTATTCCACTGCACTCCACTCGGGTTGATTTCATTCCATTCCATTCCATTCCTATCCATTAAATTCCATTCCAGGTGATTCCATTCCATTCCATACACTTCCATTCCATTCCATTTCATTCCATTCCATTCCATTCGACTCGGGTTGATTCAAATCCATTCCATTCCATTCCATTCCATTCGGGTTGATTTCATTCCGTTGAATTCCATTCCATTGCATTCCCTTCCCCTCGTGTTGATTCCATTCAATTCCATTCCATATAATTTCATTCCATTCCACTTGTGTTATTTCCCATCCATTCCATTCCATTCCACTCGCTTTGATTCCAATCCATTCCATTCCACTCGGTTTGATTCCATTCCAGTCCATTGCGTTCCTTTCCATTCCACTATGGTTGCTTCCATTCCACTCCATTCCATTCTATTCCATTCCATTCCATTCCATTCCACTCTAGTTGATTCCTCTCCATTCCATTCCATTCCATTCCATTTCACTCGGTTGATTCCAGTACATTCCATTCCATTTCATTCCTTTCCATTCCGTTCCATTCCATTCCATTCCTTTCCATTGCATTCCATTCCTTTGCATTCCATTGCATTTCATTCCACTCGGGTTCATTCAATTCCATTCCATTCAATTCCTTTCCATTCCATCCCTGTTGATTCCATTCCGTTCCATTAAATTCCATTCCATTCTATTCCATGCAATTCCATTCCACTTGTGTTGATTCCATTCCATTCCATTCCATTCCATTCCGTTCCATTCCATTCCACTCGGGTTGATTCCATTCCATTCCATTCCATTCCATTTCTTTCCATTCCATTCTGTCCATTTCATTCCATTCCATTCCACTCTGGTTGATTCCATTCCATTCCATTGCATTCCTTTCCATTCCATTCCATTCCAGTAGGGTGGATTCCATTCCATTCCATTCCTTTCCATTCCATTCCATTCCATTCCATTCCACTCCATTCCATTCTATTCAATTCCATTGCAGTCAATTTCGTTTCACTCGGGTTATTTCCATGTCATTCCATTCCATTCCATTCCATTCCATTCCATTCCATTCCATTCCATTCCTTTTCATTCCACTAGTGTGGATTCCATTCCATTCCATTCCATTCCACTCGAGTTGATTCCATTTCCTTCCATTACATTCCACTTGGGTTGATTCCATTCCAATCCATTCCATTCCATTCCTCTCCGGTTGATTCCATTCCGTTCCATTACACTCCATTCCATTCCATTCCATTGCATTCCATTCCATTGCTTTCGTGTTTATTCAATTCCATTGCATTAGATTCCATTCCATTCCATTCCATTCTATTCAACTCCATTCGATTAAATTGCTTTCGGGTTTATTCTATTCCATTCCTTTCCGTTCCCTTGCGTTCCATTCCTTTTAATTCCGTACCATTCCATTCCATTGCATTCCATTCCATTGCATTGCATTCCTTTCCATTCCATTCCCTTCCATTACATTCCTTTGCATTCAATTTCATTCCATTCCATTCCACTCCATTCCATTGCATTACATTACATTCCAGTTGTTTCCATTCCATTCCATTCCATTCCATTCCATTCCATTCCATTCCAGTTGATTCCATTCCATTCCATTCCACTCGGGTAGATTCAATTCCACTCCATTCCATTCCATTCCACTCCACTCGGCTTGATTCCTTTCCATTGCATTCCATTCCATTACATTACATTCCAGTTGATTCCACTCCAATCCATTCCATTCCAATCCATTCCATTCCATTCCATTCCATTCCATTCGACTCGGGTTGATTCCATTCCATTCCATTCCATTCCATTCCACTCGGGTTGAATCCATTCCATTCCATTCCATATCATTCCAATCGATTCCACTTGGGTTCTTTGCATTCCATTCCATTCCATTCCATTGCATTCCATTCCATTTCTCTCAGTTTGATTCCATTCCATTCCATTGCACTGGTGTTAGTTTCATTCCCATCCATTCCTTTCCTTTCCTCTCTGGTTGATTTGAATCCATTCCATTCCGTTCCATTCTATTGCCTTCCTTTCCATTCCATTCCATTCCACTCGGGTTGATTCCATTTCATTCCATTCCATTCTATTCCGTTCCATTCCACTCTGGTTGATTCCATTCCATTCCATTCCATTTCATTCCATTCCATTCCGTTCCATTCCTTTCCATTGCATTTCATTCCATTTCACTCGGGTTATTGCCATTCCAGTCAATTCCACTCGAGTTTATTCCATTCCATTCATTCCATTCCATTCCATTCCAATCTGGTTGATTCCATTTTTTTCCATTCCATTCCATTCCATTCCATTGCATTCCATTCTACTTGATTCCATTCCTTTGCATTCCATTCGATTCCATTCCATTCCATTTCATTCCATTCCGTTCCACTCGTTTTGATTCCATTCCATTCCATTCCATCAATTCCATTCCATTCCACTCTACTCGTGTTGATTCCATTCCATTCCATTCCATTCCACTGCGTTCCATTCCGTTCCATTCCATTCCATTCCACTCACATTGATTCCTTTCCTTCCACTCGGGTTGATTCCTTTCCATTAAGTTCCATTCCATTCCATTCCATTCCATTGCATTCCATTCCAATCCTGTTGATTCCATTCCATTCATTCCAATCCATTCCATTCCACTCTGGTTGATTCCATTTGATTCCATTCCATTCCATTCCATTCCCTTCCATTCCATTCTATTGAAATCTCTTCCATTCCCCTCCATTCTATTCAATTCCATTCCATTCCATTCCATTTCACTCGAGATGATTCCATTCCATTCCATTCCATTCCGTTCCATTATTTTCCATTCCATTCCACTCCATTGCGTTCCGTTCCACTCTATTCCATTCCATTCGGTTTGATTCCTTTCCATTCTATTCCATTCCATTCCATTCCATTGTGTTTATTCCATTCCATTCCATTCCATTCCATTCCACTCGAGTTGATTCCATTCAATTCTAATACATTCCATTCCATTCCATTCCACTCTGGTTGATTGCATTCCATTCCATTCCATTTCATTCCATTCCATTCCATTCCAGTCGGGTTAATTCCTTTCCATTCCATTCCACTCCCTTCCATTCCATTCCATTCCATTCCACTCGGGTTGATTCCATTCCATTCCATTCCACACGTGATAATTCCATTCCATTACATTCCATTCCACTCGGGTTGATTCCATTCCATTTCATTCTAATCCATTCCATTGCATTCCATTCCATTTTATTCCATTACATTCCATTCCACTCGTGTTGATTTCATTCCATTCAGCTCCATTGATTTACATTCCATTCCATTCCTTTCCATTCCTTTCCTTTCCACTCGTGTTTCTTCCATTTTATTCCATTCGATTTAATTTCATTCCATTCCACTCGGGTTGATTCCATTCCATTCCATTTCATTCCACTCAGTTCCATTCCATTACATTACGTTCCATTCCATTACATTTCACTCTGGTTGATTCCATTCCATCCCATTCCATTATACTCCATTCCATTCCTTTCCAGTTGATTCCATTCAATACCATTCTATTCCGTTGCATTCCTTTCCTTTGCATTCCATTCCACTCGCTTTGATTCCATTCCATTCCATTCCATTCCATTCCATTCCTTTCCATTCCATTCCATTCGGGTTGATTGCATTCCACTCCATTCCATTCCATTCCATTCCATTCCATTCTTGTTGAATCAATTCCATTGCATTATATTCCATTCCATTCCATTCCATTCTATTCCTCTCCTTTCCATTCCATTGCATTCGGGTTTATTCCATTCCATTCCTATCCATTCCATTGCGTTCCATTCCATTTCATTACATACCATTCCATTCCATTGCATTCCCTTCCATTCCATTTCATTCCATTCCATTCCATTCCCTTCCATTCCAATCCATTCCATTCCATTTCATTCCATTCCATTCCATTCCATTCCATTCCCTTCCCTTCCCTTCCATTCCATTCCATTCCATTTCATTCCATTCCATTTCATTCCATTCCAGTTGATTCCATTCCATTCGATTCCATTCCACTTGGGTTGATTCCATTCCATTCCATTCCATTCCATTCCTCTCCACTCGGCTTGATTCCTTTCCACTCCATTCCATTCCATTCCAATCCCTTCCATTCCATTCCATTCCATTCCATTACATTCAACTCGCGTTGATTCCATTCCATTCCATTCCATTCTCTTCCCTTCCATTCCATTCCATTCCATTCCACTCGGGTTGATTCCATTCCATTCCATTCCATTCAACTCGCGTTGATTCCATTCCATTCCAATCCATTCTATTCCCATTCATTCCATTCCATTCCACTCGGGTTGATTCCATTCCATTCCATTCCATAGCATTCCAATCGATTCCACTTGGGTTATTTCCATTCCATTCCATTCCATTGCATTCCTTTCCAGTCCATTCCACTCAGTTTGATTCCATTGCATTCCATTCAACTCCGGTTACTTTCATTCCAATCCATTCCATTCCATTTCATTCCACTCGGGTTGATTCGAATCCATTCCTTGCCATTCCATTTCATTCTACTTGATTCCATTCCATTGCATTCCATTCGATTCCCTTCCATTCCATTCCATTCCATTCCATTCCACTCGAGTTGATTGAATTCCAGTCCATCCTTTCCCTTCCATTCCATTCCATTCCATTCCATTCCATTCCACTCCGCTCGTGTTGATTCCATTCCATTCCTTTGCGTTCCATTCCGTTCCATTTCATTCCATTCCACTCACGTTGATTCCATTCCATTCCATCGTGTTGATTCCTTTCCATTAAATTCCATTCCATTTCATTCCATTCCATTCAATTCCATTCCATTCCATTCCATTCCATTGCATTCCATTCCAATCCTGTTGATTCCATTCCATTCATTCCATTCCATTCCATTCCTCTCTGGTTGATTCCATTTGATTCCATTCCATTCCATTCCATTCCATTCCATTCTATTCAATTCCTTTCCATTCCATTCCATTTCACTCGGGTTATTTCCAATCCATTCCATTCCATTCCATTCCATTCTATTCCATTCCATTCCCCTCGAGTCGATTCCATTCCATTCATTCCATTCCATTCTTATTGATTCCATTTGATTTCATTCCATTCTGTTCCATTCCACTCCGTTGCATTCTAGTTGATTCCTTTCCATTTCTTTCCATTCCATTTCATTCCATTCCATTCCATTTCATTCCATTCCATTCCACTCCGTTGGATTCCATTCCATTCCATCCCATTCATTCCATTCCATTCCATTTCATTCCATTCCATTCCACTCCGGTTGATTCCCTTCCATTCCATCCCATCCATTCCATTCCATTTCATTCCATTCCACTAATGTTGATTCAATTCCATTTCACTCAAGTTGATTCCTTTCCTTTAAATTCGATTCGATTCGATTCGATTCCATTCCATTCCATTCCATTCCTTTCCAATCCTGTTGATTCCATCCCAATCGATTCCACTCCATTCCATTCCATTCCATTCCATTCCATTACACTGTGGTTGATTCCATTCCATTGCATTCCACTCCTTTCCACTCGGGTTGATTCCATTCCATTCCATTCCATTCCATTCCTTTCCACTCCATTCCTTTCCAATCCGGTTGATTCCATCCCTATCCATTCCATTTCATTCCCTTCCATTCCATTCCAATCGGGATGTTTCGATTCTACTTGGGTTGTTTCAATTCCATTCCATCGATTCCATACCATTGCAATTCAATCCATTTCATTCCATTCCATTCCATTCCATTCCATTCCATTCCATTTCACTCGGGTTGATTCCATTCCATTCCATTCCATCCCATCCCGTTCCACTCGGGTTGATTCCATTCGATTCCATTGCATTCCATTCCATTCTATTCCATTCCATTTTACTCGAGTTCTTTCTGTTCCATTCAATTCTCTTCCATTCCATTTCATTCCATTGTACTCCATTCCATTCCATTCCACTCGGGTTGTTTCCATTCCATTCCATTCCATTCCTCTCCATTCCTTTCCGTTCCATTCCATTCCATTCCATTCCACTCCATTCACTTCGGTTCGATTCCATTCCATTCCATTCTATTCCATTCCATTCTATTCCTTTCAATTCCACTCCGTTTGATTCCAATCCATTCCATTCCATTCCACTAAATTACATTCCATTCCACTCCGGTTGAATGCATTCCACTCCATTCCATTCCATTACATTCCATTCCATTCTATTCCATTCCATTTAACTTGGGTTCTTTCTATTCCATTCCATTCTATTCCATTCCATTTCATTGCATTGTACTCCATTCCATTCCATTCCACTCGGGTTGTTTCCATTTCATTACATTTCATTCCTTTCCATTCGTTTCCGTTCCATTCCATTCCATTCCATTCCACTCCATTCACTTCGGTTTGATTCCATTCCATTCCATTCTATTCCATTCCATTCCATTCCACTCAATTCCACTCCGGTTGATTCCAATCCATTCCATTCCATTCCATTAAATTACATTCCATTCCACTCTGGTTGAATGCATTCCACTCCATTCCATTCCATTCCATTCCATTCCATTCCATTCGAGTTGATTCCATTCCCTTCCCTTCCGTTCCATTCCGCTACATGCCATTACTTTCCATCCCTTTCCATTCCATTCCATTTGACTCGGGTTGATTCCCTTACATTCCATTGCACTCCATTCCATCCCATTCCACTCCATTCCATTACATTACCTTACCTTCCACTCATGTTGATTCCATTTCATTCCATTCCATTCCATTCCTTTCCAATCCATTCCATTCCATTCCTTTCCACTCAGGTTGACTGCATTCCATTTAATTCCATTCCCTTCTATTCCACTCTTTTCCATTACATTTGTGTTGATTCCATTCCATTCCATTCCATTCCATTCCATTCCATTCCACTCGGGTTGATTCCATTTGATTCCATTCTATTACATTCTATTCCATTCCATTCCATTCCATTCCACTCGTGTGGATTCCATTCCATTCCATTCCATTCCATTGCATTCCTCTCCATTCCATTCCAGTCGGGTTGATTCCCTTCCACTTCATTCCATCCCATTCCATTCCATTCTATTCCACTCAAGTTTATTCCACTCCATTCCATTCCATACCATTCCATTCCATTCCAATCCATTGCATTCCATTAAGGTTGATTCCATTTCATTCCATTCCATTCCAACGATTCCATTCATTCCCATTCCATTTCATTCCTTTCCACTTGGGTTGATTCCATTCCATTCCATTCCATTCCATTCCATTCTATTCCATTCCCTTTCACTAGAGTTGATTCCATTCCATTTCATTCCATTCTACTCCATTCCATTCCATTCCATTCCACTCCATTCCATTCCATTCCATTCCACTCAGGTTGTTTCCATTCCATTCCATCCCGTTCCATTCCTTTCCATTCCATTCATTTCCATTCCTTTCCATTCAATTCGGGTTCATTCCATTCCATTCCATTCTATTCCATTGCTTTCCATTGCATTCCATTGCACTCGGGTTGATTCCAATCCATTCCATTCCATTCCATGCCATTCCATTCCATTCCAATCCACTCGTGTTGAATTCATTCCATTCCATTCCATTCCATTCCAATTGATTCCATTCCATTCCTTTCCACTCTATTCCATTCGTTTCTGTCCCTTTTCTTTCCATTCCATTCCATTCGGGTTGATTCAATTTCATTCCATTCCATTCCATTCCATTCCTTTCCACTCGTTTTGATTCCATTCCATTCCATTCCATTCCACTCCATTCCATTCCCTTTCTTTCCATTCTGTTCCATTCCATTCCATTCCATTACCCTCGGGTTTATTCCATTCCACTCCATTCCAAAAAAGTCCATTCCATCCCATTCCACTCGCGTTGTTTGCATTCCATTCCATTACAATCCATTCCGTTCCATTCCATTCCATTCCATTCCGTTCCATACCCTTCCATTACATTCTATTGTGTTCCATTCCATTCCACTCGGGGTGATTCCATTCCTTTCCATCCCAATCCATTCCATTCCATTCCATTCCGCTCGGGTTGATTCCATTCCATTCCGTTCCATTCCATTCCACTCCATTCCATTCCATTCCATTCCATTCCACTCAGGTTGATTCCATTCCATTCCATTCCCTTCCGTATCATTCCAATCGATTCCACTTGGGTTATTTCCATTCCATTCCATTCCATTGCATTCCATTCCATTGCATTCCACACAGTTTGATTCCATTCCATTCCATTCCACTCGGGTTAATTTCATTCCATTCCATTCCATTCCATTCCATTGTACTCGGGTTGATACCAATCCATTCCTTGCCATTCCATTCCATTCCACTCCAGTGGATACCATTCCCTTCCTTTCCATTTGATTCCGTTCCATTCCACTCGGTTGATTCCAATCTATTCCATTCCATTCTATTGCATTCCATTCCATTCCATTCCGTTCCGTTCCGTTCCTTTCCATTCCATTCCTTTCCATTCCATTCCGTTCCTTTCCATTCCAGTCCACTCAGTTTGATTCCATTCCATTCCATTCCATTCCACTCGGGTTAATTTCATTCCATTCCATGCCATTCCACTTGAGTTGATTCCATTCCTTTCCATTCCACTCCAGTGGATACCATTCCCTTCCTTTCCATTCCATTCCATTCCTTTCCACTCGGTTGATTCCATTCCATTCCATTCCATTCCATTCCATTCCATTCCATTCCATTCCATTCCTTTCCATTCCATTCCATGCCATTCCACTCGGGTTGATTCCATTCCATTCCATTCCATTCCATTCCATTCCATTCCAATCTGGTTGACTCCAATTCATTCCTTGCCATTCCATTCCATTCCACTCCATTGGATACCATTCCATTCCCTTCCATTTCATTCCATTCCACTCGGTTGATTCCAATCTATTCCATTCCATTCCATTCGGTTCCGTTCCTTTCCATTCCATTCCTTTCCATTCCATTCCACTCCATTCCATTACATACCGTCCCGTTCCTTTCTATTCCTTTCCTTTCCATTCCATACCTTTCCATTCGATTCCATTCCACTCGAGTTGATTCCATTCAATTCATTCCATTCCATTCTATTCCACTCTGGTTGATTCCATTTGATTCCATTCCATTCCATTCCATTCCATTCCAGTCTACTTGATTCCATTCCATTGCATTCCATTCAATTCCCTTCCATTCCATTTCATTCCATTCCATTCCACTCGAGTTGGTTCCATTCCATCCCATCCATTCCATTCCATTCCACCCCACTCGTGTTGATTCCATTCCATTCCATTGCGTTCCATTCCGTTCCATTCCATTCCATTCCACTCACGTTGATTCCATTCCATTCCACTCGGGTTGATTCCTTTCCATTAAATTCCGTTCCATTTCATTCCATTCCATTCCATTCCATTCCATTCCAATCGTGTTGATTCCATTCCAATCATTCCATTCCATTCCATTCCACTCTGGTTGATTTCATTTGATTCCATTCCAATCCATTTCATTCTATTCAATTCCATTCCATTCCATTCCATTTCACTCGGGTTATTTCCAATCCATTCCATTCCATTCCAATCCAGTCGATTCCATTCAATTCTTTCCATTCCATTCTGGTTGATTCCATTTGATTCCATTGCATTCCGTTCCATTCTAGTTGATTCCATTCCATTCCATTTCATTGCTTTTGATTCCATTTCATTTCATTCCATTCCACTCCGGTTGATTCCATTCCATTCCCTCCCATCCATTCCATTCCATTCCATTCCATTTCATTCCATTCCACTAATGTTGATTCCATTCCATTCAATTCAAGTTGATTCCTTTCCATTAAATTCGATTCGATTCCATTCCATACCATTCCATTCCATTCCATTCCTTTCCTATCCTCTTGATTCCATCCCAATCCATTCCCCTCCATTCCATTCCCTTCCATTCCATTCCATTCCACTCTGGTTGATTCCATTCCATTGCATTCCATTCCATTCCACTCGGGATGATTCCATTCCATTCCACTCCATTCCATTCCATTCCATTCCATTCCTTTCCAATCCAGTTGATTCCATCCCAATCCATTCCATTTCATTCCCTTCCATTCCATTTCAATCAGGATGATTCGATTCCTCTTGGGTTGTTTCAATTCCATTCCATCGATTCCATACCATTGCAATTCAATCCATTCCATTCCATTCCATTCCATTTCACTCGGGTTGATTCCATTCCATTCCATTCCATTTCATCCCATCCCGTTCCACTCGGGTTGATTCGATTCCATTCCATTCCATTCCATTCTTTTCCATTCCATTTTACTTGTGTTCTTTCTATTCCATTCCATTCTATTCCACTCCATTTCATTCCATTGTACTCCATTCCATTCCATTCCACTCAGGTTGTTCCCATTCCATTCCATTCCATTCCTTTCCATTCATTTCCATTCCATTCCATTCCACTCCATTCACTTCGGTTTGATTCCATTCCATTCCATTCTATTCCATTCCATACCATTCCACTCCATTCCACTCTGGTTGATTCCAATCCATTCCATTCCATTCCATTAAATTACATTCCACTCCTCTCCGGTTGAATGCATTCCACTCCATTCCATTCCATTCCATTCCATTCCACTCGGTTTGAATCCATTTCATTCCCTTCCATGTCATTCCAATCGATTCCACTTGAGTTATTTCCATTCCATTCCATTCCATTGCATTCCATTCCACTCAGTTTGATTCCCTTCCATTCCATTCCACTCGGGTTAATTTCATTCCATTCCATTCCATTCCATTCCACTCAGTTTGATTCCCTTCCATTCCATTCCACTCGGGTTAATTTCATTCCATTCCATTCCATTCCATTCCATTGCATTCCATTACACTCGGGTTGATTCCAATCCATTCCTTGCCATTCCATTCCATTCCACTCCAGTGGATATCATTCCCTTCCTTTCCATTCCATTCCATTCCATTCCTCTCGATTGATTCCAATCTATTCCATTCCATTCCATTCCATTCCGTTCCTTTCCATTCCATTCCTTTCCATTCCATTCCATTCCATTCCATTCCATTCCTTTCCATTCCATTCCCTTCCATTCCATTGCGTTCCATTCCATTTCATTCCATACCATTCCATTCCATTGCTTTCCATTCCATTCCATTTCATTCCATTCCATTCCATTCCCCTCCATTCCATTCCATTCCATTCCATTTCATTCCATTCCATTCCATTCCATTCTATTCCAGTTGATTCCATTCCATTCCATTCCAGTTAATTCCATTCGATTCCACTCCATTCCATTGCATTCCATTGCATTCCAGTTGATTCCACTCCATTCCATTCAATTCCAATCCTTTCCATTCCCTTCCATTCCATTCCATTCCATTCCACTCGGTTGATTCCAATCTATTCAATTCCAATCCATTCCATTCCATTCCATTCCGTTCCGTTCCTTTCCATTCCATTCCTTTCCATTCCATTCCACTCCATTCCATTACATACCGTCCCATTCCTTTCTATTCCATTCCTTTCCATTCCATACCTTTCCATTCGATTCCATTCCACTCGAGTTGATTCCATTCCATTCATTCCATTCCATTCTATTCCACTCTGGTTGATTCCATTTGATTCCATTCCATTGCATTCGATTCCATTCCATTCTACTTGATTCCATTCCATTGCATTCCATTCGATTCCCTTCCATTCCATTTCATTCCATTCCATTCCACTCGAGTTGGTTCCATTCCATCCCATCCATTCCATTCCATTCCAACCCACTCGCGTTGATTCCATTCCATTCCATTGCGTTCCATTCCGTTCCATTCCATTCCATTCCACTCACGTTGATTCCATTCCATTCCACTCGGGTTGATTCCTTTCCATTAAATTCCATTCCATTTCATTCCATTCCATTCCATTTCATTCCAATCCTGTTGATTGCATTCCAATCATTCCATTCCATTCCATTCCTCTCTGGTTGATTCCATTTTATTCCATTCCATTCCATTTCATTCTATTCCATTCCATTCCATTCCATTCCATTTCACTCGGGTTATTTCCAATCCATTCAATTCCATTCCATTCCATTCCATTCCAATCGAGTCGATTCCATTCAATTCATTCTATTCCATTCTGGTTGATTCCATTTGTTTCCATTCCATTCCGTTACATTCCAATCCGTTCCATTCTAGTTGATTCCATTCCATTCCATTTCATTGCATTCGATTCCATTTCATTCAATTCCATTCCACTCCGGTTGATTCCATTCCATTCCATCTCATCCATTCCATTCCATTCCAATCCATTCCATTCCATTCCATTCCATTCCTTTCCAATCCAGTTGATTCCATCCCAATCCATTCCATTTCATTCCCTTCCATTCCATTCCAATCGGGATGATTCGATTCCACTTGGGTTGTTTCAATTCCATTCCATCGATTCCATACCATTGCAATTCAATCCACACCATTCCATTCCATTCCATTCCATTCCATTCCATCCCATCCCGTTCCACTCGGGTTGATTCGATTCGATTCCATTCCATTCCATTCCATTCCATTCCATTCCATTCTCTTCCATTCCATTTTACTTGTGTTCTTTCTATTCCCTTCCATTCTATTCCACTCCATTTCATTCCATTGTACTCCATTCCATTCCATTCCACTCGGGTTGTTTCCATTCCATTCCATTGCATTCCTTTCCATTCCTTTCCGTTCCATTCCATTCCATTCCATTCCACTCCATTCACTTCGGTTTGATTCCATTCCATTCCATTCCACTCCATTCCACTCTGGTTGATTCCAATCCATTCCATTCCATTCCATTAAATTACATTCCACTCCACTCCTGTTGAATGCATTCCACTCCATTCCATTCCATTCCATTCCATTCCAGTTGATTCCATTCCCTTACCTTCCTTTCCATTCCACTCCATGCCATTACTTTGCGTCCCTTTCCATTCCATTCCATTCGACTCGGGTTGATTCCATTACATTTCATTGCACTCCATTCGATCCCATTCCATTCCATTCCATTACCTTACATTCCACTTGTGTTGATGCCGTTCCATTCCATTCCATTCCATTCCATTCCTTTCTATTCCATTCCATGCCATTCCTTTCCACTCGGGTTGATTCAATTCCACTCCATTCTATTCCATTCCATTCCAATCTTTTCCATTACATTCGAGTTGATTCCATTTCATTCCATTCCATTCCATTCCATTCCACTCAGGTTGACTCCATTTGATTCCATTCCATTCCATTCCATTCCATTCCTTTCCATTCCACTTGTGTGGATTCCATTCCATTCCATTCCATTCCATTGCATTCCAATCCATTCCATTCCACTCGTGTTGATTCCATTCCATTTCATTCCATCCCATTCCATTCCATACCATTCCACTCAAGTTTATTCCACTCCATTCCATTCCATACCATTCCATTCCATTCCAATCCATTGCATTCCACTAAGGTTGATTCCATTTCATTCCACTCCATTCCAACGATTCCATTCCTTTCCATTCCATTTCATTACATTGCACTTGGGTTGATTCCATTCCATTCCATTCCATTCCACTCGGGTTGATTCCATTCCATTCCATTCCATTCCATTCCATTCCATTCCATTCCACACTCTTTCATTCGGGTGTCTTCCATTCCATTTCATTCCATTCTACTCCATTCCCTTCCATTCCATTCCATTCCTTTCCACTCCATTCCATTCCATTCCACTCAGGTTGTTTCCATTCCATTCCATTCCATTCAATTCCATTCCATTCCATTCCATTCCATTCCATCCCGTTCCATTCCATTCCATCCCGTTCCATTCCTTTCCATTCCATTAATTTCCATTCAATTCGGGTTCATTCCATTCCATTCCATTCTATTCCATTGCTTTCCATTGCATTCCATTGCACTCGGGTTGTTTCCAGTCCATTCCATTCCATTCCATTCCATTCCATTTTATTCCATGCCATTCCATTCCATTCCAATCCACTCGGTTTGAATCCATTCCATTCCATTCCATTCCATTCCATTCCAATTGTTTCCATTCCATTCCTTTCGACTCCATTCCATTCCTTTCCGTCCCATTTCTTTCCATTCCATTCCATTCGGGTTCATTCCATTTCATTCCATTCTATTCCATTCCATTCCTTTCCACTCATTTTGATTCCGTTCCATTCCACTCCGTTACACTCCATTCCATTCCCTTTCTTTCCAATCCGTTCCATTCCATTCAATTACATTACCCTCGGGTTTATTCCATTCCACTCCATTTCAATCAAATCGATTCCATTCCATTCCACTCGTGTTGTTTACATTCCATTCCATTCCATTCCATTCCGATCCATTCCATTCCGTTCCATTCCATTCTATTGCGTTCCATTCCATTCCATTCCATTCCACTCGTGTTGATTCCATTCCTTTCCATTCCAATCCGTTCCATTCCATTCCATTCCACTCGGGTTGATTCCATTCCATTCCGTTCCATTCCATTCCATTCCATTCCATTCCATGGCATTCCACTCGGGTTGCATCCATTTCGTTCCCTTCCATATCATTCCAATCAATTCCACTTCGGTTATTTCCATTCCATTCCATTCCAGTCAGTTTGATTCCATTCCATTCCATTCCACTCGGGTTAATTTCATTCCATTCCATTCCATTCCATTCCATTCCTTTCCATTCCATTCCATCCCATTCCTTTCCATTCCATTCCATTCCATTCCTTTCCATTCCACTCGGGTTGATTCCAATCCATTACTTTCCATTCCATGCCATTCCACTCCAGTGGATACCATTCCCTTCCTTTCCATTCCATTCCATTCCATTCCACTCGGTTGATTCCAGTCTATTCCATTCCATTCCATTCCATTCCATTCCGTTCCTTTCCATTCCATTCCTTTCCATTCCATTCCATTCCGTTCCTTTCCACTCCATTCTTTCCATTCCATTTCTTTCCATTCCATTCCATTCCACTCGGGTTGACTCCATTCCATTCCATTCCATTCCATTGCATTCTGGTTGATTCCATTCCATTCCATTCCATTCCATTCCATTCCATTCCATTCTATTCCTTTCCATTCCATTCCATTCCATTTCACTCGGGTTATTTCTATTCGATTCCATTCCACTCGAGTTGATTCCATTCCATTCTTTCCATTCCATTCCATTCCTCTCAGGTTGATTCCATTTGATTCCATTCCATTCCATTCCATTCTACTTGATTCCATTCCATTGCATTCCATTCGATTCTCTGCCATTGCATTTCATTCCATTCCATGCCACTTGGGTTGATTCCATTCCATTCCATTCCGTCCATTCCATTCCATTCCATTCCATTCCATTCCATCCCATTCCATTCCATTCCACTCCACTCGTGTTGATTGCATTCCATTACTTTCCATTTCATTGCGTTCCATTCCTTTCCATTCCATTCCATTCCACTCGTGTTGATTCCTTTCCATTAAATTCCATTCCATTCCATTCCAATCCTGTTGATTCCATTCCATTCTTTCCATTCCATTCCATTCCACTCTGGTTGATTCCATTTGATTCCATTCCATTCCATTCTACTTGATTCCATTCCATTGCATTCCATTCGATTCTCTGCTATTGCATTTCATTCCATTCCATTCCACTCGTGTTGATTCCATTCCATTCCATTCCGTCTATTCCATTCCATTCCATTCCATTCCATTCCATTCCATTCGAATCCACTCGTGTTGAATCCATTCCATTCCATTAAATTCCATTCCATTCCAATCCACTCGGGTTGAATCCATTCCATTCCATTCCATTCCATTCCTTTCCACTCCATTCCATTCGTTTCCGTCCCATTTCTTTCCATTCCATTCCATTCGGGTTAATTCCGTTTCATTCCATTCCATTCCATTCCATTCGTTTCCACTCGTTTTGATTCCGTTCCATTCCACTCCATTCCACTGCATTACATTCCCTTTCTTTCCAATCCGTTCCATTCCGTTCAATTCCATTCCCCTCGGGTTTTTTCCATTCCACTCCATTCCAATCAAATCGATTCCATTCCATTCCACTCGCGTTGTTTACATTCTATTCCATTCCATTCCATTCCATTCTGAACCATTCCATTCCGTTCCATTCCATTCCATTCCATTCTATTGCGTTCCATTCCATTCCATTCCATTCCACTCGGGTTGATTCCATTCCTTTCCACTCCAATCCGTTCCATTCCATTCCATTCCACTCGGGTTGATTCCATTGCATTCCATTCCATTCCATTCCATTGCATTCCACTCGGTTTGAATCCATTTCATTCCCTTCCATATCATTCCAATCGATTCCACTTGGGTTATTTCCATTCCATTCCATTCCATTGCATTCCATTCCATTCCATTCCACTCAGTTTGATTCCACTCCATTCCATTCCACTCGGGTTCATTTCATTCCATTCCATTCCATTCCTTTCCACTCCATTACACTCGGGTTGATTCCAATCCATTCCTTGCCTTTCCATTCCATTCCACTCCATTGGATATCATTCCCTTCCTTTCCATTCCATTCCATTCCACTCAATTGATTCCAATCTATTCCATTCCATTCCATTCCATTCCGTTCCTTTCCATTCCATTCCTTTCCATTCCATTCCATTCCATGCCATTCCGTTCCTTTCCACTCCACTCCCTTACATTCCATTCCTTTCCATTCCATTCCATTCCATTCCATTCCATTCCACTCTGGTTGATTCCATTCCATTCTATTCCATTCCATTCCATTCCATTCCATTCTGGTTAATTCCATTCCATTCCATTCCATTCCATTCTATTCCTTTCCATTCCATTCCATTCCATTTCACTCGGGTTATTTCCATTCGATTCCATTCCACTCGAGTTGATTCCATTCCATTCATTCCATTCCATTCCATTCCACTCAGGTTGATTCCATTTGATTCCATTCCATTCCATTCCATTCCATTGCATTCCATTCGATTCTCTGCCATTGCATTTCATTCCATTCCATTCCACTTGGGTTGATTCCATTCCATTCCATTCCATCGATTCCATTCCATTCCATTCCTTCCCATTCCATCCCATTCCATTCCATTCCATTCCACTCCACTCGTGTTGATTCCATTCCATTACTTTCCATTTCATTGTGTTCCATTCCGTTCCATTCCATTCCATTTCACTCACATTGATTCCATTCCTTTCCACTCGTGTTGATTCCTTTGCATTAAATTCCATTCCATTCCATTCCATTCCATTCCATTCCAATCCTGTTGATTCCATTCCATTCATTCCATTCCATTCCATTCCACTCTGGTTGATTCCATTTGATACCATTCCATTCCATTCTACTTGATTCCATTCCATTGCATTCCATTCGATTCTCTGCTATTGCATTTCATTCCATTCCATTCCACTCGGCTTGTTTCCATTCCATTCCATTCCATCTATTCCAGTCCATTCCATTCCATTCCATTCCAATCCACTCCACTCGTGTTGACTCCATTCCATTCCATTCCATCTATTCCAGTCCATTCCGTTCCATTCCATTCCAATCCACTCCACTCGTGTTGACTCCATTCCATTCCATTTCATTCCATTGCGTTCCATTCGTTCCATTCCATTCCATTCCATTCCACTCACGTTGATTCCATTCCATTCCACTCGGGTTGATTCCTTTCCATTAAATTCCATTCCATTCCATTCCTTTCCCTTCCAATCCCGTTGATTCCAGTCCATTCATTCCATTCCAATCCATTCCACTCTGGTTGATTCCATTTGTTCCCATTCCATTCCATTCCATTCCATTCCATTCCATTCCATTCTATTCCACTCGTGTTATTTCCAATACATTCCATTGCATTCCATTCCATTCCACTCTAGGTGATTCCATTCCATTCCTTCCATTCCACATATTCCACTCTGGTTGATTCCATTTGATTCCATTCCATTCCGTTCCATTCCAATCCTTTCCACTGTAGTTGATTCCATTCCATTCTATTCCATTCGATTCCATTCCATTCCATTTCATTCCATTACATTCCTCTCCGGTTGATTCCATTCCATTCCATTCCATCCATTCCATTCCATTCCATTCCATTCCATTCCATTTCATTCCATTCCACTCATGTTGATTCCATTCCATTCCACTCAAGTTGATTCCTTTCCATTAAATTCAATTCGATTCCATTCCATTCCATTCCATTCCTTTCCAATCCTGTTGATTCCATCCCAATCCATTCCATTCCATTCCATTCCATTCCATTCCATTCCATTCCGGTTGATTCCATTCCATTGCATTCCATTCCATTCCACTCGGGATGATTCCATTCCATTCCATTCCATTCCATTCCTTTCCAATCCGGTTGTTTCCATCCCAATCGATTCCATTTCATTCCCTTCCATTCCATTCCAATCGGGATGGTTATATTCAACTTGGGTTGTTTCAATTCCATTTCATTTGATTCCATACCATTGCAATTCAATCCATTCCATTCCTTTCCATTCCATTCTATTTCACTCGAGTTGATTCCACTCCATTCGATTCCATCTCATTCCTTTCCACTCGGGTTGATTCCATTCCATTCCATTCCATTCCATTCCTTTCCATTCCATTCCATTTATTTGTGTTCTTTCTATTCCATTCCATTCCATTCCATTTTAGTCCATTGTACTCGATTTCATTCCATTCCACTCGGGTTGTTTCCATTCCATTCCATTCCATTCCTCTCCATTCCTTTCCGTTCCATTCCATTCCATTCCACTCGATTCATTTCGGTTTGATTCCATTCCATTCTATTCTATTCCATTCCATTCCATTCCACTCCATTCCACTCCTGTTGATTCCAATCCATTCCATTCCATTCCATTAAATTACATTCCATTCCACTGGTGTTGAATCCATTCCACTCCATTCCCTTCCATTCCATTCCATTCCATTCCACTCCATTCCATTCCATGCCATTCCAGTTGATTCCATTCCCTTCCCTTCCGTTCCATTCCACTCCATGCCATTACTTTCCGTCCCTTTCCATTCCATTCCATTCCACTCGGGTTGATTCCATTCCATTCCATTGCATTCCATTCCATCCCATTCCATTACTTTCCATTCCATTACCTTCCACTGGTGTTGATTCCATTCCATTCTATTTCATTCCATTCCATACCATTCATTTCCAGTCGGCTTGACTCCATTCCATTCCATTCCATTCTATTCCACTCGGGTTGATTCCATTTGATTCCATTCCATTCCATAACATTCCATTCCATTCCAGTTGATTCCATTCCACTCGGGTTGATTCCATTCCATTTCATTCCATCTCATTCCATTCCATTCCATTTCACTCAAGTTTATTCCTCTCCATTCCATTCCATACCATTCCATTCCCTTTCAATCCATTGCATTCCACTAAGGTTGATTGCACTTCATTCCATTCCATTCCAACGATTCAATTCCTTTCCATTCCATTCCATTCCATTCCACTTGGGTTGATTCCATTCCATTCCATTCCATTCCATTCCACTCGGGTTGATTCCATTCCATTCCATTCCATTCCATTGCATTCCACTCTCTTTCACTCAGGTTGAATCCATTCCATTTCATTCCATTCTACTCCATTCCATTCCATTCCACTCGGGTTGTTTACATTCCATTCCATTCCATTCCATTACATTCCATTACATTCCCTTCCATTAAATTCGGTTGATTTCATTCCATTCCATTCTATTCCATTGCTTTCCATTGCATTCCATTGCACTGGTGTTGATTCCAATCCATTCCACTCCATTCCATTCCATTCCTTTGCATTCCATGCCATTCCATTCCATTCCAATCCACTCGGGTTTAATCCATTCCATTCCATTCCATTCCATTCCATTCCATTCCATTCCATTCCAGTTGATTCCATTCCATTCGTTTCCACTCCATTCCATTCATTTCCATCCCATTCCTTTCCATTCCATTCCCCTAGGGTTGATTCCATATCATTCCATTCTATTCCATTCCATTCCTTTCAACTCGTTTTCATATCATTCCATTCCCTTCCATTCCACTCCATTCCATTCCCTTTTGTTCCGTTCCGTTCCATTCCATTCCATTCCAATCCCCTCGGGTTTATTCCATTCCATTCCATTCCAATGCAATCCATTGTATTCCATTCCATTCCACTCGTATTGTTTACATTCCATTCCAGTCCATTCCGTTCCGTTCCATTCCATTCTATTCCATTCCGTTACATTCCATTCCATTCCATTCCATTCCCTTCCATTCCATTCCACTCGGGTTGATTCCATTCCTTTCCATTCCAATCCATTCCATTCCTTTCCGTTCCACTAGGGTTGATTCCATTCCATTCCATTCCATTCCATTCCATTCCAGTTGATTCCATTCCGTTCCATTCCATTCCATTCCACTCGGGTTTATTCTATTTCATTCCATTCCATTTCATTCCATTTCACTACACTGCATTCCTTTCCTCTCATGCTGATTCCATTTCATTCCATTCCACTCGGGATGATTCGATTCCATTTGGGTTGTTTCAGTTCCATTCCATTCAATTACATAGCATTCCAATTCAATCCATTCCATTCCATTCCATTCCATTCCATTCCATTCCATTCCATTTCATTCCATTGCATTTCACTCTGGTTGATTCCATTCCATTCCCTTCCATTCCGTTCCATCCCATCCCGTTTTACTCGGTTTGATTCCATTCCATTCCATTCCATTCCATTCCGTTCCATTTTACCCGGGTTCTTTCTATTCCATTCCATTCCATTTAATTCCATTACACTCAGGTGATTCGATTCAATTCCATTGCATTCCATTCCATTCCATTCCGCTCGGGTTGATTCCATTCCATTCCATTCCATTCCAGTCGGGCTGTTTACATTCCATTCCATTCCATTCCATTAGATTCCATTCCATCCCGTTTCATTGCATTCCATTACATTCCTTTCCATTCAATTTGGATTGATTCCATTCCATTCCATTCTGTTCCATTGCTTTCCATTGCATTCCATTGCACTCAGATTGATTCCAATCCATTCCATTCCATTCCATTGCATTCCACGCCATTCCATTCCATTCCAATCCACTCGTGTTGAATCCATTCCATTCCATTCTTGTTGATTCCATTCCTTTCCTTTCCAGTCGATTCCGTTCTTTTCCGTCCCATTCCTTTCCATTCCATTCCTCTCGTGTTGATTTCATTTCATTCCATTCTATTCCATTCCATTCCTTTCCACTCGTTTTGATTCCATTTCATTCCATTCCATTCCACGAAATTCAATTCCATTTCTTTCTGTTCTGTTCCATTCCATTCTGTTCCATTCCCCTCGGGTTTATTCCCGTCCACTCCATTCCAATCCAATCTATTCCATTCCATTCCATTCCATTCCACTCGGGTTGTTTACGTTCCACTCCATTCCATTCCATTCTGTTCCATTCCGTTCCATTCCATTCCTTTCCATTGCATTCCATTCCATTCTATTCCGTTCCATTCCATTCCGTTCCATTCCATTCCACTCGGGTTCATTCCATTCCATTCCCTTCCATTCCATTCCATTCCATTCCCTTCCATTCCGTTCCATTCCATTCCCTTCAATTCCATTCCATTCCACTCGGGTTGATTCCATTACATTCCATTCCAATCCATTCCATTCCATTCCATTGCACTCTGGTTGATTCCATTCCATTCCTTTCCATTCCATTCCATTCCACTCGGGTTGATTCCATTCCATTCCCTTCCATTCCATTAAATTCCACTCCATTCCACTCGGGTTGAATCCACTCCATTCCAATCCATTCAATTGCATTCCATTCCATTCCATTCCATTCCAGTTGATTTCATTCCCTTCCCTTCCATTCCATTCCACTCCATGCCATTACTTTCTGTACCTTTCAATTCCATTCCATTCCACTCGGGTTGATTCCATTCCATTCCTTTCCATTCCATTCCATTCCACTCGGGTTGATTCCATTCCATTCCTTTCCATTCCATTTCATTCCACTCGGGTTGATTTCATTACATTACATTACATTCCCCTCGAGTTATTCCATTCCATGCCATTCCATTCCATTCCATTCCATTCCATTCCGTTCCTTTCGGCTTGATTCCATTCCATTCCATTCCATTGCTTTCCATTCTGTTCCATTCCGTTGGGGTTGATTCCATTCCATTCCATTCCATTTCTTTCCATTCCACTCCATTCCATTCCATTCCACTCCATTCCATTCCATTCCAGTCGGGTTGATTCCATTCCATTCCATTCCAATCCATTCCATTCCATTCCATTCCATTCCACTCTGGTTGATTCCATTCCATTCCATTCCAATGCATTCCATTCCATTCCATTCCACTCTGGTTGATTCCATTCCATTCCTTTCCATTCCACTCCATTCCATTCTGTTCCATGCCATTGCATTCCATTCCATTCCATTCCATTCCATTCCATTCCATTCCATTCGTGTGGATTCCATTCTTTCCATTCCATTCCATTCCATTCCATTCCATTCCAATCCATTCCATTCCACTCGGGTTGATTCCATTCCACTTCATTCCATCACATTCCATTCCCTTCCCTTCCAATCAAGTTTATTCCACTCTATTCCATTCCATACCATTCCATTCCATTCCAGTACAATGCATTCCACTAAGGTTGATAACATTTGATTCTATTCCATTCCAGCAATTCCATTCCTTTCCATTCCATTCCATTCCACTTGGGTTGATTCCATTCCATTCCATTCCATTCCCCTCAGGTTGATTCCGTTCCATTCCATTGCATTCCATTCCATTCCATTCCATTCCACTCGGGTTGAATCCATTCCATTCCGTTCCATTCCACTCGGGTTGATTCCATTCAATTCCATTCCATTCCACTCTCTTTCACGTGGCTTGATTCCATTCCATTTCATTCCATTCTACTCCATTCCATTCCATTTCACTCGCGTTGTTTACATTCCATTCCGTTCCATTCCATTCCATCCCATTCCATTACATTACATTACATTTCTTTCCATTCAATTCGGGTTGATTCCATTCCATTCCTTTCTGTTCCATTGCTTTCCTTTGCATTCCATTGCACTCAGGTTGATTCCAATCCACTCCATTCCATTCCATTCCATGCCTTTCCATTCCATTCCAATCCACTCGGGTTTAATCGATTCCGTTCCATTCCATTCTGCTCTACTTGATTGCATTCCATTCCTTTCCACTCCATTCCATTCGTTTCCGTCCCATTCCTTTCCATTCCATTCCTCTCGGGTTGATTCCATTTCATTCCATTCTATTCCATTCCATTCATTTCCACTCGTTTTGATTCCATTTCATTCCATTCCATTCCACTCCATTCCATTCCCTTTCTTTCGGTTCTGTTCCATTCCATTCAGTTCCATTCCCCTCGGGTTTATTCCCGTCCACTCCATTCCAATCCATTCCATTCCATTCCATTCCATTCCATTCCATTCCATTCCATTCGGATTATTCACATTCCATTCCATTCCATTCCATTCTGTTCCATTCCATTCCATTCCATTCCGTTCCATTCCATTCCATCCTATTCCGTTCCATTCCATTCCATTCCATTCCATTCCATTCCGTTCCATTCCATTCCATCCTATTCCGTTCCATTCCATTCCATTCCATTTCACTCGGGTTGATTCCATTCCATTCCTTTCCATTCCATTCCATTCAATTCCCTTCCATTCCATTCCATTCCATTCCTGTTGATTCCATTCCATTCCATTCCATTCCATTCCAGTTGATTCCATTCCATTCCAATTCCATCCCATTCCATTCCACTCGGGTTTATTCTATTCCATTCCATTCCGTTCCTTTCCATTCCATTTCATTCCTTTCCACTCGTGTTGATTCCATTCCATTCCAATCCATTCCATTCAATTCCATTCCATTGCATTCCATTCCATTCCATTCCACTCGGGTTTATTCTATTCCATTCCATTCCATTCCTTTCCGTTCCATTCCATTCCTTTCCACTCGTGTTGATTCCATTCCATTCCAATCCATTCCATTCAATTCCATTCCATTGCATTCCATTCCATTCCATTCGGGTTAATTCCTTTCCATTACGCTGCATTCCATTCCCTTCCATTCCGTTCTATTCTACTCGTGTTGATTCCATACCATTCCATTCCATTCCATTCCATTCTATTCCATTCCATTCCTTTCCATTCTTTGCATTCCATTCCATTCCACTCGGGTTGATTCCGTTCCATTCCTTTCCATTCCCTTCCATTCCACTCGGGTTGATTCCATTCCATTCCATTCCATTCCTTGGCATTCCCCTCGAGTTATTCTATTCCATTCCATTCCATTCCATTCCATTCCATTCCATTCCATTCCTTTCGGGTTGATTCCATTCCATTCCATTCCATTCCATTCCATTCCTTTCCATTCTGTTACATTCCATTGTGTTTGATTCCATTCCATTCCATTCCATTCCATTCCATTCCTTTCCATTTCGTTCCATTCCACTCTATTCCATTCCACTCGGGTTGATTCCATTCCATTCCATTCCAATCCTATCCATTCCATTCCATTCCATTCCACTCTGGTTGATTCCATTCCATTCCTTTCCATTCCACTCCATTCCATTCTGTTCCATGCCGTTGCATTCCATTCCATTCCATTCCTTTCCATTCCATTCCATTCCACTCGGGTTGATTCCATTCCATTCCTTTCCATTCCATTTCATTCCACTCGGGTTGATCCCAAACCATTCCATTCCAATCCATTCCATTCCATTCAATTCCGTTTCATTCCACTCGGGTTGATTCCATTCCGTTGAATTCCATTCCATTCCATTCCATTAAATTCCGTTCCATTCCTTTCCATTCCATTCTATTCCACTCGGGTTGATTCCATTCCGTTGCATTCCATTAAATTCCATTCCATTCCACTCCATTGCATTGCATTCCATTCCACTCGGGTTGTTTCCTTTCCATTCCATTCGTTTCCATTCCATTCCATTCCATTCCAATCCATTCCATTCCATTCCACTCAGATTGATTCTCTTCCATTCCATTGCATTCCATTCCATGCCCTTCCTTTCCTTTCCAGTGGATTCCTTTACCTTCCATTCCATTCCATTCCATTCCATTCCATTCCATTCCATTCCGTTCCTTTCCATTCCATTCCATTCCACTCTGGTTGATTCCACTCCGACGAATTCCATTCCATTCCATTCCATTCTACTGCACTCGGCTTCATTCATTTCTTTCTATTCCATTCCATTCTGTTGCATTCCACTCAGGTTGATTCCATATTATTCCATTCCCTTCCATTCTATTCCATTCCAATCCATTCCAATCCATTCCACTCGGGTTGATTCCATTGCATTCAATTCCATTCCATTCCACTAGGGTTGATTCCGTTGATTCCATTCCATTGCATTCCATTCCATTCCATTCCATTCCATTCCATTCCATTCCACTCAGGTTGATTCCATTCCATTCCATTCCATTCCATTCCATTCCATTCCATTCCATTCGGGTTGATTTGATTCCTTCCCATTCCATTCCATTCCATTTCATTCGAGTTAATTCCATTCCATTCGTTTCCGTTCCAGTCCATTCCATTCCATTCAATTCCATTCCTTTCCACTCCACTTAGTTTGATTCCTTTCCATTCCATTCCATTCCATTGCATTCCAATTGATTCCAATCCATTCCATTCCTTGCCATTCCATTCCAATTTGTTCCATTTCATTCCAGTCCTTTCCATTCCATTCCAATTGATTCCATTCCACTCCATTCCATTCCATTCCGTTCCCTTCCATTCCTTTCCATTCCATTCCATTCCATTCGACTCAGGTTGATTGCGATCCATTCCATTCCATTCCATTCCACTCCATTCGACTCGTGTTGATTTCATTCCATTCGATTCCGTATCATTCCACTCCATTCCACTTGGGTTTTTCCCATTCCTTTCCATTCAATTCCGTTCCATTCCTTTTCATTCCATACCATTCCTCTCGGGTTGATTCCATTGCATTCCATTCCACTCGGGTTGATTCCATTCCAATCCATTCCATTCCATTCCATTCCTCTCGGTTTGATTCCATTCCATTCCATTCCATTCCATTCCATTCCATTCCATTCCACTCTGGTTGATTCCATTTCATTCCATGCCATTCCCTTCTATTCCATTTGATTCCATTCCATTCCAGTTGATTCCATTCCATTCCATTCCATTCCTTTCCATTCCATTCCATTCCACTCGGGTTGATTCCATTCCATTCCATTCCATTCCATTCAGTTCTATTCCATTGCACTCCACTCGGGTTGATTCCATTCCATTCCATTCCATTCCAATCCATTAAATTCCATTCCAGTTGATTCCATTCCATTCCATACACTTCCATTCCATTCCATTCCATTCCATTACATTACATTCCTTTCCATTCCATTCCATTCCACTCGGGTTGTTTCCATTCCATTCCATTCCATTCCATTCCATTCAGTTCTATTCCACTGCACTCCACTCGGGTTGATTTCATTCCATTCCATTCCATTCCTATCCATTAAATTCCATTCCAGGTGATTCCATTCCATTCCATACACTTCCATTCCATTCCATTTCATTCCATTCCATTCCATTCGACTCGGGTTGATTCAAATCCATTCCATTCCATTCCATTCCATTCGGGTTGATTTCATTCCGTTGAATTCCATTCCATTGCATTCCCTTCCCCTCGTGTTGATTCCATTCAATTCCATTCCATATAATTTCATTCCATTCCACTTGTGTTATTTCCCATCCATTCCATTCCATTCCATTCGCTTTGATTCCTATCCATTCCATTCCACTCGGTTTGATTCCATTCCAGTCCATTGCGTTCCTTTCCATTCCACTATGGTTGCTTCCATTCCACTCCATTCCATTCTATTCCATTCCATTCCATTCCATTCCACTCTAGTTGATTCCTCTCCATTCCATTCCATTCCATTTCACTCGGTTGATTCCAGTACATTCCATTCCATTTCATTCCTTTCCATTCCGTTCCATTCCATTCCTTTCCATTGCCTTCCATTCCTTTGCATTCCATTGCATTTCATTCCACTCGGGTTCATTCAATTCCATTGCATTCAATTCCTTTCCATTCCATCCCTGTTGATTCCATTCCGTTCCATTAAATTCCATTCCATTCTATTCCATGCAATTCCATTCCACTCGTGTTGATTCCATTCCATTCCATTCCATTCCATTCCGTTCCATTCCATTCCACTCGGGTTGATTCCATTCCATTCCATTCCATTCCATTTCTTTCCATTCCATTCTGTCCATTTCATTCCATTCCATTCCACTCTGGTTGATTCCATTCCATTCCATTGCATTCCTTTCCATTCCATTCCATTCCAGTAGGGTGGATTCCATTCCATTCCATTCCTTTCCATTCCATTCCATTCCATTCCATTCCATTCCACTCCATTCCATTCTATTCAATTCCATTGCAGTCAATTTCGTTTCACTCGGGTTATTTCCATTTCATTCCATTCCATTCCATTCCATTCCATTCCATTCCTTTTCATTCCACTAGTGTGGATTCCATTCCATTCCATTCCATTCCACTCGAGTTGATTCCATTTCCTTCCATTACATTCCACTTGGGTTGATTCCATTCCAATCCATTCCATTCCATTCCTCTCCGGTTGATTCCATTCCGTTCCATTACACTCCATTCCATTCCATTCCATTGCATTCCATTCCATTGCTTTCGTGTTTATTCAATTCCATTGCATTAGATTCCATTCCATTCCATTCCATTCTATTCAACTCCATTCGATTAAATTGCTCTCGGGTTTATTCTATTCCATTCCTTTCCGTTCCCTTGCGTTCCATTCCTTTTAATTCCGTACCATTCCATTCCATTGCATTCCATTCCATTGCATTGCATTCCTTTCCATTCCATTCCCTTCCATTACATTCCTTTGCATTCAATTTCATTCCATTCCATTCCACTCCATTCCATTGCATTACATTACATTCCAGTTGTTTCCATTCCATTCCATTCCATTCCATTCCATTCCATTCCAGTTGATTCCATTCCATTCCATTCCACTCGGGTAGATTCAATTCCACTCCATTCCATTCCATTCCACTCCACTCGGCTTGATTCCTTTCCATTCCATTCCATTCCATTACATTACATTCCAGTTGATTCCACTCCAATCCATTCCATTCCAATCCATTCCATTCCATTCCATTCCATTCCATTCGACTCGGGTTGATTCCATTCCATTCCATTCCATTCCATTCCACTCGGGTTGAATCCATTCCATTCCATTCCATATCATTCCAATCGATTCCACTTGGGTTCTTTGCATTCCATTCCATTCCATTCCATTGCATTCCATTCCATTCCATTTCTCTCAGTTTGATTCCATTCCATTCCATTGCACTGGTGTTAGTTTCATTCCCATCCATTCCTTTCCTTTCCTCTCTGGTTGATTTGAATCCATTCCATTCCGTTCCATTCTATTGCCTTCCTTTCCATTCCATTCCATTCCACTCGGGTTGATTCCATTTCATTCCATTCCATTCTATTCCGTTCCATTCCACTCTGGTTGATTCCATTCCATTCCATTCCATTTCATTCCATTCCATTCCGTTCCATTCCTTTCCATTCCATTTCATTCCATTTCACTCGGGTTATTGCCATTCCAGTCAATTCCACTCGAGTTTATTCCATTCCATTCATTCCATTCCATTCCATTCCAATCTGGTTGATTCCATTTTTTTCCATTCCATTCCATTCCATTCCATTGCATTCCATTCTACTTGATTCCATTCCTTTGCATTCCATTCGATTCCATTCCATTCCATTTCATTCCATTCCGTTCCACTCGTTTTGATTCCATTCCATTCCATTCCATCAATTCCATTCCATTCCACTCTACTCGTGTTGATTCCATTCCATTCCATTCCATTCCACTGCGTTCCATTCCGTTCCATTCCATTCCATTCCACTCACATTGATTCCTTTCCTTCCACTCGGGTTGATTCCTTTCCATTAAGTTCCATTCCATTCCATTCCATTCCATTGCATTCCATTCCAATCCTGTTGATTCCATTCCATTCATTCCAATCCATTCCATTCCACTCTGGTTGATTCCATTTGATTCCATTCCATTCCATTCCATTCCCTTCCATTCCATTCTATTGAAATCTCTTCCATTCCCCTCCATTCTATTCAATTCCATTCCATTCCATTCCATTTCACTCGAGATGATTCCATTCCATTCCATTCCATTCCGTTCCATTATTTTCCATTCCATTCCACTCCATTGCGTTCCGTTCCACTCTATTCCATTCCATTCGGTTTGATTCCTTTCCATTCTATTCCATTCCATTCCATTCCATTGTGTTTATTCCATTCCATTCCATTCCATTCCATTCCACTCGAGTTGATTCCATTCAATTCTAATACATTCCATTCCATTCCATTCCATTCCACTCTGGTTGATTGCATTCCATTCCATTCCATTTCATTCCATTCCATTCCATTCCAGTCGGGTTAATTCCTTTCCATTCCATTCCACTCCCTTCCATTCCATTCCATTCCATTCCACTCGGGTTGATTCCATTCCATTCCATTCCACACGTGATAATTCCATTCCATTACATTCCATTCCACTTGGGTTGATTCCATTCCATTTCATTCTAATCCATTCCATTGCATTCCATTCCATTTTATTCCATTACATTCCATTCCACTCGTGTTGATTTCATTCCATTCAACTCCATTGATTTACATTCCATTCCATTCCTTTCCATTCCTTTCCTTTCCACTCGTGTTTCTTCCATTTTATTCCATTCGATTTAATTTCATTCCATTCCACTCGGGTTGATTCCATTCCATTCCATTTCATTCCACTCAGTTCCATTCCATTACATTACGTTCCATTCCATTACATTTCACTCTGGTTGATTCCATTCCATCCCATTCCATTATACTCCATTCCATTCCTTTCCAGTTGATTCCATTCAATACCATTCTATTCCGTTGCATTCCTTTCCTTTGCATTCCATTCCACTCGCTTTGATTCCATTCCATTCCATTCCATTCCATTCCATTCCTTTCCATTCCATTCCATTCGGGTTGATTGCATTCCACTCCATTCCATTCCATTCCATTCCATTCCATTCTTGTTGAATCAATTCCATTGCATTATATTCCATTCCATTCCATTCCATTCTATTCCTCTCCTTTCCATTCCATTGCATTCGGGTTTATTCCATTCCATTCCTATCCATTCCATTGCGTTCCATTCCATTTCATTACATACCATTCCATTCCATTGCATTCCCTTCCATTCCATTTCATTCCATTCCATTCCATTCCCTTCCATTCCAATCCATTCCATTCCATTTCATTCCATTCCATTCCATTCCATTCCATTCCCTTCCCTTCCCTTCCATTCCATTCCATTCCATTTCATTCCATTCCATTTCATTCCATTCCAGTTGATTCCATTCCATTCGATTCCATTCCACTTGGGTTGATTCCATTCCATTCCATTCCATTCCATTCCTCTCCACTCGGCTTGATTCCTTTCCACTCCATTCCATTCCATTCCAATCCCTTCCATTCCATTCCATTCCATTCCATTACATTCAACTCGCGTTGATTCCATTCCATTCCATTCCATTCTCTTCCCTTCCATTCCATTCCATTCCATTCCACTCGGGTTGATTCCATTCCATTCCATTCCATTCAACTCGCGTTGATTCCATTCCATTCCAATCCATTCTATTCCCATTCATTCCATTCCATTCCACTCGGGTTGATTCCATTCCATTCCATTCCATAGCATTCCAATCGATTCCACTTGGGTTATTTCCATTCCATTCCATTCCATTGCATTCCTTTCCAGTCCATTCCACTCAGTTTGATTCCATTGCATTCCATTCAACTCCGGTTACTTTCATTCCAATCCATTCCATTCCATTTCATTCCACTCGGGTTGATTCGAATCCATTCCTTGCCATTCCATTTCATTCTACTTGATTCCATTCCATTGCATTCCATTCGATTCCCTTCCATTCCATTCCATTCCATTCCATTCCACTCGAGTTGATTGAATTCCAGTCCATCCTTTCCCTTCCATTCCATTCCATTCCATTCCATTCCATTCCACTCCGCTCGTGTTGATTCCATTCCATTCCTTTGCGTTCCATTCCGTTCCATTTCATTCCATTCCACTCACGTTGATTCCATTCCATTCCATCGTGTTGATTCCTTTCCATTAAATTCCATTCCATTTCATTCCATTCCATTCAATTCCATTCCATTCCATTCCATTCCATTGCATTCCATTCCAATCCTGTTGATTCCATTCCATTCATTCCATTCCATTCCATTCCTCTCTGGTTGATTCCATTTGATTCCATTCCATTCCATTCCATTCCATTCCATTCCATTCCATTCTATTCAATTCCTTTCCATTCCATTCCATTTCACTCGGGTTATTTCCAATCCATTCCATTCCATTCCATTCCATTCTATTCCATTCCATTCCCCTCGAGTCGATTCCATTCCATTCATTCCATTCCATTCTTATTGATTCCATTTGATTTCATTCCATTCTGTTCCATTCCACTCCGTTGCATTCTAGTTGATTCCTTTCCATTTCTTTCCATTCCATTTCATTCCATTCCATTCCATTTCATTCCATTCCATTCCACTCCGTTGGATTCCATTCCATTCCATCCCATTCATTCCATTCCATTCCATTTCATTCCATTCCATTCCACTCCGGTTGATTCCCTTCCATTCCATCCCATCCATTCCATTCCATTTCATTCCATTCCACTAATGTTGATTCAATTCCATTTCACTCAAGTTGATTCCTTTCCTTTAAATTCGATTCGATTCGATTCGATTCCATTCCATTCCATTCCATTCCTTTCCAATCCTGTTGATTCCATCCCAATCGATTCCACTCCATTCCATTCCATTCCATTCCATTCCATTCCATTCCATTCCATTACACTGTGGTTGATTCCATTCCATTGCATTCCACTCCTTTCCACTCGGGTTGATTCCATTCCATTCCATTCCATTCCATTCCTTTCCACTCCATTCCTTTCCAATCCGGTTGATTCCATCCCTATCCATTCCATTTCATTCCCTTCCATTCCATTCCAATCGGGATGTTTCGATTCTACTTGGGTTGTTTCAATTCCATTCCATCGATTCCATACCATTGCAATTCAATCCATTTCATTCCATTCCATTCCATTCCATTCCATTCCATTTCACTCGGGTTGATTCCATTCCATTCCATTCCATCCCATCCCGTTCCACTCGGGTTGATTCCATTCGATTCCATTGCATTCCATTCCATTCTATTCCATTCCATTTTACTCGAGTTCTTTCTGTTCCATTCAATTCTCTTCCATTCCATTTCATTCCATTGTACTCCATTCCATTCCATTCCACTCGGGTTGTTTCCATTCCATTCCATTCCCTTCCTCTCCATTCCTTTCCGTTCCATTCCATTCCATTCCATTCCACTCCATTCACTTCGGTTCGATTCCATTCCATTCCATTCTATTCCATTCCATTCTATTCCTTTCAATTCCACTCCGTTTGATTCCAATCCATTCCATTCCATTCCACTAAATTACATTCCATTCCACTCCGGTTGAATGCATTCCACTCCATTCCATTCCATTACATTCCATTCCATTCTATTCCATTCCTTTTAACTTGGGTTCTTTCTATTCCATTCCATTCTGTTCCATTCCATTTCATTCCATTGTACTCCATTCCATTCCATTCCACTCGGGTTGTTTCCATTTCATTACATTTCATTCCTTTCCATTCGTTTCCGTTCCATTCCATTCCATTCCATTCCACTCCATTCACTTCGGTTTGATTCCATTCCATTCCATTCTTTTCCATTCCATTCCATTCCCCTCAATTCCACTCCGGTTGATTCCAATCCATTCCATTCCATTCCATTAAATTACATTCCATTCCACTCTGGTTGAATGCATTCCACTCCATTCCATTCCATTCCATTCCATTCGAGTTGATTCCATTCCCTTCCCTTCTGTTCCATTCCACTACATGCCATTACTTTCCATCCCTTTCCATTCCATTCCATTTGACTCGGGTTGATTCCCTTACATTCCATTGCACTCCATTCCATCCCATTCCATTCCATTCCATTACATTACCTTACCTTCCACTCATGTTGATTCCATTTCATTCCATTCCATTCCATTCCTTTCCAATCCATTCCATTCCATTCCTTTCCACTCAGGTTGACTGCATTCCATTTAATTCCATTCCCTTCTATTCCACTCTTTTCCATTACATTTGTGTTGATTCCATTCCATTCCATTCCATTCCATTCCATTCCACTCGGGTTGATTCCATTTGATTCCATTCTATTACATTCTATTCCATTCCATTCCATTCCATTCCACTCGTGTGGATTCCATTCCATTCCATTCCATTCCATTGCATTCCTCTCCATTCCATTCCAGTCGGGTTGATTCCCTTCCACTTCATTCCATCCCATTCCATTCCATTCTATTCCACTCAAGTTTATTCCACTCCATTCCATTCCATACCATTCCATTCCATTCCAATCCATTGCATTCCATTAAGGTTGATTCCATTTCATTCCATTCCATTCCAACGATTCCATTCATTCCCATTCCATTTCATTCCTTTCCACTTGGGTTGATTCCATTCCATTCCATTCCATTCCATTCTATTCCATTCCCTTTCACTAGAGTTGATTCCATTCCATTTCATTCCATTCTACTCCATTCCATTCCATTCCATTCCACTCCATTCCATTCCATTCCATTCCACTCAGGTTGTTTCCATTCCATTCCATCCCGTTCCATTCCTTTCCATTCCATTCATTTCCATTCCTTTCCATTCAATTCGGGTTCATTCCATTCCATTCCATTCTATTCCATTGCTTTCCATTGCATTCCATTGCACTCGGGTTGATTCCAATCCATTCCATTCCATTCCATGCCATTCCATTCCATTCCAATCCACTCGTGTTGAATTCATTCCATTCCATTCCATTCCATTCCAATTGATTCCATTCCATTCCTTTCCACTCTATTCCATTCGTTTCTGTCCCTTTTCTTTCCATTCCATTCCATTCGGGTTGATTCAATTTCATTCCATTCCATTCCATTCCATTCCTTTCCACTCGTTTTGATTCCATTCCATTCCATTCCATTCCACTCCATTCCATTCCCTTTCTTTCCATTCTGTTCCATTCCATTCCATTCCATTACCCTCGGGTTTATTCCATTCCACTCCATTCCAAAAAAGTCCATTCCATCCCATTCCACTCGCGTTGTTTGCATTCCATTCCATTACAATCCATTCCGTTCCATTCCATTCCATTCCATTCCGTTCCATACCCTTCCATTACATTCTATTGTGTTCCATTCCATTCCACTCGGGGTGATTCCATTCCTTTCCATCCCAATCCATTCCATTCCATTCCATTCCGCTCGGGTTGATTCCATTCCATTCCGTTCCATTCCATTCCACTCCATTCCATTCCATTCCATTCCATTCCACTCTGGTTGATTCCATTCCATTCCATTCCCTTCCGTATCATTCCAATCGATTCCACTTGGGTTATTTCCATTCCATTCCATTCCATTGCATTCCATTCCATTGCATTCCACACAGTTTGATTCCATTCCATTCCATTCCACTCGGGTTAATTTCATTCCATTCCATTCCATTCCATTCCATTGTACTCGGGTTGATACCAATCCATTCCTTGCCATTCCATTCCATTCCACTCCAGTGGATACCATTCCCTTCCTTTCCATTTGATTCCGTTCCATTCCACTCGGTTGATTCCAATCTATTCCATTCCATTCTATTGCATTCCATTCCATTCCATTCCGTTCCGTTCCGTTCCTTTCCATTCCATTCCTTTCCATTCCATTCCGTTCCTTTCCATTCCAGTCCACTCAGTTTGATTCCATTCCATTCCATTCCATTCCACTCGGGTTAATTTCATTCCATTCCATGCCATTCCACTTGAGTTGATTCCATTCCTTTCCATTCCACTCCAGTGGATACCATTCCCTTCCTTTCCATTCCATTCCATTCCTTTCCACTCGGTTGATTCCATTCCATTCCATTCCATTCCATTCCATTCCATTCCATTCCATTCCATGCCATTCCACTCGGGTTGATTCCATTCCATTCCATTCCATTCCATTCCATTCCATTCCATTCCACTCTGGTTGACTCCAATTCATTCCTTGCCATTCCATTCCATTCCACTCCATTGGATACCATTCCATTCCCTTCCATTTCATTCCATTCCACTCGGTTGATTCCAATCTATTCCATTCCATTCCATTCGGTTCCGTTCCTTTCCATTCCATTCCTTTCCATTCCATTCCATTCCATTCCGTTCCTTTCCATTCCATTCCCTTCCATTCCGTTCCTTTCCATTCCATTCCATTCCACTCGTGTTGATTCCATTCAATTCAATTCCATTCCATTCCATTCCATTCCATTCTGGTTATTTCCATTCCATTCCAATTCATTCCATTCCATTCCCTTCCATTCCGTTCCTTTCCATTCCATCCCATTCCTCTCGGGTTGATTCCATTCCATTCCATTCCATTCCATTCCATTCCATTCTGGTTATTTCCATGCCACTCCATTTCATTGCATTCCATTCCATTCTATTCCTTTCCATTCCATTCCATTCCATTTCACTCGGGTTATTTCCATTCGATTCCATTCCAGTCGAGTTAATTCCATTCCATTCATTCCATTCCATTCCATTCCACTCAGGTTGATTCCATTTGATTCCATTCCATTGCATTCCATTCCATTCAACTTGATTCCATTCCATTGCATTCCATTCGATTCTCTAACATTTCATTTCAGTTCATTCCATTCCATTCCACTCGTGTTGATTCCATTCCATTCCATTCCATCCATTCCATTCCATTCCTTTCCATTGCATTCCATTCCATTCCATTCCATACCTTTCCATTCCACTCCACTCGTGTTGATTCCATTGCATTACATTCCATTCCATTCCATTGCGTTCCATTTCGTTCCATTCCATTCCATTTCACTCACGTTGATTCCATTCCATTCCATTCGGGTTGATTCTTTTCCATTAAATTCCATTCCATTCCATTCCATTCCAATCCTGTTGATTCCATTCTATTCATTCCATTCCATTCCATTCCATTCCACTCTGGTTGATTCCATTCCATTCCATTCCATTCCAATCCATTCCATTCCATTCCATTTCACTCGAGTTATTTCCAATCCATTCCATTCCATTCCATTCCATTCCATTCCATTCCACTCGGGTTGATTGATTCCATTCCATTCCATCGCATTCCATTCCATCTCATTCCATTCCATTCCATTCCATTCCATTCCATTACATTACATTACATTACCTTCCACTGATGTTGATTCCATTCCATTCCATTCCATTCCATTCCATTCCATTCCATTCCATTCCTTTCCACTCGTGTTGACTCCATTCCATTCCATTCCACTCCATTCCATTCCACTCTATTCCATTACATTCGAGTTGATTCCATTCCATTCCATTCCATTCCATTCCATTCCATTCCTCTCGGGTTGATTCCATTTGATTGCATTCCATTCCAATCTATTCCATTCCACTCGGGTTGATTCCATTCCATTTCATTCCATCTCATTCCATTCCATTCCATTCCATTCAAGTTTATTCCACTCCATTCCATTCCATACCATTCCATTCCATTTCAATCCATCGCGTTCCTCTAAGGTTGATTCCATTTCATTCCATTCCATTCCATCGATTCCATTCCTTTTCATTCCATTCCATTCCATTCCACTTGGGTTGATTCCATTCCATTCCATTCCATTCCATTCCATTCCATTCCATTCCACTCGGATTGATTCCATTCCATTCCATTCCATTCCACTCTCTTTCACTCGGGTTGATTCCATTCCATTTCATTCCATTCTACTCCATTCCATTCCATTCCATTCCATTCCACTCGGGTTGTTTCCATTCCATTTCTTTCCATTCCATTCCATTCCATTCCATTCCATCCCATTCCATTCCATTCCATCGCATTCCCTTCCATTAAATTCGGGTTGATTTCATTCCATTCCATTCCATTCCATTGCTTTCCATTGCATTCCATTGCACTTGTGTTGATTCCAATCCATTCCATTCCATTCCATTCCACTCCATTCCATTCCATTCCTTTCCATTCCATTGCATTCCACGCCATTCCATTCCGTTCCAGTCCAATCGGGTTGAATCCATTCAGTTCCATTCCATTCCATTCCAGTTGATTCCATTCCATTCCTTTCCACTCAATTCCATTCGTTTCCATCCCTTTCCTTTCCATTCCATTCCACTCGGATTGATTCCATTCCATTCCATTCCATTCCTTTCATCTCGTTTTGACTCCATTCCATTCCATTCGATTCCACTCCGTTCCATTCCCTTTCGTTCTGTTCCATTCCATTCCATTCCATTCCCCTCGTGTTTATTTCATTCCTCTCCATTCCAGTCCAATCCATTCCATTCCATTCCACTCGCGTTGCTACATTCCATTCCATTCCATTCCGTTCCATTCCATTCCATTCCATTCCATTCTATTCTGTCCCATTCCATTCCATTCCATTCCATTCCATTCCATTCCACTCGGGTTGATTCCATTCCTTTCCATTCCAATCCATTCCATTCCATTCCATTCCACTCGGGTTGATTCAATTCCATTCCATTCCATTCCATTCCAGTTGATTCCATTCCATTCCATTCCATTCCACTCGGATTTATTCTATTCCATTCCATTCCATTCCTTTCCATTCCATTCCATTCCTTTTCATTCCACTCCATTCCTTTCCACTTAACTGATTCCGTTCCATTGCATTCCATTCCATTCCAATCGGGATGATTCGATTCCACTTGTGCTGTTTCAATTCCATTCCATTCAATTCCATACCATTCCATTCCATTCCATTTCACTCGTGTTGTTTCCATTCCATTCCATTCCATTCCATTCCATCCCATCCCGTTGCATTCGGGTTGATTCCATTCCATTCCATTCCATTCCGTTCCCTTCCATTCCATTTTACTCAGGTTCTTTCTATTCCATTTCATTCCATTCCATTCCATTTCATTCCATTGTACTCCATTTCATTCCATTCCACTCGAGTTGTTTCCATTCCATTCCATTCCATTCCTTTCCATTCCTTTCCGTTCCATTCCATTCCATTCCATTCCACTCCATTCACTTCGGTTTGATTCCATTCCATTCCATTCTATTCCATTCCATTCCATTCCACTCCATTCCACTCCTGTTGATTCCAATCCATTCCATTCCATTCCATTAAATTACTTTCCATTCCACTCCGGTTGAATGCATTCCACTCCGTTCCATTCCATTCCATTCCATTCTATTCCAGTTGATTCCATTCCCTTCCCTTCCGTTCCATTCCACTATATGCCATTACTTTCCGTCCCTTTCCATTGCATTCCATTTGACTCGGGTTGATTCCATTACATTCCATTGCACTTCATTCCATCCCATTCCGTTCCATTCCATTACTTTACATTACCTTCCACTCATGTTGATTCCATTTCATTCCATTCCATTCCATTGCATTCCATTCCATTCCTTTCCACTCGGGTTGACTGCATTCCATTAAATTCCAATAAATTCTATTCCACTCTTTTCCATTACATTTGGGTTGACTCCATTCCATTCCATTCCATTCCATTTCATTGCATTCCATTCCATTCCATTCCATTTCACTCGGGTTGATTCCATTTGATTCCATTCCATTCCATTCCATTCCACTCGTGTGGATTCCATTCCATTCCATTCCACTCATGTGGATTCCATTCCATTCCATTCCATTCCATTGCATTCCTATCCATTCCATTCCAGTCGGGTTGATTCCATTCCACTTCATTCCACCCCATTCCATTCCATTCTATTCCACTCAAGTTTACTCCACTCCATTCCATTCCATACCATTCCATTCCATTCCAATCCATTGCATTCCATTAAAGTTGATTCCATTTCATTCCATTCCATTCCAACGATTCCATTCCTTTCCATTCCATTTCATTCCATTCCACTTGGGTTGATCATTCCATTCCATTCCATTCCATTCCATTCCATTCCAGTCGGGTTGATTCAATTCCATTCTATTCCATTCCATTCCATTCCATTCCATTCCATTCCCTTTCACTGGAGTTGATTCCATTCCATTTCATTCCATTCTACTCAATTCCATTCCATTCCATTCCACTCCATTCCATTCCATTCCACTCAGGTTGTTTCCATTCCATTCCATTCCATCCCGTTCCATTCCTTTCCATTCCATTCATTTCCATTCCTTTCCATTCAATTCGGGTTCATTCCATTCCATTCCATTCTATTCCATTGCTTTCTTTTGCATTCCATTGCACTTGGGTTGATTCCAATCCATTCCATTCCATGCCATTCCATTCCATTCCATTCCATTCCATTCCAATCCACTCGTGTTGAATCCATTCCATTCCATTCCATTCCAATCCAGTAGATTCCATTCCATTCCTTTCCACTCCATTCCATTCGTTTCTGTCCCATTTCTTTCCATTCCATTCCATTCGGGTTGATTCCATTTCATTCCATTCTCTTCCATTCCATTCCTTTCCACTCGTTTTGATTCCATTCAATTCCATTCCATTCCATTCCCCTCCATTCCATTCCCTTTCTTTCCTTTCCGTTCCATTCCATTCCATTCCATTCCCCTCGGGTTTATTCCATTCCACTCCATTCCAAACAAATCCATTCCATTCCATTCCACTCGCGTTGTTTACATTCCATTCCATTCCATTCCATTCCGTTCCATTCCATTCCATTCCATTCCGTTCCATACCCTTCCATTACATTCTATTGCATTCCATTCCATTCCACTCAGGTTGATTCCATTCGTTTCCATTCCAATACATTCCATTCCACTCGGGTTGATTCCATTCCATTCCATTCCATTCCATTCCACTCCATTCCAGTCCATTCCATTCCATTCCATTCCATTCCATTCCATTCCATTCTATTCCATTCCTCTCGGTTTGATTCCATTCCATTCCCTTCCATATCATTCCAATCGATTCCACTTGGGTTATTTCCATTCCATTCCATTCCATTGCATTCCATTCCATTCCATTCCATTCCACACAGTTTGATTCCATTCCATTCCATTCCACTCGGGTTAATTTCATTCCATTCCCTTCCATTCCATTCCATTGTACTCGGGTTGATTCCTATCCATTCCTTGCCATTCCATTCCATTCCACTCCAGTGGATACCATTCCCTTCCTTTCCATTCCATTCCATTCCATTCCACTCGGTTGATTCAAATCTATTCCATTCCATTCCATTCCATTCCTTTCCATTCCATTCCATTCCATTCCGTTCCTTTCCATTCCATTCCACTCAGTTTGATTCTATTCCATTCCATTCCACACGGGTTAATTCCATTCCATTCCATTCGATTCCATTCCATTCCATTCCACTTGAGTTGATTCCATTCCATTCCTTGCCATTCCATTCCATTCCACTCCAATGCATACCATTCCCTTCCTTTCCATTCCATTCCATTCCATTCGGTTCATTCCATTCTATTCCATTCCATTCCAGTCCATTCTGTTTCTTTCCATTCCATTCCTTTCCATTCCATTCCACTCGGGTTGATTCCATGCCATTCCATTCCATTCCACTCTGGTTGACTCCAATTCATTCCTTGCCATTCCATTCCATTTCACTCCAGGGGTTACCATTCCCTTCCCTTCCATTCCATTCCATTCCATTCCATTCCACTCGGTTGATTCCAATCTATTCAATTCCATTCCATTCCATTCCATTCCATTCCATTCCATTCCATTCCGTTCCATTCCGTTCCGTTCCATTCCATTCCGTTCCATTCCATTCCTTTCCATTCCATTCCCTTCCATTCCGTTCCTTTCCATTCCATTCCATTCCATTCCACTCGGGTTGATTCCATTCAATTCCATTCCATCCCATTCCATTCCATTCCATTCCATTCCATTCCATTCCATGCCATTCCATTCTGGTTATTTCCATTCCATTCCATTCCAGTCCATTCCATTCTATTCCTTTCCATTCCATTCCATTCCATTTCACTCGGGTTATTTCCATTCGATTCCATTCCAGTCGTGTTGATTCCATTCCATTCATTCCATTCCATTCCATTCCATTCCAGTCAGGTTGATTCCTTTTGATTCCATTCCATTCCATTCTACTTGATTCCATTCCATTGCATTCCATTCGATTCTCTACCAATTCATTTCTTCCATTCCACTCCACTCGTGTTGATTCCATTCCATTCCATTCCATCCATTCCATTCCATTCCTTTCCATTCCATTCCATTCCATCCCATTCCATTCCTTTCCATTCCACTCCACTCGTGTTGATTCCATTCCATTACATTCCATTCCATTGCGTTCCATTTCATTCCATTCCATTCCATTTCACTCACGTTGATTCCATTCCATTCCACTCGGGTTGATTCCTTTCCATTAAATTCCATTCCATTCCATTCCATTCCAATCTTGTTGATTCCATTCCATTCATTCCATTCCATTCTATTCCACTCTGGTTGATTCCATTTGATTCCATTCCATTCCATTCTACTTGATTCCATTCCATTCATTCCATTCCATTCTATTCCACTCTGGTTGATTCCATTTGATTCCACTCGGTTTGATTCCATTCCATTCCATTCCATCCATTCCATTCGATCCATTCCATTCCATTCCATTCCATTCCACTCCACTCGTGTTGATTATATTCCATTGCATTCCATTCCATTGCGTTCCATTCCGTTCCCTTCCATTCCATTCCACTCACGTTGATTCCAATCTATTCCACTCGGGTTGATTCCTTTCCGTTAAATTCCATTCCTTTCCAATCCTCTTGATTCCATTCCATTCATTCCATTCCATTCCATTCCACTCTGGTTGATTCCATTCCATTCCATTCCATTCCATTGCATTCCATTCCATTCCATTCCATTTCACTCGGGTTATTTCCAATCCATTCCATTCCATTCCATTCCATTCCATTCCATTCCATTCCATTCCATTCCACTCGGGTTGATTCCATTCCATTCATTCCATTCCATTCAATTCCACTCTGGTTGATTCCATTTGATTCCATTCCATTCCGTTCCATTCCAATCCGTTCCATTGTAGTTGATTCCATTCCATTCTATTCCATTCCATTCCATTCCATTCCATTCCATTCCATTCCATTCCATTCCATTTCATTCCATTCCATTCCACTCCGGTTGATTCCATTCCATTCCTTTCCATCCATTCCATTCCATTCCATTCCATTTCATTCCATTCCACTCATGTTGATTCCATTCCATTCCACTGAAGTTGATTCCTTTCCATTAAATTCGATTCGATTCGATTCCATTCCATTCCATTCCATTCCATTCCATTGCTTTCCAATCCTGTTGATTCCATCGAAATCCATTCCATTCCATTCCATTCCACTCTGATTGATTCCATTCCATTGCATTCCATTCCATTCCACTCGGGATGATTCCATTCCACTCCATTCCATTCCATTCCATTCCATTCCATTCCATCCCTTTCCAATCCAATTGTTTCCATCCCAATCCATTCCATTTCATTCCCTTCCATTCCACTAACAATCAGAATGTTTCGATTCAACTTGGGTTATTTCAATTCTATTTCATTCGATTCCATACCATTCCAATTCAATCCATTCCATTCCATTCCATTCCATTTCATCCCATCCCTTTCCACTCGTGTTGATTCCATTCCTTTTCATTCCATTCCATTCCATTCTACTCCGTTCCATTCCATTTTACTCGGGTTCTTTCTATTCCATTCCATTCGATTCCATTCCATTTTATTCCATTGTACTCCATTCCATTCCATTCCACTCGGGTTGTTTCCATTCCATTCCATTCCATTCCTTTCCATTCCTTTCCGTTCCATTCCATTCCATTCCACTCGATTCATTTCGCTTTGATTCCATTCCATTCCATTCCATTCCATTCCATTCCACTCCTGTCCACTTCTGTTGATTCCAATCCATTCCATTCCATTCCATTAAATTACACTCCGTTCCACTCGAGTTGAATCCATTCCACTCCATTCCATTCCATTCCATTCCAGTTCATTCCATTCCCTTCCCTTCCGTTCCATTCCACTCCATGCCATTATTTTCCGTCCCTTTCCATTCCGTTCCATTCCACTCGGGTTGATTCCATTCCATTCCATTGCATTCCATTCCATCTCATTCCATTCCATTCCATTCCATTCCATAACATTACTTTCCACTCATGTTGATTCCATTCCATTCTATTCCAATACATTCCATTCCATTCCTTTCCACTCGTGTTGACTCCATTCCATTCCATTCCACTCCATTGCATTCCACTCTGTTCCATCACATTCGAGTTGATTCCAATCCATTCCATTCCATTCCTCTCGGGTTGATTCCATTTGATTCCATTCCATTCCATTCCATTCCAATCCATTCCATTCCACTCGGGTTGATTCCATTCCATTTCATTCAATCTCATTCCATTCCATTCCACTCAAGTTTATTCCACTCTATTCCGTTCCATACCATTGCATTCCATTTCAATCCATTGTGTTCCTCTAAGGTTGATTCCATTTCATTCCATTCCATTCCATCAATTCCATTCCTTTCCATTCCATTCCACTTGGGTTGATTCCATTCCATTCCATTCCATTCCATTCCATTCCACTCGGGTTGATTCCATTCCATTCCGTTCCATTCCATTCCATTCCATTCCATTCCACTCTCTTTCACTCAGGTTGATTCCATTCCATTTCATTCCTTTCTACTCCATTCCATTCCATTCCATTCCATTCCACTCGGGTTGTTTCCATTCCATTCCATTCCATTCCATTCCATTCCATTCCATTCCATTCCAGTCCATTCCATCCCGCTCCATTCCATTCCATTGCATTCCCTTCCATTAAATTCGGGTTGATTTCATTCCATTCCATTGCTTTCCATTGCATTCAATTGCACTCGTGTTGATTCCAGTGCATTCCATTCCTTTCCATTCCATTGCAATCCATGCCATTCCATTCCATTCCAATTCAATCGGGTTGAATTCATTCCGTTCCATTCCATTCCATTCCAGTTGATTCCATGCCATTCCTTTCCACTCAATTCCATTCGTTTCCATCCCATTCCTTTCCATTCCATTCCACTCGGATTGATTACATATCATTCCATTCTATTCCATTCCATTCCTTTCAACTCGTTTTGATTCCATTCCATTCCATTCCATTCCACTCCATTCCATTCCCTTTCGTTCTGTTCCTTTCCATTCCATTCCATTCCATTCCCCTCGGGTTTATTTCATTCCACTCCATTCCAATCCAATTCATTCCATTCCATTCCATTCCATTCCACTCGCGTTGTTTACATTGCATTCCATTCCATTCCGTTCCCTTCCATTCCATTGCATTCCATTCCGTTCCATTCCATTCCATTCCATTCTATTCCGTTCCATTCCATTCCATTCCATTCCATTCCACTTGTGTTGATTCCATTCCTTTCCATTCCAATCCATTCCATTCCATTCCATTCCACTCGGGTTGATTCCATTCCATTCCATTCCATTCCAGTTGATTCCATTCCGTTCCATTGCATTCCATTCTGCTCTAGTTTATTCTATTCCATTCCCTTCCATTCCGTTCCATTCCATTCCTTTTCATTCCACTCCATTCCTTTCCACTCGTGCTGATTCCGTTCCATTGCATTCCATTCCATTCCATTCCATTCCAATCGGGATAATTCGATTCCACTTGGGTTGTTTTAATTCCATTCCATTCAATTCCATTCCATTCCAATTCAATCCATTCAATTCCATTCCATTCCATTCCATTCCTTTTCACTCGTATTGATTCCATTCCATTCCATTCCATTCCGTCCCATCCCGTTGCATTCGGGTTGATTCCATTCCATTCCATTCCATTCCCTTCCATTCCATTTTACTTGGGGTCTTTCTATTCCATTCCATTCCTTTCCATTGAATTTCATTCCATGGTAATCCATTCCATTCCATTCCACTCTACTCCATTCCATTCCATTCCACTCGAGTTGTTTCCATTCCATTCCCTTCCATTCCTTTCCATTCCTTTCTGTTCCGTTCCATTCCATTCCATTCCACTCCATTCATTTCGGTTTGATTCTATTCCATTCCATTCTATTCTATTCCATTCCATTCCATTCCACTGCATTCCACGCCGGTTGATTCCAATCAATTCCATACCTTTCCATTAATTTACATTCTATTCCACTCGGGTTGAATCCATTCCACTCCATTCCAATCCATTCCATTGCATTCCATTCCATTCCATTCCAGTTGATTCCATTCCCTTCCCTTCCATTCCATTCCACTCCATGCCATTACTTTCCGTCCCTTTCCATTCCATTCCATTCCACTCGGGTTGTTTCCATTCCATTCCATTGCTTTCCTTTCCATTCCTTTCCGTTCCATTCCATTCCATTTCATTCCACTCCATTCATTTCAGTTTGATTCCATTCCATTCCATTCTCTTCCATTCCATTCCATTCCTCTCCATTCCACTCCGGTTGATTCCAGTCAATTCCGTACCATACCACTGAATTACTTTCCATTCCACTCGCGTTGAATCCATTCCACTCCATTCCAATCCATTCCATTGCATTGCATTCCATTCCATTCTGGTTGATTCCATTCCCTTCCCTTCCATTCCATTCCACTCCATGCCATTACTTTCCATCCCCTTCCATTCCATTCCATTCCACTCGGATTGATTCCATTCCATTCCATTGCATTCCATTCCATCCCATTCTATTCCATTACATTACATTACCCTCCACTCGTCTTGATTCCATTCCATTCCATTCCATTCCATTCCAGTCAGGTAGACGCCATTCCATTCCATTCCATTCCGCTCTGTTCCATTACATTCGAGTTTAATCCATTCCATTTCATTTCATTCCATTCTATTTCATTCCACTCGGGTTGATTCCATTTGATTCCATTCCATTCCATTCCATTCCATTCCACTCGGGTTGATTCCATTCCACTTCATTCCATCCCATTCCATTCCATTCCATTCCCCTCAAGTTTCTTCCACTCCATTCCATTCCATACCATTCCATTCCAATCCAATCCATTGCATTCCACTAAAGTTGATTTCATTTCATTCTATTCCACTCCAGTGATTCCATTCGTTTCCATTCCATTCCATTCCATTCCACTTGGGTTGATTCCATTCCATTCCATTCCATTTCATTCCATTCCCTTCCATTCCATTCCATTCCATTCCATTCCATTCCACTCGGGGTTATTCCATTCCATTCCTTTCCATTCCATTCCATTCCATTCCATTCCTTTCCATTCCACTCTCTTTCACTTGTGTTGATTCCATTCCATTTCATTCCATTCTACTCCATTTCATTCCATTCCATTCCATTCCACTCTGGTTGTTTACATTCCATTCCATTCCATTCCATTCCATTCCATTCCATTCCATTCCATCCCGTTCCATTGCATTCCATTACATTCATTTCCATTCAATTCGGGTTGATTCCATTCCGTTCCATTCTGTTCCATTGCTTTCCATTGCATTCCATTTCACTCAGATTGATTCAAAGCCATTCCTTTCCATTCCATTCCATTCCATTCCATTCCATGCCATTCCATTCCATTCCATTCCATTCCATGCCATTCCATTCCATTGCAATCCACTCGGGTTGAATCCATTCCATTCTATTCCATTCCATTCCAGTTGATTCCATTCCATTCCTCTCCACTCCATTCCATTCGTTTCCGTCCCATTCCTTTCCATTCCATTCCTCTCAGGTTGATTCCATTTCATTCCATTCTATTCCATTCCATTCCTTTCCACTCCTTTTGATTCCATTCCATTCCATTGCATTCCATTCCACTCCATTCGATTCCCTTTCTTTCCGTTCTGTTCCATTCCATTCCGTTCCATTCCATTCGGGTTTATTCCAGTCCACTCCATTCCAATCCAATCCATTCCATTCCACTCCACTCGGGTTGTTTACATTCCATTCCATTCCGTTTCATTCCATTCCATTCCGTTCCATTCCATTCCATTCCACTCTATTCCATTCCATTCCATTCCATTCCATTCCATTCCATTCCATTCCATTCCACTCGGGTTGATTCCATTCCTTTCCATTCCAATCCATTCCATTCCATTCCATTCCACTCGGGTTGATTCCATTCCATTCCGTTCCGTTGCATTCCATTCCATTCCATTCCACTCGGGTTGATTCCATTCCATTCCCTTCCATTCCATTCCATTCCAGTTGATTGCATTCCATTCCATTCCATTCCATTGCATTCCACTCTGGTTTATTCTATTCCATTCCATTCCATTCCATTCCTTTCCGTTCAGTTCCATTCCTTTCCACTCGTGTTGATTCCATTCCATTCCATTCCATTCCATTCCATTCGGATTAATTCCTTTCCATTACATTGCATTCCATTGCATTCTATTCTACTCGTGCTGATTCCATTCCATTCCATTCCATTCCATTCCATTCCATTCCATTCCTTTCCATTCCATTCCATTCCATTCCATTCCATTCCTTTCCCTTCCATTCCATTCCACTCGGGTTGATTCCATTCCTTTCCTTTCCATTCCATTTCATTCCACTCGGGTTGATTCCATTCCATTCCATTCTTTCCATTGCATTCCCCTCGAGTTTATTCTATTCCATGCGATTCCATTCCATTCCATTCGGGTTGATTCCATTCCATTCCATTCCATTCCATTCCTTTCCATTCTGTTCCTTTCCATTGGGGTTGATTCCATTCCATTGCATTCCATTCGATTCCATTCCATTCCACTCCATTCCATTCCATTCCATTTCACTCGCGTTGATTCCGTTCCATTCCATTCCATTCCATTCCAATCCATTCCATTCCATTCCATTCCACTCTGGTTGATTCCAGTCCATTCCTTTCCATTCCATTCTGTTCCATGCCATTGCATTCCATTGCATTCCATTCCATTCCATTCCATTCCATTCCACTCGGGTTGATTCCTTTCCATTCTATTCCATTCCTTTCCATTCTTTTCCATTCCATTCCATTCCACTCGGGTTGATTCCATTTCATTCCATTCCAATCCATTCGGTTCCATTCCATTCCACGCGGGTTGATTCCATTCCAATCCATTCCATTCCATTCCATTCCATTCCATTCCATTCCTTTCCATTCCATTCCACTGTGGTTGATTCCATTCCATTCCATTCCATTGCATTCTATTCCATTCCATTCCACTCGAGTTGATTCCATTCTATTCCATTCCATTCCATTTCATTCCATTCCATTCCATTCCACTCGGGTTGATTCCATTCCATTCCATTCCATTCCGTTCCATTCCATTCCATTCAATTCCATTACATTTCACTCGAATTGATTCCATTCCATTCCATTCCATTCCATTCCATTCCATTCCATTCCATTCCTTTCCTTTCCATTCCATTCCTTTCGGTTCATACCAATCCATTCCTTTCCATTCCATTCCATTCCATTCCATTCCGTTCCATTCCACTCGGGTTGATTCCATTCCTTTCCATTCCATTCCATTCCATTCCATTCCATTCCATTCCATTCCATTCCATTCGCCTCAGGCTCTTTCCATTCCATTCCATTCCGTTCCGTTCCATTCCATTCCATTCCATTTGGGTTGATTCCATTCCATTACATTCTATTCCATTCCATTCCATTCCATTCCATTCCATTCCGGTTAATTCCATTCCATTCCATCCCATTCCATTCCATTCCATTCCATTCAACTCGCGTTGATTCCGTTGCATTGCACTCCATTCTTATGGTTTCATATAAATTTTAGGATTTTTTTTCTATTTCTGTGAAGAGTGTTATTAGTATTTCAATAAGGATTGCATTGAATCTGTATATTGCTTTGTGAAATATGGGTATTTTAATAATACTTACTGTTCCAATAAATGAACATGGACAATGTTTCCATTTCTTTTGTGTCCTCTTTAATTTTTTTGCATCGATGTTTTATTCTTTTCATTGTAGTGATCTTTCACTTCTTCTGTTATGTTTATTCCCAGTTATTTTATTTTATTTGTAGCTATTGTAAATTGGATTACATTCTTGATTTTCTTCTTTAGATTGTTCATTTGTGTCATTTAGAAATGCTACTCACTTTTGTATTTTCATTTTGTATGTTGTGACTCTGAATTTTTTCACCAGTTGTAATAGTTTTTTGCTGGAGTCCTTAGGTTTTTCCAAATATAAAATCAAATCATCTGCACACAATAAAACAGTTATAATTTTACTTCTTTCCAATTTGGATCCCTTTTATTGTTTTTCTCTTGTCTGAATTGCTCTAGCTAGGACTTCTAGCACTATGTTGAGTATCAGTGTTGGAAGTGGACATTCTTGTCTTGTTGCAGATCTTAGAAGGAAGGCTTTCAGCTTTTCCCTGTTCAGGATGATACTGGCTGTGGGTCTGATGCATTTGGTTTCTATTGTGTTGTGGTATGTTCCTTCTATATCTAGTTTTTTTTGAGGGTTTCTTTGTATCACAGGGATGTTGAATTTTATTAAATGCTTTTCAGCATCAATTGAAATTATCATATGGTTTTTGTCCTTCATTCTGTCGATATGATGTGTCACATTGAGTGATTTGCATATGTTGAACCATGTTGGCATCATCGGGATAAATCCCACTTAGACATGATGAATGGTCTTTTTCATAGGATGAGTTTGGAAATACTACAGCCTTCTCTGTTTTTTGGAATAGTTTGGGTAGGATTGATAGTAATTCTGCCTTCAGTGTTTGGTAAAATTAATCAGTGAAGCCAGTGAAGCCATTGAATCCAGGCTTTTCTTTGCTAGGAGATATTTTATTATGGCTTCAATTTCATTTATCCATTTCTTCTACGTTTTATTTTTTTGAGATGGAACCTTGCTCTGTCACCCAGGCTTCTTCGTGGTACAATCTCAGCTCACTGCAACCTCTGCCTCCCAGGTTCAAGTGATTTTCCTGCCTCAGCCTCTGGAGTAGCTGGAAATACAGGTGCATGCCACCATACCTGGCTAATTTTTGTATTTGTAGTAGAGATGGGGTTTCACCATGTTGGCCAGGCTGGTCTTGAACTCCTGACCTCAGGTGATCAACTGCCTTGGCTTCCCAAAGTGTTGGGATTACAGGCATGAGCCACGGTGCCCAGCCATTTCTTCCAGGTTTTTCAATTTATTGGAATATTGTCGGTCATAATAGTTTCTAATGATTCTTTGAATTTCCACAATATCAGTTATAGTGTCTCCTTTTTAATCTCTGGTTTTATGTATTTGAATCTTCTCTCTTTTTTCTTATTCTGGTTAAATATTTGTTGATTTTGTTGGTCTTTTAAAAATATTAACTTTTCATTTCATTGATATTTTATATTGTTAAATTTCAATTTCATTTATTTCTGCTCCGACCTTTGCTATGTTTCCTTCTACTAATTTTGGTTTTGGTTTGTTCTTGCTTTTCTAATTATTTAAGATGCATTATTAGGTTGTTTATTTGAAGCTTTTCTACTTTTCTTGATGTAGGTGCTTTTTTCTACAAACTTACCTCTTAGTACTATAGTACTGTTTTTACTGTATCCCATAGGTTTTTTTTTTTTTTTTGAAATGGAGTCTCGCTCTGTTTCCCAGGCTGGAGTGCAGTGACGCGATCTCGGCTCACTGCAAGCTCTGCCTCCTGGGTTCACGTCATTCTCCTGCCTCAGCCTCCCGAGTAGCTGGGACTACAGGCACCCGCCTTCAAGCCCGGCTAATTTTTGTTTTTTGTATTTTTAGTAGAGATGGGGTTTCACCGTGTTAGCCAGGATTGACTCAATCTCCTGACCCTATCATCCGCCCGCCTTGGCCTCCCAAAGTGCTGGGATTACAGGCATGAGCCACTGTGCCCGGCCTGTACCCTAGGTTTTGGTTTGACTTTAAACTTTTTCTTTTCTTGAAAACTCAGTGTCGTGGTACCAGCTTCTTGTGCTTTGGGCAGTGAGACCCTTTTACTTGATAACAGTGGTAGCTGGGACAAGTTGGCAATGTAAATAAATAAACAGCATCTAGATTGGAAAGGAAGAAGTACAGTTGTCTTTATGTACAGATGACATGATCTTGCATTTAGAAAATCGTAAGAAATTTACTAAAAAGTATTAGGACTCATGAACAAATTTAAGAATGTAACACTACATAAGATCATTGGTATACAAAAATAACTGTATTTCTTTACCAAGAAATCAAGAATCCAAAAATGGAATTACAAAAATAAATCTTGTTACAATAGAATTAAAGCTGGGGAAGCTTAAACTTGAACACTAAAAACTACAATACATGGTTAGCGTTGGAAACACCCAGATACCATCCCTGAGCCTTCTCTCCTTGGCTCTGAGGGCTTTACCTTCACGGGGTGAGGAAAGGGGTTGCATTCTTGGCTTTTACATTATATTAGGTGTGTTTGGGTTGAGGTATCTGCAATTCAAATGAGTATTACAATCTCTACTTTTATGGGTAAGAGACTGAGGCCCACCAAGAGAGGGAATGACAGTCCATATCCTGGAAGGCGAATTGTCAGGTACTGATTTCCGCTATTTAACCCCTGCCAATCATCATGTATTTAAAGGATCACCAGATACCATATCAGTAGGTGTTCAAGAGAGAGGCCTGTAATCTAGGCGTCTGAGAAAACAAGGCTAGAGATTCCAATATTAGATACAACAGGGCTCTAGGAAGATTAAGGTTCAGTTTTCTGGATCTGCAGAATAGAGTCACTGAGGACCAATTGCAAGATCAGAGGAGATGAAAGAACAAGTCAGGGCATGCTTAGGAAAAGAGAATACCAGGGATAGGTTTTAGGCAAGAGTCACACTGACGAAGGGCAGGTTCTTGGCGTCACTCAGGAAGAAATCCAAAAGCAAGCCTGTGGTGGAAGATAGCAGCTCTACGGAGGCATTGGCGGTGTTACAGCCCTGCGTCCACTCCGGCACGGCAGGGAGCCCTCCGTGGGTTGTGCTCCCAGAGCAGCAGCCTAGGGGTGGCTTGTAGTCATTTTTATAATTCACTTTTAATGGCATGCTAATTAAGGGGCGGGTTATTCAGAAATAGCTAGAAATGGGCAGTAACTTTCATCTGTTTCCATGGCAAGGGGTGGGGACTTCTCGTGATGCCATGGCATTGGCAAACTGTCATCACACTGGTGGGAGCGTCTTCTGGTGATCTGAGGCGTGAGGTGCTTTCGCTGCCTCTCCCAGTTTCCTGCGTGCCTCTTACCTGAAAGCCCATCAACACCCCCATCTGCCCACCTACAAACGTCACTGCCCTTTCACACCACCCCCGTTTCACATGCACTCCCACATTAACCCTGAGCATTCAAGCCTGCGTTTCCCTGTTAGGAACCTCGGTGGTAGCCGGAGCTCTGAGAAACCCCTATGCAGAACTCCTTGCCTAGTTTGTGGCAGAAATCAGGGGAGGAAAGGCAAATTTCAGGTCTTTCTCACAATAAATAAATAAAGATAGGTAGATTTGATTGATGGATGGATGGATGAAGATGGGAGTCTACTGGCAAATATTTATCAGACACTGGAATTGAAAGTTGTCACAAAGATTATGGAGTGCACCTGTCTTATGACCCTGTTATTTTATCCTAGTATATGCACTAGAGCATATTTTCTAACTGTGTAAATTGAAGGCTCACAAATTAGTTTAGTGAGAGAAAAGATAACGGATTGGAAGAGAATTACCATATTCATTAGTTGTGTTTTTAAAATTTTAAAGTAAAATAGAGACATGATTTTTTTCATGCTTTCGAATGCATCTATAATAAATAGACTTGAAGGCTGGGTGCAGTGGTTCACGCTTGTAATCCCAGCACCTTGGGAGGCTGAGGAGGGCGGATCACGAGGTCAGGAGTTGGAGACCAGCCTGACCAACATGGTGAAAACCCGTCTCTACTAAAAATACAAAAATTAGGCGAGTGTGGTGGCGCACGCCTGTAATCCCAGCTACTTAGGAGGCTGAGGCAGGAGAATCGCTTGAATCCGGGAAGCGGAGGTTGCAGTGAGCCAAGATCGCACCATTGCACTCCAGCCTGGGCGACAGAGTGAGACTCCGTCTCAAAAAAAATAAAAAAGAAGTTACTCATTAATAGCATAGACCAATTGGCCTCTATTGAAATTTCTCCATTATTTTCACAATGTCCCAGGCTGTGAAACCAGGATTTAATAAAGAACCAGAATGCCACATCTGTGTCACCTGGGTAGGTACCAGTCCTGATACATTAAGTCCGGGTCTCTGGGTAACTGGACTCAACTGCTGGGCAAAACAGAATGTCCGGCGTGGGTTCCTAAAGGGGGACCGCAAAGCCTCATGGGAATTGTAGTGTCACCTTCCAATGATGTTACCATCAAGGACCTTGGGAACCAGCTTTTCTCTCTGCGCGTGCACCGCCCGGCCCACTCCGCCATTTTCCTCCGGAAGTGTGGCACCCAGAGGCGGTCCTGTAGCTGGGCCGGCTTGGGACTTGTTTCTATGTCCCTGTGGGTCGGAGCAAGGACCAAGAGGAACCCGTGGGCCTCAGGGGATCCCAGGGGGCCGGACCAGTGTTTCCTAGTTGTGGGAGCAGACGCGTGGGCGCATCGCGGGAGGGCAGGGCCTGAAGAGCAGGTGTGGGCCGCGGACACTGGCGGGGGCTGGGAGGACAGGCGTGGGGTCCCAGCAGTGAAGCGGGTTCTAGAGGCACAGGAGCGGGTAGGAGAGGCCGGTGGCCCTGGACCCGGAGTCTGCAGGCCGCGCTCCTGTCCTGCCGCTGAGGGACCCGGTTACCAACCTGCATGATGCTCAGTTTGCCCATCTGTCCCAGTGCTAACACACAGTTCTCGGGAGACGTTCCCCATTCCCAGAGGAGTAGTGTGAAATGCGTGCACCTCTAGTCTTAAACTTGGCGTTTGTATTAGTTGGGTTTCCTGGTGTCTCTTTAGCAAGTGAGGTTTCTGGTTCCCTCCTTCACTGTTTGACCTGCCTAGTCCTCCTGGGTCGCATTTACAGAAGTTTATACGAGACCTAGTTTCCAGGGAAGAACTCACTGATTCCGCGAGGGAGATGGCATAATAGATGATGGTCGTCAGCCTTAAGGGTACTTCAGTCTTAACTGTGTGATACAAAGATTGAAAGGGAGGGTTCCCTATGTATAAGAAGCACACTTGAAAGAACAGCCGTCTGGTCTAACCTCTCACTGGTGCTTCAGAGGAGGAAAAAAGGTCACAGGTGAAGATCCCAGTTTTCCTTGCTCAGGAAATATTAATTCTACTCCCTAGAATGCACAAGATTTGCAAAGACTAGGTGATAGTAGAAGGTTTGGACGAACTTTCAGAAGGTTGAGTTGAATTCAGCTGAGAAGAACAGGCAAGGACTTAGGAAATATTCCTTATTTGAATGGGCCTGAAAGTGTGGTCTGGGGTAGAGGAGTGACCTGTCATACTTGAGAGGATTAAAATACTCTCCAAACACAGTCCCATTCCTTCAATCTTAGCTCGTTTTTTCGCGTCTGAGATATATTAAACCTAGTCCATCACCAAATTTAGCATTAGATTGCGAAGTTCTATTGATTGTATTTCATTTGTAATTTAAGATTTTCTCCCCCTACATAATTTTGTTAAAAACACAGAAGTGAAATCTGTTCACTTAGGTGTAACAGTTAATACTTGCTGTTTAAGGAACTAATTAAACCTTACTGGCTTATAAAAAACAACCACCATTTTATTTGTTTGAAGTTCTGTGGATCTGCATTTTGGTGTGGTGGATTCAGCTGGGTAGTTGATATATTTGTGTTGCCTGGATCACAAAAAGGCCTTAGTCACCTGGTGACTTGAATTAGCCTGGTTGGTTTAAGATAGTTTCCTTCACAATCTGGTGGTTTGTGGTGACTCTTGGCTAGGCCCTGTGTCTCCAACAGGGTAGCTCCAGACCTCTTCACAATTTCTCCCAAAAAGGGAAGAACCAATGGATATTTGCATGACATTTTCCATTGTCCATTCACTGGACAAGTCAGATGGAAAAGCCCAATTTATTGTCAGAGCATAATATGAGGGCTTGGATAGAAGGAAAGGTGTTATTGGGTAACATGAGTAGAATTGTGTACTGTAGGAAATACATATTATGTACATTTTAAAAAACGTAATTTTAGGCCAAAATTGCTGGTTTGCAAGATGCACTTTCCATGATGTTCAGGTATAGAAAAGCAAGAGGTACTGTCATGGGAACACTCATATGAAGTTATTTGTGGAATCTACATATTAATAGGAAAATAGTTAATACAGCCCAGTATATTTCTATAACATTTATTTTAGTGAACTTATAATGTTTCTTTGTATTAAATTATTAGATTATATCTTTAGATAATATTGTTACTAAATTAGTAGGTAATACATATTTTTATTCAAAAATAAATTGTGCATCTCATGTCTACCAATTAATGTACTTGTTTATGTATCTTATCTTAACTTGAGTCTCTGCTGCCCCTAATGGGGCGTGAAGGACTCTTCTCCCACGGGGAAGTTTTTCTTTTTCAGAAGGGAGGAGAGCTTTCCCAGGTAATGTGTCTAGAGCGTTGGGCAGAAGAATCTGGGACCACACCACACCAGTTCTCTCCTTAATCCACGTCATTTGCCTTCTATCCCAGCTATGTTTCCAGTGTCCTCTTGGTGTTTCCAAGAGCAACAAGAAACGAACAAATCTCTGGTGAGTTGTTTACTTGTTCTTCACTTTGTTTTACACTGTATTTTCTGAGTTTATGGGTGTCTGTGAATTAAAAAGGAAAAGTAGAAATAAGTAAAACTCAGGTTGAAGGAAATATACATAAATAAGATAAAGCTGACCTGTAGATATAGGCAGGTTATAAGAGCTTAGAGTTGTCTAAGTTGGGTGCAAATTTTCCTCTGATCTTTCTGATGCTGAGACAAAAAAGGCAGTCATATTTGTTACATGATTGGAATCGAACCCGAGAAGAGAGCATGCTGTGTTCTTGTGGGACAGGAAAGCTTGTGTGCACCAAGTCCGAACCACCACCTTCATTGGTGACATAGATTATGTGCTGGAACATATTTCACACCGGCCTGGCAGTAACCACTTGTAGTGTTGTGCAGTGGAAACGGTCATCTTCCGCTAAAGCACAGCTTCCATCGTAAGGTATGCTCATTGCTCAAACAGTGTGGTCCCAAACAGCTTTTGGGAGGTCCTCCTTGATTCATGGATGAAACCCAGAACATCTTGAGGACTGAGTTAACCATAGGTCCTTAAATAACTCTCCACACATTTTTCTTAGTTTATCTGTACATGCAGGGTGTGCAGCAGCCTGTTCAAAGTCATATTTTCTGGGAAATATTTCCAGTGTTTATTTGCACTTTAGCCCACTCTGTGTAGTCTTAACTTATTTCTTCTAAACTCACCATTAAACTAAATAATAGTCAAATTTAGGGGGACTGTATTTGCCTTACTCAAGTCTTCTACCATAGTTGAAACTGTCATACCCGAGTGAGTTAGAGATAAACGCCACACTTTGAGACGAATTCAGGGGTCCTTTATTAGCTGGTGACTGAGAGACGGCTAACGCACGAAATTCTCTTGGCCCCGAAGAAGGGACTAGATTTTCTTTTATGCTTTGGTTTAGAGAGGGGAGGGAGGATTCTAGCTGCAGCAACTTTACAGAAGAAAAAACAGACAAAAAAGTTAAAAAGACAGATGGTTACAGGAAAACAAACTGTTCCCAGTGCAGGGGCTTTAAATTCACCACAAAGTGATAGGTGAGGGGGCTCTGGGCATTATCTGCCAGAAAAATGTGGGGCTTTATGATACTATCTCTGAATAAATTGCTGGGAACTGCCGACATCGCTTGTCTCAGCATTTTATCAGTTAATTGCACTCTTTGATATGTTGAAAGTCAGCTTGCACAAGTTAAAGCCCTTGAGGAAAGGGGGTGGGTAGGGAGCCCTTGATGTCTTGTAAATGAAGGAGCCAAATGGAGTTTGTCTGGTTTTCTCAGCTAAAGGAGAGTCTATTCATATTAAAAACAAGGTTAGCTATCTAAGGAAGACTCTATTCATGTTACAACGTTGGGTATTACAAAACATCTGTTCATGATCTGGAAATTCTTCTGTGTTAGTTCTGTTAAAAGAAAAACTTTAAGGAGTTTAATAGAGCAATAAATGATTCACGAATCAGACAGTCCTCAGAATCACAGCAGATTCACAGAGACTCCAGCGCAGTCATGTGGTGGAAGAAGATTTATAGACAAAAGGGAAATGGCATACCAAAATCGGAAGCGAGGTACAGAAACAACTCAGTGTTTGCCTTGTTTGAACACAGTTTGAACATTTGGCAGTGCCTGAGTGGTTGAAGTTTGGCCATTGGGATTGGGCAAGATGTAGCTGTTGTTCCAGGTGCATACTCTTAAGTTAGTTTTTCATTCTTGTATACCTATTAATGTAGGTTACAGTTCATCCACAAGGACTCATATATAGAATTATGGAGTCCTTCTCAGGCCATACTTAGTTCACTTTAACAATGCCTTCCCTTTGGTTATTTTCTCAATTTTGAGAGATTGGCCAAAACTTCAGTCACTGGTGTCACTATTACCATTGCAAATGTACTTACTTGGTTTAGAAACCCACTGGGAAATAGACCAGTGAGATTTGAAAAGGTGGAACAAGGACTTGAGTAGAAGATATCTTCTTATGCTGGAACATCCTGTTTACAGGAGAAAAACAAAACCTGGTTTGTTCTAGGATTTATGTGTTTCCTTAAAGTCTTAGTTTGATTATGTTACATTTAGCATGAGTGATTCCATTTTGGTTTGGTTTGGTCTGTTGGGACCTATTGCATGAGTTTAGTTCAAAAAATGGCCTCCCATAATTTTGCTTAAAAAATTCCTCCTTTTGGCTGGGCGCGGTGGCTCACACATGTAATCCCAGCACTTTGGGAGGCTGAGGTGGGCAGATCACGAGGTTAGGAGATTGAGACCATCCTTGCTAATATGGTGAAACCCCATCTCTACTAAAAATACAAAAAATTAGCCAAGCTTGGTGGTGGGTGCCTGTAGTCCCAGCTACTCAGGAGGCTGAGGTAGGAGAATGGCCTGAACCCGGGAGGCAGAGCTTGCAGTGAGCCAAGATTGTGCCACTGCACTCCACTCTGGGGGACAGACCAAGACTCTGTCTTAGAAAAAAAAAAGTCCTCCTTTTCAGTCAAGTTCTCACTTAGTTGAGAGTGTGACCAAAATGTAGGGCCTTAGCATCCCTCTTAGTTACCATTGTTTTGGGTTCCGGGTTTAGCACGTCATTCCCATTGTTTTGGGTTTCTGGTTTAGCACATCACTCCCATTGTTTTGGGTTCCGGTTTTAGCACGTCACTCCCATTGTTTTGGGTTCTGGTTTAGCACGTCATTCCCATTGTTTTGGGTTCTGGTTTTAGCATGTCAGTCCCACTGTTTTGGGTTTCTGGTTTAGCAGGACGCTCCCATTGTTTCGGGTTTCTGGTTTTAGCACGTCACTCCCATTGTTTTGGGTTTCTGGTTTAGCAGGATGCTCCCACTGTTTTGGGTTTCTGGTTTTAGCACGTCACTCCCATTGTTTTGGGTTTCTGGTTTAGCAGGACCCTCCCATTGTTTTGGGTTTCTGGTTTAGCAGGTCACTCCCATTGTTTTGGGTTTCTGGTTTTAGCACGTCATTCCCATTGTTTTGGGTTTCTGGTTTTAGCAGGATGCTCCCATTGTTTTGGGTTTCTGGTTTAGCAGGTCACTCCCATTGTTTTGGGTTTCTGGTTTTAGCACGTCATTCCCATTGTTTTGGGTTTCTGGTTTTAGCACGTCACTCCCATTGTTTTGGGTTTCTGGTTTAGCAGGATGCTCCCATTGTTTCGGGTTTCTGGTTTTAGCACGTCACTCCCATTGTTTTGGGTTTCTGGTTTAGCAGGACGCTCCCGTTGTTTTGGGTTTCTGGTTTTAGCACGTCACTCCCATTGTTTTGGGTTTCTGGTTTAGCAGGTCACTCCCATTGTTTTGGGTTCTGGTTTAAGCACATCACTCCCATTGTTTTCGGTTCCGGTTTTAGCACGTCACTCCCATTGTTTTGGGTTCCAGTTTTAGCAGGTCACTCCCATTGTTTTGGGTTTCTGGTTTAGCAGGTCACTCCCATTGTTTTGGGTTTCTGGTTTAGCAGGTCACTCCCATTGTTTTGGGTTCTGGTTTAAGCACATCACTCCCATTGTTTTGGGTTCCGGTTTTAGCACATCACTCCCATAGCTTTGGGTTCCAGTTTTAGCAAGTCACTCCCATTGTTTTGGGTTCTGATTTTAGTGCACGTCACCCCCATTGTTTTGGGTTCCAGTTTTAGTATCTCACTCTCATTGTTTTGGGTTTCTGGTTTAGCACGTCACTCCCATTGTTTTGGGTTTCTGGTTTCGCAGGTCACTCCCACTGTTTTGGGTTCTGGTTTAAGGACATCACTCCCATTGTTTTCATTTCCACTTTTGGCACGTCACTCCCATTGTTTTGGGTTCCAGTTTTAGCAAGTCCCTCCCATTGTTTTGGGTTTCTGGTTTAGCACGTCACTCCCATAGTTTTGGGTTCTGGTTTTAGTGCAGGTCACTCCCATTGTTTTGGGTTCCAGTTTTAGTACATCACTCCCATTGTTTTGGGTTTCTGGTTTAGCATGTCACCCCCATTGTTTTGGGTTTCCGGTTTAGCATGTCACTCATAGGTTACGGTGTCCTTATGGTTGCACTTTTTTAAAAATCTCTTGTCATTCCAGTTGAAGAGATACCATTTGATATTTTAGAGATGCCTGCATGCAAACTCTTAAAACATTTGAGTAAGTACAGTGCACCAGGGAGACTCTTATGACTATTGGGATAACACCAAGAATTTGGTATATGCTCCTAACTCAGGGTCCCCATAAATCAAACCACCTAAAATCAAATAGATTAAAGAACGAATTAGATAAAGAGTTTACTTGCTTAACTAAGTGGGTTTTTTTGTTAATTCCCTACAACCAAATCTTTATAATACCCCATGTTTTCTCCACATGCTGTAAGTGTTAGCAGCTGCACAGATACTTCAGATAAGTGTCTCATGATAGTAGAGAAGTCTTGATCTGTGATCTTGGGAAAAGCTGTTCACATTAAGGATGCCATCTTCTTCTGGGGGGAACTGTCCTTGTTAGCTTTACCTTAAGGGTTCCCATGGGTATATGGTTCCAAGTGTGGAAGGACCCTTCTGAGTTGTGAGACTATGAACCCAAAGTTTAAGGTTTTAAAGTTTTGCTGTCATGTGGATGGCAAGGGCAGTCCTTCTCTGATGTTCTCAGAAGATCCAGTCATCAGATTCTAGATTTTGAAGGGGTTGACTGTCCTCAGTGAACCATAAAAGGCTTTCTTTACCTGGTGAAAATACACTTCAGGGTAATAATCTACTGTTTTAACATCAACTCTCTCGCATGGAAGAGCTTTTATACAATCAGAAAACATGCACTGAAAATGACAACTGAATGAAATCCCTTTATAAAATGTTTAAATGGCCCATCAGGTAACCAAATGTACCTGAAGTTTTGATTGTTTTCCTAGAAATATAGGTTTGACAAACCAAACATTGGTTATAAACTATTTTAGCAGTTTAGAAATCACCACACCAATATATTTAATTTGGATCATTTTCTCTTTCCATGATGAGTTATGGAATGCAGAACTTTTAATAACAAAAGTTTTAAGGACTTAAGAAGGATAAGGTGGCCATCCTGGTTCTTCATAAGTCTGTGCTTAATTAACATTAGACTTACATCCTCTTGAATACCAGCTGTTTCTCCAAATTACGTGCATGGCACTGGTAACTGATGAGTAGTTATAGGTGATTTGACTTAGACCATGGAGTTTATTTAAATTATATATCTAAACAATTTCAATATTGGTGATTTAGCATGCAAATGTGGCAAAATATTTCCTTGGTATACAATTTTTGTTTTACTTAGGTTAGCAGTTTTATAAACCAGTTGATCTTGTTATTAAACTTTTGGGATTTTTTTTTGAGACAGAGTCTCACTCTGTTACCTAGGTTGGAGTGCAGTGGCACAATGTTGGCTCACTGCAACCTCCACCTCCCGGGTTCAAGCAATTCTCTTGCCTCAGCCTCCAGAGTAGCTGGGATTACAGGCACATACCAACACACCCGGCTAATTTTTACATTTTTAGTAGAGGTGGGGTTTCACCGTTGGCCAGGCTGGTCTCAAATTCCTGACCTCAAGTGATCCACTGGCCTTGTCCTCCCAAAGTGCTGGGATTGCCGACGTGAGCCACTGCACCCAGCCTAACTTTTGAGAATTCTTAACCTGTCCAATTCTTGGGGTATCGGGGAACTTATGGGGAATTTTTACCCATGGTATTAAAGTTATTAAAAATCTGTGTTCACGAGTGTTTTTCAGGATCCTTTTCATTCTTTCATGAATCTGCTAAGAGACACCATATTCTAGAATTTTGCATGCTTGTGAAGTTTTTAGAAACTGCATCACCATTAAGCAATTAACTGTGGAAATGACTTTAAATAGTTATAGATAAAGACAATTGACAAGGAAATTTGGTTATTTCTGTGGCCTACAATAACTTAATAACCATAATTAGGGTGGATGTGGTGGCTCATGCCTGTAATCCCAGCACTTTGGGAGGACGAGGTGGAAGGATCACGAGGTCAGGAGATCGAGACCATCCTGGCTAACACAGTGAAATCCGTCTTTGCGAAAAATACAAAAATTAGCCTGGCATGGTGGTGGGTGCCTGTAGTCCCAGCTACTCAGGAGGCTGAGGCAGGAGAATGGCATGAACCCGGGAGGTGGAGGTTGCAGTGAGCCGAGATTGCACCACTGTACTCCAGCCTGGGTGACAGAGCAAGACTCCTTCTCAGAAAAAAAAAAAAAAAACACAAGAATTTTAGAAATCCTATACAATTTTAGAATGGATTGATGACATACACTGAATATAACCTAAAGAAGGTTCAACATTATTTTTTATTTTGACAGTGCTAGCCATGTGACTTAACATGTTAGATAGTCCTGTTTACCTCTCTTTTGGGTGCTTCAGGGGCCTCTGTAGTATCCCAAAGTTAGAGGTCAGAACATAAAATTTTGAAGTTGCAATTTGATTTTGGGAAGCCTATTAAATATATTAAAGGTTTAAACACTTGATATTATGAAATAGAATTCCACATCAACGTAAGTCATTCATTTACCTAAAATCATGACTTAAAAAGTTTTTAAAGGGCAAAAATCTTTACTCATTGATAGCGGGAAGACTTATCTCCACAAATAATCTGCCTCTTGTTTTTCCTTTTTTTTTTTGGTAGTTTATTTACAAGGCAAACAAATTTTTCATTTTTTTATTTTATTTTATTATTATTATTATTATTATTATTATTATTATTATTATTATTATACTTTAAGTTTTAGGGTTTATGTGCACAATGTGCCAGTTAGTTACATATGTATACATGTGCCAGTCTGGTGTGCTGCACCCATTAACTCGTCATTTAGCATTAGGTATATCTCCTAATGCTATCCCTCCCCCCTCCCCCCACCCCACAACAGTCCCCAGAGTGTGACGTTCCCCTTCCTGTGTCCATGTGTTCTCATTGTTCAATTCCCATCTATGAATGAGAACATACAGTGTTTGGTTTTTTGTCCTTGCGATAGTTTACTGAGAATGATGATTTCCAATTTCATCCATATCCCTACAAAGGACATGAACTCATCATTTTTTATGGCTGCATAGTATTCCATGGTGTATATGTGCCACACTTTCTCAATCCAGTCTATCGTTGTTGGACATTTGGGTTGGTTCCAAGTCTTTGCTATTGTGAATAGTGCCACAATAAACATACGTGTGCATGTGTGTTTATAGCAGCATGATTTATAGTCCTTTGGGTATATACCCACTAATGGGATGGCTGGATCAAATGGTATTTCTAGTTCCAGATACTTGAGGAATCACCACACTGACTTCCACAATCGTTGAACTAGTTTACAGTCCCACCAACAGTTTAAAAGTGTTTCTATTTCTCCACATCCTCTCCAGCACCTGTTGTTTCCTGACTTTTTAATGATTGCGATTCTAACTGGTGTGAGATGGTATCTCATTGTGGTTTTGATTTGCATTTCTCTGATGGCCAGTGATGCTGAGCATTTTTTCATGTGTCTTTTGGCTGCATAAAGGTCTTCTTTTGAGAAGTGTCTGTTCATGTCCTTCACCCACTTTTTGATGGGGTTGTATTTCTTTTCTTGTAAATTTGTTTAAGTTTGTTGTAGATTCTGGATATTAGCCCTTTGTCAGATGAGTAGGTTGCAAAAATTTTCTCCCATTTTGTAGGTTGCCTGTTCACTCTGATGGCAGTTTCTTTTGCTGTGCAGAAGTTCTTTAGTTTAATTAGATCCCATTTGTCAATTTTGGATTTTGTTGCCATTGCTTCTGGTGTTTTAGACATGAAGTCCTTGCCCATGCCTATGTCCTGAATGGTAATGCCTAGTTTTCTTCTAGGGTTTTTATGGTTTCAGGTCTAACATTTAAGTCTTTAATCCATCTTGAATTAATTTTTGTATAAGGTGTAAGGAAGGGATCCAGTTTCAGCTTTCTACATATGGCTAGCCAGTTTTCCCTGCACCATTTATTAAATAGGGAATCCACTCCTTGTTTTTGTCAGGTTTGTCAAAGAGTTGTAGATATGCGGCATTATTTCTGAGGGCTCTGTGCTGTTCTATGGGTCTATATCTCTGTTTTGGTACCCATACCATGCTGTTTTGGTTACTGTAGCCTTGTACTATAGTTTGAAGTCAGGTAGGGTGATGCCTCCAGCTTTGTTCTTTTGGCTTAGGATTGACTTGGTGATGCAGGCTCTTTTTTGGTTCCATATGAACTTTAAAGTAGTTTTTTCCAATTCTGTGAAGAAAGTCATTGGTAGCTTGATGGGGATGGCATTGAATCTATAAATTACCTTGCGCAGTATGGCCATTTTCATGATATTGATTCTTCCTACCCATGAGTATGGAATGTTCTTCCATTTGTTTGTATCCTCTTTTATTTCATTGAGCAGTGGTTTGTAGTTCTCCTTGAAGAGGTCCTTCATGTCCCTTGTAAATTGGATTCCTAAGTATTTTATTCTCTTTGAAGCAATTGCGAATGGGAGTTCACTCATGATTTGGCTCTCTGTTTGTCTGTTATTGGTGTATAAGAACGCTTGTGATTTTTGTACATTGATTTTGTATCCTGAGACTTTGCTGAGGTTACTTATCAGCTTAAGGAGATTTTGGGCTGAGACAATGGGGTTTTCTAGATATACAATCATGTCATCTGCAAAGAGGGACAATTTGACTTCCTCTTTTCCTAATTGAATACCCTTTATTTCCTTCTCCTGCCTGATTGCCCTGGCCAGAACTTCCAACACTATGTTGAATAGGAGTGATGAGAGAGGGCATCCCTGTCTTGTGCCCGTTTTCAAAGGGAATGCTTCTAGTTTTTGCCCATTCAGTATGATATTGACTGTGGGTTTGTCATAGATAGCCCTTATTATTTTGAGATAAGTCCCATCAATACCTAATTTATTGAGAGTTTTTAGCATGAAGCATTGTTGAATTTTGTCAAAGGCCTTTTCCGCATCTATTGAGATAATCATGTGGTTTTTGTCTTTGGTTCTGTTTATATGCTGGATTACATTTATTGATTTGTGTATATTGGACCAGCCTTGCATCCCAGGGATGAAACCCACTTGATCATGGTGGATAAGCTTTTTTATGTGCTGCTGGATTCGGTTTGCCAGTATTTTATTGAGGAATTTTGCATCAATGTTCATCAAGGATATTGGTCTAAAATTCTCTTTTTTGGTTGTGTCTCTTCCCGGCTTTGGTATCAGGATGATGCTGGCCTCATAAATTGAGTTAGGGAGGACTCCTTCTTTTTCTATTGATTGGAATAGTTTCAGAAGGAATGGTACCAGTTCCTCCTTGTACCTCTGGTAGAATTTGGCTGTGAGTCCATCTGGTCCTGGACTCTTGTTGGTTGGTAAGCTATTGATTATTGCCACAATTTCAGATCCTGTTATTGGTCTATTCAGAGATTCAACTTCTTCCTGGTTTAGTCTTGGGAGAGTGTATGTGTGGAGGAATTTATCCATTTCTTCTATATTTTCTAGTTTATTTGTGTAGAGGTGTTTGTAGTATTCTCTGATGGTAGTTTGTATTTCTGAGGGATCAGTGGTGATATCCCCTTTATTATTTTTACTGTGTCTATTTGATTCTTCTCTCTTTTTTTCTTTATTAGTCCTGCTAGCAGTGTATCAATTTCATTGATCCTTTCAAAAAACCAGCTCCTGGATTCATTAATTTTTTGAAGCGTTTTTTTGTTGCTATTTCCTTCAGTTCTACTCTGATTTTAGTTATTTCTTGCCTTCTGCTAGCTTTTGAATGTGTTTGCTCTTGCTTTTCTAGTTCTTTTAATTGTGATGTTAGGGTGTCAATTTTGGATCTTTCCTGCTTTCTCTTGTGGGCATTTAGTGCTATAAATTTCCCTCTACACACTGCTTTGAATGTGTCCCAGACATTCTGGTATGTTGTGTATTTGTTCTCGTTGGTTTCAAAGAACATCTTTATTTCTGCCTTCATTTTGTTATGTACCCAGTAGTCATTCAGGAGCAGGTTGTTCAGTTTCCATGTAGTTGAGCAGTTTTGAGTGAGTTTCTTAATGCCGAGTTCTAGTTTGATTGCACTGTGGTCTGAGAGACAGTTTAATTTCTGTTCTTTCACATTTGCTGAAGAGGGCTTTACTTCCAAGTCTGTGGTCAATTTTGGAATAGGTGTGGTGTGGTGGTGAAAAAAATGTATATTCTGTTGATTTGGGGTGGAGAGTTCTGTAGATGTCTATTAGGTCCACTTGGTGCAGAGCTGAGTTCAATTCCTTGGTATCCTTGTGAACTTTCTGCCTTATTGATCTGTCTAATGTTGACAGTGGGGTGTTAAAGTCTCCCATTATTATTGTGTGGGAGTCTAAGTCCCTTTGTAGGTCACTCAGGACTTGCTTTATGAATCTGGGTGCTCCTGTATTGGGTGCATATATATTTAGGATAGTTAGCTCTTCTTGTTGAATTGATCCCTTTACCATTATGTAATGGTCTTCTTTGTCTCTTTTGATCTTTGTTGGTTTACAGTCTGTTTTATCAGAGTCTAGGATTGCAACCCCTGCCTTTTTTTGTTTTCCGTTTGCTTGGTAGATCTTCCTCCATCCTTTTATTTTGAGCCTATGTGTGTCTCTGCACGTGAGATGGGTTTCCTGAATACAGCACAATGATGGGTCTTGACTCTTTATCCGATTAGCCAGTCTGTGTCTTTCAATTGGAGCATTTAGTCCATTTACATTTAAAGTTAATATTGTTATGTGTGAATTTGATCCTGTCATTATGATGTTAGCTGGTTATTTTGCTCGTTAATTGACGCAGTTTCTTCCTAGTCTTGATGTTCTTTACAATTTGGCATGTTTTTGCAGTGGCTGGTACCGATTGTGCCTTTCCATGTTTAGTGCTTCCTTCAGGAGCTCTTTTAGGGCAGGCCTGGTGGTGACAAAATCTCTCAGCATTTGCTTCTCTGTAAAGTATTTTATTTCTCCTTCACTTATGAAGCTTAGTTTGGCTGGATATGAAATTCTGGGTTGAAAATTCTTTTCTGTAAGAATGTTGAATATTGGCCCCCACTCTCTTCTTGCTTGTAGAGTTTCTGCCGAGAGATCAGCAGTTATTCTGATGGGCTTCCCTTTGTGGGTAACCTGACCTTTCTCTCTGGTTGCCCTTAACATTTTTTCCTTCATTTCAACTTTGGTGAATCTGACAATTATGTGTCTTGGAGTTGCTGTTTTCAAGGAGTATCTTTGTGGCATTCTCTGTATTTCCTGAATCTGAATGTTGGCTTGCTTTGCTGGATTGGGGAAGTTCTCCTGGATAATATCCTGCAGAGTGTTTTCCAACTTGGTTCCATTCTCCCTGTCACTTTCAGGTACACCAATCAGACGCAGATTTGGTCTTTTCACATAGTCCCATATTTCTTGGAGGCTTTGTTCATTTCTTTTTATTCTTTTTTTTCTAAACTTCCCTTCTTGCTTCATTTCATTCATTTCATCTTTCATCACTGATATGCTTTCTTCCAGTTGATCTCGTCATCTCCTGAGGCTTCTGCATTCTTCACATAGTTCTCGAGCCTTGGCTTTCAGCTCCATCAGCTCCTTTAAGCACTTCTCTATATTGGTTATTCTAGTTATATATTCGTCTAAAGTTTTTTCAAAGTTTTCAACTTCTTTGCCTTTGGTTTGAATTTCCTCCTGTATCTCAGAGTAGTTTGATCGTCTGAGGCCCTCTTCTGTCAACTCGTCAAAGTCATTCTCTGTCCAGCTTTGTTCCATTGCTGGTGAGGAACTGCGTTCCTTTGGCGGAGGAGAGGTCCTCTGCTTTTTAGAGTTTCCAGTTTTTCTGCTCTGTTTTTTCCCCATCTTTGTGGTTTTATCTACTTTTGGTCTTTGATGATGGTGATGTACAGATGGGTTTTTGGTGTGGATGTCCTTTCTGTTTGTTAGTTTTCCTTCTAACAGACATGACCCTCAGCTTCAGGTCTGTTGGAGTTTGCTAGAGGCCCATTCCAGACCCTGTTTGCCTGGGTATCAGCAGTGGTGTCTGCAAAACCGTGGATTTTTGTGATCCGCGAATGCTGCTGTCTGATCGTTCCTCTGGAACTTTTGTCTCAGAGGAGTACCCGGTCGTGTGAGGTGTCAGTCTGCCCCTACTGGGGGGTGCCTCCCAGTTAGGCTGCTTGGGGGTCAGGGGTCAGGGACCCACTTGAGGAGGCAGTCTGCCCATTCTCTGATCTCCAGCTGCATGCTGGGAGAACCACTGCTCTCCTCAAAGCTGTCAGACAGGGACATTTAAGTCTGCAGAGGTTACTGCTGTCTTTTTGTTTGTCTGTGCCCTGCCCCCAGAGGTGGAGCCTGCAGAGGCAGGACGGCCTCCTTGAGCTGTGGTGGGCTCACCCAGTTTGAGCTTCCTGGCTGCTTTGTTTACCTAAGAGAGCCTGGGCAATAGCCAGTGCCCCTCCCCCAGACTTGCTGCTGCCTTGCAGTTTGATCTCAGACTGCTGTGTTAGCAATCAGCGAGACTCCGTGTGCTTAGGACCCTCCGAGCCATGTGCCAGATATAATCTCCTGGTGTGCCGTTTCCTAAGCCGGTCGGAAAAGCACAGTGTTAGGGTGGGAGTGACCCAATTTTCCAGGTGCCGTCTGTCACCCCTTTCCTTGACCAGGAAAGGGAACTAACTCCCTGACCCCTTGCACTTCCCAAGTGAGGCAATGACTCGCCCTGCTTCAGCTAGTGCACAGTGCACTTCACCCACTGTCCTGCGCCCACTGTCTGGCACTCCCTAGTGAGATGAACCCAGTACCTCAAATGGAAATGCAGAAATCACCCATCTTCTGCATCACTCATGCTGGGAGCTGTAGACTCAAGCTGTTCCTATTCGGCCATCTTGGCTCCTTCTCCCATTATTTTTTAATATTTTCTGAAAATCTTCTTTAAAGAGAGAAAGCCAAATGTCACCCACTTTTTCATAAAACCTTATAGGCAAATCTACTATTCTTTTATTTTTTTGAGGTGGATTTTCCCTCTTGTTGCCCAGGCTGGAGTGCAATGATGTGATCTCGGTTTACTGCAACCCCCTGCCTCCCAGGTTCAAGCGATTCTCCCGCCCCAGCCTCCTGAGTAACTGGGATTAGAGGCATGCCACACCATGCCCAGCTAATTTTGTGTTTTTAGTAGAGACGGGGTTTTTCCTTGTTGGTCAGGCTGGCCCTGAACTCCTGACCTCAGGTGATCCACCTGCCTCAGTCTCCCCAAGTGTTGGGATTACAGGCCACTGCCCCTGGCCATTTTTTTTTAAAGGTAACGTCTTGCTCTGTCACCCTCCTCACCATATTATAGCTCTGGGGCCAAGCTGCATCACAATGGAAATCATGGAGCCACAAGAAGAATCCACTCAGCTTTGCAAGATGCTGCCCAAGGAGTTGCTTGGAGTAACCAAATTAACATTTTTCATTCTGCTCAGAGCAAAATACATGTGACAAAACGTAGACACGAGCCACTTTGCTTAGCACCCAGTGTCAAACTGGTAAGACCCAAACTTGCTCCCAGATAGGCCGTGCCACCTCTAAATCTTTTTAGAAGCTTCTGCATATTAATAGGCATCCCTAGATGAGACTAATTTGGAAGCCCTCATTTTTAAATGCACTTCAGGGCATTATTCATTTGGAATGTTCCACTGTAGGTTATCTTTAGTAAGATCTTGCCATTTCTGTAAGACTTTGCTGCTTCCCAGGCCTAATGAATTAGCCAGAAGGAACTAAGTTTTCCAGAAATTAAGGATTCTATTTTTACCTAATATATTGGCTTTACTCCCAGGTTCCCTTGATTGACTTAGCCAATGATTTTTTTATTCCTACCTAAGCGTGCGAGGAAAATGAAACAAAGGGGTAAAACACAAAAATCCCTGTGAATTTTCAAAAGCCAAATTTTACAACCCTCCAAAATTATCATTTACTACCACTTTCCTTCTGACCCATTCAGATGTAGGAGGTCTGTAACTGGAACTGGATTCAAGCCAGTTAACTACTGGATGAAATCTGATCCCGGACCCAGTCCCGTTTGTGTCATAACTTCTAAAACATCCAGCCAGTCATGGCTGGATAGCAGTTTGGAACAGAAATTTGCTCAAAGAAACTCAGAGCTCAAAACACAAATCCATGGAGCTCTGAAATCCGAGAGAGAATTTACCATGATCCCCAGCTGCTCTGAGAGATCAAAGGGCACAAGTGTTACAGAATCCTGAGACGTCACTTTTCTGCCTGAAACCTCTGGCTGGTGGTGCCTTTACCTGTGTTTTGCTCGGGCCCACTGGGTTCGTTCTGTCCACTCGGCTCATGCTAGTGTTGTGGATCTCACACCTGCCAAGGGTGAGCTGGGTACAGAGCAGTGAGGGGTGTGTGAGCAAGCAAGCATGGGATCTGGCCACTGCACACAGCCAAGCATGCCAGCTGCAGTGGAGTGGGCAGCTCCAGGTACCGGCACAGGTGCCAGCTCCCTGTGAGGCTGCAGCTGGACCAGACCGACTGCAAACAGCTTCCACTGTGGGTATTAGGGAATGCAGTGGCGCCCGGAAACTTGGAGATGCAGGAACTGCAGAGCCCCAAAGAAGGCATCACAGGCCTGGCTTGGGGAGCTCCTAGGTCTGGGCTCCCTGAAGGGCCACAGCTCTTGTCTCCTTCTCTCTTCTCTTCTTCTTGCCTGCAATTTGGCAAGCAAAGGGGGCGTTTCAGCTCTGTTTATGTTACACCTCTTTCAGCCCTGCTAGTTGGCAGGTCCCGAGTTCTTCTCCTGAGTCCAGGAAGAATGAGGTATGTGGGCAAGTAGAAGGTGAGCAAAGTGAAGAGGTGCTTTATTGAGCAACAGTACAGCTCAGAGAACTGCAGTGGGTAACTCCTTTCTGCAGGCAGGTCATCCCAACGTCTGTTCAGCTCTCAGCAGCTGAGAGAGACGCACTGTGGTTAGCTGTGCCCACATTGCCAAGGCTGTTCGAGCTGAGGAGTGCCTTCAGGCCAGTGCTGAGCCACTCTTAGCCCCACCTCAACCTCCCTCTTGTGCTCGTCACTGCCCAAAGTCTGGAGGGGGCCGAGGTGGCAGGGGGCTGGCATGTCAGCACTGCCCTGAGCTTGCACAAACCAGGCCAGGTTGCGACTGTGCCTGGGTTCAGCCTCAACTTGGATCCGAAGTTGGAGTGGGCTCTGGGAGTGGAGAGATGCCAGGTGGTGGGACCAGGTACAACTGAGCCTGCGGGGGCAGGGGGGCTTGCTGGGCCTCTGAGAGTGCAAAGATGCCCGGGTTTGCAGTCATGGCTGGATGGCTGCAGCTGTGCCTGGGAGGGCGGGGCTCCTGCCTGCCAATTTAGAAGGGGTGGGGCTCCCACCCGTTCCTGGCTCCCACCAGCTTCGAGGAGCGCACAGCCCCAGCCACTCCTCCCCACTGCAGCCAGTGTCTCCGTAGCAACTGCTCCACGTGGGCCACTGCTGCCATCACAGAGCAGTCCTTGCAGGTGTCTTTCTTGTACCTCAGCACTCCTGGGGGTCATTAGAAGCCCTAGCAACACTGCCCACCACACTATAGCTCCGGAGGCCCTAGCAGTCCTGCTCCCACAGATCCCACTTCTGACTCCATCTAGTAAAAGAAAATCTTCAGCTGAATTAAATTTAAAGGAACTTAATTGAGCAATGAATGATTCACGAATCAGGCAGCCCCCAGAATCACAGCAGATTTGGTGAGACTCCAGCACAGCTACATGGTGGAAGATTTATAGACAATAAAGGGAACATGATGTACAGAAATCTGAAGTGAGGAGTGAGGTCCAGAAGCAACTGGGTCCCTTACTGTTCTCAGCAGTGAGGTCCAGAAACAACTGGACTGGTTACAGTGATCAGCATTTGCCTTATTTGAACACAGCTGAACACTCAGCAGTGTGTGAGTGGCAGAAGTTTGGCTGTTGGGATTGGCCAGGACTCAGCTATAGTTACAGGCACATACTCCTAAGTTAGGTTTTCAGTCTTTCTACCTATTAAGTTAGGTTGCAGTTTGTCCACAGGAACTCAAATCTAGAAGTACAGAGTCCTTCCCAGGCCATATTTAGTTCACTGTAACAGTTCCTATTATGACCTCACTGACAGTTCTTTTTCTCTGAATTCTCCTTTCTTCTCAACAGCTTATCCAAATGTTCCATTAGTCCCTGTTCATCCCGCCCTGCTGTTCTCCTTGACTGATTCAGACCTTTGTGGTTTGCAGTCCTGTTTCTCTACAGCTTGGACCCCTTCAGTCTTTCCATCATAGGTTTAACTCTCTGTTGAATGCTTCTTTGTAGCTACGCAAAAGTTACCTTAAGCTCAAAAAATTCAAAGTGAAAGCCACATCCTCCTCTCTTCCCTTATGTGTATGGTATTACTACCATGCAGCCAGTGACCCAAAATGGGATTTCTTCTGGGCTTTTCTTGCTTACATTCAGGCTCATCTGGTGTCAAGCCTTGTTACTTTTTTTTTTCCTTGTTCTTTTTTATTTTTTTTTTCTTTTGAGACAGAGTTTCACTCTTGTTGTCCAGGCTAGAGTGCAGTGGTGTGATCTCGGCTCACTGCAGCCTCCACCTCCCGGGTTCAAGCAATTCTCCTGCCTCAGCTCCTGAATAGCTGGTATTACAGGCATTTGCCACCATGCCCGGCTAATTTTGTATGTTTAGTAGAGATGGGGTTTCTCTGTTTTGATCAGGGTGGTCTCGAACTCCCGACCTCAGGTGATCCACCTGCCTCGTCCTCCCAAAGTGCTGGGATTACTAGCGTGAGCCACTGTGCCTGGCCTGCTTGTTGTTTTCATCTCATCCTGATTTCTGAATACAGGAGAGGAGCTGAGTTGGTGTTCACTAACAAGCACGGAAGCTTTGTTACATTTACAGTGTCATTCTTGGCAAAACCTGAATGGTATGTTTGTGGGGTGATGAGATTCAGTCCCCTGTGACCTGTGCATCTGGCCAACACTGTGGTCACATCCTTAGGAATCAATGGGGAGAGAGAAAGCATTCAGGAGTTAGTGGGTCACATTTGACAAGGGCCAATAAAGAAATATGCTAAGACAAAAATCAAGAAGAACATTGTCATATTTTATACCTTTTGTTTATATAAATTTATGTCAATGATTCTAGCTTATGTTAATATGCAATGTATACAATATGCTAACATATACAATATATGTTTATAGTTTAAACATTTCTGTCATGTTTTCAGATTCTTTAAAGATTATATTACACTTCCTATTTCAGATAGCTGTTTAAAGTGAGTAAGGAGAAACGGATGTGTGCATCAGTTCTAACTCTTTATGGACTAAAACTAGTTGATTTCTTGGTTAAGAACAAAAAGTGACAACCTAATTAACTGAAAATTTTAAGTAGGCAATTATAATTTTAGCTTTAACATAAAATATTAACTATGCTCCATTCTTGCATTTTTAACCTAATAGTCAATATAAATCGCCACATGCCGTTTCAGATCAAGGTTCTACTTGTGATCTCTCATGAGTTTTTCAAGGTTTTAATTATCTGAGATGTAACAATGTACCAGTAACCTTACTGGCTTAAACCAGGAATTTATTCTTTTTACATGTCACAATTTTCTGGGTCAAGACACTGGACAGGGTGGTGTGGGTTGGTTGCTTCATGATGTCCTTGGTCTCATCTGGAAGGACTCTAGTGGCTGGGGACATGGAGCAGGCACCCAGCCCTCTCTTCGTGGCCAGCACGGACTTCCTCCCAGTCTGGCAGCGTCAGGTAGTCAGGTTTGTCTGGCTTCTCCCAGGGTGTGTGTCCAAGAGGCCCAGGCAGAAGCTGTAAGGCCTCTCATGATCGCCCCTCAGAAGTCCCAGAGCATCTCTCCTGCCACACTGCCCAGTCGCACTCATCACTGAGACCAGCCATGATTCAAGGGGGGAAGGTGATTAGATTCCACCTCTTGATGGGAAGCATAGTAGGAACCTGCAGCAGTCTTTAATAAACCACAGTTTGTCCTCAGGCCACAAACTATTAACATTTCTCCTACATGCAAATTACGCTTTGCCCCACTCAAGAGCCCCAGAATGGTTTTCCTCATGGCACTGGCTGGTAGCCCAACTGAATCCTGAATCAGGTTGTGGTGGCCTGTCATCTGCACCCACACACACTCAGCCGCAGTGAGGACTGAATCAGGTTGTGGTGACCTGTCATCTGACCCCCCCACATAGCCACAGTGGGGACTGAATCAGGTTGTTGTGACCTATCATCTGAGCCCACAAACTCAGCCGCAGTGAGGGGACTGGTGTGAAAACAGTCGGCATTTCCCTTTAGAAGCTGTTGGTAGGAGGCAAGAGGGAAGTGCTGCCCTGCAGGCCCCGTCTAACAGTTGGTCATTCCCATGGGACGCCTGTTACAGTTCTGTGATTAGTGCCCAGTCCTGGTCCCTGAGAACTGTGCCCAGTCCTGGTCCTTGAGAATGGTGTTTTTGTCCTTTTACTCCTCCCTCTGGGCTTTTGTCATTCTCCATGTTCTTTTTCCTTCAGTGCCTGGGTTGCCATTGACCAACTTTCCCTGCCTTTTTCTTACGGTCAATAGGGTATTCAATGGCTTCTTTTTCATTTTTTTTCCTTTTCTTTTCTTTTTTTTTTTTTTTTTTACTTTGGCCTTTTGAGACAAGAAATTATTTCTTTATATTTTCTCTAAATTCTGTTTGAAACCTGAACCTCCTTGTTTAGATCATGTCCCTCTCCTGTCATATTTATTCAGTGACAGTTAGGGGAGGCTGGTAGCACTTTCCATGTTCTTCCCAGATGTCTCCTTAGGCAGATCCCTGAGATGGTGCAGTGCCCTTTCAGTTTCCATGTTGTGGCCGTAGTTTTCCCACAGTCCCTCAGCACGTAACTCTCAGGCCTTTTCTCCAGTTTCCAATGACATTTTCTCACCGTCCTTCAGGCCCTGACCAAGAGTCTTGATGCTCTTCCAGGTTGCATGAATGGTCTCCTTGAGGCCCAGTTACAGGTCAGCCTCACAGTCGTGTCACATATTGTAGCTTCTGATTACCACAGCAGCTCATTTCCACCTGTCATATTCTGTTCCAGTTATCTATTCTGAAGAAACCATCCCCAAAACTTGGCAGCTTAAAACAACTCGTTATTACTTGTTTTTTGGCTTAGAGAGTCTTGGTGGTCAGCTCATCTCACACACAGTTGCAGCCAAGCTGGATTGTGTGAAAGCACAGTGGGGTGGTGTGCAGGGTGGCTCACTAGTGGTTGGGAGTGGATGTTGCTGGAGGCTCACTAGTTGTTGGGAGTCGGTGTTGCTGGAGGCTCAGTGGGGGATGTCAATGCATGTAGCTAGTCATGGACTGGCCATGTGGTTTCCATCATGAGGTCTCAGGGGAGTGGGATTTCCTGCCTGGTGACTGGCTTTCTCCTGGATAAGTGTTCTGTTTTCTCAGCCTGGTTTCTGAAGTCCCCAAATACCACCTTTGTCACCTTCTGTTGGCCAAATAAGTCAGTAGTCTGGTCAAGGTTTAAGGGGAATTGGTCCTCACAGAGAGAGGAGCAGGAAAGAAGTTGTCACCTTTAGTCTACCAGAAATGAGATTTTTATAACAAGTTTGTTCCAAATACATTCCAGTTCCCCTTGTGAATACTTTTTGACTCACAGGGTATTTCAAAGTTTATTACTTGGTTTTCAGACATTTGAGGCTTTTCTGGATATCAATTTGTTGTTGGTTTCTAATTTAATTTCAAGTGTTCAGACAACATACTTTGTATACTATTTCAGGCTTGAACCTTTTCTCAATCGATCGACATACAGTCTATCTTGGTACTGCCAAGTACCATTTGGGTCAGGATTTTGTCGTTTAGATCCATATTTTTCCTATATTTTTATCTGGTTGTTCCGTCAGTTACTGAGAGAGCAGTATTAATTCACCAGCTATAATTTTGGATTGTCAATTTCCTGCTTTTGTTCTGTTGTTTTTGATTCACATACTTTGAGGCTCTGTGTGTGTGTGTGTAATTTGTGTGCACTTTGAGGCACAATTTAAAATTGTAACATCATCCTCTCTGATTCTTTTATTTTTATTAAATTACCGTGTTTATTTCTGGTGATATATTTGCTCTGAAGCCTCTTTCATCTAGTGTTAACATCTCTGTTGAAGCTTTTTATGATCAGTGTCTGGATAGCATATTTTTATGATTAGTGTCTGCATAGCATATTTTTTCTCATACTTGTTTGTGTCTTTATGTTTAAATTATGTCTCTGTGGATGCCATATTGTTGGGTCTTGCCTTCCTCTCAGGTCTGGCAGTCTCTGTCTTAAGTAGAGTATTTGTCCAGTTACATTGTAACTAATCATTGCTAAGGTTGGATTTAGGTCTGCCATTTTTCTACTTATTTTCTATTTGTTTGTTTATTTTTCTTAAGACAGGGTCTTGCTCTGTCACCCAGACTGTAGTGCAATGGTGCAATCTTGGCTCACTGCAAACTCTGCCTCCCAGGCCCAACCAATCCTCACTTGAGCCCCCTGAGTAGCTGGGACTACAGGTGCATGGCACCACACCTGGCTAATTTTTATATTTTTTGTAGAGATAGAGTTTTGCCGTGTTGCACAGGCTGGTCTTGAACTCCTGAGCTCAAGAAACCTACCCACCTTGGCCTCCCAAAGTGTTCAGATTACAGGCACGAGCCACCATGCCTGGCCTTCATCTGTCTTTTGATCTTCTATATATTCTTTCCTAACTTCTTTTGGGTTAAATATTTCTAAATATTCCAGTTTGATTAATCTTTTGGCTTTTTGAAATAATTTTTTATAGGCTGGGCATGTTGGCTTATGCTCGTAATCTCAGCTGTGTGGGAGTCCAAGGGAGGTGGATTGCTTGAGCCTAGGAGTTTGAGACCAGCCTGGGCAACATGGGAAAACCCTCTCTACAAAAAAACCAAACCAAACTTTAGCCTGACATCTTGGTGTGCACCTGTAGTCCCAACTATTCGGGAGGCTCAGGTGGGAGGGTTGCTTGAGCCTGGGAGGTTGAGGCTGCAATGAGCTGTGATCATGCCATTGCACTCCTGCCAGGGCAACAGAGTAAGATCCTGTGTCAAAAAAGTTCATTTTTTATAAATAATTTATTATTTCGAATTTTGGTAACAAACACATACCTTAAAATTTACCATCATAACCAGTTGTAAGTGTACAGTTTTGTAGAGTTAAGAATATTTACAGTGTTGTGTAGCAGATTTCTAGATTTTTTTTTTATCTTGGAAAACTCTATACCCATTCAACAACTATTAATTTCCCCTTCCTTCCACCTCCTGGCAAGTACTATTCTACTTTGTGTTTCTAAAACTTTGGCTTATATACCTAGGGTTATATAATATTTGTTGTTTTGTAAGTAGGTTCCATGTTATGTGTCAGATGTGTCAGGATTTTCTTCCTATGGCTGAATAATATTTCTTCATATATATATATTTTTTCTCTCTCTCTCTCTATATATATATCCTTTTGTTTATCCATCTATTCCTGGATGGACGTTTTGGTTTCTTCCACCTTGTGGCTGTGTAATGCTCCTGTGAACACAGGTGTGCACATATCTGTTGGAGGTCCTGCTACTAGTTATTCTGTCTCTGTAGAAGTTGGATGGCTGGATCATATGGTCATTTTATTTATTTTTTTTTGAGGAGCCAGTTCATATTTCCAACAACAGTGTTCAAGGGTTTCAGTTTCACCTGCACTTGTCACTTTCTGTTGGGTTAGAAGTGATGTCCCATTGTGGTTTCTATTTGCATTTCTTTAATGACTAGTGATGTTACACATCTTCTCATATATCTCATGTATCTGCTGGCTATTTGTATATCATCTTTGCATCTTTGGATAAATGTTCTTTGTCCATTTTTTAATCACTTTATTTTGTTGTTGTGTTGTAGTGGGGATTTTTGGTCATGATCATTCATTTATCTCACAGTTCATTCTTGTTACTTGGGCCAGGGTCATGGTCTTTCATTATCTCTCAGTTCATCCTCATTACGTTGGGCAAACAGTCATGCTGCAGGGTATAGATTATGTTATTCTGTTACTTTCAGGTAGAATTGGGGTCTAGGTTCTAATTGTTTCTAAGTTTAGATTCTGAATGAGAATCAGCAGAGGTAGACCACTGCTGCTGAGGCCTGGGGATTGCTGGGGAAAAGGCAGGAAACAGATACGGACCTGACCATGGAAGGTTTGTGTTTCACGGCTCCCATCTGGGTACCAAAGGAACCTACATGTACCTCGTGTGTGGAGAGCCTACATTGCCCACTCAAAGCAATTGAGGATGGAACAGTCTTGGTGCTGGAGCTCATTATTTGGAATGATAACCACATCTGCACAGAGAGGACCTGATAAGATGTTGTCCTTCCATGTATATCTGGGAATCCTGTGTAGGGTCTCTCTGTAAGGACAGGGGCAGTGTTGGCTCTTTGGCCTCTAGTTAGCCTCACAAGTAGTCTAGTAAAGGCTTTGCAAACTTGTCACCATCTGTGGACATTCTGGCCAGCTCTTGTTTTCACCCTACTGACTTCTTCAGACACTAGGCTTTTGCTTTAGACCATTCATGGTTTTTCTTCCTCTTCAAATCAGTAATCAATAAATCCTCTTCAAGTCAATAAATTTCCACTCCTTTAGGAAACCCTGATCTTCTGGTCACACCAAGGTTTAATTAACTGGTTTGATTGTTTTTCTGTTTTGTTTTGTTTTTTCCTTCTTCCTAGGGGTTTCTAGTAATTCTAGTTTGATGTCTCACTTTCTCCATTTTTTATTTCTTAGTTTTCTTCTGTGATTACTTTCACTGCAGCTGCAGGGCCTAATCCTAGGTTGGCAGAGAACTAGCACTTACTCTGCCCTAATTGGAATCCAGGAGAGATAGGAGGTGCCCTAGTGTGAAAATCTGTTTGCTCCTCTCTGCTTCTGGTGGTCTCTCTGTAGGAGTTCTTTACGTATTCTGTATGTTCACTTCTTATGAGATACATGATGAGCAACTATAGGTTGAATGTCTCTGATCCAAAAATCTGAAATCCCAAATGCTCCAAAGTCTGAAACTTTTTGAGTGCCAACATGACACTCAAAGGAAATGCTTATTGGAGCATCGCAGACTCAGGTGTTTGAATTCGAGATGCTCAACCAGTAAGAATAATGCAAATATTACAAAATCTGAAACACATCCCAAGCATTTCAAATAAGGGACACTCAACTGGTATTTTCTTTTATTCTACAGTTTGCCTTTTACCCTGTTGGTTGTGACCTTTGAGGTACAGAAGTTTTTAGGTTTGATATATTTTTGCTTTTACTGCCTGAGCTTTTAATGTCATATCCTAAAAATTATTGACAAATTCATCGTCATAAAGCATTTTCCAAATTTGTTTTCCCTAGGAGATTGATAGTTCTAGTTTTACATTTAGGTTTATAATTCACTTTGAATTAATTTTAACGTGGTGTAAGGTAAGAGTCCAACTTCACTGTTTTGCATGTAGATATACAATTTTCCCAACACCATTTGTTGAAGAAACTGTGCTTTGCCATTGAGTGGTCTTGGCATCCTTGTGGAAGATCATCGGACCATATATACCAGGGTTGGTTTCTGAGGTCTCTATTGTGTTGGTCCATAAGTGTGTCAAGAGTGTCTTTATGCCATGACCACATTTTTTTTGGCTTATTGCAGTTTTGTAATTGTTTTGAGACCTTTAATTTTGTTCTGTTTCAAGATCGATTTGCCTATTCATGGGCCCTGGAGATTCCATATGAATTTTAGGATAGGTTTTTCTGTTTATCAAAAATGTCATTGGAATCCTTATAAGGATTGTATTGAATCTAGGTCACTTCGAGTAGTGTTGACATCATTCCAAGATGAAATCATCTAATCTGCAAACCCAGCTTTTCTTTTCATTTATTTGTGTTTAATTTCTTTCAATAGTGTTTTGTAGTTTTCTGTGTTCAAATCTTTTGCCCTCTTGGTTAAGCTAATTTCTAATTTTTTTAATGTTGTAAATGTAATTATTATTTTTTTTTTGAGATGGAGTCTTGTTCTGTCTCCCAGGCTGGAGTGCAGTGGCACTATCTCAGGTCACTGCAACCTGCACCTTCCTTATTCAAGCAATTCTCCAATGACAGCCTCTCAAGTACCTGGGATCACAGGTGCGTGCCACCACGCCCAGCTAACTTTTTGGTATTTTTAGTAGAGACAGGGTTTCTCCATGTTGACCAGGCTAGTCTTGAACTTGTGACCTCAGGTGATCTGCCCGCCTCGGCCTCCCAACCTGCTGGGATTGCTGGCATGAACCACCGCACCCGGCCAAATGTCATTCTTTTTAAAAATTTCTTTTGTTTTCTCTTTCTTTTCTTTTCCTTCTCTCTCTTTCTTTCCTTTCTTTCTTTTTTTTGAGACTGCGTCTCACTCTGTTTCCTAAGCTGGAGCACAGTGGCACAATCTCAGCTGACTGCAACCTCCAACTTCCAAGTTCAAGCAATTCTCCTGCCTCAGCCTCCCAAGTAGCTGGGACTACAGGTGTCTGCCACCATGCCCAGCTAATTTTTGTATTTTTAATAGAGATAGAGTTTTACTATTTATATTAGAGATGGGGTTGGCCCAGCTGGTCACGAACTCCTGACCTCAGGTGGTCCACCCGCCTTGGCCTCCCAAAGCGCTGGGATTAAAACTGTGAGCCACTGCACATGGCCTCTTTTTAAAATTTTATTTGCAGATTGTTCATTGTTAGTTTATAGAAATGAAACTGACTTGAGTGTGTTACTATATCCTGAAACTTTGTTGAATTTCATTATTCTACCAGTATTTTGTGGAATTTCAGAATTTTTACACATTACATCCTGTTGTCTGTGAACAAAATTTTGTACTTTTTCCTTTCCAATTTGCATGCTTTTTATTACTTTCTCTTGCCTAATTATTCTAAGTAGAAATTCCAGTGCTGTGGTGAATAGAAGTGGCAGGAAGAGAAGTTGCTATCTTATTCCTGATCCTAGAGGAAAATATTTTAGTTTTTCACCATTGAGTATGATGTTAGCTGTGAGCTTTTCATGTATAATCTTTATTTACTGAGGAGATTCCATATGTTACTAATTCTTTGAGTGTTTTTATTACAAAAGGTGTTCATCAGGCTCTGGAACCAGATAAATGTTGACCTGATAGAATGGATTGGAATGTCCCCTTCTGGTTTCTGAACATTTTTGGAAGATTTTGCAGAGGATTGGCATTAATTCTTCTTGAAATGTTTGGTAAAATTCTCCAGTGAAGTTATCTGGACCTGGAATTTTCTTTTTGGTGGGGTTTTTGATTACTGGTTGAATCTTCTTACTAGTTACAGGTCTCTTTGGATTTTTTATTTCTCCGTGATGCAGTATAGTGGTTTGTGTTTCTAGGAATTTATAAATTTATTCTAGGTTGCCCAGTTTTGTGGCATATGCTTGCTCACATTAGTCTCTTGTAATCTTTTTCATTTCTGTGGCATCTGTTGTACTGTCACCTCTTTTATTTATGATTTTATTATTTGAGATTTCTCTTTTTTCTTAATATAGCTGTGAGTTTTAAAATTTTTATTGATCTTTAAAAAAACAAACTCAGTGTTTTTTTTCCTTTTTTTCTGGTCTTATTCTGCTTATCTCTGCTCTAATCTGTTATTTTCTTCCTTTTGCTTGGTATGTCATTAGTTTTTTTTTCCTCCTTCAGGTGTAATGTTAGGTTATTGATTTGAGATCTTTCTTCTTTTTAATTTAAGCACCTGCAGCTATAAGCTTCCCTTTAGCAAGGGTTTGAGATCTTTCTTCTTTTTAATTTAAGCATCTGCAGCTGTAAGCTTCCCTTTAACATGGGTTTGAGATCTTTCTTCTTTTTAATTTAAGCATCTGCAGCTGTAAGCTTCCCTTTAGCACTGCCTTTGTTGCCTCCTCCTGAGTTTGGGTATGTCATGGTTTCGTTTTCATTTGCTTAAACATTTTTTGTCCTATTGTAATATAATTGTGTTGTTTTTAATAAAGGTAATTAATGAAACACATAATGAATTGTGCTTCTGTTTTTATAATATTTTAAGCATTCTTAACTCAGAAATGTAAATTTTAGAAAAAAATTCCAGGCCAGGCACAGTGGCTCACACCTGTAATCCCAGCACTTGAGGAGGCTGAGGCGGGAGGATCATCTGAGGTCAGGAGTTGGAGACCACCCTGACCAACATGGTGAAACCCTGTCTTTACTAAAAATAGAAAAAAAAAATATAAAAGTTAGCTGCGTGTCATGGCAGGTGCCTGTAATCCCAGCTACGCTGAAGGCTGAGGCAGGAGAATCACTTGAATCTGGGAGGCAGAGGTTGCAGTGAGCTGAGATTGCACCACTGCACTCCAGCCTGGGTGACAGAATGAGAATCCATCTCGAAAAAAAAGAAAAAAGAAAAAATTTCAGACATATTTATTTGTATTTCAATTTAGAAACTATGATCTTCTAAGTGTATTGACACAGCAACCTGACATAAAGATAAAGAATAATAAGCATATAACAAAACAGAAACTTGCAAATACCTGTTTTTTATTAATTTTTAATTATATATATTTAAAAATTGCCGGGTGCAGTAGCTTACACCTGTAATCCCAGCACTTTGGGAGGCTGAGGTGGGCAGATCACATGAGGTCAGGAGTTTGAGACCAGCCTGGCCAACATGGTGAAACCTCATCTCTATTAAAAATCAAAAAATTAGCCAGGCGTGATAGCATGCATCTGTATTCCCAGCTACTCGGGAGACTGAGGCAGGAGAATTGCTTGAACATGGGAGGCAGAGGTTGCAGTGAGCCAAGATAGTGCCACTGCACTCCAGCCTGGGTGACAGAGTGAGGATCTGTCTCAAAAAAATAAAAATTGTCTGGGCGCCGTGGCTCACACCTGTAATCGCAGCACTTTGGGAAGCTAAGGCAGGCAGATCACGTCAGGAGATCGAGATCATCCGGGCTAACACTGTGAAACGCCATCTCTACTAAAAATACAAAAAATTAGCCGGGCGTGGTGGCGAGTGCCTGTAGTTCCAGCTACTCCGGAGCTTGAGGCAGGAGAATGGTGTTAACCTGGGAGGTGGGGCTTGCAGTGAGCCGAGATTACGCCACTGGACTCCAGCCTGGGTGACAGAGCGAGACTCTGTCTCAAAAAAATAAAATAAAGCTAAGGTGTGGTTGACACACAAAAATTACACATATTTAATATATACCTTGTGTGTGTGTGTGTGTGTGTGTGTTACGGAGGTTTTACTCTTGTTGCCCAGGCTGGAGTGCAGTGACACGATCTCAGCTAACTGCAACCTCCGCCTCCCAGGTTCAAGCAATTCTCCTGCCTCAGCCTCCTGAGTAGCTGGGATCACAGGCGTGCGCCCCCACGCCTGGCTAATTTTTGTATTTTTTTAGTAGAGACAGGGTTTCACCATGTTGGCCAGGCTGGTCTCGAACTCCTGACCTCAGATGATCCACCTGCCTCGGCCTCCCAAAGTGCTGGGATTACAGGCGTGTGACACCAAATATATACATCTTAATGAGTATAGAGATAAATATTCGCCCCAGGACTCATCACAACAAATAATGCCGTAAACTTCACAATCACTCCCCATATATTTCTCATTCTCACCCTTTTTAAAAAATGAGACCGGGAGTGGCGGCTCATGCCTGTAATCCCAGCACTTTGGGAGGCCAAGGCAGGTGGATCACGAGGTCAGGAGATCAAGACCATCCTGGCTAACACAGTGAAACCCCGTTTCTACTAAAAATACAGAAAATTAACCAGGCGTGATGGCAGGCACCTGTAGTCCCAGCTACTCGGGAGACTAAGGCATGATAATGGTGTGAACTCAGGAGGAAGAGCTTGCAGTGAGCCGAGATTGTGCCACTGCACTCCACCCTGGGCAACAGAGTGTGACTCCGTCTCAAAAAAAAAAATGAGATGACCATTTCACATAAAATATACCCTCTTAAGTATTTTTTTTAAGTGTACAATACAGGACGGCCATGCATCAGAGATATATGTGGGTTTGGTTCCAGACCACTGCAATAAAGTTTTATACAATTTCTTTTGGTTTCCCAGTGCATGTAAAAGTATGTTTATACTGTGCTGTATAAAGTGTGCAATAGCATATGTCTACAAAGTATGCACACTTTAATTTACAAATACTTTATTGTTAACAAGTGCTAACAGTCATCTGAGCCTTCAGAAGGCTGCAATCTTTTTTTGTGTGTGTGACAGGGTTTTACTCTGTGGCTCAGGCTGGAGTAATTGCAGCCTCAACCTGATGCTCAATCAAACCCTCACCTCAGACTCCTGACTAGCTGGAACTACAGGTGCATGCCACTGTGTCCAGCTAATTTTTGTATTTTTTTTGTAGAGATGGGGTTTTGCCATGTTGCCTTGATGTCCTGGGCTCAAGCAATCCACCCACCTTGGCCTCCCAAGGTGTTGGGATGACAGGTGTGAGCCACTACACCTGGCCAAGTTTCAGTCTTCTTGCTGATGGAGGGTCTTACCTTAATGTAAGGTGGTGGCTGCTGAGCGTTGGGGTGGCTGTGGCAATTTCTTAAAATAAGACAACATTGAAGTTTGCTGTGTCAATTGACTCTCCCTTTCACAAAAGAATTATCTGTAGCATACGATGATAGCTTTTTACCCACAGTAGAACTTTCAAAATTGGATTCAATGCTGTCAAACCTTCATACTGCTGTACCAACTAAGTTTATGTATTATTGTAAATCACTGGGTTCAATCCTATCAAGCCTTCCTTCTGCTGTACCAAGTTTATTCTAAATCTGTTGTCATCTCAACATTGTTTACACTGTCTTCACCACGAGTAGATTTCATCTCAATAAACCACTTTCTTTGCTCATCCGTGGAAGCAACTCATCCTCTCACGTTTTCTCCAGAGGCTGCTGCAGTCTCACCAGATCTTCAGGCTCTGTCTCTGATTCTAGTGCTCTTCCTATTTCCACCATATCTGCAGTTACTTCCTCCACAGAAGTCGTGAACCCCTGTGTCATCAGTGAGGGTTGGAATAATCTTCCCAACTTCTCTCTCTCTCTTTTATTTTTTTGAGATGAAGTCTTGCCTGGGCTGGAGTGCAGTGATGTGATCTCAGCTCACTGCAACCTCCACCTCCCGTGTTCAAGCAATTCTCCTGCCTCAGCCTCCCAAGTGTTTGGGATTACAGTCACCCCCGACCAGGCCCAGCTAATTTTTTTTGTGTTTATAGTATAGACAGGATTTCACTATGTTGGCCAAGCTGGTCTCAAATTCCTGACCTCATGATCCACGTGCCTTTGCCTCCCAAAGTGCTGGGATTACAGGCGTGAGCCACCAAGCCCAGCCCCAACTTCTCCTAATGTTGCTATTTTGATCTTCTTTTTTAAATCATGAATGCTCTCAATGGCATCTAGAATGGTGAATCGTTTCCAGTAGGTTTTCAATTATTTTGTCCAGATCCATCAAAGGAATCACTTTCTAGAGAAGCTATAGCTTTATGAAATATATTTTTTAAGTGATAAGACTTGAAAGTTGAAATTATTATTTGATCCAAGGGCACCAGAATGAATGTTGGGTTAGTAGGCATGAAAACAATATTCAGCTCTTTATACATCTCTGTAAAAGCCCTTGACTACCAGCGGCATTGTCAGTGAGTGGTAATACTTTGAAAGGAATCTTATTTCTTGAGCAGTAGTTGTCGACAGTGGGCTTAAGATATTCAGTAAACCATATTTGTAAACTGATAGTCTGTCATCCAGGCTTTGTTCCCATTTGTAGGGTACAGGCAGAGCTGTGTTTTTTCATAATTCTTCAGGGCCCTTGGATTTTCAGAATAGTAAATCATCATTGGTTTCAAGTTAACATCACCAACTGCATTAGGCCTTAACAAAAGAGTCAGCATGTTCTTTGAAGCCTTAAATCCAGGCATCAACTCCTCTCTAGCTGGGAACATCCTGGATGGCATCTCCTTCTAGTAGAAGGCTGTTTTGTCTCCATTGCAAATCTGTTTAGTGTAGCCATCTTAATCAATTAACTTCTAGATAGCTTTCCGCAGCTTTTCCATCAGTACTTGCTGCTTTATCTTGCGCTTTTAAGTTATGGAGATGACTTTTTTCCTTAAACCTCAAGAAACAAGCTCTTCTAGCTTCAGACTTTTCTTCTGCAGCTGCCTCACCTCTCTAAGTCTTCATAGAATTGAAGGGAGGCCGGGTGCGGTGGCTGTCACACCTGTAATCCTAGCACTTTGGGAGGCCGAGGCGGGCAGATCACCTGAGGTCGGGAGTTCGACACCTGTCTGACCAACGTGGAGAAACCCCGTCTCTACTAAAAATACAAAAAATTAGCCAGGCGTGGTGGTGCATGCCTGTAATCCCAGCTACTCGGGATGCTGAGGCAGGAGAATGGCTTGAACTTGGGAGGCAGAGGTTGCGATGAGCCAAGATCACGCCATTGTACTCCAGCTTGGGCAAGAAGAATGAAACTCTGTCTCAAAAAGAAAAAAAGTAAAAAGAGAGTTAGGCTTAGGCTTAATGGACTTTTTTTGTTTTTTTTTTTTATCTTCTATCTAGACCAATTAAACTTTCTTCGTAACAGCAGCAAGATTGTTTAGCTTTTTATCATTCATGTGTTCACTGGAGTAGTACTTTAAATTTCTTTCCAGGACACTTCCTTTGCATTCACAACTTGGCTAAGTGTTTGTTGCATGAGGTCTAGCTACTGGCCTGTCTTGCTTACAGCATGCCTTCCTCACTAAGCTTAATTATTTCTTCCTTTTGGTTTAAAGTGACAGACATACAACTCTTCTTTCACTTGAACATATAGAGGCTATTGTAGGGTTATTAATTGGCCACATTTTAATATTAATAAAGAGAAGCCTGAGAAAAAGAGAGAGAAAGAGAAATGGCCCATTGGTGGGGCAGTCAGAACAAACGCATTTGTCAATTGTTTGCTGTCTTATCCTGGTGTGATTTGTGGTTCCTAAAACAATGACAACAGTAGCATTAAAGATCACTGATTACAGATCACTATAACAGATTCAATAATAAAAAGCTTAAAATACTGTGAGAATGACCGAAATGTGACACAGAGACGTGAAGTGAGCACGTGCTGTAGGAACAATGGTGCCAGTGAGACCTGCTTATTGCAGGGTGGCCACAAACCTTCAATATGTAAAACACATGGTCACAAAACACAATAAAGCAAAGTGCAGTGAAACAAGATGTGTCTGTCTTTTGATAGACTCTGACAATCTCTATATTTGAATTGGTACATTCATACCATTAGCATTCAAAGTGATTATTGATATCATTGGATTAATATCTACTATATTTGTTACTGTTTTCTATTCATTCTCCTCAGTCTCCATTCTTTTGTCTACCACTCTTTTTCTGCCTTTTGCATTTTTCATTGATGATTTTAGATGACTACATTTTCCCTGTCTTTCTTAGCATGTACTTCTCTTTTTAAAACTTTTTTTTAACTAGTTGCCACAGAATTTGCAATATACATTTACAACCAATTCAAGTCCACTTTCAAATAACACTATCCCACTATTCCACAAATAAGACTACCTGCTTAACAAATAAAACACCTAATTCCTCAGTAACATTTACAACAAATTCAAGTCCACTTTCAAATAACGCTATCCCACTATCCCACAAATAAGACTACCTGCTTAACAAAGAACACACCTAATTCCTCAATATACATTTACAACCAATTCAAGTCCACTTTCAGATAACACTATCCCACTTCACGGTTGACTACCTGCTTAACAAAGAAAACACCTGATTCCTCCCTCCCATCCTTCCATTCCATTCCTTGTATTATTATTCCTTATTTCACTTGTGTATAAGCATACATAATCTATCTGTGTGTATTTATTATTATATACAAACTTATTGGTCAGATCAATTATGAATAAATACATGTTTTTATTGTACCACAATTCCTCCCTCCCATCCTTCCATTCCATTCCTTGTATTAGTGTTACTCATTTAACTTGTGTATAAGCATACATAATCTATCTGTGTGTATTTCTTATTGTCTATGAACTTCTTGGTCAGATCAATTAAGAATAAATACATAGGTTTTTATTGTACCACAATTCTTTAATGCTCTTTTTAAAAAAATGTTGATCCAGGTTTCAGTTATATATCTTTTGTTTCCCTCTAAAGAATTTCATTTAACATTTCTTGCAAGACAGGTCTCCTGGCAACAAGTTTCTTGAATTTTTATTTTTCTGAGGAAGGCCTTAATTCTCCTTCACTTTTGAAGGGTGTTTTCAGTGGGTACAGAAACTAAGGTTGGTGGTTTTTTTTCTGTCAACATTTTGAATTTTTCATTTCACTGTCTTCTTGCTTTCACAGTTTCTGCAATGTTGAATGCAGTTCTTATCTTTGTGTCTCTGTAGGTAAGGTGTTTTCTGCCCCACCTCTGGTTTCTTTCAGAGTTTTCCTTTATCTTTTATTTCATATAGTTTGAAAATTATATGTCCAAGTGTAGGTTGTTGGCATTTATTCTGCCTGGTGTTCTCGGAGCTTCCTGGATCTTTGGTTTGGTGTCTGACATTAATACTGGAAGTTCTCAGACATGGTTGTTGCAGAACTTTCTTCTATTTCTTCTCCTCCTGGTATTCTCATTACTCTGTTTCACCTTTTGTAGTTGTCCCACAGTCTTGGATATCATCTTCTGTTCTTTTCAGTGTTTCTTTTCTGTAGTCTTCGAAGTTTCTGATGATAAATCCTCAAGCTCAGAGATTCTTTACTCAGCAGAGTCCAGTCTACTAATAAGGCATCGGAGGTATTCTTCAGTTATTTACCACATTTTTTACCACTACATTATGTTGAAGGTTCTTACGATGTCTGTCTTTCTGATTACATTACCCATCTACACTTGAATGCTGTCTACTTCATTCATTAGGCCCTTAGCATATTCTCCAGAGGTTTAAAAAAAATTCCAAAATCATATCTTTGTCTGCTTCTGAAGCTTGCTCTGTTGACACAAATTGTATTTTTTTCTTTTTTTGGATTTTAGTATGCCTTGCATTTTTTTCCCTTTATTCTCATGCATGAAGCACCCACTAAAGGTGACTGCTGTTAGTATAGCTTTAGTAATGCGGTGATGAGGTGACAGGACAGGTGATGCTCTCTTAGTCTCTTTAGGCTACTATAACAAAATACTTTAGAATGAGTAATTCATAAACAACAGAGATTATTGCTCACAGATCTGGAGGCTGGAAAGTCCAAGACTAAAGGGGCAGGATATTTAGTGTTTGGTGAAGGTCAACCATTCAGACACTCGCAACGACTATAGTGACAGCAGCAGTCTTCAGGAATCCTATGTGAGGGAAAAACATTCAGACCACAGCAGGAGTGCTCGGGAATCCTATGTGAGGGACAAACATTCAGACCCCAGCAGTAGTGTTGTGGAATCCTATGTGAGGGGAAAACTTTCAAACCCTTGTAGCAGTGTTCTGCAATCCTATGTGAGGGACAAAAATTCAGAACCTCGTAGCAGTGTTCTGGAATCCTATGTGAGGAACAATCAGACCACAGCAGGAATGTTCTGGAATCCTATGTGAGGGGCAAACATTCAGACCACAGCAGGAGTGTTCTGGAATCCTATGTGAGGCACAAACATTTCAAAACCTCGTAGCAGTGTGCTGGAATGTTATGTCAGGGACAGACATTTAGACCCTCGCAGCAGTGTTCTAGAATCCCATCTGCAGGACAAACATTCAGACACTCGCAGCAGTGTTCTGGAATTGTAAGTGAGGCACATTCAAACCCCAACAGCAGTGTTCTAGAATCCTATGTGAGGGACAGACGTTCAGACCTCAGCAGCAGTGTTCTGGGATCCTATGTGAGGTACAAACATTCAGATACCAGCAGAAGTGTTCTGGAATCCTATGTGAGGGACAAACATTCAGACCCTCGTAGCACTGTTCTGGAATCCTATGTGAGTGGCAAAAATTCAGACCACGGAAACAATGCTCAGGAATCCTATGTAAGGGACAAACATTCAGACCCTCGTAGCAGTGTTCTGGAATCCTATGTGAGGGAAAAACATTCAGAACACAGCAGGAGTGCTCGGGAATCCTATGTGAGGGACAAACTTTCAGACCAAAGCAGGAGTGTTCTTAAATCCTATATGAAGGACAAACATTCAGACCTCAGGAGCACTGTTCTGAAATCCTATGATAAGGGCAAACATTCAGACCCCAACATGAATGTTCTGGAATCCTATGTGAGGGATAAGCATTAAGACCATAGCAGGAGTATTCTGGAATCCTATGTGAGGGACAAACATTCAGACCCTTGTAGCAGTGTTCTGGAATCTGATGTGATTAACAAACATTGAGACCACAGCAGGAGTGCTCTGGAATCCTATGTGAGGGACAAACATTCAGACCCCAGAAGGAGTGTTCTGGAATCCTATGTGAAGGACAAACATTCAGACCCTCGTAGCAGTGTTCTGGAATCCTATGTGAGGGAAAAACATTCAGAACACAGCAGGAGTGCTCGGGAATCCTATGTGAGGGACAAACTTTCAGACCAAAGCAAGAGTGTTCTTAAATCCTATATGAAGGACAAACATTCAGACCTCAGGAGCACTGTTCTGAAATCGTATGATAAGGGCAAACATTCAGACCCTAACATGAATGTTCTGGAATCCTATGTGAGGGACACGCATTAAGACCATAGCAGGAGTATTCTGGAATCCTATGTGAGGGACAAACATTCAGACCCCAGAAGGAGTGTTCTGGAATCCTATGTGAAGGACAAACATTCAGACCCTTGTAGCAGTGTTCTGGAATCCTATGTGAGGGACAAACATTCAGACCCTCCCAGCAGTCTTCTGGAATTCTATGTGAGGGACAGACATTCAAACCCCAGCAGCAGTGTTCTGGAATCCGATGTGAGGGACAAACATTCAGACCCCAGCAGCAGTCTTCTGGAATCCTATGTGAGGGACAAACTTTCAGACCCTCATAGCAGTGTTCTGGAATCCTATGTGAGGTACAAACATTCAGACACTCATAGCAGTGTTCTGGAATACTATGTGAGGGACAACCATTCAGACCATGGCAGTTCTGAAATGCTATGTGAAGGACAAACATTCAGACCCTCGTAGCAGTGTTCTGGAATCCTATGTGAAGGACAGACATTTAGACCCTCGAAGCAGTGTTCTGCAGTCTTAAGTGAGGGACAAAAATTCAGACCCTCGTAACAGTGTTCTGGAATCCTTTTTGAGGGACAGACATTGAGACCCCAGCAGCAGTGGTCTGGTATCCTATGTGAGGGACAAACATTCACTCCCCAGCAACAGTGTTCTGTAATCGTATGTGAGGGACAAGCATTCAGACCCCAGCAGCAGTGTTCTGGAATCTTATGTGAGGGACAAACATTGAGACCCTGGTAGCAGTGTTCTGGAATCCTACGTGAGACACAAACATTCGTACCACAGCAGAAGTGTTCTGGAATCTTATGTGAGGGACAACCATTCAGACCACAGCAGGAGTGTTCTGGAATCCTATGTGAGGGACAACCATTCAGACCACAGCAGGAGTGTTCTGGAATCCTATGTGAGGGACAAATATTCAGACCCTCATAGCAGTGTTCTGGAATCCTTTGTGAGGGACAAACATTCACACCCCAGCAACAGTGTTCTGTAATCGTATGTGAGGGACAAGCATTCAGACCCCAGCAGCAGTGTTCTGGAATCTTATGTGAGGGACAAACATTGAGTCCGTCGTAGCAGTGTTCTGGAATCCTACGTGAGACACAAACATTCGTACCACAGCAGAAGTGTTCCAGAATCTTATGTGAGGGACAACCATTCAGATCACAGCAGGAGTGTTCTGGAATCCTTTGTGAGGGACAACCATTCAGACCACAGCAGGTGTGTTCTGGAATCCTATGTGAGGGACAAATATTCAGACCCTCATAGCAGTGTTCTGGAATCCTTTGTGAGGGACAAACATTCAGACCCCAGCAGGAGGGTTCTGGAATCCTGTGTGAGGGACCAACATTCAGACCCTCGTAGCAGTGTTCTGGAATGCTATGTGAAAGACAACCATTCAGACCCTCATAGCAATGTTCTGGAATCCTATGTCAGGGACATTCAGACCCCAGCCGCAGTGTTCTGGAATCCTATGTGACAGACAAACATTCAGACCACAGCAGGAGCGTTCTGGAATCCTATGTGACGGACAAACGTTCCGACCATAGCAGTAGTGTTCTGCAATCCAATGTGAGGGACAAACATTCAGAGCCCAGCAGCAGTGTTCAGGAATCCTATGTGAGGGACCAACAATCAGACCCTCGTAGCAGTGTTCTGAAATCCTATGTGAGGGACAAACATTCAGAAACCAGCCGCAGTGTTCTGGAATCCTATGTGACAGAAAAACATTCCGACCACAGCAGCAGTGTTCTGGAATCCTATGTGCGGTACAAACTTTCAGACCACAACAGGAGAGTTGTGGAATCCTATGTGAGGGACAAACTTTCAGACCCCAGGAGCAGTGTTCTGAAATCCTATGTTAAGGGCAAGCATTTACATCCCAGCGTGAATGTTCTCGAATCCTAGGTAAGGGACAAACATTCAGACCACAGCAGGAGTGTTCTCGAATCCTATGTGAGGAACAAACATTCAGACCACAGAAGGAGTGTTCTGGAATACTATGTGAGGGACATTCATACCCTCTTAGCAGTGTTGTGGAGTCCTATGTGATGAACAAACTTTCAGACCACAGCAGGAGTGTTCTGGAATCCTATGTGAGTGTCAAACATTCAGACCCCAGCAGTAGTGTTCTGGAATCCTATGTGAGGGCAAACATTCAGACCCACGTGGCAGTGTTCTGGAATCCTATGTGAGGGACAAATATTCAGACCACAGCAGGAGTGCTCTGGAATCCTTTGTGAGGGACAAACATTCAGAACCTCGTAGCAGTGTCCTGAAATCTTATGTGAGGGAGAGACATTTAGACCCTCGCAGCAGTGTTCTGGTATCCCGTGTGAGGGACAAACATTCAGACCCTCCCAGCCATATTCTGGAATTCTATGTGAGGGAAAGACATTCAAACCCCAGCAGCAGTGCTCTGAAATCTGATTTGAGGGGCAGACATTCAGACCCCAGCAGCAGTGTTCTGGAATGCTATGTGAAGGACAAACATTCAGACCACGGGAGCAGTGTTCTAGAATCCTATGTGAAGGACAAACATTAAGACTCTCGTAGCAGTGTCCTGGAATCATACGTGAGGAACAACCATTCAGACACCAGCAGAAGTGTTCTGGAATCCTAGGTGTGGGAAAAACATTCAGAACCTAGTAGCAGTGTTCTGGAATCCTATGTGAGGGACATACTTTCAGACCACGGCAGCAGTGTTCTGGAATGGTATGTGAAGGACAAACATTCAGACCCTTGTAGCAGTGTTCCGGAATTCTGTGTGAGGGACAAACATTCAGACCACAGCATCAGTGTTCTGGAATCCTATATGACGGACCAACATTCAGACCCTTGCAACAGTGTTCTGGAATACTAGGTGAGGGAGAAATATTCACACCCTTGTAGCAGTGTTCTGGAATTCTATGTGACTGACAAACATTCAGACTCCAGCAGCAGTGTTCTGTAATTCTATGTGAGCGACAAACATTCAGACCCCAAGAGCAGTGTTCTGAAATCTATGTTAAGGGAAACATTGAGACCCCAGCATGAATGTTCTGGAATCCTATGTGAGGGACAAACATTCAGACCATGGCAGGAGTATTCTGGAATCCTATGTGAGGAACAAACATACAGACCACAGCAGAAGTGTTCTGGAATCCTATATGAGGGACAAGCATTCAGATCCTCGTAGCAGTGTTCTGGAATCCTATGTGAAGGAGAAGCATTCAGAGCACAGCAGGAGTGCTCTGGAATCCTAAGTTAGGGACAAACATTCAGAACCTTGTAACATTGTGCTGGAAACCTATGTGAGGGACAGACATTTAGACCCTCGCAGCAGTGTTCTGGAATCCCATGTGAGGGTCGAACATTCAGATCCTCACAGCAGTGTTCTGGAATTCTGTGTGAGTGACAACCATTCAGACTCCAGCAGCAGTGTTCTGTATTCCTATGTGAAGGACAAACATTCAGAATCCAGGAGCAGTGTTTTGAAATCATATGTTAAGGGCAAACATACAGACCCTAGCATCAATGTTCTAGAATCATATGTGAGGGACACACATTCAGACCCTCGCAGCAGTGTTCTGGAATCCTAGATGGAGGACAAACATTCAGACCCCAGCAGCAGGCTTCTGGAATCCTATGTGGGGGACAAACATTCAGACAATGGCAGCAGTGTTCTGGAATCCTACGTGAGGGACAAACACTCAGAGCCTTGTAGCAGTGTTCTGGAATCCTATGTGAGTGAGAGTGCCTGGAGCCTACCCAACCTGACGCCCCCAAAGCCCTCACAGGGTCTGACCTCCCAGCATGCACCTGCCTCTCCCTGAACCCCAACTGCCCACCCTGCCTGTTCCCTGGCCTCCTTCATCCTGTGCAGCCCATAGACTGTGACCATCTCTGCAGCCACTCTGGCCCTTCCTTTACCTTTGTCCTGTCAGAATCTCTGAGCAGGATCTCCCAGGTCCATCCAAACACGTGCTTTGTCCACTTTTGACTAGGCCCTTGGGCATCACTGGGCTATCCCAGCTGTCCACAGGGCCTTCAATAATGCACATTGCACCTGGCTTATCCAAGCAGTGCTCAGCAGCCCACATTGACCAGGTCCCTGCTGACAAGACCCCGCACATCAGGTCCTCCCTGATGACACCCTCACTGATTAGACCCTCATGACCAGGCCCCACTAACAAGGCCCCCACTGCCAGGCACACAATGACAAGGACTCCACTGACCAGGACCTTACTGACAAGGCCTCACGGACCAAGTCCTTACTGACAAGTCCTCACTGACTAGGTCATTATTGACAAGGCCTCACTGATCAGGTTCCACTGATCATGACCTCATTCCCTGGCCCCAAACTTGAGGCCCCACTGACCAGGCCTCCAGGGAACAGGTTGCCACTGATCAGGCCCCTAATAACCAGGCCTAAGGTCACCAGATGCCCCTGACTGGGACCCTAGTGAGTAGACCCCACTGCACTGGCACCAAATGCTGAGATCCCCGCTGACCAGGTCACCCTGTAGACCAGTGCTACAAAAGTCACCACTGACCAAGTCCTCTGACCAGGACGCTACAGATTAGGTCCCGCTGACAAGGCTGCCCTGACCAGGGCCCCACTGACAAGGGCCTCACTGATGAGGACACGCCCACCAGGGTCTGCTGACTAGGTCCCATGTGCCCAGTCCTCCACTGAATAGCACCCCTTGACCTGGTCACCAGTGCCCCAGCCCATGCTGACCAGGCCAGCACTAAGCCCCAGCTGACCAGGTCTCCACTGATCAAGCCCCACAGCCCAGGTTTGCACTGACCAGACACCAAACAACTGGCAGCCAATAGGTCCCCACTCACCAAAACCGCCACTACTAGACCCCACTAATGAGACCCTCTCTAAGCAGACCCCTGCTGACCACGATCCCACTAAATAGTCCTCACTGACCTAGGTCCACTGACCAGGCCCACACTGATCAGGCCCCTCCTAACCACACCGGAAATCCAAGCGGCAATGACATGTTTCATATGGCAGAAGTTGGAACAAGACAGAGAGAGGAAAGAGGTTCCACAGCCTTTTAAACTACTAGATCTCATGAGAACTCACTCACTATCAGGAGGATGGCATTAAGGGCTTGGTGCTTTGCCATTTGTGAAGGATCCACTCCCACTCCTTTATGATTAAAGCTTTTTCCACCTAGGCCCCGACTCTAACATTAGGGAGTGTACTTTCACATGAGTTTTGGAAGGGGCATAGAGAAAAACCGTATTATTCTGTCCCTGACCCCACAAATCTCATGTCCTTCTCACATTGCAAAATACAGTCATGCCTTGCCAGAAGTCTCCCAAAGCCTTAACTCATTTCAGCATTAACTCAAAGTTACAAAGTCCAAAGTCTCATCTGGGTCAAGGCTACATTCTCTTTTGCCTACGAGTCTCTGAAATAAAAAGCAAGTTCACTGTGTCTAAGGTACAATGATGGTACAGGCATTGTGTAAGCTTTCCATATCCAAAAAGGAGACATTTTCCAGAAAGCTTCTTATTTTTATCTGAGGCCCCCTCAGCCTGGCCTTCACTGTCCATGTTTTTGTCAGCATTCTTGTCACAGCCATTTAACCAGTCTCTAAGATGATCCAAAAATGTTCTCATCTGTCTGTCTTCTTTGGAGTCCTCCAAACTCTTCCAACCTCTACCCATTACCCAGTTCCGAAGTTGCTTCCACATTTTCAGGTATCTTTATAGCAATGCTCCAGTCCTCATTTGCCATTTTTGGTAAGATTTATTTTGAAAAAGAGGTTTAATTGGCTCATGGTTCTGCAGAGTGGACAGGAAGCTTAGTGCTTCTGCTTCTGGGGGGGGCCTCAGAAATCTTTCAATCATTGTGCAAGGTAATGAAAGAGTGAATTGTCCCATATGGCAAGAGGAAATCACGGAGAGTAGGCAGTGATATAGAGTTTTCAGTGGCCAGATCTCACGAGAAGTCACTCATGATTGTGAGGACAGTACCAAGGGGATAGTGCTGAACCACTCATGAGAAATTTGCCTTCATGATTCAATCACCTTATACCAGGATCCACCTCCAACATTAGGAAGCATAACTCAACATGAGATTTGGTGGGCACATATTCGAATTGCCTCATCAGTCTTTGAGTATAAAGACATCCGTAGCAGGCTTTATCCAGCCAGCTTCTTTGGGATTCTTTATATGGTTTCAGGTCTATAGCATATCCACTAAAATATTCCTACTTCAAAATGCAATAAAGTAAGTGGTATTATCATTCTTCAAAAAGTTATAATGGTATTGTAGGCATTCATAGTATGATTTAGTTCATTTGCTACTGTTTCTATTCTATCACCATATTAACACTTTCCTACACAATTCTATATTCAGCTGGGTTTCAGTTGAGCACAAAGTCATCCTTGTACTACCACTGATAGCTGGCACTAGCTCTTTGATACTGTTATCATTCTGCTGTAGAAAGTACCCGTGAACTGGAAAAAGTCCACAATCGAATAGCTAGTCATTCAACACTATCAAACTTTAGGTGACTTTTTGAAAAAATAGTATCTCCTGTTGCAAGAAATGCTCCAACTGTGATTTCAAGTCTCTCGCTTGAGTGGATTGGATGGAAGTGGTGAATTTCAGCCAAAGTGGCCAAAGAAATTCTGTTCCTGTGATAATGATGCCATCAGCCTCTGTACCTCTGTCTTCCCTTCTGCCACATGTTGCCTGTTCTCCGTGACTGTGGTAAGAGCTTCCTTGTGTATGAGGATGATGTCCAGGATGTTGGTCTGGTGTCCCTGAGACAGCACTAACAGGTCCATGGCTGGGTCCAGGTCCTTCCTGAAGGGATTGGCAAGGAGCTCACTGATGTTCTTGAAGGCATCTCTGGAGAAGTGGATGGCCTAGTCAAGTTCCAAGGCCTGGCTGAGGCTGAAGAAAAACTGGCCGCCTTCTGAAGCTCTTTCTAAAAGCCTGTCACTGTCATCTGCTTGCATGTCAACTCATTGGCTGTGAGGTTGAGCTGAGTGGCCTGTGTCCATCTTCTTGGGGAAGTATTTGAAGCCATCAATCTTGCTCTCCCACCCCTAAAGGTTGATGGTCACCACCTGGGGGTGTGCTGAGGGTCAGAAAGAAGCCAGCACTCACCATCTCATCCTTCTCAGCCTTCCTCTTGCACTCTCTCCAGGCTGTCTCTTCAGTGGTGGTGGGATATATCAGAAAGATGTGGCACTGTGCCCACACCCAGAAGCTGGCCATGTGGTTGGCTCATCCACCAGAATGGATGCTCTGGTTGCTCTTTGAGCCAGCTTGGCCTTGCCTGGCATGCACAGGCCCCAGGTACAGACACGTTGCTCCGAGTGAACTTGTCCTGCCTTGGGCCAAATTCTGTCAGGCCAGGGCCACAAAAGGCTGAGTCCCACGGGTGGTAATCCTGGCTGCTTTCTGCACTTCAACATAAAGGCCTCCTGAAGATGGCCTGTGGTCTGCCTCTTTGCAACCAAGAAGCCCGCAGTGCCATATGAGCCCTGAGGCATGGACTCGAGCCCCCAAGGCAGCGCACACCCTGCTCCTGAGCGTGCTGCTCATTTTCTCTGTGTGGCTCCATTTGTGTCACAGTTGTTGCACTGACTAGTGCATGCTGAGGAAGGCCAAGCTGGCTCAAAAAGCAACCGGCCACCTCTGCAAGGGTGTGCCTGGAGCTGGTGGACCAGCCACCAACCTGACTTGCTGCCGGTCGGGGTACACCAGGTCTTCTACCCTACAGGTAGGGCCACAGTGCTATCTGCTTTTCCTCAGGCCTCTGCTCCATCAGCCATCAGGAGGCAGCCCCTCAGGCTGTAGGAATCTGGCCATCCCTGCTTCCTTGAGTGGGTGAGGTTGGTGGTTGCTCCACCTGCTCCAGGCACACCCTTGCAGAGGTGGCTGCTTGCTCTTTGATCCAGCTTGGCCTTGCCTGGCATGCACAGGCCCCAGCTACCTATATGCTGTTCCAAGTCAGCTTGTAGTGTGTTGGGCCAAATTCTACCTCTGGCCAGGGCCACAGAAGGCCGAGTCCCCTGGGTGCTAATCCTGGCTGCTTTCTGCACTTGAACATAAAGTCTTCCTCAAGACCGTCTGTGGCCTGCTTCTTGGCGACCAAGAAGCCTACAGTGCCATACGAGCCCTGAGGCGTGGACTGGAGCCACAAAGGCAGTGCACGCCCCATTCCTGAGCCTGCTGATCATTTCCTCTTTATGGCTCCATTTGTTGTACACTTGTTGCAGTGAGGCTTGTGCATGCCAGGCAAGGCCAAGCTGGCTCAAAGAGCAAGCAGCCACCTCTGCAAGGTGTGCCAGGAGCAGGTGGACCAGCCGCCAACCTCACTCACTGTCAGACGTGGTACATCAGTTCTTCTACCCTAAAGGTGGGGCCGAGAAGTAGACCACAGGCCGTCTTGAGGAAGACTTTATGTTCAAGTGCAGAAAGCAGGCAGGATTACCACCCAGGGGACTCAGCCTTCTGTGGCCCACAGTGCCATATGAACCCCGAGGCATGGACCGGTGCCATCTGCTTTATACAAAAATTAACTTAAGATAGATTAAAGAGTTAAACATGCCACCTGCTTTTCCTCAGGCCTCTGCTCCATCAGCCATCAGGAGGCAGCCACTCAGGCTGTGGAAACCTGGCCATCCTCGCTTCCTTCAGTGGGTGAGGTTGGTGGCTGGTCCACTTGCTCCAGGCACACCCTTGCAGAGGTGGCTGGTTGCTCTTTGAGCCAGCTTGGCCTTGCCTGGCATGCACAGGCCCCAGGTACTGACACGTTGCTCTGAGTGAGCTTGTCCTGCCTTGGGCCAAACTCTGTCAGGCCAGGGTCACAAAAGGCCGAGTCCCACAGGTGGTAATCCTGGCTGCTTTCTGCACTTCAACATAAAGGCCTCCTGAAGATGGCCTATGGTCTGCCTCTTTGCATCCAAGAAGCCCGCAGTGCCATATGAGCCCTGAGGCATGGACTGGAGCCCCCAAGGCAGCGCACACCCTGCTCCTGAGCCTGCTGCTCATTTTCTCTGTATGGCTCCATTTGTGTCACAGTTATTGCACTGACTTGTGCATGCCGGGCAAAGCCAAGTTGGCTCAAAAAGGAACCAGCCACGTTTGCAAGGGTGTGCCTGGAGTGATTGGACTAGCCATCAACGTCACCCACTCAAGGAAGCAGGCAATGCGTGTTTGTACCATGCATTTCACTACAGGTACATTTCCCCTGAGGTTGGTGGCCTAGGTTTCTTCTAGATTTTTTATTGTTTTAGGTCTTGCATTTAACTCTTTCATCCATATTACTTAATTTTTGTTTAAGGTGTATGGGTGTGGCCCAGTTTCAGTTTTCTTCATAAGGCTAGCCAGTTTTCCCAAGATCATTTATTAAATAGGGTATCCTTTACCCATTGCTTGTTTTTGTCAGGTTTGTCAAAGATCAGATGGTTTTAGATGTGTGGTGTCATTTCTGAGGCCTCTGTTCTGTTCCATTGGTCTATAGATCTGATTTGGTACCAGCCCCATGCTGTTTTGGTTACTGTAGCCTTGTAGAATAATTTGAAGTCAGGTGCTGTGATGCCTCTAGCTTTGTTGTTTTTGCCTAGGATTGTCTTGGCTATGTGGGCTCTTTTTTGGTTCCATATGAAATTTAAAGTAGTTTTTCTAATTCTATGAAGAAAGTCAATGGTAGCTTAATGAGGATAGCAATGAATCTATAAATTACTTTGGGTGGTATAGCACTCAGGCACAGAAATGTCCTTGTGTTAGGCCATACCATTCAGGACAGAGCCATGGGCAGAGACTTCATCACCAGAACACAAAAAGCAATGGCAACAAAAGCCAAAATTGACAAATGGGATCTAACTAAAGTAAACAGTATCTGCAGTGCAAAAGAAACTATTATCAGAGTGAACAGGCAACCCACAGAATGGGAGAAAATTGTTGCAATCTATCCATCTGACAAAGGGCTAATATGCAGAATCTACAAAAAAAACTTACAAGAAAAAATAACAAACAACCCCATCAAAAAGTGGACAAAGGATATGAACAGACACTTACCAAAGAAGACATTTATACAGCCAACGAACATGTGAAGCAAAGCACGTCATCACTGGTCACTAGAGAAATGGAAATCAAGACCACAATGAGATACAATCTCATAGCACTTAGAATGGCTATCGTTAAAAAATCAGGGAACAACAGATGCTGGACAGGATGTGGAGAAATAGAAACGCTTTTACACAGTTGGTGGGAATATAAATTAGTTCAACCATTGTGGAAGACAGTGTGACAATTCCTCAAGGATCTACAACTAGAAATATCATTTGACCCAGCAATCCCATTACTGGGTATATACCCCCAAAATTATAAATCATTCTAATATAAAGACACATGCACCTGTCTGTTTATGGCGGCACTTTTCACAAAACCAAAGACTTGGAACCAACCCAAATGCCCACCAATGATAGACTGGATAAAGAAAATGTGGCATATATATACCATGGAATACTATGTAGCCATAAAAAAGGATGAATCCACGTCCTTTGCTGGGACATGAATGAAGCTGGAAAGCATCATTCTCAGCAAACTAACACAAGAACAGAAAACCAAACACCACATGTTCTCACTCATAACTTGGAGTTGAACAATGGGAACACATGGACACAGGAAGGGGAACATCACACACCAGGGCCTGTCAGCGTGGGGGGTAGGAGAGGGATGGCATTAGGAGAAATAACTAATGTAGATCATGGGTTGATGGATGCAGCAAGCCACCATGGCATGTGTATACCTATGTAACAAACCTGCATGTTCTGCACATGTACCCCAGAACTTAAAGTATAATTTAAAAAAAAAAGAAATTTGCTTTTAATTAAGCTTTCAATCATAGAACTTGTAAAGAAAACCCTTTTGAATCTTTTACTACCACATCATAGCTGGGGCAAACTGCTGACGTTTAAAAGTAACACAAATATCAAACAGAAAGAACTAGACTTAGGAACCAAACTCAGGTTTCTGTAGTGAACAGGGCAGAATCTTCACATTGGGTCACCACCACTACTCCTTCAGTTTGGCCTTGGCTAGCAAAAGGATGACCTTTTTATGTAGATGAGACCACTTACGTAAAAAAAAAGGTTTAAAACATAATTCCTGCTAACTGGAATGCTTTTTGTTGTTGTTTATTTGTTTGTTTTTTTGCAGCCATAGGAGTTTTAGCCAATTCAGAGGCCTTGCTCCCCACAATTTGGAACATTCCTTTGGTTTTGACGAAGTCAGGAAGAGATGGGAGAAAAGTGAAACAACAACAATAAAACCCCAAGCATAAACAAACAAAAAGAGTTAAGCAAAACAACAAATGCACAATTCATATGATTACTGAGTGTTCTAATGGTAAGGAGAAATTAAAAGCAGAAATTAAAAGCAGCTGGTGAGTAATCTTAAATTTTAGTCATTAAGGAAAAATTTTAAGACAAAACTCTAATTCAGCTACTTACCTGGAAATAAGGCTCAGGCTGGTGATCGTTCTCTGCCATCTTAGAAGCTGGAAAAAAACTTACCCTCACCTTCCCTGTCAGAAGCAAGCTGAAACTCAGGAAAGGAGGTGCCTGCTCTCCATCATCATGGAAGCAGGAAAACTTGCCTTCTTTGTTGGAAATGAGTAAAACTTCAGAAAAGGAGTTGTACAGCAAAATCAACCTTAGATCTCAACCAGATTTTGGGAGATCAGGGAACCTCTGCAGGGGAGAATCTCCACAACCTCAGCAAATTATCCTATTGATTTGGGCAATAAAGATAGCCCAGGTTGGTATCAAGCAATAATGAGATTTATCAAAGGTCAGGACCACCTTTGTATGTCTTTCTCTGTCTTTTTTTATCTTTATTGGTATATACGTTTTGTCAAAACTAGGAGTGTAACACCTGCTTTTTTCTGTTTTCCGTTTGCTTGAAAGATTTTTCTCCATTCCTTTATTTTGAGCCTATGTATGGCACCGCATGTGAGATGGGTTTCTTGGAGACGGCATACTCAAATGGGTCTTGGTTCTTTATCCATCTTGCCCCCCTGCGTCTTTCAATCAGAGCATTTAGCCCATTTCCATTTTAGGTTAGTAATGGTATGTGTGGATTGGATCCTGTCGTCATGCTGTCAGCTGGTTATTTTGCAGACTTGTGTATGTGGTAGGTTTTTAGCATCACTGGTCTGTGTACTTTGATGCATTTTTGTAGTGGCTGGTGATGGTCTTTTCTTTCCATATTTAGTGCTTCATTCAGGAGCTCTTGTAAGGTAGATCTGGTGATAATGAATTCTCCCAGCATTTGCTTGTCTGAAAAGGATCTTGTTTCTCCTTCACTTATGATGCTTAATTTTGCTGGACATGAAATTCTGGGTTGAAATTTCTTTTCTTTTTTTTTAACCATTTAACTCTCTAGCTCTCATTTTAACTCTCTAGCGGCCTTTAACATTGTTTCTTTCATTTTGACCTTGGAGAATCTGACGATTATATGTCTTGGGGATGATCTTCTCGTGGCATATCTTACTGAAGTCCTCTGGATTTCCTGAATTTGAATGTTGGCCTGTCTGGCTAGGTTTCGGACATTCTCATGAAGGATATTCTGAAGTATGTTTTCCAAGCTGGTTCCATTCTCCTCATCTCTTTCAGGTACATTAATCAGTCATAGATTTGGTTATTTATATAATCCCATATTTCTCGGATGTTTTGTTCATTCCTTTTCCTCCATTTTTGTCTGCCTGTTTTATTTCAGAAAGCCAGTTTTCAAGCTCTGGGATTCTTTCCTCTGTTTGGTCTATTCTGCTGGGTGGTCTTGCACACGAGATGGAGCTGGTGTGACCTCAGCCCTCCTTAGTCTGCTTGTCTCTCCCAGGACCCCAGCCTGGCCACACCTGCTTACAGGGCAATCTCGGGTGCCCACACACACTACAATAATTTTCATAATGCAATCACACATAATCACCATGTGACTCCATTATGAAAATTCTTGTAGTGTGCTTTTCAGCCCTATTAGGTCGGTTATGTCTTCTTTATACTTGCTATTTTGTCTGTTAGCTCCTGCAATGTTTTACAATGATTTTTAGCTCACTTGTATTGCATGACAACATACTTCTTTCACTCAGTGAACTTTGTTCCTACGCATATCCTGAACCCTGCTTGTATCATTCCAGACATCTCAGCCTCAGCCCAGTTCTGAACACTTGCTGGAGAGTTGATGCAGTCATTTGGAGGAAAGAAGGCATGCTGACTTTTTGAGTTTTCAGTGTTCTCACACAGATTCTTTCTCATCTTTATGGGCTTATCCACCTTCCATCTTTGAGGTTGCTGACCTTCGGACAGGGTATTTTTGTTTTATTGTATTTGATTATCTTGAGGGTTTCATTGTGGTATAAGGTGGAATCAACCAACTGGCTTTGTTTTTGGAGGATTTTGGGGGGGCCAATGTGCAGCTCCCAATTCCTGGACTGTGTGCTTTAACTCTAGGGAACTTGTCTTAGGCCCCAACTTTGTTCTCTGGTTCCTCGAGGTTTGGAGTCCACTGCACTGAGGGGACCGAAGTGTGGCAACTGTGGCGGAACGCTAGTGGATGCAAAATTCCCTGCCTCCCTGCGGGCGTTCACCCAGTGGTGGAGGCAAGACAGCTGGGGTGTGGGCCAGGGCTCCCCTGCTGTGTGTGTGTTGCACTGGAGGTAGTGTTGGTTCAGGGTGAGCTGCTGGCCAGTGCAGACCATGGTGCCTTCTCTGTGCCCCTCAAAGAAACAGTGGTCGCTCAAGGTATAAGAAGGTCCCTTTTTCTCTGCACAGCATTAGCTCAAGGGTGAGGTGCTGGCAGGGGTGGGATTCTTGGTTCTGTGCCCACCAAGGCTCTGTCTTCAATGGCAGTTGGTGTGGGTTGGTGTGTGTGCTGCACTCCCGCGTGCTATCAGGGCAAGTACAGCAAAACCCACCTGTGTAAACACACACAGCAAAGTGATGTAGGAAGTTTCCATATAAAGGGCTGCAGTAAGGAGAGGTAATGTGCAGACTGGTGCGTGGCTGTTGAGGCCACCTTGCTGCAGCTCTCCACTGATCAGCTACGGTCCACTAGCACGGAAGCTATGCTGTGGGCATCCGAGAGTGCTCTGTAAGCAGGTGTGGCCAGGCTGGGGTCCTGGGAGAGGCAAGCAGACTAAGGAGTGCTGAGATCAGACCAGCCCCATCTCATGTGCAAGACTGCCCAGCAGAGATCAGGTCTCAGAGGAGAACTCTCTCAAAAGTGAACCCCCAGCACAGCATAGCTGCTTTACACAAACACGGTCAGGCTTCTTTTTTAAGCAAGTCCCCTTTTATAAGAGGGGAACTCTCTCAAAAGTGAACCCCCAGCACAGCATAGCTGCTTTACACAAACATGGCCAGTCTTCTTTTTTAAGCAAGTCCCCTTTTTGAAGAGGGGAACTCTCGGACCTGATCTCTGCTGGGCAATCTTGAACATGAGATGGGGCTGATCTGAACTTAGCATTCCTAAAGTGCTGGGATAAAGTGTCTCACAAGGGCAAGTGGAGCCTAGAGAGATAGCTGTCCCTGCCCTCTGGGCTCCACATCACCTGACTTGCTGCTCCACCACTCTGCTTGTCTCCTGGGTGCTCCATCCCAGAGAGATGTGAGTTAGCAATCACTTAGCGTAATCAGCCCAGGATGGAGGGTCTGTGTTGTAAGCCCAAGCCAGGGTTCCTTCTCTGGTGATGAGCAGTGTGGGGTGTGTGGTACCCGTGGGAGATGGACTGGCTTGTTCGTTGGGTCAACTGCAGCTTATTGGAGGTGTCGATATGGCACTTAGGGTCTTTGCTCCCTTGATATTCTGAGGGTAGCAAGGGCAGTTCCACTGCAGAGACAGTGGCAGAGGGAATTTCATTTGCTCCTGGAAGCTCTGTCCAGGGAATTGCTGAGTTGCTACTGGCTTGATAGCTCCAATGGTGGACTGGCTGGAGACCCAGGCCAGGAGGACTTGTCCATCAAGTAGACTGTCCGGCCACTTTTCTGTCAGGCTGCTGTGGTATGCTGGGGGTCCCTCCAGTCCCTATTTGCCTTGTATTTTCCAGGGAAGATGATAGTCTGTCCCTTCCTCTGGGAGCTTTGGGCCACTGAGGTACGAACTTGTTGCCGATATGAACACACCTATAAGATGTGACTGGAGACAAGTTGAGAAGTCTTATCTAGTCAGGAGGAACAAGAACAGGGACTTGCTTAAAAAAAAGTCTGGCCACATTTTTCTAGAGCAGCTGTGCTATGCCGGGGGTTCACTTCCACTCCTTGTCGCCTCAGACACTCTGAAGCCCTAAGGCTGAAATGGCTGAGCTGCCCCAACAGCAAAGATGACAGTCTGGTCCTCCCCCTGGGAGCTCTGACTCAGGGAGGCCTGAAACCTCTGTCGGCCAGAGAACAGCAGTGAAGGTAGCTGGAGACCCTGGTTGAAAGACTTCACCCACTGATTAGAAATGTGTTCGGTGACTGACTTAAACAAGAGTCTGGCCACGTTTTTGTAGTGTGGCTGTGCTGTGCTGAGGTTCCTCTTCCACCCCTTGTCACCTTGGGCTTTCCAAAGCCCGCAGTCCAGAATGGCTAGTCACCCAAACAGCAAATGTGGTGGCCTGCCCCTCCCTCTGGGAGCTCTGTCCCGGGAACCCTTCAAATTTCCATTGGCCAAGGAATGCTGGTGGCCGTAGCTGGAGACCCCAGTTGGGAGGTCCTTTCCAGTGACATGCAACAGGGTCAGGGGCCTGCTTACAGAAGCAGTCTGGCCATGATTTGGTAAAGCAGCCATGCTGTGCTGTGGGATCTCTTCTGCCCCTGGTCGGTTTGTACTCTCCAAAGCCCTCAGGCTGGAATGACTAAGTTGCCTGAACAGGAAAGATGGCGGCCTGCCCCATCTTTTCTCTCAGAGTTCATCTTGTTTGATGGAGCTTAATTTTTAGCCTGTTAATTTTACTGTCTACATTAGACTTGTTCTGAAAGAATCTGTTATCTTTTAGGTTAGATATATGAGAATTCATTGTTTTCTGTAAATAAACCTGTTCATGTCTTGTTCTCTGGAAAGAAATCTCTTTCAACTCTCTGACTTTGGTCACAATCATGTAGAGCAGTAGCCAGTCTACAGTGACATAATTGAATTTCCATTTCCAGTGTTTCATTTTTGTGTCTTACATTGTACAGTTCAGAACTGTGCATTTTATTCCCAATTGTCAAAATGCTAAGCTGTCCACTGTACTGAAATTCTGTTTTTGTTAATTCCTCGTCATTCAGTTTTTTTTAAGATGTGCACTTTTATCCAACTTTTCTCAAGGCAGAGTACAGGTAAGCCCTGGCTGCCTCCAGCCACTCTCAGGGAGACCAAAACCCTTCATACACTCCAAGTTGGGGTACAAAAAAGTGGGGCCATGAAGGCTAATCATTCGAAATAAAACAAAATTTAAAAGTATTAATGCAAAATTTAAAAAATTTTGCATTATGTAATTTACACAAAAGCAATGCTATCACCTCCCCTGTGTGAGCTCGGGAGAGGACTGGGCCATTCTCCTTAGAGAGAAGTAGGGTGGCTTTTAGGAGGGCAAGGGGCTTCCTGAAACAATGCATCTCACAATATTTGGAATGACTATTGAAAAGAAGAATAAAGTACAGTCAAAGTCCTTGGCGACATTGTAAAACTAGTGGGTGCTGACCCCTGAACCACAACCACAGTTCTGGGTTTGGGGTTTGGTAAAACCACCCCAGGGACAGAGTTCTGGGGCTGGGTTTGGGAGGAACCAAGGCGCCTCCCAGGGATGCTGTGTCACTCCTGCTTGCCATGAAATGTTCACACAGGCTGTCCCCCTGCCCATCCCATCCTGCTGGATAGGATGGAGGAAGTGAGGGAACAGGCAGGGTGGACAGCTGGGGTGCAGGGCGAGGCAGGTGCATGCTGGGAGGTCAGGACCTGTGAGGGCTGTGGGCTCATAAGGTGGAGTGGGCTCCAGGTTCACACTCAGTGCACTGGGCAGGTCTCAGGCCAGGCTCCCTGGACCCCGGCTGGGTGATGTGGTCACTCCCTGGGGGACTGCTGTCAGACCCTGGCCACCCCCCCTGGGCAGCACCGTCCCATCCCAGGACTGGACTTTCTGAGTCCTGAGACAGGACAGTGCTGCCCAGGCCTGACAGACTGGGAGGACCTGTTAAGTCCTCCATCCCTAGACCAGCCAATCTTAGAATGAGATCCATCTCATTCTAAGGCAACCAAGGCAGGGCTGAGGACCTGTGCCCAGCTGGGAGTCAGTCCTCTCCCTAAATGGGCCTTAGGGAAGCCTCGTCCCTATCCCAGTGCACTGCAAGTTTCAGCCCAGGAGACACATAGGGAAGGGAGGATGGGGCCTCCCCACTGGCTGACCCTGGAAAAGCAGGACCTGGGAGAAGAGAGAGTGCAGGGCTGGCAGGTGATGCTCCAGGCCCATGGAGAGCTCAGGCTCCACCAAGGGGCTGCCTCTCCTGGGCTGGAGGCTGTGCCCTCTGCAGGATCTGAGGAAGTCCAGTCCTGAGATGGGACAGTGCTAACCAGGGTGGGCGGCCAGCGCCTGACAACAGTCCCCCAGTAAGTGACCACATCACCCAGCCGGGGTCCAGAGAGCCTGGGCCAAGACCTACTCAGTGCACTGAGGGTGCACCTGGAGCCCACCCCACCTGATGCCCCCACAGCCCTCACAGGGTCTGACCTCCCAGCATGCACCTGCCTCTCCCTGAAACCCAGCTGCCCACCCTGACTGTTCCTTGGCGCAAGATCTCCAAGGTCCATCCAGACACCTGCTTTGTCCACTTTTGACTGGGCCATTGAACACCACTGGGCCACGCCAACTGTCCACAGCCTCCTCGATAAAATGCATTTCCCCTGACATTTCCCAGTAGTGCTCAGCAGCCCCCACTGACCAGGTCCCTGCTGAGCCGATTCGGCATATCAGATCCTCCCTGACCACACCCTCACTGATTAGACCCCCTTCACCAGACCTCACTAACTAGATTCCCACTGCCAGGCCCACAATTACCAGGACTCCACTGACGAGGACCTTACTGACAAGACCTCACTGGCAAGGCCTCACTGACCAGGTCCTTACTTACAAGGTCTAACTGATAAGGTTCCACCGATCATGACCCCATTACCTGGTCCCACAGATGAAGCCCTACTGACCAGGCCTGCAGGGAATATGCTGCCAGTGACAAGGCCCCTGCTAACCAGGCCTGAGGTGACCAGATGCCCCTGACCAGGACCCTAATGAGTATGCCCCACTGAACAGGCATGCACTGCTCCCCGCTGACCAGGTCACCCCGTAGACCAGTGCTACAAAAGCCACCACTGATCAAGTCCTCTCTGACCAGGCCCCCACTGATTAGGTTTCCACGGACCAGCCTGCCCTGACCAGGGCCCCACTGACAAGAGCCTCTGCTGACTAGGTCCCATGTGACCAGGCCTCCACTGAATAGCACCCCTTGACCTGGTCACCAGTAACCCAGCCCAATCTGACAAGGTCATCACTAAGTACTAGCTGACAAGGTCTCCACTGACCAAGTCCCACAGCCCAGGTTGGCATTGACCAGACACCAAACATTTGTCTGCCACTAGGAACCCACTCACCAAGACCTGCACTACTAGATCCCTCTAATGAGACCCTCTCTAAGCAGACCTCTGGTGACCAACTCCCACTAAATAGGCCTCACTGACCAAGTCCCGACTGACTAGGTCCACTGAGAAGGCCCACACTGATCAGGCCCCTCCTAACCATATCAGAAGGCCAAGCGGCAAAGAGATGTTTCACATGGCAGGAGTAGGAGCAAGACAGAGAAAGGAAAGAGGTGTGACATCCTGTTAGACAATCAAATCACATGAGAACTCACTATCAGGAGATCAGCATCAAGAAGAGTAACCAATGGTGAAGGATTCTCCACCCATGCCACCGCCCACTGCTTCCAGGCAGAAGCCTCCTGCAGAGGCAGAACCTCTTAGGAAACTTCCACTATGGCAGTGCAGAAGGAAAATATAGGCTTTGAGCCCCCACACAGGAGGCCACCATCCTCCAGACTCCAGATTTGTAAGCTCACCAACAGCTCATACTCTCAGTATGGAAAAGCTACAGGCACTCAACACAAACCCAGCCCATGAGAGCAGCCATGGGGGCTACACCCTGCAAAGCCACAGGTGCACTGTCCTAGTAGAGGTTTCCCATGAGCCTCTGCCTCTGCAGCAGGTTACTCCCACCCTCCCACCACCCTACTGCCAACCTACTCCTCCCCACACTACCACCCCTTTTCCTTCCACCCAACCCCCTCCCATCCAAGATTAAATCACCTCCCACCTGGCCCACCTCCAACATTAAGGATGACACGTGAGTTATATAGGGACACATAGCCAACCCATATTATTCTGACCCTGATACCCCAGAACCTCATGTCCTTCTCACAGAGCAAAACACAATCATGCTTTTTCAAAAGTTTCCAAAAGTCTTAACTCATTCCAAATGTAAAAATTTCCAAGTCTCATCTGAGACAAGGTTACAGTCCCTTCTGCCAATGAGTCCCTGAATTTAAAAGGGATTTCTTTTCCTTCAAGGTACAACAGGCATTGGGTAAGATTTCTCAATCCAAATGGAAGAAATTCCCCAGAAAAATAACACAAATGCAAGTCCAAAACCCAGCAGGACAGTATTCACTCAATCTCACAGCTCCAAAGTCATCAAGAGAACTCACTGTCATGCGGACAGCATTAAGGAGATAGTGTTTACCCATTTGTGAAGAATCTGCCCCCCCATCCTCATCTTTCACTCCCACCCACAAAATAATCTCTCCCATTCTCCCCACAACCCTACTTCCAACACCCACTCTTCTCCATGATTAAATAACCTCCCACCAGGTCCCACCTTTAACATTCCCCACTACAATTCCACATGAGTATTGGTAGGGACACAGAATCAAATCATATTATTCTGGCTCTTGCTCCCCAAATCTTGTATCCTTGTCACACTGCAAAATACATTGATGACTTCTCTACTGCCCCCCAATGACTTAACTCATTCCAGCATTTACTGAAATGTACAAGGACTTACAGACCCCATGCAAGTCAAAAACCCAGCAGGCCAGTCATTGAATCCTACAGCTCCAAATCATCCTTTCTGAATCTACATCTCACATCTAGAGAACAGATGGCTGTGCAGGGTCTATCCCCCACAGCTGCCCTCATGGGCTGGGCTGGTGTTGAGTGCCTGCAGCTTTTCCACATTAAGGGTGCCAGCTGTTGGTGGGTCTATGAATCTGGGGTCTGGAGAATGGTGCCTCCATATTTAGGGACTCCAGCCCTAAATTCTCCTTCTGTACTGCCCTAGTAAAGGTTTCCCATGAGGCTCTGCATCTTGGAAAAGATCCTGCCTGAACACCCAGGTTTTTCCTTACATACTCTGGAGTCTAGACAAAGGCTCCCAAGCCTCTAATTTTGTGCTCTGTGCAGCTGCTGGCTTAACACTATGTGGAAGCCACCAAGGCTTGAAGCTTGCACCCCAGAAGCTGTGATGCAAGCTGTACCTGTGCATCTTTCAGCCATGCCTGGAACTAGAGCTGCAGGGATGCAGGCAGCAGTGTCCTGAGGCTGCACATAGAGGGGGGTCATGGAACTGGCCCAGGAAACCATTTTTCCTTCAGAGGCCCCAGGGCCTATGATAGCAAGGGCTGCTGCAAAGGTTTCTGAAATGGCTTCAAGGCCTTTTCCCTATTGTCTTGGCTATTAGCACTGGGCTCTTTTTCATGCAAATTTCTGAAGCCTTCCTCAGTTTTCCCCTGAAAATCAACTTTTCTTTCTGACCATTTGGCCAGGCTGCAAATTTTTGAGTTCTGTTTCTCATATAATATAAGAGCTGGGACTGATTTAATGTAAGACCCATCCAGATGTCATTTCCTCAGTCACACATAAGGGCACAGGCTATTTGATACAGACAGGACATCCCTTCAGCTTTGTTGTCCAGAAGTTCATTCCGTCAGATACTCAGTAAGTCATCACCCTCAAATTCAAAGTTTCAGAGATCTCCAGGGCAGGGTCACTGTGCAGCCACGTTCTTTGCTGCAGCAAAACAAAAGTAACCTTGGCTCCTGTTTGCAGTAAGTCCCTCCTTTTCATCTGAGAGCTTCTCAATCTGATCCTTACTATTTTCCTATGAGCCTTCTGATCACAAGTATTTAACAATTCTTTACAAAGATCCAAACTTTCCCTCATCTCCCTGTCTTCGAAGTCCTCCAAACTCTCCCAAACTCCATCTGCTACCCCCTTCTGAACCTGCTTCTACATTATCAGCTATCTTTGTCGCAGGCTGGCCATGTGGTAAAGGAAGACAAGCCCATTTCCTGGGGAAGAAGTCAAGGAGGCTTCAGATACTTGAGTGAAAAGAAGCTGAGTGCTGATTGCCAAGACGTTAGGGAGAAGGCCTTGAAGACATTTAATAGATCCACTTTGCAGTCATAATTTTCTCCATGATCATAAAGAAAAGAGGTTTAATTGGTTAATGATTCTGCAGGCTGTAAGGAAGCATAGTGGCTTCTGCATCTGACAGGACTCAGGAAGCCTCCCAATCATACCAGAATGTCAAAGGGCAAGGAGATGTCTCATATGGCAAGAGTAGGAGCAAGACAGAGAAAGGAAAATGTTGTCATGCCCTATTATACAAGCAGATCTCATGAGAACTCACTATCACAAGGTCAGCATCAAGAAGATGGTGCTTAAACATTGGTGAAGTATCTGACCCACACCCCCAACTCCCACTGTTTCCAGGCAGAAGCCTCCTTCAGATGCAGAACCTCTTGGAAAACCTCTATTATGGGAGTGCAGAAAGAAAATATGGGCTTGGAGCCCCCACACAGGTGGCCATCAACCTCCAGATCCCAGATTCATAGACCCACCAACAACTCACGCACTTGGTGTGGAAAAGCTACAGGCCCTCAATACCAGCCCAGCCCACGAGAACAGCTGAGGGGCTAAAACCTGCAAAGCCACAGGTGCACTTCCCTAGTGGAGGTTTTCCATGAGGCTTTGCCTCTGCAGCAGTCTACTCCCCCTTCCTACTTCCCCCCACCCTCCCACCACCCTACTGCCAACCCGCTCCTCCCCATCCTACCGATCCCTTTTACCTTCCACCACCACCAACCTCCTGTCCATAATTAAGTCACCTGCTTCAACATTAGGGATTACAATTCCACATGAGTTTCATAGGGACACACAGGCAAACCATATAATTCTGACCCTGATATTCCAGAATCTATGTCCTTATCACAGAGCAAAATACAATCATGACTTTTCAAAAGTTTGCAAAAGTCTTAACTCATTCCAAATTTTAAAAATTCAAAGTCTCATCTGAGATAAGGCCACAGTCCCTTCTACCTATGAGTCCCTGAATTTAAAATGGAGTTCTTTTCTTTCAAGGTACAATGATGGTGGAGGCATTGGGTAAGCTTTCTCAGTCCAAAGGGAAGAAATTTCCCAGAAAAATAACACAAATGGGCCCACAGGCCCAATGCAAGTCCAAAACCCAGCAGGACCGTATTCACTCAATCTCACAGCTCCAAAATCATCAAGAGAACTCACTGTCATGTGAACAGCATTAAGGAGAGTGTGCTTAACCATTTGTGAAGGATCTGCCCCCCCACCCTCATCTTTCACTCCCACCCACAAAATAATCTCCCCCATTCTCTCCACACCCTTACCTCCAACCCCCATGCTTCTCAATGATTAAATCACCTCCCACCAGGCCCCACCTTCAACATTCCCTATTACAATTCCACATGAGTTTGCTAGGGATGCAGAGCCAAATCATATTATTCTGACCCTGGTCTCCATATCTCATGTTGTTCTCACACTGCAAAGTACAATGATGACTTCTCTACAGTTTCCCAATCTCTTAACTCATTCCAGCATTTACTGAAATGTCCAAAGCCCAAAGTCTCTTCTGAGACAAGACTGCCATATGTTCTACCCCTCAGCCTCTGAAATACCAAGCAAGTACTTCCAAAGTACAATGATTGTACATGCATTGGATAAGTATTCCCAGCCAAAAGGAAGAAATTTGCCAGAAAGAAGCACAAAATACATTTGGGACTTACAGACCCCATAAAAGTCAAAAACCCAACAGGCCAGTCATTGAATCCTACAGCTCCAAATCATCTTTTTTGAATCCAGATCCCACATCCAGAGCACAAGGGTATGAGGCCTGGGCTCCCAAGGCCTTGGGCAGGTCTGCACCTGTGACTTTTGCGGGGTCTAACCTCCACAGTTGCCCTCATGGGCTGGGCTGGTGTTGAGTATCTATAGCTTTTCCACAATCAGGGTGCAAGCTGCTAGTGAGTCTATGAATCTGGCGTTGGCAGAATGGTGCCTCCCTGTATGGGGTTCCAACCCTATATGTTCCTTCTCTACTGACCTAGTAAAGGAGGCTCTGCCTCTTGGAAAAGTTTTGACCTGGACACCCAGGTTTTTCCATACATGCTCTGGAGTCCAGACAAAGGATCCCCAGCCTCTAGTTTTGTGCTCTGTGCACCTGCTGGCTTAACACTATGTGGAAGCCACCAAGGCTTGCAGCTTGCACCCTCTGAAGCAGTGACCCAAGCTGTACCTGTGCATCTTTCAGCCATGGCTGGAGCTGGAGCTTCAGGAATGCAGTCAGCAGTGTCCTGAGGATGGACATAGCAGCGGGGCCATTGGGCTGGAGAAGGAAACCATTCTTTTATCCCAGGCTTCAGGGCCTGTGATAGCAAGGGCTGCTGCAAAAGTCTCTGAAATGCCTTCAAGACCTTTTTAACATTGTATTGGCTATTAGCACTGAACTCCATTTTATGCACGTTTCTGAAGCCTTTTTGAACTTTCCCACTGATAATCAGCTTTTCTTTTTGACCACTTGGCCAGGCTGCAAATTTTCCAAACTTTTAAGCTCTCCTTCTCATTTAAATATGTTTCAGCTTGAGGTCATTTCTTTGGTCACATATAGGACCACAGGCTGTTTGACACAGACTGGACACGTCTTAAGCTTTGCTGCCTAAAATTTCATTCCACCAAATACACTCTAAATTATCACCCTGATGTTCAAATTTTCACAGGTCTCCACATTAGGGGCATCATGCAGCAACGTTCTTTGCTAAGGAAAAAACAAAAGTGACCTTGGTTCCTGTTCCCAGCAAGCTCCTCATTTTCATGTGAGACCTTCTAAGCCTGGTGATCACTGTCCATCCTTCTGTCACCTTTTTAATTATAACTATTTAACAAGTCTCTACATTGGACCAAAGTTTTCCTCATCTTCCTGTCTTCTTCCAAGACCTCCAAACTCTCCAACCTCTGGCCATTACACACTTCTCAACCTGCTTCTACATTTTCAGCTACGTTTGTCACAGCCTGGCAATGTGGTAAAAGAAGAAAAGTCCATTTCAGGAGAAAAACTAACGCAGGCTTCACATATTTGCCTGAAAAGAAGCTGAGTGCTGATTGCCAAGAGACTAGGAAAAAGGCCTTGAAGGCATTTCATAGTTCCACTTTATAGCATTATTTTTTTGTATAATCAGAAAGAAAAGAGGTTGAACTGGCTCATGGTTCTGCAAGCTTTAAATAAATCATAGAGGCTTCTGCTTCTGGGAGGATTCAGGAAGCCTCCCAATCATACCAGAAGACCAAGCAGCAATGGGATGTTTTATATGGCAGAAGTAGAAAAAAAACAGAGAGAGGAAAAAGGTGCCACACGTTGTATAACCCTGTTATACAACCAGATTTCCTGAGAACTCACTATCACAAGGTCAGTATCAAGATGTTGCTTAACCATTGGTGAAAATCTGCCCCCTACCACCCACACCCCTCACTGTTTCCAGGCAGAAGCCTGAGGCAGAGGCAGAGCCACTAGGAAAACCTCTACTAGGGCAGAGCAGAAAAAATAGATGGGCTTGGAGGCCCCACGCAGGAAGTTACCATCCTCAGACCCCAGATTCATAGACCCACCAACAGCTTGCACTCTCAGTATGGAAAAGCTACAGGCACTCAACACCAGCCCAGCCTATGAGGGCAGCCACGGCGGCTACACCCTGCAAACCACAGGTGCACAGCCCTGGTAGAGGTTTTCCATGAGGCTCTGCCTCTGCAGCAGGCTACTCCCCCTTCCTACTGCCCACCACCCTCTCACCACCCTACTGCCAGCCTACTCCTCCCCACCCTACCCATTTATTTTCCCTTTCACCCCTACCAACCTCCTGTTTGTGATTAAATCACCTCCAACCAGGCCCCACCTACAACAGTCTGGAATGCTATTCCCCATGAGTTTTTGTAGAGAAACACAGCTGAACCATATTATCCTGACCCTGACACCCCCACATCTCATGTCCTTCTCACACAGAAAAATACAAACATGCCTTTTCAAAAGTTTCAAAAAGTCTTAACTCATTCCAGCAGTAACTCAAATGTAGTAAGTTCAAGTCTCATCCAGAACAAGACCAATCCCTCTGCCTATATGTCCCTGAATGTAAAAGACAATTCTTTTCTTTCAAGTTTAAACGATGGCACAGGCACTGGGTAAGCTTTCTCAAAGCAAAGGGAAGGTTTTCCCAGAAAAATAACACAAATGGGACACAGGCCCAATCCGACTCCAAAACCCAGCAGGACAGCATTCGTTTATCATGAGAACTCACTATCACACAGACGGCATTAAGGAGATAGTATTTAACCATTTGTGAAGGATCTGCCACCCGTCCCCATGTTTCACCTTCACTCACACCATGAACCTCCGTTCCCCCACATCCCCCTTCCAACCCCCATTCTCTACCATGATTAAATCATCTTCTACCAAGCCCCACATTTAACATTCCTCATTACAATTCAACATGAGTTTTGGTAGGGACACAGAGCCAAATCATATTATTCTCCCTTTGGCTCCCCAATCTCACATCCTTCTCATACTGCAAAATACAATGATGCATCCTCTACAGTCCCCCAGTGTCTGAACTCATTCCAGCATTTACTCAAATGTCCATTTGTGAAGGATCCACCCCCTGCCCCTGCCTTTCACCCCCAACCCCACCACAATCACCCCAACCCTCCCCAACCCCTAATCACCACCACTCTCCCCACCCCCCCAACCATCCCACCTCCACTCTCCACCATGATTAAATCACCTTCCACCAGCCCCCACCTTTAACATTTCCCATTAAAATTCCATATGAGTTTTGGTAGAGACACAGAGCCAAAACATATTATTCTGTCCCTGGTCCCCCAAAGTTCATGTCTTTCTCACATTGCAAAACGCAATGATGCCTTCCCTAAAGTCCCCCAAATCTTAACTCATCCCAGCATTTACTCAAATGTCTAAAGCCCAAAGTCTCTTCTGAGACAAGGCTGCCATACTTTCTGCCCTGAGCCTCTGAAATACAAAGCAAGTTAACCACTTCCAAGGTACAATGATTGTACAGGCATTGGGTAAGCATTCCAAGCCAAAAAGAAGAAATTTGTCAGAAAGAAGCACAAAACACAGATGAGACTTAAAAACCCCCTGCACGTCAAAAACACAGAAGGCCAGTCATTCCATCATACAGCTCCAAATCATCTTTTTGGAATCTATGTCCACATCCAGAGCACAGGGTGGTGTGATGGCTGGGATCCCAAGGCCTTGGGCAGCTCTGCACATGTGGCATTGCAGAATCTTCCCCCTACAGCTGACTTCATTGGCCAGGCTGGCGTTGAGTGCCTGTAGCTTTTCAACACTAAGGGTGCAAGCAGCTGGTGGGTCTATGAAACTGAGGTCTGGAAAATGGTGCCTCCCTGTATGGGGACTCCAACCCTATACTTTCCTTGTGTACTACCTGAGTAGAGGTTTACCATGAGGCTCTGCCTCTTGGAAAAGCTTCTGGCTAGACATTCAGGCTTTCCGATATATCCTCTGGAGTCCAGACGAAGGCTCTGAAGCTTCTAGTCCTGTGCTTTATGCACCTGCTGGCTTAACACTATGTAGAAGCCACCAAGGCTTGGAGCTTGCATCCTCTGAAGGAGTGATGCAAGCTGTACCTGTACATCTTTCATCCATGGCTGAAGCTGGAAAAGGAGCTGCAGGGATGCAGGCAGTAGTGTCCTGAGGCTGCACACAGCAGTGGAGCCATGGGGCTGGGCCAGGAAACTATTCTTTTCTCCTAAACCCCAGGGCCAGTGACAGCAAGGACTGCTACAAAGGTCTCTGAAATGCCTTCAAGGCCTTTTTCCCATTGTCTTGAATTACTAGCATTGGGCTCCTTTTTATGCAAATATCCTAAGCCTTCTTGATTTTCCCCCTGAAAATCAGCTTTTCTTTTTGACCACTTGTCCAGATTACAAATTTTCCAAATGTTGAAGTTGTGTTTCTCATTTAAATATAAGTTCCAACTTATGGTCATTTCTTTCATCACACATAGGAGCACAGGCTGTTCGATGTAGGCAGTACAACTCTTGAGCTTTGCTGCTTAGAAGTTCATTCCACCAGATACACCCTAAATCATCACCCTCGAGTTCAGTTTCACAGATCTCCCGGGAAGGGTCACTGTGTAGCCAATTACTTTGCTAAGTCAAAACAAAAAAACCTTGGCTCCTTTTCCCAGTAAGTTCCTCATTTTCATCTGAGACCTTACAAGGCTGGTCTTCACTGTCCATCCTTCTGTCAGCCTTTTACTCACAACTATTTAATAAGTCTCTGCAATGGTCCAAACTTTCCCTCATCTTCCTATCTTCTTCCAAGCTCTCCAAACTCTCTAACCTCTGGCTACTACCCAATTTGGAACCTGCGTCTACACTGTCAGCTATCTTTGTTGCAGCCTGGCAATGTGGTAAAAGAAGAAAAGTCCATTATCAGGGGGAAACATCAAGATGGCCTCCAATATTTGCACTGAAAAAAGCTCAGTGCTAATAGCCAAGAGAATGGGGGAAATTCCTCGAAGTCATTTCATAACTTCACTTCACAGCATTAATTTTCTGTATCTACATAAAGAAAAGAGGTCTAATTGACTCACAGTTCTTCAGGCTGTAAAGAAAGCATAGTGGTTTCTGCTTGTAGGGGGACTCAGGAAGCCTCCCAATTATACCAGAAGGCCAAGCGGCAATGAAATACTTCATATGGCAGGAGTAGAAGCAAGACAGAGAGAGGAAAGAGGTGAGACATCCTGTTATACAACTATATCTCATGAGAGCTCACTATCAGGAGATCAGCATCAAGAAGATTGTGGTTAACTGTTGGTGAAGGATCTGCCCACCTCCCCATATCCACCACCCACTGTTTCCAAGCAGAAGCCTGAGGCAGAGACAGATCCCCTTGGAAAACCTCTACTAGGGCAGTACAGAAGGAAAATATGGGCTTGGAGCCCCCACGCCACCATCCTCCAGACCCAAGAGTCATGGACCCACCAACAGCTCACACCCCCAGTGTGGAAAAGCTTCAGGTACTCAACACCAGCCCAGCCCATGAGAGCAGCAGCAGGTGCTAAACCCTGCAAAGCCACAGGTGCAAAACCACAGGTGCACTGCCTTAGTAGAGGTTTTCCATGAGCCTCTGCCTCTGTGGCAGGCTACTCCCTTCCTGCTACACACCACCCTACAGCCAGCCTACTCCTCCCCACCTTACCCACCTGTTTTTACTTCCAACCCCACCCCTCTCCCATCCATGAATAAATCACCTCTCACCAGGCCCCACCTGCAACATTCGGGATTACAATTACATGTGAGTTTAGGTAGGGACACACAGCTAAACCATATTATTCTGACCCTGATCCCCCAAATATCATATCCTTCTCACAGAGTAAAATACAATCATGCCTTTTCAAAAGTTGCCAAAAGTCTTAAGTCATTTCAGCATTAACTCGAATGTAAAAAGTTCCACGTCTCACCTGAGAAAAGGCTACAGGCCCTTTTGCCTATAAGTCCCTGAATTTAAAAGGGAGTTCTTTTCTTTCAAGGTACAATGATGGTACAGGCATTGGGTAAGTTTTCTCAATCCAAAGGGTAGAGGTTTGCCAGGAAAATAACACAAATGGGATCACAGGGCCAATGCAAGTCCAAAACCCAGGAGACCAGTATCCATTACATCTCACAGCTCCAAAACCATCACGAGAACTCACCATCATGAGGAAAGGATTAAGGAGATGGTGTTTAACTATTTGTGAGGGATCATCCCCCCACCTCCACTTTTCACCCCTCACCCCCAGCATAATCCACCCATCCTCCCCAATCTCCAGCTTCCAACACCCAGTGCCCTCCATGATTAAATCACCTTCCACCTGGCCCCAATTTTAACATTTCTGATTACAATTCCACACGAGTTTCCATAGCGACACACAGCCGAATCTTATTATTCTGTCCCTGCCTCCCTAAATCTCATGTCCTTCTCACTTTGCAAAATACAGTGATGCCTTACTTACGATTCCCCAAGCCACTATGCTTTTTTTTTACAGCCTGCAGAACCATCAGCCGATTAAACCCCTTTTTGTTATGATCATACAGAAAATTAGTACTGTGAAGTGAAGCTATGAAACGCCTTCAATGACTTTTCCCCATCGTCTTGGCTAAGACCTCAAAGGTCTTAACTCATTCCAGCATTTACTTCAATGTCTGAAGCCCAAAGTCTCATCTGAGAGAAAGATGCAGTCCCTTCTGTTCCTGAGCCTCTGAAATACAAAGCAAGTTATCTATTTCCAAGGTATGATTGTCCAGGCATTGAGTAAGAATTCCCACCCTAAAGGAAGATTTTTGCCAGAGAGAACAAGGAAACACAAACGGGACTTACAGGTCCCAGGAAAATCCAAAACCCAGCAGGCCAGTTACTCAAACTCACAGCTCCAAAGTCATCCTTTTTTAATCCTTGTCCCACATCCAGGGCACAAGGGCATGAGGGCTGGACTCCCAAGGCCTTGGGCAGGTCTGCACTTGTGGCTTTGCAGTTTTCAGTCCCCACAGCTGCCCTCATGGGCTGTGCTGGTGTTGAGTGCCTGTAGTTTTTACCCACAGAGTGTACAAAGCTCTTGGTGGGTCTATGAGTCTGGGGTCTGCATATGGTGGCCTCCAGTGTGGGGGCTCCAACCCCATATTTTCCTTCTGCACTGCCCTAGTAGAGGTTTCCCAGGAGGCTCTGCTTTTTTGGCAGCCTTCTGTCTGGACATCCAGGCATTTTCATACATCTTCCAAAATCTATATGAAGGCTCTGAAGCCTCTGGGCTAGTGCTCTATGGACTTGCTGGCTTAAGACTATGTGGAAGCCGTGAAGCCTTATAGCTTGTACCCTCTGAAGCAGTGATGCAATCTGTACCTGTCCATCTTTCAGCCAAGGTCGGAGCAGGAGCTGCGGCTGCTGGGATGCAGGCAGCAGTGTCCTGAGGCTGCACACAGCAGCAGGGCCATGGGGCTGGCCCCAGAAACCATTCTTCTCTCCTAGGCCCCAGGGTCTGTGACACCAAGGGCTGCTGCAACCATCTCTGAAATGCCTCCAAGGCTTTTTCCCCCCATTGTCTTGGCTATTAGCACTGGCCTCCATTTTATGCAAATTTCTGGAGCCTTCATGAATTTTCCCCCTGAAAATCAGCTTTTCTTTTTGACCACTTGGCCAGGCTGCAAATGGTTCTAAACTTTTGAGCTCTGCTTGTCATTTAAATATAAGTTCCAACTTGAGGTCATTTCCTCAGTCACACATAACCTCGGTCACACAAGAACACGGGCTGTTTGATGCAGACAGGGTCCCCCTTGTGCTATGTTGCCTAGAAGTTCATTCCACCAGATTTGCACTAAATCATCACCATCAAGTTTAAAGTTTCACAGATCTCGAGGGCAAGGTCGCCCTGCAGCCATGTTCTTTGCTACAGCAAAACAAAAGTAACCTTGGCTCCTGTTCCCAGTAATTTCCTCATTTTCATCTGAGACCTTGTAAGCCTGGCCTTCACTGTCCATCCTTCTGCCAGCCTTTTAATCACAACTATTCAACAAGTGCCTACGATGGTCCAAAATTTCTTTCATCTTCCTGTCTTCTTTCAAGCTCTCCAAACTCTCCAACCTCTGGCTGTTACCCACTTCTGAACCTGCTTTACATTTTCAGCTATCTTTGTTGCAGCCTGACAATGTAGAAGAAAATGAAGTCCATTTTCGGGGGAAACTTCAAGAAGGCTTCAGATATATGCATTAAAAAGAAGTCCAGTGCTAACAGCCAAGACGATGGGGAAATGTCATTGAAGATATTTCATAGCTCCACTTCGCAGTACTTTATTTTCTGTATGATCATAATGAAAAGGGGTTTAATTGGCTCATGGTTCTGCAGGCTGTAAAGAAAGCATAGTGGCTTCTGCTTCCGGGAGGACTCAGGAAGACTCCCAATCATACCAATAGGAAAACAGCAATGAAATATTTCATACGGCAGGAGTAGGAGCAAGGCTGAGAGAGGAAAGAGGTGCCACACCGTTATATAACCAGATCTCATGAGAACTCACTATCACTAGGTCAGCATCAAGAAGATGGTGCTTAACCATTGGTGAAGGATCCGCCCCACAACACAGCTCCACCTCCTAGTGTTCCAGACAGAAGCCTGCTGCAGAGGCAGAGGCTCTTGGGAATCCTGTACTATGGCAGTGCAGAAGGAAAATAAGGGCTTTGACTGACTATGCAGGAGGCCACCATCCTCGAGACCCCAGATTCATAGACCTACCAACAGTTCACACCCTCAGTATGGAAAAGTGATAGGCTCTCAACACCAGCCCAGCCCATGAGAGCAGCCATGGGGGCTAAAGCCTGCAAAGCCACAGGTGCACTGCCTTGGTAGAAGTTTTCCATGAGCCTCGGCCTCTGCAGCAGGCTACTCCCCATTCCTACTATCCATCATCCTCCCACCGCCCTACAGCCAGCCTATTCTTCCCCACCCTACCCACCCCTTTTTTCTTCCACCCCTACCCCTCCCATCCATGATTAAATAATCTCCCACCAGGCCCCATCTCCAAAATTTGGGATTACAATTCCACATGAGTTTTTCCAGGGGCACACAGCTAAATCATATTATGCTGACCTTGACCCCCCAAATATCATATCCTTTTCACAGAATAAAATACAATCATGCCTTTTCAAAGGTTTCCAAAAGGCTTAACTCCTTCCTGCATTAACTCAAATGTAAAAAGTTCTAAGTCTCATCTGAGATAAGGCTACAGTCTCTTCTGCCTATGAGTCCCTGAAGTTAAAAGGGTGTTTGTTTCTTTCAAGGTACAATGATGGTACAGGTACTGGGTAAACTTTCTCAGTCCAAAGGGAAGAAATTTCCAAGAAAAATAACACAAATGGGACCACAGGCCCAATGGACATCCAAAATCCAGTACGTCAGTGTTCATTCAATCTCACAGCTCCAAAATCATGAAGAGAACTCACTATCAGAAGGACAGCATTAAGGAGATGGTGTTTAACGATTTGTGAAGGATCCACCCCCACCCCTGCCTTTCACCCCCAACCCCACCACAATCTCCTCCAACCCTCCCCACCCCCGATTCCCTCCAACCCTCTCCACCCCAGAATCCCCCCCACCCTCCCGGTGCCCCCAACCATCCAACCTCCACTCTCCACCATGATTAAATCACCTTCTACCAGCCCCCACCTTTAACATTTCGCATTAACATTCCACATGAGCTTTGGTAGAGACAGAGCCAAAACCTATTATTCTGTCTCTGGTCCCCCAAATTTCATGTCTTTCTCACATTGCAAAATGTAATGATGCCTTCCCTAGAGTCTCTCAAATCTTAACTCATTCCAGCATTTACTCAAATGCACAAAGCCCAGAGTCTTATCTGAGACAAGTCTACAGTCCCTCCTGCCCATGAGCCAGTGAATTATAAAGCAAGTTTACTACTTCCAAGGTACAATGATTGTACAGGCAGTGGGTGACTCATAGGATACATAAGTGTCCAAAACCCAGCAGGCCAGTCACTTAATGCTACAGCTCCAAAATCACCATTTTTGAATCCTTGTCCCATATCCATGGCACAGGGCTGTGAGGGCTGAGCTCCCAAGGCCTTTGGCAGATCTGCACTTGTGGCTTGGAAGGGTTCAGCCTCCGTGGCTGTCTCTCATGGACAGGGCTGTTGTTGTGTGCCCATAGCTTTTCCACACTGAGGGTGCAAGCTGTTTGTGGGTCTATGAATCTGGGGTTTAGAGAATGATGCCTCCCTGTGTGGGGGCTTCAACCCTGTAGGTCCCTTCTTTGCTCCTCTAGTACAGGTTCCCCATGAAGCTCTGCCTCTTGGAAAAGCTTCTTCCTGAACATCCAGGATTTTCTGTACATCTTCTGGAGTCTAGATGGGAGTTCCCAAGCCTCTAATCTCTTTCTCTGTGCACCTACTGGCTTAACACTATATGGAAACCATCAAGACTTTGAGTCACCTCTGAAGCAATGACCCAAGCTGTGCCTGTGCATCTTTCAGCCATGGCTGGTGCTGGAGCTGCACGGATGCCGGCAGCAGTGTCCTGCGGTTGAGCACAGCAGCAGGGCCATGGGACTGGCCTAGGAAACCATTCTTTTCTCCTAGGCCCCAGGGCCTGTGACAGCAAGGGCTGCTGCAGACATCTCTAAAATGCTTTCAAGGCCGGTTTCCCACTGTCTTGGCTTTTTGCACTGGGTTCCTTTTTATACAAATACCCTAAGCCTTGTTGAATTTTCCCCCTCAAAATCGGCTTTTCTTTTTGACCACTTAGCCAGGCTCCAAATTTTCCAAACTTTAGATCTCCACTTGAAGTTCCAACTTGAAGTCACTTCTTAGGTCACCCATAAGAACACAGGCTGTTCAATGCAGGCAGGACACCTCTTGTGCTATGCTGCCTAGATGTTCATTTCACCAGATACATCCTAAATCATCACCCCCAAGTTCATAGTTTCACAGATCTCCAGGGCAGGGTCCCCATGCAGCCAGCTTCTTTGCTAAGGCCAATCAAATGTAATCTTGGCTCCTGTTCATAGGAAATTCCTCATTTTCTTCTGAGAACTTTTAGGTCTGGACTTCAGTGTTTACACTTTTGTCAGCCTTCCTATCACAAGTATTTAACAATTCTCTATAGTGGTCCAATATTTTCCTCATCTTGCTGTCTTCTAAGCTTTCCCAACTCTTCTGACCTCTGTCTTTTACCCACTTCTGAACCTGGTTCTACATTGTCAGCTATCTTTATCACAGCCTGGCAATGTGGTAAAACAGAAAAGTCCATTTTCAGGGGGAAAGTTCATGAAGGCTTCAGATATTTGCATGAAAAGAAGCTGAGTGCTGGTTGCCAAGACAAAGGGGAAAGGGCCTTGAAGGCATTTCATGGCTCCACTTCATAGTACTAATTTTCTGCATGATCATAAAGAAAAGAGGTTTAATTGACTCACGGTCCAGCAGGCTGTAAAGGAAGCACAGCGGCTTCTGCTTCTGGGAGGATCAGATCAGGAAGCCTTCCAATCATACCAGAAGGCCAAGGGGCAATGAGATGTTTCAAATGGCAGGGGTAGAAGAAAGACTGAGAGAGGAAAGAGGTGCCACCCCCTGTTATATAACCAGATCTCATGAGAACACACTATCATGAAGACAGCATCAAGAAGATGTTGCCTAACCATTGGTGAAGGATCTGCCTCCCACCCCCACCTCCCACTGTTTCCAGGCAGAAGCCTGCTGCAGATGAAGCATTCTTGGGAAACCTCTACTAGGGCAGTGCAGAAGGAAAATATGGACTTGGAGCCCCCATGCAGGGGGCCACCACCCTCCAGACCCCAGATACATAGACCCACGAACAGCTTGCACCCTCCGTGTGGAAACGCTACAGGCACTCAACACTAGTCCAGTCCATGAGAGCAGCCATTGGGGCTCAAACCTGCAAAGCCACAGGTGCGCTTCCCTAGTAGGGATTTTCCATGAGACTCTGCCTCTGCAGCAGGCTACTACCCCTTCCTACTACCCACCACCCTCCCACCACCACCCTCCCACCACCGTACAGCCAGTCTACTCCCTCCCACCCTACCCACCCCTTTTTCCCTTCCACATCCACCCCCACCCATCCATGATTAAATCACTCCCTCCCACTCCCTGTCATAATCTAATCCCTCCAAACCCTTCCAATCTTTGTTTGCTACCCACTACTGAGCCTGCTTCTACTTTTTCAGAAATCTGTATAGCAGGTTGGCTATGTAGCAATAACAAAAATCCCATTTAAGAGGAAACATTCAAGAAGATTTCAGAAATTTGCATATAAAGAAGCCCTGTGCTAATAGCCAAAACAAAGGGAAAAAGGCCTTGAAGGCATTTCACAGCTCCTCTCTGCAGTTCTACTTTTCTGTATTATTGTAAATAAAAGAGGTGTAATTGACTCATGGTTCTGCAAGCTGTGAAGGAAGTATAGTGTCTTCTGTTTCTGGGAGGAATCAGGAAGCCTCCTGATTATATCAGAAAGCCAAGGGACAATGAGATGTCTCCTAAAGCAGGAGCAGGAGGATGAGATCTGTTAAACAACAAGATCTCATGGGAACTCACTCATTATCAGGAGGATAGCATCAAGGTGATGGTTCTTTATCATTCGTGAAGTATCTACCTGCACCATTTTATGACTAAATCTTTTTCTACCTAGATCTTGCCTGTAACATTACAAAATATAATTCCACATGAGTTTTGGTAGGGACATAGACAAAAACCGTATTATTCTGTCCTTGACCCGATGAATCTCATGTCCTTCTCACATTGCAAAATACAAACATGCCTTGCCAGCAGTCTCCCAAAGTCTTAACTCATTTCAGGATTAACTCAAAGTTACAAAGTCCAAAGTCTCATCTGGGTCAAGGCTACAGTCTCTTTTGCCTATGAGTCTCTGAAATAAAAAGCAGGCATTGTGTAAGCTTTCAATATCCAAAAGGAAGACATTTTCCAGAAAGCTTCTTATTTCTCTCTGAGACCTCCTCAGCCTGGCCTTCACTGTCCATGTTTCTGTCAGGATTTTTGTCACAACCATTGAACCAGACTCTAAGATGGTCCAAAAGTTTTCTCATCTGTCTTCTTTTGAGCCCTCAAACTCTTCCAACCTCCATCCATTACCTGGTTCCAAAGCTGCTTCCACATTTCCAGGTATCTTTATAGCAACGCTCCAGTCCTCATTTGCCATTTTCTGTATGATTTATTTTGAAAAAGAGGTTTAATTGGCTCATGGTTCTAAGCACAGTGCTTCTGCTTCTAGGCCTCAGAAATCTTTCAATAATCATGGAAGGCAAAGAAAGAATCAATTGTCTCACATGGCAAGGGGAAAACACGGAGAGTGGGGAGGTGATATAGAGATTTCAGTGACTACATCTCATGAGAAGTCACTCATTATTGTGAGGATGGTACAAGGGGATGGTGCTGAACCATTCATGAGAAATTTGCCTTCATAATTCAATCACCTTATACCAGGATCCACCTTCCACATTAGGAAATATAATTCAACATGAGATTCGGTGGGGACACATATTCAAATTGCATCATCAATCTTTGAATATAAAGACATCCACAGCAGGCTTTATCCAGCCAACTTCTTTGAGACTCTTTATAGAGTTTGAAGTCTAGAGCATGTACACTAAAATATTCATACTTCGAAAAGCAATAAAGTGGTATTATCATTTTCCAAACGTTACAGCAGTAGTTTAGGCATTCACAGTATGATTTAGTTCACGATTGCTACTGTTTCTATTCTATCACCATATTAACTGTTTCCTATACAATTCTGTATTCAGCTGGATTTCAGTTGAGCACAAAACCATCCTTGTACTAGCTCTTTGCTAGTGTTATTATTCTGCTGTAGAAAGTATCCTTGAACTGGAAACCGTCCACGATCGAGTATCGAGTCATTCAATACTATCAATTCCTGGGTGACTTTTTGAAAAAGTAGTATCTCTTGTTGCAAGAAATGCTGCATCTGTGAGTCCATGTCTCTCACTGGAATTGGATGGAAGTGGTGAATTTCAGCCAAAGTGGCCAAAGAAATCCTGTTCCTGTGATTCTGACGTCATCAGCCTCTGCACCTCTGTCTTCCCTTCTGCCACGTGTTGCCTGCTCTCCATGACTTTGGTAAGAGCTTCCTTGTGTATGTGGATGATGTCCAGGATGTTGGTCTGGTGTCCCTGAGACAGCACTAACAGGTCCATGGCTGGGTCCAGGTCCTTCCTGGACTGACCGGCAAAGAGCTCACTGACAGAGTGGAAGGCATCTATACTGAAGTGGATGGCCTGGTCCAGCTCCAAGGCCTGGCTGAGGCTGAAGGAGAACTGTCAGGCTTCTGATGCTCTTTCTCAAAGCCTGCCACCACTCATTGGCTGTGAAGTTGAGCTGAGTGCCCTGTTGTCCATCTTCTTGGTGAAGCACTTGAAGCCGTCAATCTTGCTCTCCCACTCCTAAAAGTTGAGTGTCACACTGGGGGTGGGCTCAGGGCCAGGAAGAATCTGGCACTCACCATCTCATCCTTCTCAGCCTTCCTCTTGCCCTGTCTCCAGGCTATCTCTTCAGTGCTGGTGGGGCACATCAGGAAGTGACAAAAAATGTGGCACTGCACCTGCATCCAGAAGCTGGCTATATGCTTCATCTACAAGATTGGGCCCTTTCTGCACTTGAACATAGATCCACTTCACCATAGATGCCTTCCACACTGTCAGTGAGCTCTTTGCCCATCAGCCCAGGCAGGATCTGGACCCAGTCATGGACCTGTTAGTGCTGTCTCAGGGACACCAGGCCAACATTCTGGACATCATCCACATACACAAGGAAGCTCTTACCAGAGTCCTACTCAAGATGGCCTGTGGTCTGCCTCTTGGCACCTGAGAAGCCCACAGTGCTGTAGAAGCCCCGATGCTTGGACTGGAGCCCCAAAGGTGGCACACACCCCAGTTCTGAGCCTGCTGCTCATTTCCTCTATGTGGCTCCATTTGCAGCACATTTGTTGCACTGAGGCCTGTGCATGCCAGGCAAAGCCAAGCTGGCTCAAAGAGCAACCAGCCACCTCTGCAAGGGTGTGCCAGGAGCCAGTGGACCAGCCACCAACGTCACTCCCTGCCAGTCAGGGTAAATCAGTTATTCTGCCCTGGAGGTGGATCCCCAGTGCCATCTGCTTTTCCTCAGGCCTCCACTCCATCAGCTATCAGGTGGTGGTCACTCAGACTGTGGGAAACTGGCCATCCCTGTTTCCTTGAGTGGGTGAGGTTGGTGACTGCTCCACCTGCTCCTGGCACAACCTTGCAGAGGTGGCTGGTTGCTCTTTGAGCCAGCTTGGCCTTGCCTGGCATGCACAGGCCCCAGGTACTGAGAAGCTGCTCCGAGTAAGTTTGTCTTGGGCCAAATTCTACCTCTGGCCAGGGCCACAGAAGGCCGAGTCCCCTGGGTGGTAATCCTGGCTGCTGCAGGGGGGCCCATTGTGCCCCTCCCCTCCCAGGGCTCAGGATGAGGTCCGACTGGGACAGGATGCTTTAGGTATGGGACTTGTGCCCCAGGAGGGGACCTCTGTCACACACGTTGGGTGAGAATATGTATGGCATGCTGCTGGCTGCCAGGGCTGTTGGGATGCACGTTCACCCTTCCCTTCAGGGACCTCAAAGTGACCAGCTTCCCCTTTATGAATGACTTCCCAAGGCCCAGGAGCCATTTAGGGCTGCAGAGCAGCTGGCTGCATGCTGCCCTGGCTTCTTCCATGTTGTGCTGGTCACTACCTACCAAGGGGGGTCAGATGCAGGCACAATGTAGGACGATTGTCTCTGGACCTGTGTCTTGGTTATCATGGAGCTAGACTGGGCCTGGTGACAGGGCCCTGATGGGGTTGCCCTCTGTGGTCACGGAGGTGAACAGAAAAGATGCAGAATGGAATTGCTGCGAGGATGAATGAGATGACTGTCAGCACATAACAGGCAGCTGGTGAGTGTTCAGCGATTACCCTCAGTAGCTGCCCAGAGGCCAAAACCACCCACCTGATAGTGACTTTTCCCAAGCCAGGAGGAAGAGAAAAGAGCAGGTCCCACTCACCTGAATCTGATCAGTGAGCTGTGTTGAGATGTGCCTCTCATCTAGAAAATGGTCCTTCACGCAGAGCTACTCACAGACACTGATGTGTGTCTCTAACTGCTCCACAACACAGAGGCAATGGGGACTCAGCAACAGTGACATTGTGGGGTGACACAACCCACCACCATGGGAGTCTGCCTCGATCAACAGGGCCCAGAGTCAGTGTCCTCTATCCCCTGAACTGACATGTGTGTATGCAATGTATTTGTGTATGCATGTGTGCCTGTGTGTGTGTGTGTGTGTGTGTATGTGTGTGTTTGTCTTGCTTCTCTGGACAGGCCTAGCTTCTCCACTCATGGGTGCACCCAGGTCCTCATCACTGTCACCTTAGAGCATTAGAGCCTCTATAGGTGCTCCCCAATCTCTGCCCACTCCACCCATGGTGGTCCTGGGGATGCAGACAGAGGAGGGGCACTGCATAATGCTGAGAGGGCTGGCACCCTCTCTAGGTGGAACACAGGTCATTTGTAAAGTTGTAGGTCTGCCAAGCAGTATTGGATTCAACACATCTTCTCACCTTCTCTTTCCAGCCACCCTCCAGGGTGCCCTGACTCACTTTCCCTGCAGATGGAGGCAAGGAGGCTCCACAGACAACCCCCCTGCCTGAGGTCACATAGTGGCCAGCAGGCTAGGTACTGACCAACTGCCCCTGACCAGGTTCCCAGTGATGAGTGATGAGGCCCCTAATGACCACTCCTCCATTGACCAGGTCCCACTGATCAAGTCCCCACTGACCATGTCTTCCTAACCAGGCCCACACTTAATAGGCCTCATGGGCCAGACCCCACTGACCAATTTTCCACTGACCTGGTCCCCATTGACAAGACCGGGTTCCCACTGACAAGACCACAATTTACCAGGTTGCTGCCCACCCGACCCCCCACTGAACAATTCTCCATGAACGAGTACCCAGCTGACCGAGCCCTCTCTGACCAGGCCCTCACTGACCAGGCTCCAAGCCACTAAGGCCCCACACTGACCAGGCCTGTGATATATTGTGTATGCCCCACCAACCAGTTTTTCATTGTTTATGTTCCAACAGATCCGACCCCACTAAAAAAGCCACCACTGACTAGGTCCCCCCACTGACTAGGCTTCCAATGACTAGGTCACCAGGTCCCCACTGATGAGGCCTTTACTGAGGAGGCCGCCACTAACCAGGCCCCTGCCGATCAGGTCCCAAATGACTAGGTCCTGATGACCAGGTCATCTCTGACCATGGTCCACTGACCAGGCCCCGGAGCAACGGGGTTCAAAGTCTCATTACAATGTCCCCCTCAGCTCATAGACCCTCCCTCCCTGCATGTGTGCCCAGAGGTCAGGCCCTGGGTTTTTTTTTGGGACATGGCCTTTCCTCCAAGATACAGGGAGAGACAGTTGGTCTCAGGCTCCAGGTTCCCAGCTCCACACTCACCCCAAAGGCCCTCTGGGCCCGTCTCAAAGGAGAAAGTGAGGTGGCCTGACACTGCCTGGACACACCATCTACCCTATTCCTGAGTGTCAGAGTGTGAAGAAGGGAGGGACATTTGGCAGATAAGGCACGCTGTGCTGTTGGGTCTCTCAGGGCCCTTCCCACAGAGCCCCGATCTAAAGACACAACACAGAGGCTACAGGAAGACTAATCCAGAACCTCTGAGACAGCCAGGGTCCACATGAGGACTCTCCCCAGACAGCCAGAAGGCCCTTTGCTAGTTTCTTGGTACCTCAGTGGATGTGGCAGTGGTTCTTCTGTTGGGGACCAGTGAGTACACACTGGGGAGGGCTCACCTGTGCTTCCTCAGTGGCTCCACCTCTGCTTCTAAAAAAAATTACTCATTCCAGAGCTGGCGCAGAGAAAATACAAGCTGAGCTTAGAACATCTTCTGCCAGAAAGTAAAAAAGTACCGACAGAGTAATGGAGACAAATCAAAGAGACATAAAGTCAGCTTGGAATGTCTACTACTGGCCTAATCTTGGGGAATTGGAGCATCAGAATCATGAGCTTTCCTTCTCCCTTATTTATTGGTTTTATTTCTCCATGTAGAACAAAGAAGAGAATAAGAAAATAATCATCTGGTAACCATCATAGTAATAATTGTTCAAACACAAGTCATCCATGAAATGCTAAATCTAGTGGGTTCTGAGGAGTAACCAGATATTTACAGAGCCTCAAAGTATCTCCATACAAAATACAGTTGAACTACAGAAAGAAAATTGTAACATTAGCATGGACAAAGCTGGCAGGTACTCCTTAACTCTCCTAAGTAATAAAAACTGTAAAATGCAAATAAGCCTTCGATGACCTTTACTAACCTTTACTAAAGTATCAATGATGACTTGGTTGTTTAAACAGCTGACATTTGGGCAATTTGAGTATGTCAAACTCAATAATACTGGTTTTCATTTGCAAGATCCACTTAAAACTTAAGGAGGCCAAAAAACATCATTTAAAATACCCTATAAATTATAATCATACATATGATACAAAAATATCCTACTTCAGTAAATATTGGAATGTTATATATTTTATGAGAAACAATTAAAATGTGTAAATAGCCCAGTAATAAAATTTTATAATCTTTTAAATCATCATACAATTTTTCCTTAAGACTTTATGGTTAAATATTCTCTTCATTAGATGTGGCTTACCCGTGGATTCTAGAGAAGAAAGTAGATGGGAGCAAGTGTCCAATACAGCAACAGCTGGAAAGAAAAATAAAGAATTTTGTTCTTTACCTAAAACACTTCAGTTAACTAAGTGTGAGTTTAAAAACTAAAGACTTGAGAACTTTATCAGAGTTAATAAGAATGAGAAATATGTATGTACATTTACAATACAAAATTACTATTTAATAATTTACACATGGCATTAATTCTAATTGTGTTTAAATATCAGAGCTTTTTCAGTCTTCATTCATGTAATCAACAGCCACATGCTAAGGTACTAGAACCAGCACTGGAATTACAAGATGAATATGGCATGGTCCACCTCTCAACAGTCATAAGCTATAACCTAAAAAACAGACAGGCAGGCAATGTCCATATAAAGTCATAGATATCATGACAGGTATACAGCAGGGCACTACTGGAACACAGAGAAGGGACATCTACCCACTTTTATGTCAATATCATGGGCTTTCTGGTGGAGGAGATAACATAGGTTGATACCTGAAGGACAAGGAAAAGCTTCCCAGATAGAGGAAAGAGGCAAAGGCAAAGAGCCTGAGGTGACGAAGAGCCCTGCAGAGTTCCACTCCATCCAGTTTGGTGCTAGAGCAAAGGGCAGAGTGCAGTAAGTGGTGAGAAACAAGGCTGAGTAACTTGACAAGAATTACATTGACATGGGTGTTTTTATTTCATGGTGAAAAATTTGGAACTTTTCCTGAGAACAAGTGTAAGCCAATGACACAGTAAATTAGAGGAGATTTAAAATGTCACCTGTCAAGTGACTGCTTATGAAGGGTTATTGCTCAGCTAAGTATTTCTGAATGAGTCTTAGGTCTGTTGGCCTTCAATCTCTACTGAAACCCTGAGAACTTGATGATGCATTTGTTTTCTGAGAATCGTTTCAGTGTGCTGGCTGACAGTTCCATGAGGATGGCAAAACTTAAGAAAGTGTAGAGCCAGTGAAAAAGAGATGCACAGACTTCTTGGGAACTGTTTAAGCTTTGGAACATGATGAATTTACGGTGCATAAGTACAGTCTTCTCTGTGAAAGTTTTTGTTTTCACATCTTTCATTAGATGTGTGTAAGAAAAAAATATTGATGTAGTATCTACTAACCCAAGAATGAAAAGGAATGCCATTTGCTATTTACACTTTATTTCTAAAATAAACCTAAATTTAATTAATAAATTTTGTCAACGTACTTCTCTTTGTTTCTCTAATTATTTATTCTACACAGTCCGGCCCCATCTAAAATAAGTAAAAATAATAATAATGTCTAAATTAAACAAGAAACATTATCATGAAAATCATGTATCACTTACAAAATGTGGCCTTTAGTATTTTTAGTGACTAGACATAACTTGAAGTTTGCTTAAATAGAAAAATAATCACATAAATAAAATAAAATTTCTACTCATTTTAAGTTTAGATAACAGAGGATGTATATGTGTAATGCTGTTTAGAGTAATCTGAAAAAAATGCAGTTAATATTGATCTATTGCATATACATGATTTTAGAAAGGTAGTGTTTTATTAGTACAAAGGTTAAACAATGGCCAGGCATGGTGGTTCATACCTGTAATCCCAGCACTTGGGGAGGCCAAAGCAAGCAGATCACAAGGTCAGGAGATCGTGACCATCCTGGCCAACATGGGGAAACCCCATCTCTACTAAAAATACAAAAATTAGCTGGGCGTGGTGATGTGCACCTGTAGTCCCAGCTACTTGGGATACTAAGGCAGGAGAATTGCTTGAAGCCAGGAGGTGGAGGTTGCAGTGAGCCAAGACTGCACCACTGCACTCCAGCCTGGTGACAGAGTGAGACCCTGTCTCACAAAAAAAAAAAAAAAAAAAAAAAAAGATTAAGTAATTAAAGCCGTCTTTTGCAATGAATGCATTTCTTTGAAATTCTTAGAAAACTCTGCCTTTATAAAAGTTTAATCCATTTTTTACTTCAATAAATTTTATCTTAAAAAGAAATTTCTGTTCTCTACTTATAGTAAACTTTTCTTTTTTTTTCTAGTTTGTATTCTAAATTAACGTGGTACCTCTGTAAGTTTCTTCCAAAGGCATATTGAGGGATACCGAGGTTTGCAGTACAATTAAACCCATCACACAGGTTGTGAGCATAGGACCCAAGAAGTAGTTTTTCAACCCTGGCCAACTCTGTCCCTCCCCGTTCTTATTTCCCAGTGTCTATTATTCCCACCTTTATGACAATGTGCACCCAATATGTAGCTCCCACATGAGTGAAAACATGAGATATTTGGTTTCTGTTTCTGCGTTGGTTTGCTTAGGATAGTGGATTCCAGCTGTATTCATGTTGCTGCAAATGACGTGATTTTGTTCTTTTCATGGCTGCATAGTATTCCATGGTATATATGGAATTTTCCAATCTACCTTGGATTTTCAATCTACCTTGGATGTACCTGGATTGACTCCACGTCTTTGCTATTGTGAATAGTGCTGCAATGAACATACATGTGTATACATCTTTTGTTACAATGATTTATTGTCCTTTTGGTATACCCCTAGTATAGTAATGGGGTTGCTGCATCCAACAGTCATTCTTAGTTCTTAATTTCCAAACTGCTCTCCATAGTAGCTGAATTAATTTACATTGCCACAAACGGTTTGTGTTCCCTTTTCTCCACAGCCTCCCCAACATCCTTTTTTAAGTTTTTATTTATTATTTGTTTTTAACAAAAGTCATTGTGACTGGTGTGAAATGGTATCTCATTGATGTTTTGTTTGGCATTTTTCTGATGATTAGCAATGGTAAGCATTTGTTAATGTTTGTTGGCCACTTACGTGTGTTATTTTGAGAACTGTCTGTTCATGTCCTTTGCCCATTTTTAATGGTCTTATATATTTTTCGCTTGTTGATTTGTTTAGGTCTCTTATGGATTCTGGATAATAGGCGTTTGCTATATCCATACTTTGTGAATATTTTCTTCCATTCTTTTAGGCTGTCTGTTTAATCCCGTGATAGTTTCTCATGCTGTGCAGAAGCTATTTAGCTAAATTAGATCACACTTGTCAATTTTTGTTATTCTTGCAATTGCTTTTGAGGACTTAGCCACAAATTAATTGACAAATATGATAGCCAGAAGAGTATTTCCTAGGTTTTCTTCCAGGATTTTTATAGTCATATGATGTACTCTTATGTAAGGAAAGCACAAACCTTTTTTTTGTTCTGTTTTGAGACAGAGTCTGCATCACCAAGGCTATAGTGCAGTGGTATCATCTTGGCTTACTGCAACCTCTGTCTCCTGGGTTCAAGTGATTCTCCTGCCTCAGCCTCCTGAGTATCTGAGATTACACCTGCCTGCCAACACGCCTTGCTAATTTTTGTAATTTTACTAGAGACAGGTTTCATCATGTTGGCCAGGCTGGTCTCAAACTCCTGACGTCAGGTGATTCACCTGCCTCGGCCTCCCCAAATTTTGGGATTACAAGTGTGAGCCACCATGCCTGGCCAAGCACAAAGCTTTTAACATAAAAATGGAAATGAATATTTTAGTCTTTTGTTTAATTCATAAAATGCAATTATTTTGGATTCTACTAAATAATAAACATCCATATGTGGCAAAGTGTTTGGATGCCAATCATTCAGTTGTGATTATGAGTGGGAAGAATTGAGATGGTGCAAATAAACTTTTTTAAATTTTTTTTAATTTTCAAGATGGAGTCTTGCCCTGTCACCCAGGCTGGAGTGCAGTGGTGCAATCTCAGCTCCTGCAACCTCCGTCTCCCAGGTTCGAGCAATTCTCTGCCTCAGCCTTCCTAGTAGCTGGGATTACAGGTGCCCACCACCACACCAGGCTAATATTTTTTTTTTGTACTTTTAGTAGAGATGGGGTTTCACCATCTTGGCCAGGCTGGTCTTGAACTCCTGACCTCGTGATACACCTGCCTCAGCCTCCCAAAGTGCTGGGATTACAGGCATGAGCCACCACACCTGGCTGGTGCAAATAAACTTTAAAAGTGGCATGGGCCGGGTGCGGTGGCTCATGCCTGTAATCCCAGCACTTTGAGAGGTTCAGGCAGGCAGATCGCAAGGTCAGGAGTTCAAGAAGAGCCTGGCCAATATGGTGACACCCTGTCTCTACTAAAAATGCAAACATTAGCTGGGTGTAATGGTGGGTGCTTGTAGTCTCAGCTACTCAGGAGGCTGAGGCAGGAGAATCACTTGAACCCGGGAGGTGGAGGTTGCAGTGAGTGGAGATGACACCAAGACACTCCAGCCTGGGTGACAGAGTGAGACACTGCCTCAAAAAAAAGAAAAAAAAATGTGGTATGAACCACAGCTAAACTACAATCAATTAGAGAGTAAGCCAAAGCATCTCAAAGTATATCATCAGTTATCAGGCAATAACATGCAATTTTTCTATAACCTAACTGAAATGCAGCTTTTAAAGACATTTCAAACGTGTCAATTTAGTCACATTTATTGAATAAAGTTAGCAAATGGATATCTCTTGAAAATGAGAGCTCCAGGGAATTAAAAAATGTAAAGTTCCCATTTCCTTTCTGTGTTAACACAGCTAATTATGATCTTTACTTCACATGCAAAAGTCAACAGAACAACTCAGTATTTCTCCAAATTATAAACAAGAATTACGCTAGAGAAATGAAACCCTAAAGAGAAACGGTCATATAACTAACCTCAGTCAAGTAGTTCTGGCAGTTATTTGATGTCTGAGGTTTGAAGTAGGAATTCTTACGGGCATTTGGGGAATATATTTTCTCTTGAGTCCTATACTAGTAAGATTTTCAACACAAGGTGACTCTCGACCTCGCCTTGTAGGAAGAGTGCTGAGAAAATATTTCACCTGCTCTTTCTCCATAAAGAGCTGATACTGATCATTGCTATTTTCTTATTCGATCTGTAAAGATAGCAAAGACAAATGCTTAATATTTCATTTTTCCTTAAATGATTCTTAATGACTTGCAGTTTTTAAAAACTTACCCTGAGAGTAAACCAAATTACCCACTAAATAGTGTTTTCACACAGAAGATGTGTGTAAGAGCATACCTGTTGTAAGGAATTATAATTTTAAAATCGTTCTAAAGAAGCACCATTGTTTCTAAGGTGATTTCTACTGAACAAGCAGTTCAAACAAAGTAGACAGGGAAGAGAAATGGCTATCAGTGATGTATGGCTCAACAGGTAAAACTTCCTGCCTTCTAAAATGGCTCTACTTGTAAGATTCTGAAGATTCCATTAGAAATACTTGTATTTAAAGGGTAATAGTGTGGGAAAATGAATATGTTGATTTGCTTGATTATAAGAACCACTTCACTAGAAATAATTATATCAAAACATCATGTTGTACTCCTTAATGTAGGTTAAGAAAACTAAAATGAAAGAAAAAAAAATCTAGGAATACTTGTGTTTAGTAAACCAGTTTTAGATTTCACTCTTGTACATTTCACCCATTATCTAGGACCAATTAAACATTTGGCACTGAGGAATAATTCAGAGCAACAACTCCTAGGGGAGAACTAGATTGTCTGGTTGGTGATCAAAAAGAACAAAAGCATCTCTGAAGGCAATTAGCCCCCAACACTGTGACCAAGGCCCTGGAGGTGGGGCATGTTCTTTCTGCCTTCCACACACCGCTTCAGGCTGAACAAGGTGTTATTTTTTAACCGCTTTGTGAATTACACTTCTTTAAATTCCTGTGATATTTATTCCCTATTTCACAAGGGTGCCTTTCTGCAACATCTTGAATATGTTACACAAATAGTCTTTCTTGAGGCACCCTCTGGTGATGATACTAAAGATCACAATCAAAAACAATTGTGCCCAGAGTAGCAGTACCACTTTGCATTTAGGTTGTGATCCACTGAAAAGTAAATTAAACACATTAATATTTCTATTTAGGGAAATTCTGACAAGTAATTTTATAACAAGATCACTTCATTAATTATAAAGCTTCAAAAATACTTAGTGAAAAAAACTAACAGATTAGGTTAATTACATGAGACTTTTCAGGAAAAAAAGCCATACAAAAGCAAAAAAAAAAAAAAAGAGAGGAGAGACAAAATCTATCTTTGACTAACATTTTAAAGGTAAAATTATTTACTAACATTATTTTTCAAAATTACATTGTCAAATTAGCATTCACTTCCTTCTAATCTCCTGAAACCATCTCACTAAAAATTATGCTTTTGAAACAAATTAATGAGCTTAATTCATTTTCTATGAGTGTATGTTTTGACTTACTTAGTTAATTTTTTTGACATGGAACTGTTAGCTTTCAATGCTGCTGCAAAGGCTTCCTTATATTCTTCTAACTCAGTTGTAACCTCTTCATAAGCAGTTTTCATTTTGTAGAATTTACATTCCACATCTTTAAGTGTGAGTTCCTTCTTATTTAGTGAAGCTGTATTATATCCTTGTTTAACTGCTCTAATTGTTTTTTATATTGTGCTTGTTCCTAAAACAGAGGAAAAGAATACACTTTTAAAACAATTATAACCTAATTATTATGTTTGTTGCCTTTCATTTTGAGTCAGTGATTCAAAGAGTATTTTTGAATATGTTAAAAAAGAGGATGAAGTTTAAAATATTTCAGCAATATCAAAACTAATAACTGAATTCAGAATTAAGTCTGATTTGTAAAAATTTGAAATCGTAATTATGCTAGTATTAATGTAATCTGGTCATATAAAAAGTAATAGAATCCATTCATAGTTTTAAAAAGTGATCAATGAACACTGTAGCTTAAGACCAATTCATAATTATCACATAATTTCTAAATCACAATTTTTTCCTATGCCAACTGGTCTTAATCATCAAATGACTCCATAATGAGAATCATTACTCTGAAAGATTGATTTTGTTATAATAATAATAATGGAAATTTAAATATTTAAAAGAAAAAACAGATATCTTTTTTTCTAGAACTCTACAAAGCAGATTGCTACAAGAGAGGCAGAGGAAACTATATATATATATATATATATATATATATATATATACACATATATATATACACATATATATATATACACATATATATATATATAATCTCCAAAATATAATTTGCAGTGAAATAAATGAAAGCACATTACAAGTAAACTTACCTGATTTAAACAACTTACCTGTAAATGGATTTCTTCTAATTTTTCTACTGCCTGCATTACCCTTTCATCTAGCTCTGATTTATATTCTTGTAGTTTACTAAGTTCTACCATACTGTTTTCCATATGTGTCTTAAGATTTAATATTTCTTCTTCCAACATCTTTTGATCCTCCTCAAGTTTTTCACATTCCTGTTGTACTTTTTTCATAGATAATAACTCCTGTTGAAAAACTTGATTCTCTTTAGCCAAATTGACACATTTTGAAGATACAGCTTCCTTCTCCGCCATAAGATCATCAAACTGCATGAATAAAATCGTATAGCTTGATAATGAAGTAGGCTGAGAATAATCTAATACAAAACCAATAGCAAATTTTGAAATGCATTTACTTGCAATAAAATGTTATCTGTAATGCAGCAGATTCTTCAAATGTGAACCCTTAAATTACTCAGAATTTTAAGAACAAAGTTAAAGCTACCATGAGTCATAAAAATATATTCTTTACTATCATCATCTTTGCGACAGAATTTTTGTACTTCATTTTACTTTTAGTTTTCTGATAATTCATTTTTGTTCCTCCTTAAATGGCACAAAGTTATCTCCTAGTAAAAAGTGTCTAACCCCCTTCCTTCATTATCATTCCCCACAGTATGTCAAAAAAAGTTTCAGAGATATCATATTGAGTTATTTAGGCCAAAGTCAATAAATGGGTCTAGGAATAAGACTTTGAAAATGATATTACACTCTATATTAGGCATGGTGGCTCATGCCTGTAATCCTAGCACTTTAAAAAGCTGTGGCAGAAAGATCACTTGAGGCCAGGAATTTGAGATCAGCCAGAGCAACATAGTGAGACCCCCATCTCTAGAAAAAAAAATTTTTTTTAATTACCCGGGCATGGTGGTTCATGCCTGTAGACCCAGCTAGTTGGGATACTGAGGTGAAAGGATGGATTGTACCCAGAGTTCAGGGCTGCAGTGAATTATTATCACTGCACTTCTGCCTGGATGACAGACAAAGACCCTATCTCAAAAAAAACCACAAAATAATGAAATCTATGATTAAGGACTCTGATGCTATAAGCCTTTCCTTAAACTGCAAATGTTTCATGCTAATTTGAATTGCATTTTAAGAAGTAATGATTCTTGGGGTAAAGACCATAGAATACGGCACCCAGAAATAAATCCACATATTTCCAGCCAACTGATTTTGGACGAACATGCCAAGAACATACGCTGGGGAAAGGACAGCCTCTTCAAATGAATGACACTGGGAAAACTAAATATCCATATGGAGAAGAATGATATTAGCTTCCTATGTAACACCATATAACAACATAAACTCAGAATCAATTGAAGACTGAAATATAAGGCCCAAAATTATCAAACTACTCTAAGTAAATATAGGGAAAATGCTTGACGACATTAGTCTGCACAAAGATTTTTATGGGTAAGACATCAGAAGCATAGGCAAACAACAAATCGTAGACAAAAGACACTACATTAAGCTAAAGAGCTTCTGTCCAGCAAACAACTGAGTGAAGAGAAAACCTGTAGAATAGGAGAAAATATTGTCAAGCTATTCACCTAATAAGGGACTAATATACAAAATATACAAAAAAACTCAAACAACTTCACAGTAAAAAAAATCTGAGTTTAAAATTGGGTAAAATATCTAACTATACTTTTTTTTAGAAAAAGAAATACAAATATCCAATAAATAAATTTTAAAATGCTCAGTATCACTAATCCTCAGGGAAATACAAATCAAATCTACAATGTGATATAATCTTGCTTCAATTTGAATAAATTGCTGTCATTGAAAAGACAAAAAAATAACAAATGCTGGTGAGGCTCCAGAGAACAGTAAACTCTTACATGCTGTTGGTGGGAAGTTAAATTAGTGCAGCCACAATAGAGAACAACAGGAGGTTTTCTCAAAAAAACTAATAATGGGACTGCCGAGGGATCCAGCAACCCCACTACCAGATATTCAGGCAATAGAAAAGAAAACAATAGATCAAAAGGATATCTGTCCTCATATGTTTACTGTAGCTCTATCCACAACAGCTTGTGTATGGAATCAACCAACATGTCCATCACCAAATGAATGGACGAAAAACTGTGGCACACAAACACAGTGGAATACTATTCACCGTATAAAGGAATTAAATCCTGTTATTCGTGGCCGCATGGATCAGTCTGACGGATGTTATGTTAAGTGCAGACACAGAAAGATAAATACTGCACATTCTTACTCATGTAAGGGAGCTAAAGGAAAATTGAAGGCTGGGCAATATGGCTGATGCCTGTAATTTCCTAGCTCTTTGTAAGACCAAGGCAAGAGAATCATTTGAGACCAAAAGTTCCAGAGCTCCCTGGGCAACATAGGGAGATATCTCTACAAAGTCAAAAATCAGACATGTGCAATGGTGCATGCCCATAATGCCAGCTGCTTAGGAGGCTGAGGTGTGAGGATCAGATGGGCCCAAGAGTTTGAAGCTGCAGTGAACTATGATCAAACCACTGTCTCCAGTCTGGGTGACTACAGTTGCCCAGAGCCCAGACTACACTAGCAAGACCCTGTCTCTTAACAAAAAAAAAGCTCACAGAAGTAGGGGAGGGGAGGCTGGTTAATGGATACAGAATTACAGTTAGATAAGAGGAGTGAGTTCTGGTGTTCTGTGGCATTTTAGGGTGAATATGGTTAACTATGACTTATTGTATATTTTTAAAAAGCCAGAAAATTTTGAATGTCCACAATTCAAAGAAATGAAAAATGGTTGAAGTAGTAAATGTGCTAGTTAGCTTGATCATTACACACTATAAACGTGTATAAAAATATCACTCTATAGCCCATAATTATGTATATATGTGTCAATTAAAACAAAAGAGAAGCTACATTCATCCCATTTAAAAAACAGAATATGGGCCAGCCTTACTGACTTCCTTCTAATGAGTAGAATGTAGTGAAAGGGATACCATGTGGCTTCCCTATCTCAGACTGTTTTCCCTTGGAACCCAGCCCCAATTGTGAGAGCCATCAGGCCACAAAGAGAGCCTGAAAGTGCCTGTGTCAGTGTTCATGCTGCCTGTCCCAACCAAGTTTACAGCCGATGGGCAGCATCAACCATCAAACAAGTGGGTGACCAAAGCTTCAGAGGATTCCATTTCCCCAACTGATCAGCTGTTCCTAGGGAAGCTGAAGGGAGCAGAGACAAGCTGTCCTGGCCAAGTTTTTCCCAAACCACAGGTTCATGAGCAAAATAAATGTTTTTCTTTCAAGCCACAAGACTCTGGGTAATTGTTAGGAAAATAAGTTTTAAAAAGAGACAACAGGAAACATAACTTATGCAGCAGAAAAGAGTCTCCTTTAAAGCAGGATCTAATAAATGTTGATATTTATTTATTGATGTCAAACATTATTGAGAAGCAGTAGATAACCAGGAGAGAGACATAAGCTGCTGAGGAGGAATTTTCCTAAAACTCCTTCAATTATGAACTCTGATAACAAGGCAAGGGTGTCTTCTTACAATTTCCCCTCAAGTTAGGAAGTAAGACTGGGAAGCAAGAAGATGTATGATTTGAAAAACACCTAGAAATACTGGGTGACATAGGCAAAATCAGACATTTACCTGATTTCAATTAACTAAAATTCTAAAAGAAGAAGTTTTGAGTATTTATTAATCAACCTAGTATTCAATTTTCATTTTCTTTTCTAAATGAGGAAATAAGGAGAATATTATGGAATGATTTTTATTCTTCACAGAAGTAAAATAAGCATAGTGTGTTTTTGAGTGTTAAGACACAAATGCAATTTCTCCTTTACCTTACTCCAAGCTTGTTTGTATGGAGAAGTTAAGACCATCCCATCTCTATGTTATGCCACAATGCTTCTCTATAGCACAAAACTTGGCTCTGAAATTTTGAAAGTCAAAATACTAATCTATTATGTGTCTCTGATAAATTGCCTGAACGTTATCTGATTTTGAAGTGCTGCACTCCTAAGACTTTTTCTTGGAATGAGTTAAACGTTTTATTCCAAGAATCCTCTACTGAGCTAGAAAGCAGAGCTGTGCATCTCTGTTTCAGTAAAGGGAGGTCAATACAGGGAACTGTGGTTTCTGAGAATGCAAGATCTGCACTAAGAAAAGGATTAGCCACAGTGCTACCCAAGAGAACCAGCTACCAAGAGGAAAGAGGGTCTGTAAACTGCAAGATGATGACTTCACTTGATTTCCACTGAGAAAAGCTGGTGGCTCAGACTTAAACTTCTCCTTCCTAGATGGTAAACATCTATGGAAGGTTCTATGAATTATAATGAGTTAGTAAAACATAATGCACTGAATATTAGACTATGTCAGCAGATCCTGTAACCAAAACTTACTGAAAATATAACTATAGTGGGAGGCAATGGAAAAGAGACTAAAGGCTTGAATGGAGAAAAAAAGAAATTAAGTGTGTCTTGTAAGCCTGGCGTCTGATCATGTCTTAGAGGAAGTAAGGTATAAGCTGGCCAGAGACTCCTTTGTGACACAAAAGGTGAAGTTACAGACATTCCACTAAATTTAATTTTTATTATGACATAAGACAACTGGTAATATGCAACATGATTGAAAAAAACTTCTCATTCAATTCGATTGGGCCTTGACATAAGAATAGACATAAACAAGCTAAGAATTGACAATCTAAAAATAAGCCTGCACTTTTACAGTCAATTGATTTTATACAAGCTTAACAAAAGAACAAAATGGGAAAAGAATAGTCTTTTCAACAAATGGTGCTGGGACAACTGGGTATCCATAAGCAAAAAATAAATAAAGTTCGATCAAATATCTTATTTAATAATTAACTCAAAATAAAATAGTTAACTGTAAAAGCTAAAACTATAAAACCCTCAGAAGAAAACACTGGCATAAATCTTCGTGACTGCATTTGCCAGTGTTTTCTTAGCTATGACTCCAAAGGAAAAATGGATTCAATGGACTTCAAAATTGAAAACTGCTGTGCCTCAGAAGACAGTATGAAGAAGTGAAAAGGTAAGACGCCAAGTAGAAGAAAGTATTTGAAAAGCGTGTATCTGATAAGGGACTTACATATATAGGAAATATAAATAACTCTTGCAATTAATAAATAACAAGATAAGCCAATTTTAAAAAATGGGCAAAGATTTTGAATAGATATATCTGCAAAGAAGATATAAAGATGGATAAGCACATTAATAGATGCTTAATGTAATTAGTCATTAGGAAAATGTAAATCAAAACCACATGTGGTATCACTTCACACCACAGGATAAAATCTTTGTTCAAGAAAAAAGAGTATTAGGAAAAATGTAAAGAAATTAAAACCTTTATCTAATGCTGCTGGGAATGTAAAGTGATGCAGCCACTTTGGAAAACAAACTGGCAGCTCCTTAAAGGGTTAAGCATGAAGTTACCATATGACACAGAAATTCCAGTCATAAGTATATGTTCCAGAAAAGTAAAAACATACGCATGCACAAAAACTCATACATAAATGTTTACAGCAGCATTATTAATAGGAGTCAAAAAGTGGAAAGAACCAGAACGTCTGTCACCTTTGGGTGGGAGAGAACCCAAAGGTCCATCACCTGGTGAATGGATAAATGAAATGTTTGATGTATACATACAGTGGAATATTACTCAGCAATAAGAAGAAATTAAGTACAGATACCGTATGAGGAGGAGACAGCAAAATGCCTAGGCAGATATGGAAGGGTCCCCGGAGAATCTCCAACCAGCCCCACAAGTGTTTACACCAGATATTATGTGCAGATAAGGGAACCTGGACTTGTCTTGCCTGGACATGCCCACAGCAGACCGGAGGCCCACATGCAGTGGGGGGATGGGGTGGAGTCACCAGGAATTCACGCCTTATGCAGAGGAGGAGCCTGGCCGCTTCAGCTCATGTGATCCTGGTATTCAATTGTGAGGTGGAAACCTCTTTGCAGGACCCCTCTGTTTGCTGAGAGCTGTCCTTTCACATAATAAATTCTGCCCTCCTCAATGTGTCTGCATGCTTAATTTTTCCTGGTCACGAGAGAAGAACCCAGATGTAGCTGAACTAAGGAGCAAAAACCCGGCATGAATACCTGCTACAGCACAGATGCAGCATGAAAAATTATGCTAAGTGAAATAAGCCAGTCCCAGCAGACCACTTGCTTTTTATTTCAGAGACTTATAGGCAAATGTATACAAAGAAGGTGGGTGGTTCCCTAGGGCTGACGGAGGATGAGAAAACTGGTGAAGATGGCTAAATGATGTGGGGTTTGTTTTTCGGGTGATGAAAATGTTCTAAAATTAATTGTAATAATGACGGCATAACTCTCTGAAAATACTAAAGTCAATGAATTCTATACTTTAAATGAGTGAATTGCATAGCGTGTTCATTATTTCTCAATAAAACTGTTACCCCCCCACCCCAAATTAATTTGGTACTAGAGATCTGGAGATAGGTACTACTTGGTTTCAAATCACTGGCCAGGGTTCAAGGTCTAAGAGAATCAACAACGTGTCCTTTTTATAGAAAAAGAGATTTATATTTTACAAGCTATCCTTTTCATTAGTATCAAGTCTGTAAAATTAAATGAAAAATCTTTCTTTCACTGCTTAAAGCACTGACAGATTTATATAGAGGAATAAGACCTTGTTTTCTTTGGCCCCAATTTCTATCTAAAGGGTCTGGGAAACACACCCTTCAAACTATCAAATCTCATCAGATGGGTTTTATTAACACTTATAATGTGGCTTCCTTTCTAATCTGATTCTGGTGCAGCATCACAGAGAGAAGAAGCTGAAGGAAATCAAAATATTTTACCCCCAAATATATTTTTTGACGTATTTTGAAATGGCTGCTGCAGGGCCAAGAGATTGAAATGGCCCTCATTAAGGTAGCCCAATCTCTCCCCTTCTAGGTCTTCCCAGATCTGGGGAAGATTAACTAAGAGCCTGAGGCATTTAAAGTTTGAAAAGATATATTTATCCTCTATTTTCTCAACATATTTTGGCAGAATTTGGATTTTTCCATTATCAATATTTTCCAAAATGCATGATTTTTAATACCAAAACTGATTTAAAATTACCATACGTTGGAATATAAATTATTCTATTATAAAGATACATGCATTTGCATGTTCACTGCAGCACTATTCACAATAGTAAAGACATGGAATCAACCCAGATAGACATTATCAGTGATAATGGGATAAAGAAAATGTGGTATATATACACCATGGAATACTATGGAGCCATAAAAATGAATGAGATCATGCTCTTTGCAGGGATATGGATGAACCCGAAGCTGATATCTTCAGCAAACTAATGCAGGAAGAAAAAACCAAACACTGCATCTTCTCACTTATAAGTGGGAGCTGAACGATAAGAACACATGGACTCGGGGAGGGGAACAACAAACACTGGGGCCTGTTGGGGTCAGGAGGGAGAGCATCAAGATCAATAACTAATGTACACAGGGCTTAATATCTAGGTGATGGATTGATAGGTGCAGCAAACCATCATGGAACACGTTTACCTATATAAGAAACTTGTTGGCCAGACTGGTCTTGAACTCCTGACCTCATGATCTTCCTGCCTTGGCCTCCCAAAGTGCTGGGATTACAGGTGTGGCCACCATGCATGGTGGCTATTTCTCTTTTTAAATTCTCTCAGGACTCCTAAAATCTCAAAACTTTGACCTAGATTCCCTAATCTACATTTCCAGCTCTGACCATTTTCTTGAGGTCTCTTCCTTCTAGTACACATGTTATACAAAATATTCTCAACCACATACTCATACATTGCTAATTGGTGCAGATTACTTTTGTAGATAGTGAATGTTGTCTATTTTATGTTGGTTCTCATTAATGTTACTTTGAGTATACTGTTATTTTCTAATCTCAAAGGGGGACTATCTCACTGTTATGATAGTAACCAGTATACTTTGTCCTTTTTTTCTTGCTTTCTTCTTTTTTGGACCAGTATACTTTGTCCCTTTTTTGCTTTTCTTTTTTTCTTTTTTTTGAGATGGAGTCACACTGTGTCATCCAGGCTGGAGTGCAGTGGCACCATCTCGGCTTACTGCAACTTCCACCTCCTGGGTTCAAGTGATTCTCCTGCCTCGGCCTCCCAAGTAGCTGGGACTACAGGTGCACACCACCACACCTGGCTAATTTTTGTATTTTCAGTAGAGACAGGGTTTCACCATGTTGGCCAGGCTGTTTTTGAACTGCTGACCTCAGGTAATCCACGCACCTCAGCCTCCCAAAGTGTTGGGATTACAGACGTGAGCCACGGCACCCAGCCCTCTTTTTCTTTTATGATGAAAACTTTCCCATGAGAATCATATTATCAATTGTTTGCCTTTGTTTTCTTTTAAAGAAATTCCTTTTCCATAGAGATATTGCATGATGAAAGTCTTCTTCTAAAGTTTCTTTTGGGGGACACTGAACTATGTCATTGGGAAGCTTCAGTAAGTAGAGATCTCCCTTCTTCTCACTCAAGATTCTTCATCTCAAAATGGTGTCCACCAAATGTCTTAATCCAGGTAGTCGCTTGTTTAGAAATTCATGAAATAAGAACCTTCTCGAGAAGTTGGAGGCTATTGATTGAGATGGTTTAACGCTGCCCCTTATTATATGTTTTACTCCCAAGGTAGACATCAAAGTGGCTAATAACTCTATGACTGATGTCTAACTCACTTCTATGGGAATCTATACAAAACGTTTTATTTATGAGACAGAGTCTCCCTCTGTTACCCAGCCTGGAGTGCAGTGGCTTGATCACTGTTCACTACAGCCTCAATATTCCAAGCTCAAACGACCCTCCTACCACGGCCTCCCAATGTAGCTGGGACTACAGGTGTGCACCACCATGCCTCAGATAAGTGTTTAATTTTTTTTTTTTTTTTGAGACAGGATCTCACTATATTGCTCTGGCTGGTCTCAAACTCATGGGCTCAAACGATCCTCCTGCTTCAGCCTTCCAAAACCAGGTGTTTAACTGGGGACTAACATGAAACACTTAGAAGACTACGTGGAACATAGTGAGCTACATAAAATATTTGCTATTAGCATAATAATTTTATTGTATATCTTAACAAAATTGTGTATTTTAGGCAGGTGGCATGCCAATGGAAGTACTCTCCTATAGCTGCACTGAATCATTCTTACCACTGAGAGTTGCAGCAAATGGGGGACATAATTTATAACTTACTTTTCTCTCTGTATGACTCATTAGGCAATGACTATGTATGTACTACAATGTAAACAGCACCTCCTGGATTGAATAGTACATAACTGACATGACCAGCAGAGACAGGCTAAAGACACTGAGCTGAAAACCCTGGACTCTATTGCTAAATCAAGGCTCCTGAATCCGTTCCCTCTGAGCAACTGTTGCTGTGGTGCTGCCTTCACAAGCACTCTGCTGAGCACTCAGATTGAGGTGCTCTGCTATCTGTCATCGGACAAGCTGCACCCAGAACTGTTCAGCTGACAAACTGGTAGCAGTCCAGAAATACAGTTCTGCTGCATAGTGAAAAAAGGCCAATTTAGATTCTTTTTCATAGAGAGAAAAACATAAATATGTGATTTAACAAGTCTCCTGTATTAAACTAATTGGTTTAGATTTGATATATAATTGCTAAAAACACACTTAGAATATAAACCTTACTGTGTCAAGGTCTCAAAGAAGAAATAATTGGTATGGTATAAAGTATTGAATTGTATGCTACAAACTTCTAAGCTAAAATATTTTCAATGTATGCAAGGATAGGTGGCATACATATTATATATTATTCCCCCATTAAGCAAATTTATAATGAGAGAAAATTATCTTTCATAAAAAAAAGCCATGTAAAATTAAGAACTAAGTTTTTCTGCACAGACTAGACAATGATTGCTAACACATAAGGTCAATGAGAGAACAGTCAGAGAAAGCTTCATGAAAACAATAAATTGTCTGCCACGTCTGAGTGAATGAGGCTAGATGAACAGAAACTGAGAAGGTAGAAAGAATAGCATGAGCAAGACAAGTGCTGAAATCTGCCCAATTAACTCTGAGGATAAAGTCCAATGGCAGAGAAATAAAAACCCGTGTCCACATAATAACCTGTAAGTGAATGTTCACAGCAGCATTTTTCATAAAAGCTAAAAAGTGGAAACTAACCTAAAGGTCCATCAACTGATGAAAGAATGGAAAATCAGTGTAGCCATGGAATAGAATATCATTTAACTATAAGAAGAAATAAACTACCAAGGTGTGCTAAAACATTATGCTAAGTGAATTCTGAAAACATTATGCTAAGTGAAAAAGCCAGTCACAATGGACTACGTATTGTATAACTCTATGTATATGAAATAAGCAGAACAGGCAAACATATGGAGACAAAAGTAGATAGATGGTGGTCGCCTACAACAGAGGTAGGTGGAGGGACATGGAGGAAGGCTGCAGTCATGCCTAGGAGATGTGGGGTTGCTTTTCAGGGTGATGAAAATGCTGTGAATATACTAATAGATACTGAGTTGTACATTTTAAATGGTCGAACTCTCTGAAATGTGAATGATATCTCAGTGAAACTGTTTTTAAAATCCAAAGGCAGGATCAAGATAATTTTCTCAACTCTCAATTTTTGATGTACATGTTATCTCAAATTTAAATATTTCCACACTTTTATAGTATATTTTAAATAAAAGATAAATAAAGAAAATGCCTAACTTTTCAAATAGTTTGTAAATTAACCTAAAACATGCACTTTTAAAAGAATAGTATAATGGCCTTTCTGTACAAGTTAACCTAGAATCTGTGAAATAAATAGACACAGATTCTGTGTCCACTCACAAAAGTGAAGAAATAAGACAATTTTCTGGAACATTCCATGAAACATTCTTCTCTGATTTAATCTGGCCTGCCTCATCAGAGCAATACAAAAATTACTTAAAAATACTGTTTTAACAGGACAAAAGTCAGTTTTCTATGAGGAATGATGTATAATTCTCAACTTTTCCAAGGGTACATATTGTAAGAGAAAAGGTATGCAATGGTTTTTCAAAATGGTAGAATGAAAGTCACTATATTAAAAAAAAGTACATTATAGAGATAGTAAAATGGAAATAATTCATTGTAATGAAAATAAAAAATCAAGCTTCTGCCATAATTAGTATCCTAAAACATGTTATGTAATTCAACTAGCTACAGAATAACAGTTGACATGCTAAGTTCCATACATACTTGACTTTCCACTTGAAATAATTTCTTCTTTGGGACCTGTGTCTCATCCAAATTAATGTGGTAATGTGATATACCTTCCAGTGGAGACTCTAACATAGTTAATTTTTTTAGGCTGTCAGCCGCTTCTTGTTGAAGTTGTCTCACAACCACCTGAGAAAATATTTTTGTTACTGATTTTATAAATTGCCTTATTATTAAATTATGTTAATAATATTTAACTCTAACATACCTACTTTGAAAATTATCACCACACATATCAATTCACCTTCTTTTAATCACATGTACACATTTGTATTTATTACTGAATTCAGTGAGGGATGCACAATATGTTCTCTTCCTGCCAAGTTGGTATTCTCTTACTTACATAACAGATTCATCCCACCATTCAATCATCTTAGAAGCTCAACTCAACCTCAAAGTTCCTGACATATTCAATCACCTGTTCAAATCCTTCCAGCAGATTCCTATCTCAGAATAAAAGTAAAATTCCAAAGACCTTTGAGGTCCTAGGTAAACAGGTCTCTACCTCCCTCTCTGACTTCAAAGCTCCTACAACTCCCTCCTGTAATTACTCCATTCCCACTGTACGTGAAGCCTGCCACCCCTCAGCCTGAAAATAGGGATCTAATTCCTTACTCATAAATCAAAGGCAGCTACAAGTATCTTTGTACTGAACAAAATTATATTCCAATGATAGTCATTGAGCCTTGAAATAAAAATTAGGAGCTAATTATTAATATAAATATTCAAAGTAAACTATAAATACCAGTGGGAAGACTAAACCAAATATAGTTTTGCTAAATAGTACCACATGTATCCTAAATTATGATTTTATAACAAGTAGGTGCCTTTAAAACATTACATAGTCATAAAAATATGTAATTTGACATGTTTTCAGATTTGTTAAATTAATATGATTAATAACAAAGATATACCAACTAAAATACATAAAAAGCTACTTAAAGCAAGGTATTACAAGACACAGCAATACACTTCAGTTCATCTGGGAAATCTAGAATTAAGTGTCAAAGAAAATCAATTAAATTTTAATTTGAAAATACTCATTTCAGGTGTAAACATTTCCATTTATACTTACATTATGGTCTTAACATGTGGCAACATAAAGTCATTAAAATTATTATTTCAGCAGTACAGAACTATCTACCTTAAAATATGACTCTGTGCCTAATAAAATTTCATAGGTGACACAATGTCTTTTCTCAAAGTAAATCATCTCTCACCTCTACCTTTTATTTCCTAGAAATGAGGCACGTTTCTAAGCTGGTATAGTAAACACGGTTTTCCTTCTTTTTTTTTATTAAAACAGATTTTTTGAAATATAATTTACATACTATAGAATGTATCTGTTTTAACTTAAAGTTAAAAGATTTTTTAGTCCATTTACTGAGTTGTGCAGCCATCTCTACAATCCAACTTTACAGCATTTCCATCACTGCAAGATCCCTCACGCCCATTAGCAGTCACTACCAGCTTCCAGCCCCAGCCCTTTGCAAACATTAGTCTACTTTTTTTCCCTATACGTTTATCTTTTCTGGATGCTTCATGTAAATGGAATTATACAGTATGGTAAACACACTTTTTATCCATTGATTTTTATATTCAACTAAGTTCAACATGTATTCAGAACCAAATGTTTAAATTTTCTTTCTAAAAGTTTGAAAATATTTATCTTCCTTGATACTTACTACTCTTTCTGCTTTCTCTCTCTCATATTGAAAGAGACTTTCTTTTAAATGATCACATTCATTCGTTACCTTCTTACTTTTCTCTTCTAGCATGAGGTCTTTCTTTCCACTCTCAATAAAGCCTCTTTGGATATTACTTACTATCTCTTTATGATCCTCTTTCTGATGAACATCATCTAGTTGCTGTTCAATGCACGGATTTTCATGTTGGAGTTGACATATCCACTCTTCTACACAGCTCCACTTTCCAGTGGAATTATTCACTTTAGCTTCTGCATTTTCATATGTCTCTTTCATTTCCTTTATTTGCTGCTGTGTTTGGCTTAGGTCGTTTGGAGAGTTTCTAAAGCCAATGACTTTTTTCTGAGAGTATCTCTTTTCTTACGGAACTTATCTTTTAAGGTATTGAATTTAATTTGCGTTTTAGAAAGTTGTTCAGTAAGAAACTCATTCTTAACTTCTTCTTCGGAAATATCAGAACTCATTTTTACTTGTACGGAAACATCTTGTGTTCACTCTAATGCAAGTTTTAGGTTTCTTTCTGTTTTCACACTTTCACTGTGTTTACTTATAGCAGCAGTCAGTCTAGACTGATGATTCAATTTCAGCTTCCAGTCTTTTGTTGCTTTCTTCTTCCTTCAACAGTTCAGAATTGAGCCTCGTATTCTCAGCTTTGAGATCATTAAGCTCTTGTTGATACCGGAATGCTGTTTTTGTTATCAATTCCTCATTGAGTTTTATATACTTTTCAAGGGCAGCATTTGTTTTTTAACAATTTTAATGTCCTTAAGATATTTATTTTCTTTTTCCAGGTTGTCATTTTTCATTGTGCATATTTCCTGTCTGAGTATAGCAATATCTGTCTTCAAAATGCAATTTTCATCCATCAGATCTTTCATTTCTTCGTGATTATGAAAATCCTAAATAAAACAAAAGAAAGTTTTAGCTAGTACTCAATAAAATAACATATCATGATTACCTCTGAAGTTAAAGAATAACCTGCACATCCATATACTAAAAAGGTTACTGTAAGTGGATATCCAACTGGAGGAAAAGTTGAAGCAAAACTTTGAACCTTATAGAGCATAAGTTCCAAAAAGTTCAGAAATTTATTTAAAGTCAATGAATTTATAAAAGTAAACACACACACACACACACACGCACACCAGAGAATTTTTAAGAATTTCAGAATTGGAAAAGCCTTTCCCTGAATTACGACAAACTCAAAAGCACAAATTAAAGCATTAACAAATTTGACTAAATTAAAATATATCAAAAAATTGCATTTACACTTTGATATCTAACCCATACACCACCCTATAGTAAGAACCTTACTTCACACGTATTTGGACAGATAAAATTTCCCAGAGTTACTACAGTTCTGTTTCACTGATAACATTCTATTTCAATTTGACTCTTTTAACACTTTTATAGTCAGTTGTAAGAATTACATTTACTAAATCATAAATCTAGACATTATACGAGTCACTCCTATATACATTCATTGATGAACTCATCTAGTTACCACAATTTTGAAAAAGAAATGTTAAAAATATAAGCAAGCTACAGGATTTTCCCCAGGACTTCTGACGCTACTTCTAGTTCTCTGACAGATCACAGTTACTTCTGTGGTGTAAATGTATCAATACGAAAGAAAACTTTTATTTCAAAACACCAATGGTAAATAAGATAAAATTTATAGAGCTCTTCTTAGAATATCATGAGATTATTTGTGATTGCAATAATTTGTTTCCTCTTTATAGTATTAGGTACAGTAATCAATATGAAATAGCAGGAAGTACAAGGAACAATTTTACTGGGAAAAAAATCTTTATCAATAGGTTATCACTAAGTATATATTATGGCATATTATTGTTTTCAAAAGCTCTTTGTAATAAAATAATATCCTATGTGGATGCCAAGATTTATAATAAATATTAATAATTGTACCTGTAAGTGTCATCATTCATTTTTTGAAAATGAGATAACATTTCTGGTTTGTTTTATACCAAAATATTATATATTACATCAAGAGGATATTATAAGTAACATTGATAAAATAATGTTTAAAATATAGAATTTTTACCAAAGATTGATTTATCTGATTTGGAGTATTTCTTGTAGTCTTCAGTTTCATCTCTAGTGATTGAACAGTTGGTTCAAGTTGTTTTGCTTCAACTTCTTTCTTATATTGTTTCTCTTTCCTTTCTAATTCTTCTCTATTTTTTTGTACAGCATATTAACATTTGTTTTTTCTTCACTTTCTTGTCTTAAGATGTATCTGCAGATAAAGACATTTATCTTAAAATTCATTTTGTTAAAAAACAAAGAGATCATCCTGTGATCTACCTCTGCAGATGCTCTTTATCATCCTAATAAAATTTCTATGTTCTGGATTATTTATCCTTTGTAGTTCTCAGATATTTAATTTCTCACTTCAACATCTTCAAACTAATGCATATACTTGAAAAGTAGTAAGGAAAGAATATTCTGCTAAAGTTTTTGTTACTAGTCACTCTAGTATGTATTATAAAAAAGGATACTGGAAATAATTCAGTATAGTTAGAAGTTCAAAATTACCTTTTCAAATCACACAGTCATAATTACTCCCCGATTAGAAAAGATCGTTTACAATCAACTAAATTTTTAAAGTTACTATTTATTGACAAGCGTATAAGTTCACTAGAAATAAATTTTCATCTCTATGAAATATTGTAGGTGTCTCTCCAAATGATTTACAGAGTAAGATGTCTCTCACACAAACTATATCTGCAGATGATTGTCATCTAAAACTAGGCTAAAGAGTCTAACATCTGTTACCCCACACTTTTTATAATTCTTTCTTAATACTTCCAATTCACCTTCTTATTACATATATTTTATATATTTATTAAGCTGTTGTTCATTATGTGTAATATATAATTAATGCCCTTAATAAGTATGTGTATGTTTACACAAGTTATGTTTTCCTGTGAAATCTAGTCCCAGAAGTGGAGTTGTTGAGTTAAAGGGATGTCAGGTTATTTGAAATTTTGATACACAGCACTAAGTTACCCTTCAGAAATAATTTACCAATTTCATATACCAACAGTGTATGAGAATGCCTTTTTCCTCACATTTTCAATGGTAGTAATTACTTTTTCAATATCAGCATGACTTTACAAAATATATCTTATTTTATGTTAATTTGCATTTTTCTGATTACCAGGCAGGGCTAAATATCCCTGGTAAAACGATAAAACTTGTTAATCATAAGGAACATTAGTCCAATTTTGAATTAGTTTATAGCACAATGACAATTATCTGCTGAGAAATGCTGCTATAGGTGGCCAGGCACGGTGGCTCACTCCTGTAAACCCAGCACTTTGGGAGGCCGAGGTGGGCAGAACACCTGAGGTCAGGAGTTCGAGACAAGCCTGGATAACATGGTGAAACCTCATTTCTACTAAAAATACAAAAAATTAGTTGGGCAGGGTGGCACATGTCTGTAATCTCAGCTACTAGGGAGGCTGAGTCAGGAGAATCACTTGAACCCAGTATGCATAGGTTGCAGTGAGGTGAGAACACACCATTGCACTCCGGCTTGGGCAACAAGAGAGAAACTCCATCTCAGAAAAAAAAAAAAAAACTAATAAAAAAACAAACAAAAACACATTGCTATAGGCTTACTTACCTATCATGCTCTTCCTTCAGTTTCTTGGGAAATTGCTGAGGATACGTTTTCCCAACCTTTCTCTTTTTGGTTAATCTGTCAGCAGCAGCAGAAGACGTACTATGACATACATTTTCTGATAGTTGTAGTTTTTCACTTTTGTTTGTATTATTTCCTTCTTTGACCTTTAATAAAAGTAATATGAATAATAATTATTATTTTATTCAATAAAAAAACTTTTTCCCTGATTTTTTCACTTGATTCAGGTTAACTATCACCATTTTAATGATAAAAGTATTTTGTGCTTACTTTAATTTTATCATTATACATAATAATTATAAGATACTTATCATTTTATCATTGAAATTTTTGTCAAGTCTGCTCATTTCTGTTTGAGTGAATGGAATAATTTTCCAAAATTTCAAAAAGGACTCTTCTCCATTTTGTGCTTTTATTCGCATCCACTCTTTGCTATCTGATATAAACGTTTATGCTATCTGACTGGCAGAAACAGAGAAATAAAAAGACACAGGCATGACATATATCTTCTGTCATTGCCACCTGGATTTTACATGAAATAGCCAGATTAAGAGGATGTGACCTTGTAGGCCTTCAGGAAGAGTAAAGAAGTTATCCCTTTTCTGCACTGAGCTATTCTTTTCCCCACTGCCTTTTATCTCTTTTTTTTTTTTTTTTTTTTGGATCCTGGGATATCAAAAAAGTGAAAGTTCTCCCTGAACTATGGGAACCAATGTTTGCCACAACACAAGAAGCAGAGTGAAACTGCTGAGTTTCTAGTGCAGAATTCTGGAAAACGAGATGCTTCCCAGATTTCACATTCAATTACCACAAACATTTATAGGTGGAAAACATACAGTACAGTTATCTACTTTAGCCCCATTATCTACTGAAAATGGGAGTCAAACCAACCAAGACATATGAAATGTTTCATCCAGAGCTCTTGAGGTGGCATTCCCCAGCATTTCACGGCACCAAATAGCGTGATACAATTCCATATTGCTGAATTACATAAATTACCAGATAAATTTATCAAATTAGTCAGATATATTAAAAGTCTAACTTGAGCAAAGCAATTTAACACCTCAGAGGGTGGGAAAAGGCCTCATCTGCTTTTACTTTGAAAGAAGAAAATCTCTAGATTTTTGTCTATCTTTAGAACACCATGTACAGAACTCAACTTTCTACTAAAGAGTCAAAGGCTAAATTTTTAGCCAAGAAATTATGCTTCTTTCTTATTACATGATAAAAATCATACATGCCAAAACTTAACATACTTTATTAAACAACATAATGTAAGGTCTGATTCAACAGAAATATTGGAGTGGTGATTTTTAAAAATATGTGGAAGTATATATTTGTTTTCAAAATATTGGAAATAACCATGATGGAACTATACATTCAAACAGTTTGAGCTAAGCAGATAAACTGGCGTGCATGAAAACACATTAAACAGACTCATTTGGCTGGGAATATTCATTGCAACTCTCAAGGCTAGACGTGTTTTTGTGGCTCATCTCAGTCATTGCTTCCCTCCCATTGTATTCCCATTCTATCATTAAATAAATGTAATTCATCCCTAAATGAATACAGAAAAAAGAATCTAGAATCTAAAGCTTATTTATTTAGCAATTTCTTTATGTTGATCTGGTTCAGAAGGTCACATGGTATATGGCTGAATTAGTTTCCCAGCTCATATGCCACTTGGAAGACTGAGAGTGAGACTTAGGTTGATTAATGAAGAAACATTATGAGAACATTCTCCAGAACCGTTGTTTAGATAGCAGGACTAATCTACTTTGACACATAATTACACATTTAGAAAACCCCGCTGTAACTGTACACATGAGATTTTCTTGAATAGAAAATTTGACTAAATCAAATAATTGATAAAGAGAAAAAAGAAGCAGCAAGTGAACCTCTGTCTTTTTGAAGTTGGACTTTCTCTTTCTCCAAAGCCAGGAACTCTACTTGTAACATGCCTACCTCATTCTTTTTACTATTATTATACTTTAAGTTCTGGTACATGTGCACAATGTGCAGGTTTGTTACATATGTATACATGTGCTATGTTAGTGACCTTGGAATATCTTGCTGTAAGTCTTCTAGCTATATTTTTGATGTTCTCTCACTATGTGGCAAAGAATAACCCGCATTTTATAATTCAAGATTCATGCTTTTGTAGTTATTAACACTGGGATTGTCATACAGCGGCCTCTGGAATAAGCACTGTGTTGGTTTTCTGTTTTTATAAGTATCTGTAGGAGCAGAAATACTGTGACTTTCTATCTGAATCATACGCTTCATTTCTTTGGGGTGGGTAAACCACAAATCAAAAAGACTTTCTGGATCTCTAGACTGAGACCAATGCCTAATGTCTAATTTCCAATTAGTGGTATTTGGGTTTATATATTTTTCCTTTTGCATGTCAAACTCTTAATCATCTTTCATTTCAATCATAATTACTGGGTTCCTTACTTTTTCAGTTTCTATATCATAACAAAAATTTTCATCATCTGTGTTAGAAACAAGCTGTGTGTCTGGTTTGTTATCATTTTTATAGTCTGATTTATTTTAATTTAAATGAAGCTTAGAAGATGACTAGTAAGTGTATTTCAGGGACCTGGAGTGTGAATGGAATAAAAAGACATTTGACATGGGCTTCCTCTGTTCAGGCGCTGCCTGGACTGCCACAGAGCTAGACCCTCCAGATACATTTTTCTCCTCACAATCAGGGACATGATTCATCAGACTAGAGGGCACTCCTTTTTTGCTCATCCCTCTTTAGAGTTACCATGTAGGAGCTCTTCCTCGGGGCAAGCAGTAATTTTGGAGTTTTCAGAACTTTTACCAATATTCAGCTTGAACTTGTTTGTAATGAATTTTAAAGAAAGTCATGAATATATAGATTGAGTCCCTTTATCACTGTTCTTACCCAGTTCTGGTTCTTGAGACTTTTTTGGGGGGGGGGCAGGTGCAAAATGGAAAACAAATTTGCTTATTTTGTTTCTCAGATGTCTTTTCTGTCAGAGTGTATGTTTTAAAATTAGCTTTAATCAAGTATAAACAAAGAAATATTAGAAAATAGTTAAAATTTAACTGTGAAACTTAATCTATGTGTTGCTACTCTTAAATTATGGGATTGTAACTAAAAAGTGAAAAATAATTTGCCTTGGCTTAACATAGGACAGAAACATGAACCAGCAAGCTGAACTCTCAGTGTCTGTTTGGACTAAACTTAATGCATTTGTGTAAAATCTACCAGAAATGAATTCAAAGATGATAGGTAGTATTATAAAAGCTTCCTCTCTTACAAAGACTTTACCTCAGCATACCAGAAAGAGTGAGCCCCTACAGTGCATGTTTATTTCTGAAGATTAACTAGAGCACTAGGCAAACACTAAATTATTAAGAGCTGAACTGAACACCAATAAGAAAGAGAAGCAAAATTTTAAATTCTAATTCAAATGATATACTATGATAGTGTTATGTATCTAGATAGAATTTCTGCTTATATCCACTTCTAATATATTTTAAGTTCCGGTAGTGATAGGGTTTGGATTTTTTAAATTTTAGTAATGTTTACTATGTATTTATGTTGAAATAAAGTTATTGTTCACACCCTGACACCAAAGGTCCCATTCTGCAAGGTAGGATTCTCGTAATAGGCAACTGCATTGACTTTTATGACCCCATTCACTCCCTGAACACAGACACAGAAGTCAACTGGTGACCACAAAACAGAATAAATCTTTAACCTCGGCACTGGTGACCAGAAATATAAAACTGCAACATTTGAAGCACTGGCAATGATGACTCCTTTAATACTACTTTAACTCAGTGGCCATTGTTGTTAAACTGTTCATAATTTCTATTCCTCAGTAATATGACCCAATACTTCATGTTACCTTGTGTATTATGAGTAAGGTTATATAAATAAAACAGCAAGATAATTCTGAAAATTTCTTGCCTCAATTCCAAGGGTAAAGACAGCTATGAGTTACTAGAGATACTAAGAATTACTAGAATAACTAATAGTTACTAGAGATAGTAAGAATATCTTAAGTTTCATAACTGGTTAAGATGTTTTAAAAATTAAATATAAAATTATGATCTATTGGATTCTAAAGGTATAGTCTGAAAGGTCATGTCATTTGGACTATGCTTTGTTAGTAAAGCAAAAAAAAAAAAACCCTAATATTAAACAAGAACTTAAATTTTCATATACCTGTGATTGCTTCTTTTCACTTCTTTCACACTTTTCTTGCTCTTCCTCTAAAGCCACTGGTAAGGTTTGTTCTGTTGACAAATTCATTGATTTAGTTCAAATGAACTAAGAAGAGTTAGATAAAGACTATAATCTTTATAAAAATAAATAGAGAATAACATTTCTTTGTATTTTATATTTTGAGAGTTTGAATGAAACAATGTTTACTGAAATATTTACTTCTGTAAGAAATACTTCTAATTATCCAAAACTTCAACAAACCACTTGGGGAGACACCAGATATCACCAGATTCAAGCCATGCAAAATCTCAGGGTCACTCACAAATTGTTCCACCCAACATAAGTCAACAAAACTGTTGGAAACAAAACAGAAATTTGAAATACAGTCAAAATATACAATGTAATGCTTTACTATACTTTGTAACACTATCTTTTTCACAAGACACTAATTGAGTTGGCAGTTACTAATAATTTGCAAAATTATTGTTCTTTATACCTCAATTAGTGTGCACCCCATTTTTTACATCACAAATGTTTTCCCCTGCTATTCTGAAAAATTTATTTTCATCTTTTAAGACTCAGAAAGTAGGCTGGGCATAATAGCTCACATCTGTAATCCCAGCACTTTGGAAGGCCAAAATGGGAGAATTGCTCAAGGCCAAGAGTTTAAGACCAGCCTGGGAGCCATAGGTAACCTTGACTCTACAAAAAATTAGACAGGTATGGTGATATGTTCCTGTTGTCCCCGCTACTCAAGAAGCTTAGATGAGAAGATCCCTCAAGCCCAGGAGTCTGAGGTTTCAGTGAGTCTCAATCATGCCATTGAACTCCAATCCTGGGTGATAGAGTAAGAACTTGCCTCCAAAAAGAGGGAAAAAAAAAGGCTCAGAATGCTATGTGAAATCTTCCTTGATTCTAGCTATCTTTCTCCACACACACAGGTGTCTGCTTTGTTGGGGTCCCTTAGTACCTTGTCAATTTTTCTAGTGTCACTTTACCACCTGACTTGCACATCATGTCTTTACATGTTGACCCCCTTTGCTGCTAGACGGTAGAGGACAATCTTTTGAATCATCTTTGTATAAACAGTCTTAATTTTGCTAAATAATTACTTATTGAGTTCCTGCTAAGTGTTAGGCACTGGGGAATAAGGAAGGAAAATAGAAGCTGTCAGGGATGGCTTTCCTAAAGATCATCCATGAGCTGAGACTTAGAGAGTGAGGTTAGCCAGATTAAGGGAGGCAGAGGGCAGGAAAGGGTGAGCACATGCCAGGCAGCAACAAGAGAGGAAGAGAAGCCTCCAAGAGAGTATGCATTTCTCTGCAGAAGAGGAATGGTGAGGGGGCCATTACCAGCAGCTCAGTAATTCCAGAGAAAAAGGCAGATGGGGAAAGGGATACAGATGGAGATTTGGGCAGAAATCAGTTTCCTTTTCTTTTCTTTTTTGGGACAAGGTTATACTCTGTCTCCCAAACTGGAGGGCAGTGGCATGATCTCAGCTCACTGCAACCCGGCCTCCCAGGTTCAAGTAATTCTCCTGCCTCAGCCTCCTGAGTAGCTGAGATTACAGGCGCGTGCCACTACCACCTGCTAATTTTTGTATTTTATTAGAGATGGGGTTTCACCTTGTTGGCCAGGCTGGTCTTGAACTTCTGACCTCAAATGATCCACTTGCCTCAGCCTCCCAAAGTGCTGGGATCACAGACATGAGCCACCGTGCCCAACCCAGAAGTCAGTTTCTGAAATCCTTATATAAACCTTTAAGATGCTTGGACATTAGGTATTCAGGAGTGGTTCACGGATCTATTTGCATTAGGGATAATTCACTCTAAATACTGCGAGGAGCATAAAATTCTGAGGCATATAAATCAATGAACAAAGATAAAATATAAGGCAATGTTGCAAAGATGATGCAGGCCTGAGGAGATGTTTTCAGAAATATTTAGGATATAGGTATCAGTGGCCATTATAAGAATGAATTTCTATTGAATAAATAAATGTATATATCTGGGTCCCTGGAGAAATATACTCTGCTCATTACTTTACAAATTTTATCAAATGAGAAGTAAAATAATATACATAAACTCTTTCAGTTACTTGTATTTACTTTACACTTTTTCTATTTCCGTTTTACTGTGCCAAGGAAATGCATTTGGGTTTTGTGGTGGTTGTTGTGGTTGTGGTTGTTTTTGTTTTTTGAGATGGAATTTCACTCTTCCTGCCCAGTCTGAAGTGCAGTGGTGTGATCTCAGCTCATGGCAACCTCTGCCTCCTGGGTTCAAGTGATTCTCCTGCCTCAGCCTCCCAAGTAGCTGGAATTACAGGCATGTGCCACCATGAACAGCTAATTTTGTGTTTTTAGTAGAGATGGGTTTCTCCATGTTGGTCAGGCTGGTCTCAAACTCCCAACCTCAGGTTATCTGCCTGCCTCAGCCTCCCAAAGTGCTGGGATTACAGGCACTAGCCACCGCACCCAGCAACATATGGGGATTTTGTTTTAAAAGTTCTGTTTCCTGGATCTACCAAGCTCATGAGAAAATAGAGCAAACAAGTCATTTGCATAGGTAAGAAACTTTGGATTTATAGCTTGTCCTCACTACTCTAGAAGATTATGCATTCCTTCCCGCCTGAGGACCCGCCTGGCCGTGACTCCCGCCCCTCTCCTCCTCCGAAGAGAGATCGGGGCCACCCCAGGGGTCGTCTGCAGCCACCGGGGATGGGGCTGGGGGTCGGTTCCTGCCCCGGTGCAACCGCCCCTGGGCAGACCGCCTGGCTCGGTCGCAGCCACGGCGACATCTAGCCCCGGTTCTGCGAGGCTGGGCGCGCCAGCCAGCTTGGGAGTCGCCCGGCGCCTGTAGCTGGGCGCCCAGGTGGTGGAGCATGCCCTGGGTGGCCTCTGGATCGCGGGTGCCCCTGGCCTGATAGCCTGCAGACCCTGCCCCGGCCCGGCTCCTCCTCTGTCAGAGCTCCAGATCTCTATCCAGGGGCCCTCTGCAGCCACCGGGGATGGGGCTGAGGGCCGGTTCCCGCCCCTGTGCAGCTGCTGCAGGACAGACCGCCTGGCTTGGCCACAGCCACAGGGACATTTGGCCCTGCTTCCGAGATGTGGGGAGTGTGGGTGGGCTCGGGAGTTGCCTGGAGGCTGCTGCCTGCACGCAGAAGGCGGCTGCAGCTCGGGTGCCCAGGCGGGCTGGAGGTGCATGGCCTGGTCGGCCTTGGGATCGCCAGCGCGCCCAGCCTGAGGGCCCCCAGGCCGTGCCTCCCGACCACTCCTCCACCTGAGGCAGATCGGAGCCGTTTGTATGGGCACTCGGCAGTCACCTCGTGTGGGGTTGAGCGGTGGGTTCTCAGTTCTCACTCCTGTGCAGCTGCTGCCGCAGGGCAGAATACCTGGCTTGGCTGCAGCCACTGGGACACGTGGCCCTGCTTCTGTGATGCTAGGAGCGCGAGCGGGCTCGGGGGTTGCCAGGCAGCTGCTGCCTGCACACAGAGGGCGATGGCAGCTTGGGCGCCCAGATGGCGGAGCATGGTTTGGGTGGCCTCTGGAATGCGTGTGCGCCAGGCCTGAGGGTCACCCTGGTGGGGCCACATACCCCGGTCTTCCTCTGCTGGAGCCTGGAGCAGCTGGAATGGCCACTATTCCGTCACAGGGGATAGAGTTAAGTTTTCTTATCCCACCCATGCACACAAAAAGGTGACTATTCTGTGAGGTAATAAACGTGTTAATTGACTTCATTCATGCCACTCTGCATCCACAAGTAAGGCTTTCATAACAATGACACAGAAAATAAATGTTGCTAAGGAGGTGGAGAAGTTGGAGCCCTCATGATCTGGCTGCTAGGAATAGAAAATGATGCCCTTGCTGCGGAAAACAATTTGGTTGTTCCTCACAGAATGAGCATTGGGTGAAAAATGAAATCAAGATGGAAATGTAAAAAATTTCTTTGAACTGGATGACACAACCTATCAAGACCTCTGGGATACAGCAAAGGCACTGCTAAGAGCAAAGTTTGTAGTCCTAAAAACCTACATCAAAAAGTCTGAAAGAGCACAAACAGACAATCTAAGTTCACATCTCAGGGAACTAGAGAAGCAGGAACAAGCCAGACCCAATCCCAGCAAACACAGGAAATAACAAAGATCAGAGCAGAACTAAATGAAATTGACACAACAACAACAACAACAAATACAAAACATAAATAAAACAAAAAGTTGGCTATTTGAAAAGATAAATAAAATTGATAGACCATTAGCAAGATTAACAAAGGAAAGAAGAGAGAAAATCCAAATAACCTCACTAAGAAATGAAACAGGGGATATTACAACTGACACCACTGAAATATTAAAGATTATTCAAGGGTACTATGAACTTCTTTTGGCACATAAACTACAAAACATGGAAGAGTTGGATAAATTCCTGGAAAAATACAACTCTCCTAGCTTAAATCAGGAAGAATTAGATACCCCAAGCAGACCAATAAAGCAAGCAGCAAGATTGAAATGGTAATTTTAAAATTACCAGCAAAAAAAAGCGGAGGGCCAGACAGATTCACAGCAGAATTCTACCAGACATTCAAAGAATGTCTTCTTTCATTCAAGGAAGAGATGATACCAATCTTTTCATACTATTCCACAAGACAGAGAAAGAAGAAACCCTTCCTTATTCATTCTATGAAGCCAGCATCACCCTAATACCAAAACCATGGAAGGACATAACCAAAAAAGAAAACTACAGACCAATATCCTTGATGAACGCAGATGCCAAAATCCTTAACAAAATACTATCTAACTGAATCCGACAACATATCAAAAAATAATCCACCATGATCAAGTGGGTTTTATACCAATGATATAGGAGTGGTTTCACAGATGCAAGTCAATAAGTGTGATACACCAAATAAACAGAATTAAAAAAATCTAATATGATTATATCAACAGGTGCAGAAAAAACATTTGACAAAATCTAGCATTGCTTTATGATTAAAGCTCTCAGCAAAATAGGCATACAAGGGACATATCTTAATGTAATAAAAGCCATCTATGACAAACCCACAGCCAACATAATACTGAATGGGGAAATGGTGAAAGCATTCCCTTTGAGAACTGGAACAAGACGAGGAGCCTACTCTCACCACTCCTCTTCAACATAGTACTGGAAATCCTAGCCAGAGCAATCAGACAAAAGAAGGAAATAGAGGAAATCCAAATCGGTAAAGAGGAAATCAAACTGTCACTTGTTGCTGATGATATAATCTTTTGCCTAGAAAACCCTACGGACTCCTCTAGAAACCTCCTAGAACTGATAAAAGAATTCAGCAAAGTTTCCAGATACAAGATTAATGGACACAAATCAGTAGCTCTTCCATACATCAACAGCTACCAAGCAGAGAATCACATCAAGAACTCAACCCCTTTTACAATAGCTGCGACAAACAACAACAACAAAAAAACAAAACTTAGGAATATACCTAGCAAAGGAATCAAAGGACCGCTACAATGAAAATTACAAAACACTACTGAAAGAAATCATAGATGGAGCCAAGCACGGTGGCACATGCCTATAATCCGAGCTACTCGGGAAGCTGAGGCAGGAGAATCGCTTGAACCCGGGAGGCAGAAGTTGTAGTGAGCCGAGGTCACACCATTGCACTCCCACCTCAGCGACAAGAGCAAAACTCCCTCTGGAAAAAAAAAAATAAGAAAGAAAAGAAGTCATAGATGACACAAACAAATGGAAATGCATCCCCATGCTCATGGATGGGTAGAACCAATATTGTGAAAATTAACATTCTGTTATAGGCAATCTACAAATTCAATGCAATCCCCATCTGAATGCCACCATCATTCTTCACAGAATTACAAAAACAATTCTAAAATTAATATGGAACCAAAAGAGAGCCATGTAACCAAACCAAGCCTAAGCAAAAAGAACCTGGAGGTATCACACTACTTGATTTCAAACTGTACAATAAGGCCATAGTTACCAAAACACCAATGTACTGGTTTAAAAATAGGAACATAGACTAATGGAACAGAAGAGAGAACCCAGAAATTAACCCAATTACTTACAGCCAACTGATCTTCGACAAAGTAAACAAAAACATAAAGTGGGGAAAGGACCCCCTTTTCAACACATGATGTTGGGATAATTGGCGAGCCACATGTAGGGGAATAAAACTGGATTCTCATCTCTCATCTTATACAAAAATCTACTCAAGATGGATTAAGAACTTAAATCTAATTCCTGAACTATAAAAATTCTAGAAGATAACACTGGATAAACCCTTCTAGACATTGACGTACGCAAGGATTTCATGACCAAGAACCCAAATGCAAATGCAATAAAAACAAAGATAAATAGCTGGGACTTAATTAAACTAAACAGCTTTGGCATGGCAAAGGGAACAGTCAGCAGAGTAAATGGACAACTCAAAGAGTGGGACCCCTGAACCTGACCCTGACCCCTAACCCTGATCCCTAACCCCTGACCCTGACCCCTAACCCCTGACCCTAACCCTAACCCCTAACCCTAACCCTTAACCGTAACCCCTAAGCCTAACCCCTAACCACAACCCTCACCCTCACACTAATCCAACCCTAACCCCTTATCCCTAACCCCTAACCTCTCTTAACCTCTAACTCTAAACGTTGACTCTTAAGTCTTACCTCTGACCCCAACCCCTATCTCCAACCCCTAACCCTAAACTTAACCCCTAACCCCTAACCCTAACACCAACCTTAACCTTAGGCTCGTTACTACGTTTGTACTATGTCAATGTTGATTATTATGATCTCTGTCTTAGGACTGCATGGCAGCAAGGGGATTGCGGATCTTATATTAATATTTTTGTATTGAGGCCGTGCATTAGCATTACAGGTGCTTGTTACATGAGCAATGGGAGTGTCATATTTTGGGTGTCATGTCTGCATTAGGAATGCTGCATTTGTCTTCCGAGGCTGCGGTGTGGATCTCGCACTGCGGCCGCCTCGGCTTGGCTGGGGAGAACCTCGGTTGGCAAGATTCAGAGGGGCTTTTGGTTTCCCTTTTCCACACTGAGCCCTTCTAACTGGTCTCTGACCCTGATTATTCAGGGCTGCAAAAGGGAAGGATTTTATTCACCATCTATGCGGTCCCAAGTTGTCCCAAAGCGAGGCAGTGCCCCAAAGGTCTGTGCTGAGGAGAACGCTGCTCTGCCTTAGCGGTGTCCCCCGGGTCTGTGCTGAGCAGAACGCAGCTCCGCCCTCGCGGTGCCCCCGGCCCGCCTGGGTCTGTGCTGAGGAGAACACTGCTCCACCTTCGCTGTATCTCTGAAGTCTGTGCAGAGGAGAACTCAGCTCCGCCCTGGCGATACTCTCCTTGTCTGTGCTGGGAAGAACGCAGCTCCGCCCTCGCAAAGGCGCACAGCGCCGGAGCAGGAGCAGAGAGGCCCACAGCGCCGGCGCAGGCGCAGAGAGGCCCACAGCGCCGGCGAAAGGCGCAGAGAGGCCCACAGCGCCGACGCAGGCGCAGAGAGGCCCACAGCGCCGGAGCAGGCGCAGAGAGGCAGAAGGCCCATGAGGGGAAGGTGAGACACCTGGGGCAAAGAAGAAAAAAAAATGCGCCGCGAAGCGGTGTCTGGGTCATCCAGGGAGGAAAGTTTTTTCCCATCAGCCCTTGCGCTGGGCCCCAGGGACCCTGGCATCCCTGGTTCACGCCCAGGGTGTGCCTCAGGCGACTAGGGGTACCCCAACTTGGACAGAAGGCCCATGAGTGGAAGTTGAAGTTTGTGGGAGGAGAGGTGAGGCACCAGGGGCAGAAAAAAAAAAAAAAAAGAGGACCGCGTCTCAGAGAAGCGGGGCCTGGGTCCCCCACGGATGAAAGTGCCTTCCCATCAGGCCCTATGCTGGGCCTGGTGGACCCTGGCGACCCTGGTTCGAACCCAGGGTGCGACTCGGGACAGCTTGGGGTACCACAAAGCGAACAAAAGGACCATGAGGGGAAGGTGAGGCACCTGAGGCAGAGAAAAAAATAAACGTTCAGCCGAGAAGCAGTGCCTGGGTCCCCCACGGATGAAAGTGCCATCCCATCAGCCCCTTTGCTGGGCCCTGGGGACCCTGGCGTCCCTGGTTTGACCCTGGGGTATGCCTTGGGACAGTAGGGGTACCCCAAGGTGGGCAGAAAGCCCCTAAGGGGAAGGTGAGGCACCTGGGGCAGAGAAAAAAAGAAAAACTTCGCCGCGGAGAAGCACGGCCTGGGTGCCCCACAGACGAAAGTGTCTTCCCATCAGTCCCTGCACTGGGACCCAGGGACCCCAGTGTCCCTCGTTCGTGCTCAGGCTGTGCCTCGGCCGCTAAGTGCACCCCAAGGGGGGCTTTGGGGACACAAAGCCCGTGAGGGAAAGGTGAGTTTTGAGGGAGGAGAGGTGAGGCACCTGTCACAGAAAAAGAAAAAAAAGAAACCCGCGCCGCGGAGAGGTGGGGCCTGGGTACCCCAAGGATGAAAGTGCCTTCCCATCAGCCCCTGCACTGGGCCCAGGGGAACCTACAGTCCCTGGTTCGAGCTCAGGGAGAGCCTCGGGCCACCAGGGGTACCCCAACGCGGTGGAAAGCCCATGAGAGGAAGGTGAGCTGTGAGGGAGGAGAGGTGAGGCACTTGTGGCAGAAAAGAAAAAGAAACCGTGCCACGGAGAAGTGAGGTCTGGGTCTCCCATGGAAAAAAAGTGCCTTCCCATCAGTCCCTGAGCTGGGACCCGTGGAACCAGGCGACCCTGGTTCTAGGCCTGGGTGCACCTCGGGCCCGCTAGGTGTACCCCAAAGCGGGCAGAAGGCCCATGAGGGGAAGGTGAGGTTTGAGGGAAGAGAGGTGAGGCACCTGCGGCAGAAAAAAAAGAAAAAAACGTGCGGAAGAGGAGCGGGGCCTGGGTCTCCCACAGATGAAAGTGCCTTCTCATCAGCCCCTGCGCTGGGCCCCCTGGACTCTGGCGACCCTAGTTCAAGGACCAGAAGAGACTCTGGCATGCTAGGGTACCCTAAGGAAGCCAGAAAGCCCATGAGGGGAAGGCGAGATTTAAGGGAGGAGAGGTGAGTCACCTGTGGCAGAAAAAAAAAAATATCTATATATATATATATATAGATATATAGATATATATATAGATATATAGATATAGATATATATAGATATATATAGATATATATATAGATATATATAGATATATATAGATATATATATAGATATATATATAGATATATATAGATATATATATAGATATATATAGATATATATAGATATATATATAGATATATATAGATATATATAGATATATATATAGATATATATATAGATATATATAGATATATATAGATATATATATAGATATATAGATATATATATATATAGATATATAGATATATATATATATAGATATATAGATATAGATATATGTATCAGCACCTCGGAGAAGCCGGGCCTGGGTCCCCACTGATGAAAGTGCCTTCCGATCAGCCCCTGCGCTAGCCCCGAGAACCTGGCGACCCTGATTGGAGACCCGGGAGCGCCTCGGGCCTGCTCGTGTTACCCCAAAGCAGGCAGAAGGCCAGTGAGGGGAAGGTGAGGCACCTGGGGCAGAGAAAAAAAACCGCAGCTTTGAGAAGCGGGGCCTGGGTACCCACGGATGAAGGTACCTTCCCATCAGCCCCTGCGTTGGGCCCCGGCGACCCTGGCATCCATGGTTCGAGTCCAGGGAGCGCCTTGGGCCGCTAGCGGTACCCCAAGTCGAGCAGAAAGCCCATGATGGGAAGTTGACATTTGAGGAAGGAGAGGTGAGGAACCTGTGGCAGAAAAAAAAAAAGAAAACAAGCCGCGCCTAGGAGAAGCTGGGCTTGGATTCCCCAAGGATGTAAATGCCTTCCCATCAGTCCCTGCGCTGGGCCCTGTGGACGCTGGATACCCCGGTTTGAGCGCCGGGTGCGCCTCAGGCCCGCTAGGGGTACCACAAGGTGGGCAGAAATCCCATGAGGGGCAGTTGAGGTTAGAGGAAGGAGAGGTGAGGCACCTGTGGCAGAAAAAAAAAACTGCACCACAGAGAAACGGAGCCTGGGTCCCCAACGGACGAAAGTGTCTTCCCATCAGCCCTTGCGCTGGGCCCAGGGGACCCTGGCATTCCTGGTTCGAGATCAGGGTGCGCGTCAGGCCGCTAGGGGTACCCAAAGCGGGCAGAAGGCCCATGAGGGGAAGGTGACGCACGCGGGGCAGAGAAAAAAAAACAACAACCGTGCCGCGGATAAGCGGGGCCTGGGTCCACCACAGAAGAAACTGTCTTCCCATCAGCCCTTGCACTGCGCCCCGGGGACCCTGGTATCGCTGGCTCGAGACCAGCGTGCGCCTCGGCCTGCTAGGGGTACCCCAAGACAGACAGAAGGCCCATGAGGGAAAGGTGAGACACCTGGGGCAGAGAACAAAATAAAAAACTGCGCCGCGCAGAAGTGGGGCCTGGGTCCCCCATGGACGAACGTCCCTACCCATAAGCCCTGCACTGGGCCTGGGAGACACTAGCATCCTGGGCTCAAAACAAGGGTGCGCCTCTGGACGGCTAGGGGTACCTCAAGGCGGGCAGAAAGCCCATGACGGGAAAGTGAGGCACCTGGGGAAAAGAAAAATAAAACGCCACAGAGAAGCAGAGCCTGGGTCCCCAAGGAAGAACAGGACTTCCCATCAGCCACTGCGCTTGGCCCTGTGGAAGCTGGCTTCCATGGTTCGAGCCCAGGGTGTGCCTCGGGCCTCTAGGGGTAGCCCAAAGCGTGCAAAAGGCACAAGAGAGGAAGGTGAGACACTTGGGGAAGAGAAAAAAAAAAAACTCAGCCGCGGAGAAGCGGGGACTGGGTCCCCCACAAGGACGAAAGTGTCTTCCCATCAGGCCTTGCGCTGGGCCTCAGGGACCATGGAGTCCCTGGTTAGAGCCTACAGTGAAACTCGGGCCTCTAGGTGTACCCCAAAGCAGACAGAGGGCCCATGAGGGGAAGGTGAGATTTGAGGAAGGAGAGGTGAGGCATCTATGGCAGGAAAAAAAAAAAACGCGCCACGGAGAAGCAGGGAATGGGTCCCCAACAGACGAAACTGCCTTTCCATCAGGCCCTCAGGGTTTGAGACAGAATGAGGAGTGACTAATGTCTACAGGGTTTTTCTCTGGTCGGGGGTGATAAGACGTTCTACAATGGATTGCGAATTAAAATTGAATGTGCACAACCACAGGTATACTAAAAGGCACTCAATTCATGACTTTTAATGGGGGAATCTTATGTGGTACACTCCCATGGAGATCACGGCAGACATTGTGAGAGAGAAAAAGGTGAGTAACTATCTCAATCGGAGGCAGAAACAGAGAGAATGAAAAGTCCTGTGAATGGAAGGGAGAGGGAAAAGGGAAAATGGTCCTATTTCTAAATGACAGATGTGAAACTGGGGTTCACATCAACAGTGTCACTGCCAGGAAGGAGGGTCATGCTAGCCATGTCACCGGTAGTGTGGCCCGCAGGGACGCCGACGTGCTGGAGCGTCGTGCCAGCATGGGCTCTGGCAGCCACGTGGGCCAGCAGGAGGGTCCCGCTGCACAGCTGTGGGGTGAGGATAGACTGGGTGGTGATATCGCCCATTACAGGGGCCTCTTCTGCTGGCAAGAGTGTGACAGTAGCAAGTAGATGGACAAGCCTGCGTGTGAGGACGGAATGCAGGAGGGGCTCTTGTGCGGCTGGGTGTGGGGCCCAAACCGGAAATGTGGAGAAATGGCCAGGTAACTGTGTCATGTGGGCTAATAGATTGGCAAGGGCTTCGAACTGAAGGACAATAACGGGGAGTAGCTGTCAGGCCCTGGGAGTGTCTGAGTGTAAGTGGAGATGGGTTTGGGGTCACTGAGGGATGCGTGGGAGCCATCCCTGTATAGGTACAGGTCATAGGGAGATAGTCTCGTGAGGCCTGTGAGTGCCTAGGGTTGTCCTGGGTGCCTGGGGCTGACTGTGGCAGAAATCTGGGGAAGGATGGAGAGAAGCTGGGAGACCCAGGAGAGTCCCTGAAGGCAGGGGGTGAAGAGGTGAAAGAAATGGGGGAGGGTTGCAGTAAGGTCCGTGAGTTTGTAGGTGATTCCTGGGTGCGGGAAGCTGACTCCAGGTGAAATCTGGAGATGGTTGGAGAGTAGCTGAGAGAGACAGAAGAGTCCCTGAGGGCTGGGGGTGAGAACATGAGGGAGACAGGGGAGTAAGTCAGTGAAATTCGTGAGTTCGGTGGTGTATCGTGGGTGCCTGGAACTGACTCCAGCTGGAATCTAGCGAAGTTTGGAGAGTAGCTGAAAGAGACACAAGAGTCCCTGTGGGCTGAGGGCAAAGACCTGAGAGAGACCAGGGAGGACCTCAGTGAAGTCTGTGAGTCTGTAGGTGATTCCGAAATGTGGGAGGCTGGCTCCCGCTGAAATCTGGGCGTGGTGGGAGAGTAGCTGGGACAGACAGGAGAGTCCCAGGGGGCTGGGGGTGAAGACATGAGAGAGACTGGGGAGTAACTCAGCGAAACTGCTGAGATTGGTGGTGATACCTGGGTGCCTGGAACTGACTCCCGCTGAAATCTGGGCATGGTTGGAGAGTAGCTGGGAAACACAGGAGAGTCCCTGAGGGCTGGGGGTGAAGACATGAGAGAGACCGGGGAGTACCTCAGGGAAACTGGTGAGTTTGGTGGTGACTCCGGGGTGCCTGGAACTGACTCCAGCTGAAATGTGGGCGTGGTTGGAGAGTAGCTGGGACACACAGGAGAGTCCCTGAGGGCTGGTGAAGACATGAGAGAGACTGGAGAGTAATTGAGTGAAATTGGTGAGTTTGGTGGTGATTCCTGGGTGCCTGAAACTGACTCCCGCTGAAGTGTGGGCGTGGTTGGAGAGTAGCTGGGACACACAGGAGAGTCCCTGAGGGTTGGAGATAAAGACGTGCTAGAGACTGAGGAGTAACTGAGTGAAATTGGGGAGTTTGGTGGTGATTCTGGGGTGCCTGGAACTGACTGCAGCTGAAATCTGGGCGTCGTTGGAGAGTAGCTGGGACAGACGGGAGAGTCCCTAAGGGTTGGAGATAAAGACGTGCTAGAGACTGGGGAGAAACTCAGTGAAAGTGGTGGGCTTGGTGGTGATCCCTGGGTTCCTGGAACTGACCCGCGCTGAAATGTGGGCGTGGTTGGAGAGTAGCTGGGACAGACTGGAGGGTCCGTAAGGGCTGGGGGTGAAGACGTGAGAGAGACTGGCGAGGATCTCACTGAGGTCTGTGAGTTTGTAGGTGTTTCTGGGGTGTGGGGTAGAGACTCCCGCTGAAATCTGGGTGTACTTGGAGAGTAGCTGGGACAGACAGGAGAGTCATGGGTGGCTGGGGGTGAGCTGCTGGATGATGGCGGTAAGAACATATGGTATATTATTGATGAATGAGGTGACTGTGAAGAATCTCCAGAGGAGGACACGGGAGAACACAATGACATGAGTGACTGTCCTGCTTGGTTAGGAAAGGGAAACGTAAAGTTGTGGAATTCTGTTGATGATGGATGTGAGAGTGGTGAAGCCCTGCGGGGTGATGTAGAGTACTTCCACATCCCTGGTGAGGAGCTGCCCATTGGGTCTGAGTTTCTGGGAGGGGAGAGGGAGAAGCTGGGTGAGGCAGGCACGAATCTTGAGGAGTCAGGGCTGGGGGACCGCTCATATTCTCCCGAGACCTGTGAGTATCTGGGGGACTTCTGGGTGCATGGGGCTGACTCCCGCAGGAACCTGGGGATGGCTGGAGAGTAACTGGGAGCCACAGGAGAGTCCCTGAGGCCTGGGGGTGAAGAGATGAAAGACACAGGGGTGGAGCACCGTGAGGCTCGTGAGTTTGTAGGTGATTCCCGGGTGTGGGGGGCTGATTCCAGCTGAAATCTGGGGTTGTTTGGAGAGTAGCTGGGACACACAGGAGATCCCTGGAGAGCTGGGGGTGGGCTGCTGGGTGATGGCAGTAAGAACATGTGGTATATTGTTGATGAACGTGGGGACTCTGAGGAATCCTCAGAGGAGGAAACGGGAGAGCCCAATGGCTTCATTGATTGCCCATCACGGTGAGGACAGGGAAATGGGATCTTGTGGGATTCTGGTGATGACAGAGGTGAGTGTGGTGAACCCCTAGGGGATGGTGAATGGTAGCTCCGGATCCCTGGAGAGGAGCTTCCCCTGAAGCCTGAGTTTCTGAGAGGGGAGAGGGAGAAGCTGGGTGAGGCTCGCATGGACCTTGAGGCGTCTGGGCTGGGGGACCGTTCATAAGAAGAGCCAGGCAAGACCCTACTATTCTTAGGTGCAGACATGATTAGGAAACCTGCAGCTCCCAGGGGCCCCTACTAATTTTCTAACTCGCAGAAGGAAGGAGTGTGTGTGCGTGTGTGTGTGTGTGCGGTCTGAGGTATGTGCCCCTTAAGAAAATGGAAATCAACCAACCAATGAGACAGACAGACAGACAGACAGACAGACAGAGATTCACTTGCCCAAGTGTTCTGTCCTGTCCTCTGAATCCGCTTCCAATTCGCAAGACGCAGTGAGCTCCAGGTTCACGCAGAGTCCGCCAAAGGCTCTGGACGCTGATCCGCTCCGCGAAGATCTGAGTACAGGCCAGCCAGGGTGGATTTAAATAGCCTCGGGCGCACACTAGCAGCGGAAAGGGCGGAGCTTCACTCCTCCTTTCCATCAGTCACCACCAACTTTCCCAGGCTGCACCTCGTAGGAAATTGTTCTCCTGCTTTGATTTCTTGCGCCACCTTTGGGACAATCTAAGAACTTACAAGTTTTCTTGGCCAGATATGTTAGAAATTGTATGCACTGAAACACTGAAAACCAACTAGTGGTTCTGAGGTTCCCACGTTGTGGTTTTGACACCAGCAGCATCCGTGCCACAGTGAAACCCCGGAGATCCACAGATCTGCGTTGTAACAAGACCTGAAGAAATGATCTAATGGCTTTACTACAGTGCATGATTATGTGAGATGTTTTGAGACAGAGTAGTACATTTGTGAATGAAGATTTTTCACTTAGTAGGAACCACTGTGTGTGGAAAAGTGAGAAAATTGCTTTCTGCTGTAGAGTCTGGCATTCATTGTAGACTTAAGCTTATTTTTCTGTGAGCAAATCTTATTCAATAAAATTCTACTCTTTATACTAAAAAACAAAAACAGTGGTGATGTGTGGTCATTATGCTCAGCAAACTAATCCAGGGAAAGAAAACCAAACGCCACATTCTCACTTATAATGAGAGCTGAAAAATGAGATCACATGGACACAGGAAGGGGAACAACACTCACTGGGGCCTTTCGGGAGGCAGAGCGTTAAGAAAAACAGCTACTGCATGCTGGGCTTAATACCTAGGTGATGGGTTGACAGGTGCAGCAAACCACCATGGCACACGTTTACCTTAGTAACAAATCTGCACATCCTGAACATACACCCCAGAACTTAGAAACGAAACGAAACAAAAGAAAACGAAAAAGCAATAGCAAAACGCTAAAGGCAAACTAAAGTTTCAAACTCAGAACGTGACAGACCAATGTTTGGTTCAAATCATGGTTCTCAACCCAGGTGCCATAAGGCCAGGATAAAGAATTTGATTACATATTGTAAATAAGACATGCAGCAAATGACCAGAAAGATTATTCTCAACATATGTGTGTCTTCTAATTCAATGGTGACGCTATCTACCGGGACATAGCTTTAGATTCCAAAGGGCCGAGTCCCGCCAGACAGGCCTCCCACACTAATAACAATGGGAAGCCCCACGTTGTTTTACCTGTGCTTCTCAGCAACTGGCTATAAATCAGGTTGCCACCACTCCCAGATTTAGTTGCATTCATTGGCTGGAAGAGCTCACAGCACGCAGGCAAACACTTACATTTGCCGTTGTATTTTAGCGGACTTTGCAAAAAGTTCAGAAATAAATGCGGGGCCCGGCGTGTGGGGAGGGGTGCACTACCTTCCAGGAAGTGTTATCCACAAGCTCTCTGAACCCAGTCCTTTTGGGTTTTTATGGAGACCTCATTCTATAGGCATGACGGGTTAAACCATAGGCTATTGGTGATCCACTCCACCTGAGGCTCTCAACCCTCCCTGGAAATTGGGGTTGAGGCTTTGCCATTCTCAGTCTGACTAAAAGAATTTACCCAAACGGAATTTTAAAACAGATGAGCATAACTGGAATCTTAATTAGATGATTGGATTATCTGGAGCCACACCTTGATATTCCCAACCCGAGCACCCTCATCCAACGAATGCTCCACCCAACTGGCTCCCAAGTCTCTACGTGGTTCCAGAGCAAAAGAATGTTTATACAACGCATATCTCCACCTTTTCTTCAAAGTCTTTTCCCTTACACGGAAAGACTTCTTAAACTGCCATGCATCCGGATCAGGGGGAGGTATTGTTACACCGCAGATCTGTGGATCTCCGGGGTTTGATTGTGGCAACGATGCTGCTGGTGTCAAAACCACAACGTGGGAACCACAGAACCACTAGTTGGTTTTCAGTGTTTCAGTGCATACAATTCCTAATATATCTGGCCAAGAAATCTTGTAAGATCTTAGATTGTCCCAAAAGTGGCGCATGAAATCAAAGCAGGAGAACAGTTTCCTACGAGGTGTAGCCTGGGAAAGTTGGGGGTGACTGATGGAAAGGAGGAGTGAAGCTCCGCCCTTTCCGCTGCTAGGCTGCGCCCGAGGCTATTTAAACCCACCCTGGCTGGCCTGTACTCAGATCTTCGCGGAGCGGTTCAGCGGCCGGAGCGGTTGGCGGACTCTGCGTTGACTTGGAGCTCACAGCGTCTTGCGACTTGGAAGCGGATTCAGAGGACAGGACAGAACACTTGGGCAAGTGAATCTCTGTCTGTCTGTCTCTCTGTCTGTCTGTCTGTCTCACTGGTTGGTTGATTTCCATTTTCTTAAGGGGCACATACCTCACACCGCACACACACACACACACGCACACACACTCCTTCCTTCTGCGAGTTAGAAAATTAGTAGGGGCCCCTGGGAGCTGCAGGTTTCCTAATCATGTCTGCACCTAAGAACAGTAGGGTCTTGTCCGGCTCTTCTTATGAACGGTCCCCCAGCACGGACTCCCCAAGGTCCATGCGAGCCTCACCCAGCTTCTCCCTCTCCCCTCTCAGAAACTCAGGCTTCAGGCGAAGCTCCTCACCAGGGATCCGGAGCTACCATTCACCATCCCCTAGGGCTTCACCACACTCACCTCTGTCATCACCAGAATCCCACAAGCTCCCATTTCCCTGTCCTCACCGTGATGGGCAATCAATGAAGCCATTGGGCTCTCCCGTGTCCTCCTCTGAGGATTCCTCAGAGTCCCCACGTTCATCAATAATATACCACATGTTCTTACTGCCATCACCCAGCAGCTCACCCCCAGCTCTCGGGTGATCTCCTGTGTCTCCCAGCTACTCTCCAAACAACCCCAGATTTCAGCTGGAGTCAGCCCCCCACACCCGGGAATCACCTACAAACTCACGAGCCTCACGGTGCTCCACCCCTGTGTCTTTCATCTCTTCACCCCCAGGCCTCAGGGACTCTCCTGTGGCTCCCAGTTACTCTCCAGCCATCCCCAGGTTCCTGCGGGAGTCAGCCCCATGCACCCAGGAGTCCCCCAGAGACTCACAGGTCTCGGGAGAATATCAGCGGTCCCCCAGCCCTGACTCCTCAAGATTCATGCCTGCCTCACCCAGCTTCTCCCTCTCCCCTCCCAGAAACTCAGACCCAAGGGGCAGCTCCTCACCAGGGATGTGGAAGTACTCTACATCACCCCGCAGGGCTTCACCACTCTCACATCCATCATCAACAGAATTCCACAACTTTACGTTTCCCTTTCCTAACCAAGCAGGACAGTCACTCATGTCATTGTGTTCTCCCGTGTCCTCCTCTGGAGATTCTTCACAGTCACCTCATTCATCAATAATATACCATATGTTCTTACCGCCATCATCCAGCTGCTCACCCCCAGCCACCCATGACTCTCCTGTCTGTCCCAGCTACTCTCCAACTACGCCCAGATTTCAGCGGGAGTCTCTACCCCACACCCCAGAAACACCTACAAACTCACAGACCTCAGGGAGATCCTCGCCAGTCTCTCTCACGTCTTCACCCCCAGCCCTTACGGACCCTCCAGTCTGTCCCAGCTACTCTCCAACCACGCCCATATTTCAGCGCGGGTCAGTTCCAGGAACCCAGGGATCACCACCAAGCCCACCACTTTCACTGAGTTACTCCCCAGTCTCTAGCACGTCTTTATCTCCAACCCTCAGGGACTCTCCTGTGTGTCCCAGCTACTCTCCAAACACACCCACACTTCAGCGGGAGTCCGTTGCAGGCACCCAGAAATCACCACCAAACTCACCAATTTCACTGCGTTACTCCCCAGTCTCTCTCATGTCCTCACCATCCCTCAGGGACTCTCCCGTCTGTCCCAGCTACTCTCCAACCACGCCCACATTTCAGCTGCAGTCAGCTCCAGGCACCCCGGAATCACCACCAAACTCCCCAATTTCACTCAGTTACTCCTCAGTCTCTAGCACGTCTTTATCTCCAACCCTCAGGGACTCTCCTGTGTGTCCCAGCTACTCTCCAAACACGCCCACACTTCAGCGGGAGTCAGTTCCAGGTACCCAGGAAGCACCAGCAAACTCACCAATTTCACTCACTTACTCTCCAGTCTCTCTCATGTCTTCACTAGCCCTCAGGGACTCTCCTGTCTGTCCCAGCTACTCTCCAACCACGCACACATTTCAGCTGGAGTCAGTCCCAGGCACCCCGGAGTCACCACCAAACTCACCAGTTTCACTGAGGTACTCCCCGGTCTCTCTCATGTCTTCACCCCCAGCCCTCAGGGACTCTCCTGTGTGTCCCAGTTACTCTCCAACCATGCCCAGATTTCAGCGGGAGTCAGTTCCAGGCACCCAGGTATCACCACCAAACTCAGCAGTTTCGCTGAGTTACTCCCCAGTCTCTCTCATGTCTTCACCCCCAGCCCCCTGGGACTCTCCTGTCTGTCCCAGCTACTCTCCCACCACGCCCAGATTTCAGCGGGAGTCAGCCTCCCACACTCCGGAATCACCTACAGACTCGCAGACTTCACTGAGGTCCTCCCTGGTCTCTCTCAGGTCTTTGCCCTCAGCCCACAGGGACTCCTGTGTCTCTTTCAGCTACTCTCAAAACTTCGCTAGATTCCAGCTGGAGTCAGTTCCAGGCACCCACGATACACCACCAAACTCACGAATTTCACTGACTTACTCCCCAGTCTCCCTCATGTTCTCACCCCCAGCCCTCAAGGACTCTTCTGTCTCTCTCAGCTACACTCCGACCATCTCCAGATTTCACCTGGAGTCAGCTTCCCGCACCCAGGAATCACCTACAAACTCACGGACCTTACTGCAACCCTCCCCCATTTCTTTCACCTCTTCACCCCCTGCCTTCAGGGACTCTCCTGGGTCTCCCAGCTTCTCTCCAGCCTTCCCCAGATTTCTGCCACAGTCAGCCCCAGGCACCCAGGACAACCCTAGACACTCACAGGCCTCACGAGACTATCTCCCTATGACCTGTACCTATACAGGGATGGCTCCCACGCATCCCTCAGTGACCCCAAACCCATCTCCACTTACACTCAGACACTCCCAGGGCCTGACAGCTACTCCCCATTATTGTCCTTCAGTTCGAAGCCCTGGCCAATCTACTAGCCCACATGACGCAGTTACCTGGCCATTTCTCCACGGTTCCCGTGAGGGCCCCACACCCAGCCGCACAAGAGCCCCTCCTGCATTCCGTCCTCACACGCAGGCTTGTCCATCTACTTGCTACTGTCACACTCTTGCCAGCAGAAGAGGCCCCTGTAATGGGCGATATCACCACCCAGTCTATCCTCACCCCACAGCTGTGCAGCGGGACCCTCCTGCTGGCCCACGTGGCTGCCAGAGCCCATGCTGGCACGACGCTCCAGCACGTCGGCGTCCCTGCGGGCCACACTACCGGTGACATGGCTAGCATGACCCTCCTTCCTGGCAGTGACACTGTTGATGTGAACCCCAGTTTCACATCTGTCATTTGTAAATAGGACCATTTTCCCTTTTCGCTCTCCCTTCCATTCACAGGGCTTCTCATTCTCTCTCTTTCTGCCTCCGTTTCAGATATTTACTCACCTTTTTCTCTCTCACTATGTCTGCCGTGGTCTCCATGAGAGTGCGCCACAGAAGATTCCCCCATTAAAAGTCATGAATTGAGTGGCTTTTAGTATACCTGTGGTGGTGCACATTCAATTTTAATTCGCAATCCTTTGTGGAACGTCTTATCACCCCCGACCAGAGAAAAACCCTGTAGACATTAGTCACTCCTCATTCTGTCTCAAACCCTCTCCCTGACCCTCAGCCCTAGGTAGCAACTACCTAGTGCGATCAATCCCATATGCATAGATTTCCATATTGTGGACATTTCCTATCAACGGAATTGCACAATAGGTGAGCTGTTATGACTGACACAACACGTAGCACAATATTTTCAAGATTCATCCACATTGTAGGCTTACCCACAGGGGGAAACCACTTTTTGGGGGGTTTTAGGAACACCGGGTGTTTTCTCCTTCCTTTCGTCCTTCTTTCCTTCCTTCCTTCCTTCCTTCCTTCCTCCCTTCCTACCTTCCTTCTTTCTTTCCTTCCTTCCTTCCTTCCTCCTGTTTCTCTCTTACTCCTTCTGCCCTCTCTCTTTCATATGCCTTAGGTGCATCCCACATTCTGCGTTTTTTGGGAGAAATCCTCGACAGGTGCAGGAAAATTGTGTTATTGTAACTATTTACCGCTATCTCTCTTTCACGGCTCTCCATCAGTTGTGAACATCTATTGGTTTATCCCAAGTCACTAAGCATATTTTTGTTAGGTACACCTGTTTTTCCTTATACAGCTGTTTCTGGAGTATAGGGTCGCATACTCATAAACCCACTGTAACTCAGAAACGCATCTAATATTCCAATAATCCCATCATAACGTTGAAAAATCATAAATCAAACCACCGTAAGTCACGGTGTGTCCGTGGATATGGGCGTCATCAATTCCATTGTATTCAGTAATGCTGTACACCATTAACAATGGCAGACTGATTGGGAGTGGATATTGATAGCATTATAAAAGTCAGTTATTAGAGGGATACTTCTTTAACCTGACTGAAGAACTGATCTAATGGCTTTAGTACAGTGCATGATTATGTGAGATGTTTTGAGACAGAGTAGTACATTTGTGAATGAAGTTTTTTCACTTAGTAGGACCATTGTGTTGGAAAAGTGAGAAAATTGCTTTCTGCTGTAGAGTCAGGCATTCATTGTAGACTTAAGCTTATTTTTCTGTGAGCAAATCTTATTCAATAAAATACTACTCTTTATACTAAAATACAAAAACAGTGGTGATGTGTGGTCATTATGCTCAGCAAACTAATCCAGGGAAAGAAAACCAAACGCCACATTCTCACTTATAATGAGAGCTGAAAAATGAGATCACATGTACACAGGAAGGGGAACAATACTCACTGGGGCCTTTCGGGAGGCAGAGCGTTAAGAAAAACAGCTACTGCATGCTGGGCTTAATACCTAGGTGGTGGGTTGACAGGTGCAGCAAACCACCATGGCACACGTTTACCTTAGTAACAAATCTGCACATCCTGCACATATACCCCAGAACTTAGAAACGAAACGAAACAAAAGAAAACGAAAAAGCAATAGCAAAACGCTAAAGGCAAACTAAAGTTTCAAACTCAGAACGTGACAGACCAATGTTTGGTTCAAATCATGGTTCTCAACCCAGGTGCCATAAGGCCAGGATAAAGAATTTGATTACATATTGTAAATAAGACATGCAGCAAATGACCAGAAAGATTATTCTCAACATATGTGTGTCTTCTAATTCAATGGTGACGCTATCTACCGGGACATAGCTTTAGATTCCAAAGGGCCGAGTCCCGCCAGACAGGCCTCCCACACTAATAACAATGGGAAGCCCCACGTTGTTTTACCTGTGCTTCTCAGCAACTGGCTATAAATCAGGTTGCCACCACTCCCAGATTTAGTTGCATTCATTGGCTGGAAGAGCTCACAGCACGCAGGCAAACACTTACGTTTGCCGTTGTATTTTAGCGCACTTTGCAAAAAGTTCAGAAATAAATGCGGGGCCCGGCGTGTGGGGAGGGGTGCACTACCTTCCAGGAAGTGTTATCCACAAGCTCTCTGAACCCAGTCCTTTTGGGTTTTTATGGAGACCTCATTCTATAGGCATGACGGGTTAAACCATAGGCTATTGGTGATCAACTCCACCTGAGGCTCTCAACCCTCCCTGGAAATTGGGGTTGAGGCTTTGCCATTCTCAGTCTGACTAAAAGAATTTACCCAAACGGAATTTTAAAACAGATGAGCATAACTGGAATCTTAATTAGATGATTGGATTATCTGGAGCCACACCTTGATATTCCTAACCCGAGCACCCTCATCCAACGAATGCTACACCCAACTGGCTCCCAAGTCTCTACGTGGTTCCAGAGCAAAAGAATGTTTATACAACGCATATCTCCACCTTTTCTTCAAAGTCTTTTCCCTTCCACGGAAAGACTTCTTAAACTGCCATGCATCCGGATCAGGGGGAGGTATTGTTACACCGCAGATCTGTGGATCTCCGGGGTTTGATTGTGGCAACGATGCTGCTGGTGTCAAAACCACAACGTGGGAACCACAGAACCACTAGTTGGTTTTCAGTGTTTCAGTGCATACAATTCCTAATATATCTGGCCAAGAAAACTTGTAAGTTCTTAGATTGTCCCAAAGGTGGCGCATGAAATCAAAGCAGGAGAACAGTTTCCTACGAGGTGTAGCCTGGGAAAGTTGGGGGTGACTGATGGAAAGGAGGAGTGAAGCTCCGCCCTTTCCGCTGCTAGGCTGCGCCCGAGGCTATTTAAACCCACCCTGGCTGGCCTGTACTCAGATCTTCGCGGAGCGGATCAGCGGCCGGAGCGGTTGGCGGACTCTGCGTTGACTTGGAGCTCACAGCGTCTTGCGACTTGGAAGCGGATTCAGAGGACAGGACAGAACACTTGGGCAAGTGAATCTCTGTCTGTCTGTCTGTCTGTCTCATTGGTTGGTTGATTTCCATTTTCTTAAGGGGCACATACCTCACACCGCACACACACACACACGCACACACACTCCTTCCTTCTGCGAGTTAGAAAATTAGTAGGGGCCCCTGGGAGCTGCAGGTTTCCTAATCATGTCTGCACCTAAGAACAGTAGGGTCTTGTCCGGCTCTTCTTATGAACGGTCCCCCAGCACGGACTCCCCAAGGTCCATGCGAGCCTCACCCAGCTTCTCCCTCTCCCCTCTCAGAAACTCAGGCTTCAGGGGAAGCTCCTCACCAGGGATCCGGAGCTACCATTCACCATCCCCTAAGGCTTCACCACACTCACCTCTGTCATCACCAGAATCCCACAAGCTCCCATTTCCCTGTCCTCACCGTGATGGGCAATCAATGAAGCCATTGGGCTCTCCCGTGTCCTCCTCTGAGGATTCCTCAGAGTCCCCACGTTCATCAATAATATACCACATGTTCTTACTGCCATCACCCAGCAGCTCACCCCCAGCTCTCGGGGGATCTCCTGTGTCTCCCAGCTACTCTCCAAACAACCCCAGATTTCAGCTGGAGTCAGCCCCCCACACCCGGGAATCACCTACAAACTCACGAGCCTCACGGTGCTCCACCCCTGTGTCTTTCATCTCTTCACCCCCAGGCCTCAGGGACTCTCCTGTGGCTCCCAGTTACTCTCCAGCCATCCCCAGGTTCCTGCGGGAGTCAGCCCCATGCACCCAGGAGTCCCCCAGAGACTCACAGGTCTCGGGAGAATATCAGCGGTCCCCCAGCCCTGACTCCTCAAGATTCATGCCTGCCTCACCCAGCTTCTCCCTCTCCCCTCCCAGAAACTCAGACCCAAGGGGCAGCTCCTCACCAGGGATGTGGAAGTACTCTACATCACCCCGCAGGGCTTCACCACTCTCACATCCATCATCAACAGAATTCCACAACTTTACGTTTCCCTTTCCTAACCAAGCAGGACAGTCACTCATGTCATTGTGTTCTCCCGTGTCCTCCTCTGGAGATTCTTCACAGTCACCTCATTCATCAATAATATACCATATGTTCTTACCGCCATCATCCAGCAGCTCACCCCCAGCCACCCATGACTCTCCTGTCTGTCCCAGCTACTCTCCAACTACGCCCAGATTTCAGCGGGAGTCTCTACCCCACACCCCAGAAACACCTACAAACTCACAGACCTCAGTGAGATCCTCGCCAGTCTCTCTCACGTCTTCACCCCCAGCCCTTACGGACCCTCCAGTCTGTCCCAGCTACTCTCCAACCACGCCCACATTTCAGCGCGGGTCAGTTCCAGGAACCCAGGGATCACCACCAAGCCCACCACTTTCACTGAGTTACTCCCCAGTCTCTAGCACGTCTTTATCTCCAACCCTCAGGGACTCGCCTGTCTGTCCCAGCTACTCTCCAAACACGCCCACACTTCAGCGGGAGTCCGTTGCAGGCACCCAGAAATCACCACCAAACTCACCAATTTCACTGCGTTACTCCCCAGTCTCCCTCATGTCTTCACCATCCCTCAGGGACTCTCCCGTCTGTCCCAGCTACTCTCCAACCACGCCCACATTTCAGCTGCAGTCAGCTCCAGGCACCCCGGAATCACCACCAAACTCCCCAATTTCACTCAGTTACTCCTCAGTCTCTAGCACGTCTTTATCTCCAACCCTCAGGGACTCTCCTGTGTGTCCCAGCTACTCTCCAACCACGCTCACACTTCAGCGGGAGTCAGTTCCAGGCACCCAGGAAGCACCACCAAACTCACCAATTTCACTCACTTACTCTCCAGTCTCTCTCAGGTCTTCACCAGCCCTCAGGGACTCTCCTGTCTGTCCCAGCTACTCTCCAACCACGCACACATTTCAGCTGGAGTCAGTCCCAGGCACCCCGGAGTCACCACCAAACTCACCAGTTTCACTGAGGTACTCCCCGGTCTCTCTCATGTCTTCACCCCCAGCCCTCAGGGACTCTCCTGTGTGTCCCAGCTACTCTCCAACCATGCCCAGATTTCAGCGGGAGTCAGTTCCAGGCACCCAGGTATCACCACCAAACTCAGCAGTTTCGCTGAGTTACTCCCCAGTCTCTGTCATGTCTTCACCCCCAGCCCCCTGGGACTCTCCTGTCTGTCCCAGCTACTCTCCCACCACGCCCAGATTTCAGCGGGAGTCAGCCTCCCACACTCCGGAATCACCTACAGACTCACAGACTTCACTGAGGTCCTCCCTGGTCTCTCTCAGGTCTTTGCCCTCAGCCCACAGGGACTCCTGTGTCTCTTTCAGCTACTCTCAAAACTTCGCTAGATTCCAGCTGGAGTCAGTTCCAGGCACCCACGATACACCACCGAACTCACGAATTTCACTGACTTATTCCCCAGTCTCCCTCATGTTCTCACGCCCAGCCCTCAGGGACTCTTCTGTCTCTCTCAGCTACTCTCCAACCATCTCCAGATTTCACCTGGAGTCAGCTTCCCGTACCCAGGTATCACCTACAAACTCACGGACCTTACTACAACCCTCCCCCATTTCTTTCACCTCTTCACCCCCTGCCTTCAGGGACTCTCCTGTGTCTCCCAGCTTCTCTCCAGCCTTCCCCAGATTTCTGCCACAGTCAGCCCCAGGCACCCAGGACAACCCTAGACACTCACAGGCCTCACGAGACTATCTCCCTATGACCTGTACCTATACAGGGATGGCTCCCACGCATCCCTCAGTGACCCCAAACCCATCTCCACTTACACTCAGACACTCCCAGGGCCTGACAGCTACTCCCCGTTATTGTCCTTCAGTTCGAAGCCCTGGCCAATCTACTAGCCCACATGACGCAGTTACCTGGCCATTTCTCCACGGTTCCCGTGAGGGCCCCACACCCAGCCGCACAAGAGCCCCTCCTGCATTCCGTCCTCACACGCAGGCTTGTCCATCTACTTGCTACTGTCACACTCTTGCCAGCAGAAGAGGCCCCTGTAATGGGCGATATCACCACCCAGTCTATCCTCACCCCACAGCTGTGCAGCGGGACCCTCCTGCTGGCCCACGTGGCTGCCAGAGCCCATGCTGGCACGACGCTCCAGCACGTCGGCGTCCCTGCGGGCCACACTACCGGTGACATGGCTGGCATGAACCTCCTTCCTGGCAGTGACACTGTTGATGTGAACCCCAGTTTCACATCTGTCATTTGTAAATAGGACCATTTTCCCTTTTCGCTCTCCCTTCCATTCACAGGGCTTCTCATTCTCTCTCTTTCTGCCTCCGTTTCAGATATTTACTCACCTTTTTCTCTCTCACTATGTCTGCCGTGGTCTCCATGAGAGTGCGCCACAGAAGATTCCCCCATTAAAAGTCATGAATTGAGTGGCTTTTAGTATACCTGTGGTGGTGCACATTCAATTTTAATTCGCAATCCATTGTAGAACGTCTTATCACCCCCGACCAGAGAAAAACCCTGTAGACATTAGTCACTCCTCATTCTGTCTCAAACCCTCTCCCTGACCCTCAGCCCTAGGTAGCAACTACCTAGTGCGATCAATCCCATATTCATAGATTTCCATATTGTGGACATTTCCTATCAACGGAATTGCACAATAGGTGAGCTGTTATGACTGACACAACACGTAGCACAATATTTTCAAGATTCATCCACATTGTAGGCTTACCCACAGGGGGAAACCATTTTTTGGGGGGTTTTAGTAACACCGGGTGTTTTCTCCTTCCTTTCATCATTCTTTCCTTCCTTCCTTCCTTCCTTCCTTCCTTCCTTCCTTCCTACCTTCCTTCTTTCTTTCCTTCCTTCCTTCCTTCCTCCTATTTCTCTCTTACTCCTTCTGCCCTCTCTCTTTCATATGCCTTAGGTGCATCCCACATTCTGCGTTTTTTGGGAGAAATCCTCGACAGGTGCAGGAAAATTGTGTTATTGTAACTATTTACCGCTATCTCTCTTTCACGGCTCTCCATCAGTTGTGAACATCTATTGGTTTATCCCAAGTCACTAAGCATATTTTTATTAGGTACACCTGTTTTTCCTTATACAGCTGTTTCTGGAGTATAGGGTCGCATACTCATAAACCCACTGTAACTCAGAAACGCATCTAATATTCCAATAATCCCATCATAACGTTGAAAAATCATAAATCAAACCACTGTAAGTCACGGTGTGTCCGTGGATATGGGCATCATCAATTCCATTGTATTCAGTAATGCTGTACACCATTAACAATGGCAGACTGATTGGGAGTGGATATTGATAGCATTATAAAAGTCAGTTATTAGAGGGATACTTCTTTAACCTGACTGAAGAACTGATCTAATGGCTTTAGTACAGTGCATGATTATGTGAGATGTTTTGAGACAGAGTAGTACATTTGTGAATGAAGTTTATTCACTTAGTAGGAACCATTGTGTGTGGAAAAGTGAGAAAATTGCTTTCTGCTGTAGAGTCTGGCATTCATTGTAGACTTAAGCTTATTTTTCTGTGAGCAAATCTTATTCAATAAAATACTACTCTTTATACTAGAAAACAAAAACAGTGGTGATGTGTGGTCATTATGCTCAGCAAACTAATCCAGGGAAAGAAAACCAAACGCCACATTCTCACTTATAATGAGAGCTGAAAAATGAGATCACATGGACACAGGAAGGGGAACAACACTCACTGGGGCCTTTCGGGAGGCAGAGCGTTAAGAAAAACAGCTACTGCATGCTGGGCTTAATACCTAGGTGATGGGTTGACAGGTGCAGCAAACCACCATGGCACACGTTTACCTTAGAAACAAATCTGCACATCCTGCACATATACCCCAGAACTTAGAAACGAAACGAAACAAAAGAAAACGAAAAAGCAATAGCAAAACGCTAAAGGCAAACTAAAGTTTCAAACTCAGAACGTGACAGACCAATGTTTGGTTCAAATCATGGTTCTCAACCCAGGTGCCATAAGGCCAGGATAAAGAATTTGATTACATATTGTAAATAAGACATGCAGCAAATGACCAGAAAGATTATTCTCAACATATGTGTGTCTTCTAATTCAATGGTGACGCTATCTACCGGGACATAGCTTTAGATTCCAAAGGGCCGAGTCCCGCCAGACAGGCCTCCCACACTAATAACAATGGGAAGCCCCACGTTGTTTTACCTGTGCTTCTCAGCAACTGGCTATAAATCAGGTTGCCACCACTCCCAGATTTAGTTGCATTCATTGGCTGGAAGAGCTCACAGCACGCAGGCAAACACTTACGTTTGCCGTTGTATTTTAGCGGACTTTGCAAAAAGTTCAGAAATAAATGCGGGGCCCGGCGTGTGGGGAGGGGTGCACTACCTTCCAGGAAGTGTTATCCACAAGCTCTCTGAACCCAGTCCTTTTGGGTTTTTATGGAGACCTCATTCTATAGGCATGACGGGTTAAACCATAGGCTATTGGTGATCAACTCCACCTGAGGCTCTCAACCCTCCCTGGAAATTGGGGTTGAGGCTTTGCCATTCTCAGTCTGACTAAAAGAATTTACCCAAACGGAATTTTAAAACAGATGAGCATAACTGGAATCTTAATTAGATGATTGGATTATCTGAAGCCACACCTTGATATTCCCAACCCGAGCACCCTCATCCAAAGAATGCTCCACCCAACTGGCTCCCAAGTCTCTACGTGGTTCCAGAGCAAAAGAATGTTTATACAACGCATATCTCCACCTTTTCTTCAAAGTCTTTTCCCTTCCACGGAAAGACTTCTTAAACTGCCATGCATCCGGATCAGGGGGAGGTATTGTTACACCGCAGATCTGTGGATCTCCGGGGTTTGATTGTGGCAACGATGCTGCTGGTGTCAAAACCACAACGTGGGAACCACAGAACCACTAGTTGGTTTTCAGTGTTTCAGTGCATACAATTCCTAATATATCTGGCCAAGAAAACTTGTAAGTTCTTAGATTGTCCCAAAGGTGGCGCATGAAATCAAAGCAGGAGAACAGTTTCCTACGAGGTGTAGCCTGGGAAAGTTGGGGGTGACTGATGGAAAGGAGGAGTGAAGCTCCGCCCTTTCCGCTGCTAGGCTGCGCCCGTGGCTATTTAAACCCACCCTGGCTGGCCTGTACTCAGATCTTCGCGGAGCGGATCAGCGGCCGGAGCGGTTGGCGGACTCTGCGTTGACTTGGAGCTCACAGCGTCTTGCGACTTGGAAGCGGATTCAGAGGACAGGACAGAACACTTGGGCAAGTGAAATCTCTGTCTGTCTGTCTGTCTGTCTGTCTGTCTCATTGGTTGGTTGATTTCCATTTTCTTAAGGGGCACATACCTCACACCGCACACACACACACACGCACACACACTCCTTCCTTCTGCGAGTTACAAAATTAGTAGGGGCCCCTGGGAGCTGCAGGTTTCCTAATCATGTCTGCACCTAAGAACAGTAGGGTCTTGTCCGGCTCTTCTTATGAACGGTCCCCCAGCACGGACTCCCCAAAGTCCATGCGAGCCTCACCCAGCTTCTCCCTCTCCCCTCTCAGAAACTCAGGCTTCAGGGGAAGCTCCTCACCAGGGATCCGGAGCTACCATTCACCATCCCCTAGGGCTTCACCACACTCACCTCTGTCATCACCAGAATCCCACAAGCTCCCATTTCCCTGTCCTCACCGTGATGGGCAATCAATGAAGCCATTGGGCTCTCCCGTGTCCTCCTCTGAGGATTCCTCAGAGTCCCCACGTTCATCAATAATATACCACATGTTCTTACTGCCATCACCCAGCAGCTCACCCCCAGCTCTCGGGGGATCTCCTGTGTCTCCCAGCTACTCTCCAAACAACCCCAGATTTCAGCTGGAGTCAGCCCCCCACACCCGGGAATCACCTACAAACTCACGAGCCTCACGGTGCTCCACCCCTGTGTCTTTCATCTCTTCACCCCCAGGCCTCAGGGACTCTCCTGTGGCTCCCAGTTACTCTCCAGCCATCCCCAGGTTCCTGCGGGAGTCAGCCCCATGCACCCAGGAGTCCCCCAGAGACTCACAGGTCTCGGGAGAATATCAGCGGTCCCCCAGCCCTGACTCCTCAAGATTCATGCCTGCCTCACCCAGCTTCTCCCTCTCCCCTCCCAGAAACTCAGACCCAAGGGGCAGCTCCTCACCAGGGATGTGGAAGTACTCTACATCGCCCCGCATGGCTTCACCACTCTCACATCCATCATCAACAGAATTCCACAACTTTACGTTTCCCTTTCCTAACCAAGCAGGACAGTCACTCATGTCATTGTGTTCTCCCGTGTCCTCCTCTGGAGATTCTTCACAGTCACCTCATTCATCAATAATATACCATATGTTCTTACCGCCATCATCCAGCAGCTCACCCCCAGCCACCCATGACTCTCCTGTCTGTCCCAGCTACTCTCCAACTACGCCCAGATTTCAGCGGGAGTCTCTACCCCACACCCCAGAAACACCTACAAACTCACAGACCTCACTGAGATCCTCGCCAGTCTCTCTCACGTCTTCACCCCCAGCCCTTACGGACCCTCCAGTCTGTCCCAGCTACTCTCCAACCACGCCCACATTTCAGCGCGGCTCAGTTCCAGGAACCCAGGGATCACCACCAAGCCCACCACTTTCACTGAGTTCCTCCCCAGTCTCTAGCACGTCTTTATCTCCAACCCTCAGGGACTCGCCTGTCTGTCCCAGCTACTCTCCAAACACGCCCACACTTCAGCGGGAGTCCGTTGCAGGCACCCAGAAATCACCACCAAACTCACCAATTTCACTGCGTTACTCCCCAGTCTCCCTCATGTCTTCACCATCCCTCAGGGACTCTCCCGTCTGTCCCAGCTACTCTCCAACCACGCCCACATTTCAGCTGCAGTCAGCTCCAGGCACCCCGGAATCACCACCAAACTCCCCAATTTCACTCAGTTACTCCTCAGTCTCTAGCACGTCTTTATCTCCAACCCTCAGGGACTCTCCTGTGTGTCCCAGCTACTCTCCAACCACGCCCACACTTCAGCGGGAGTCAGTTCCAGGCACACAGGAAGCACCACCAAACTCACCAATTTCACTCACTTACTCTCCAGTCTCTCTCAGGTCTTCACCAGCCCTCAGGGACTCTCCTGTCTGTCCCAGCTACTCTCCAACCACGCACACATTTCAGCTGGAGTCAGTCCCAGGCACCCCGGAGTCACCACCAAACTCACCAGTTTCACTGAGGTACTCCCCGGTCTCTCTCATGTCTTCACCCCCAGCCCTCAGGGACTCTCCTGTGTGTCCCGGCTACTCTCCAACCATGCCCAGATTTCAGCGGGAGTCAGTTCCAGGCACCCAGGTATCACCACCAAACTCAGCAGTTTCGCTGAGTTACTCCCCAGTCTCTGTCATGTCTTCACCCCCAGCCCCCTGGGACTCTCCTGTCTGTCCCAGCTACTCTCCCACCACGCCCAGATTTCAGCGGGAGTCAGCCTCCCACACTCCGGAATCACCTACAGACTCACAGACTTCACTGAGGTCCTCCCTGGTCTCTCTCAGGTCTTTGCCCTCAGCCCACAGGGACTCCTGTGTCTCTTTCAGCTACTCTCAAAACTTCGCTAGATTCCAGCTGGAGTCAGTTCCAGGCACCCACGATACACCACCGAACTCACGAATTTCACTGACTTACTCCCCAGTCTCCCTCATGTTCTCACCCCCAGCCCTCAAGGACTCTTCTGTCTCTCTCAGCTACACTCCGACCATCTCCAGATTTCACCGGGAGTCAGCTTCCCGCACCCAGGAATCACCTACAAACTCACGGACCTTACTGCAACCCTCCCCCATTTCTTTCACCTCTTCACCCCCTGCCTTCAGGGACTCTCCTGGGTCTCCCAGCTTCTCTCCAGCCTTCCCCAGATTTCTGCCACAGTCAGCCCCAGGCACCCAGGACAACCCTAGACACTCACAGGCCTCACGAGACTATCTCCCTATGACCTGTACCTATACAGGGATGGCTCCCACGCATCCCTCAGTGACCCCAAACCCATCTCCACTTACACTCAGACACTCCCAGGGCCTGACAGCTACTCCCCGTTATTGTCCTTCAGTTCGAAGCCCTGGCCAATCTACTAGCCCACATGACGCAGTTACCTGGCCATTTCTCCACGGTTCCCGTGAGGGCCCCACACCCAGCCGCACAAGAGCCCCTCCTGCATTCCGTCCTCACACGCAGGCTTGTCCATCTACTTGCTACTGTCACACTCTTGCCAGCAGAAGAGGCCCCTGTAATGGGCGATATCACCACCCAGTCTATCCTCACCCCACAGCTGTGCAGCGGGACCCTCCTGCTGGCCCACGTGGCTGCCAGAGCCCATGCTGGCACGACGCTCCAGCACGTCGGCGTCCCTGCGGGCCACACTACCGGTGACATGGCTGGCATGAACCTCCTTCCTGGCAGTGACACTGTTGATGTGAACCCCAGTTTCACATCTGTCATTTGTAAATAGGACCATTTTCCCTTTTCGCTCTCCCTTCCATTCACAGGGCTTCTCATTCTCTCTCTTTCTGCCTCCGTTTCAGATATTTACTCACCTTTTTCTCTCTCACTATGTCTGCCGTGGTCTCCATGAGAGTGCGCCACAGAAGATTCCCCCATTAAAAGTCATGAATTGAGTGGCTTTTAGTATACCTGTGGTGGTGCACATTCAATTTTAATTCGCAATCCATTGTAGAACGTCTTATCACCCCCGACCAGAGAAAAACCCTGTAGACATTAGTCACTCCTCATTCTGTCTCAAACCCTCTCCCTGACCCTCAGCCCTAGGTAGCAACTACCTAGTGCGATCAATCCCATATTCATAGATTTCCATATTGTGGACATTTCCTATCAACGGAATTGCACAATAGGTGAGCTGTTATGACTGACACAACACGTAGCACAATATTTTCAAGATTCATCCACATTGTAGGCTTACCCACAGGGGGAAACCATTTTTTGGGGGGTTTTAGTAACACCGGGTGTTTTCTCCTTCCTTTCGTCCTTCTTTCCTTCCTTCCTTCCTTCCTTCCTTCCTTCCTTCCTTCCTTCCTACCTTACTTCTTTCCTTCATTCCTTCCTTCCTTCCTCCTAATTCTCTCTTACTCCTTCTGCCCTCTCTCTTTCATATGCCTTAGGTGCATCCCACATTCTGCGTTTTTTGGGAGAAATCCTCGACAGGTGCAGGAAAATTGTGTTATTGTAACTATTTACCGCTATCTCTCTTTCACGGCTCTCCATCAGTTGTGAACATCTATTGGTTTATCCCAAGTCACTAAGCATATTTTTATTAGGTACACCTGTTTTTCCTTATACAGCTGTTTCTGGAGTATAGGGTCGCATACTCATAAACCCACTGTAACTCAGAAACGCATCTAATATTCCAATAATCCCATCATAACGTTGAAAAATCATAAATCAAACCACCGTAAGTCACGGTGTGTCCGTGGATATGGGCGTCATCAATTCCATTGTATTCAGTAATGCTGTACACCATTAACAATGGCAGACTGATTGGGAGTGGATATTGATAGCATTATAAAAGTCAGTTATTAGAGGGATACTTCTTTAACCTGACTGAAGAACTGATCTAATGGCTTTAGTACAGTGCATGATTATGTGAGATGTGTTGAGACAGAGTAGTACATTTGTGAATGAAGTTTTTTCACTTAGTAGGAACCATTGTGTGTGGAAAAGTGAGAAAATTGCTTTCTGCTGTAGAGTCTGGCATTCATTGTAGACTTAAGCTTATTTTTCTGTGAGCAAATCTTATTCAATAAAATACTACTCTTTATACTAAAATACAAAAACAGTGGTGATGTGTGGTCATTATGCTCAGCAAACTAATCCAGGGAAAGAAAACCAAACGCCACATTCTCACTTACAATGAGAGCTGAAAAATGAGATCACATGGACACAGGAAGGGGAACAACACTCACTGGGGCCTTTCGGGAGGCAGAGCGTTAAGAAAAACAGCTACTGCATGCTGGGCTTAATACCTAGGTGATGGGTTGACAGGTGCAGCAAACCACCATGGCACACGTTTACCTTAGTAACAAATCTGCACATCCTGCACATATACCCCAGAACTTAGAAACGAAACGAAACAAAAGAAAACGAAAAAGCAATAGCAAAACGCTAAAGGCAAACTAAAGTTTCAAACTCAGAACGTGACAGACCAATGTTTGGTTCAAATCATGGTTCTCAACCCAGGTGCCATAAGGCCAGGATAAAGAATTTGATTACATATTGTAAATAAGACATGCAGCAAATGACCAGAAAGATTATTCTCAACATATGTGTGTCTTCTAATTCAATGGTGACGCTATCTACCGGGACATAGCTTTAGATTCCAAAGGGCCGAGTCCCGCCAGACAGGCCTCCCACACTAATAACAATGGGAAGCCCCACGTTGTTTTACCTGTGCTTCTCAGCAACTGGCTATAAATCAGGTTGCCACCACTCCCAGATTTAGTTGCATTCATTGGCTGGAAGAGCTCACAGCACGCAGGCAAACACTTACATTTGCCGTTGTATTTTAGCGGACTTTGCAAAAAGTTCAGAAATAAATGCGGGGCCCGGCGTGTGGGGAGGGGTGCACTACCTTCCAGGAAGTGTTATCCACAAGCTCTCTGAACCCAGTCCTTTTGGGTTTTTATGGAGACCTCATTCTATAGGCATGACGGGTTAAACCATAGGCTATTGGTGATCAACTCCACCTGAGGCTCTCAACCCTCCCTGGAAATTGGGGTTGAGGCTTTGCCATTCTCAGTCTGACTAAAAGAATTTACCCAAACGGAATTTTAAAACAGATGAGCATAACTGGAATCTTAATTAGATGATTGGATTATCTGGAGCCACACCTTGATATTCCTAACCCGAGCACCCTCATCCAACGAATGCTACACCCAACTGGCTCCCAAGTCTCTACGTGGTTCCAGAGGAAAAGAATGTTTATACAACGCATATCTCCACCTTTGCTTCAAAGTCTTTTCCCTTACACGGAAAGACTTCTTAAACTGCCATGCATCCGGATCAGGGGGAGGTATTGTTACACCGCAGATCTGTGGATCTCCGGGGTTTGATTGTGGCAACGATGCTGCTGGTGTCAAAACCACAACGTGGGAACCACAGAACCACTAGTTGGTTTTCAGTGTTTCAGTGCATACAATTCCTAATATATCTGGCCAAGAAAACTTGTAAGTTCTTAGATTGTCCCAAAGGTGGCGCATGAAATCAAAGCAGGAGAACAGTTTCCTACGAGGTGTAGCCTGGGAAAGTTGGGGGTGACTGATGGAAAGGAGGAGTGAAGCTCCGCCCTTTCCGCTGCTAGGCTGCGCCCGAGGCTATTTAAACCCACCCTGGCTGGCCTGTACTCAGATCTTCGCGGAGCGGATCAGCGGCCGGAGCGGTTGGCGGACTCTGCGTTGACTTGGAGCTCACAGCGTCTTGCGACTTGGAAGCGGATTCAGAGGACAGGACAGAACACTTGGGCAAGTGAATCTCTGTCTGTCTGTCTCATTGGTTGGTTGATTTCCATTTTCTTAAGGGGCACATACCTCACACCGCACACAAACACACAAGCACACACACTCCTTCCTTCTGCGAGTTAGAAAATTAGTAGGGGCCCCTGGGAGCTGCAGGTTTCCTAATCATGTCTGCACCTAAGAACAGTAGGGTCTTGTCCGGCTCTTCTTATGAACGGTCCCCCAGCACGGACTCCCCAAGGTCCATGCGAGCCTCACCCAGCTTCTCCCTCTCCCCTCTCAGAAACTCAGGCTTCAGGGGAAGCTCCTCACCAGGGATCCGGAGCTACCATTCACCATCCCCTAGGGCTTCACCACACTCACCTCTGTCATCACCAGAATCCCACAAGCTCCCATTTCCCTGTCCTCACCGTGATGGGCAATCAATGAAGCCATTGGGCTCTCCCGTGTCCTCCTCTGAGGATTCCTCAGAGTCCCCACGTTCATCAATAATATACCACATGTTCTTACTGCCATCACCCAGCAGCTCACCCCCAGCTCTCGGGGGATCTCCTGTGTCTCCCAGCTACTCTCCAAACAACCCCAGATTTCAGCTGGAGTCAGCCCCCCACACCCGGGAATCACCTACAAACTCACGAGCCTCACGGTGCTCCACCCCTGTGTCTTTCATCTCTTCACCCCCAGGCCTCAGGGACTCTCCTGTGGCTCCCAGTTACTCTCCAGCCATCCCCAGGTTCCTGCAGGAGTCAGCCCCATTCACCCAGGAGTCCCCCAGAGACTCACAGGTCTCGGGAGAATATCAGCGGTCCCCCAGCCCTGACTCCTCAAGATTCATGCCTGCCTCACCCAGCTTCTCCCTCTCCCCTCCCAGAAACTCAGACCCAAGGGGCAGCTCCTCACCAGGGATGTGGAAGTACTCTACATCACCCCGCAGGGCTTCACCACTCTCACATCCATCATCAACAGAATTCCACAACTTTACGTTTCCCTTTCCTAACCAAGCAGGACAGTCACTCATGTCATTGTGTTCTCCCGTGTCCTCCTCTGGAGATTCTTCACAGTCACCTCATTCATCAATAATATACCATATGTTCTTACCGCCATCATCCAGCAGCTCACCCCCAGCCACCCATGACTCTCCTGTCTGTCCCAGCTACTCTCCAACTACGCCCAGATTTCAGCGGGAGTCTCTACCCCACACCCCAGAAACACCTACAAACTCACAGACCTCAGTGAGATCCTCGCCAGTCTCTCTCACGTCTTCACCCCCAGCCCTTACGGACCCTCCAGTCTGTCCCAGCTACTCTCCAACCACGCCCACATTTCAGCGCGGGTCAGTTCCAGGAACCCAGGGATCACCACCAAGCCCACCACTTTCACTGAGTTTCTCCCCAGTCTCTAGCACGTCTTTATCTCCAACCCTCAGGGACTCGCCTGTCTGTCCCAGCTACTCTCCAAACACGCCCACACTTCAGCGGGAGTCCGTTGCAGGCACCCAGAAATCACCACCAAACTCACCAATTTCACTGCGTTACTCCGCAGTCTCTCTCATGTCTTCACCATCCCTCAGGGACTCTCCCGTCTGTCCCAGCTACTCTCCAACCACGCCCACATTTCAGCTGCAGTCAGTTCCAGGCACCCCGGAATCACCACCAAACTCCCCAATTTCACTCAGTTACTCCTCAGTCTCTAGCACGTCTTTATCTCCAACCCTCAGGGACTCTCCTGTGTGTCCCAGCTACTCTCCAACCACGCACACATTTCAGCTGGAGTCAGTCCCAGGCACCCCGGAGTCACCACCAAACTCACCAGTTTCACTGAGGTACTCCCCGGTCTCTCTCATGTCTTCACCCCCAGCCCTCAGGGACTCTCCTGTGTGTCCCAGCTACTCTCCAACCATGCCCAGATTTCAGCGGGAGTCAGTTCCAGGCACCCAGGTATCACCACCAAACTCAGCAGTTTCGCTGAGTTACTCCCCAGTCTCTGTCATGTCTTCACCCCCAGCCCCCTGGGACTCTCCTGTCTGTCACAGCTACTCTCCCACCACGCCCAGATTTCAGCGGGAGTCAGCCTCCCACACTCCGGAATCACCTACAGACTCACAGACTTCACTGAGGTCCTCCCTGGTCTCTCTCAGGTCTTTGCCCTCAGCCCACAGGGACTCCTGTGTCTCTTTCAGCTACTCTCAAAACTTCGCTAGATTCCAGCTGGAGTCAGTTCCAGGCACCCACGATACACCACCGAACTTACGAATTTCACTGACTTACTCCCCAGTCTCCCTCATGTTCTCACCCCCAGCCCTCAAGGGCTCTTCTGTCTCTCTCAGCTACACTCCGACCATCTCCAGATTTCACCTGGAGTCAGCTTCCCGCACCCAGGAATCACCTACAAACTCACGGACCTTACTGCAACCCTCCCCCATTTCTTTCACCTCTTCACCCCCTGCCTTCAGGGACTCTCCTGGGTCTCCCAGCTTCTCTCCAGCCTTCCCCAGATTTCTGCCACAGTCAGCCCCAGGCACCCAGGACAACCCTAGACACTCACAGGCCTCACGAGACTATCTCCCTATGACCTGTACCTATACAGGGATGGCTCCCACGCATCCCTCAGTGACCCCAAACCCATCTCCACTTACACTCAGACACTCCCAGGGCCTGACAGCTACTCCCCGTTATTGTCCTTCAGTTCGAAGCCCTGGCCAATCTACTAGCCCACATGACGCAGTTACCTGGCCATTTCTCCACGGTTCCCGTGAGGGCCCCACACCCAGCCGCACAAGAGCCCCTCCTGCATTCCGTCCTCACACGCAGGCCTGTCCATCTACTTGCTACTGTCACACTCTTGCCAGCAGAAGAGGCCCCTGTAATGGGCGATATCACCACCCAGTCTATCCTCACCCCACAGCTGTGCAGCGGGACCCTCCTGCTGGCCCACGTGGCTGCCAGAGCCCATGCTGGCACGACGCTCCAGCACGTCGGCGTCCCTGCGGGCCACACTACCGGTGACATGGCTAGCATGACCCTCCTTCCTGGCAGTGACACTGTTGATGTGAACCCCAGTTTCACATCTGTCATTTGTAAATAGGAACATTTTCCCTTTTCGCTCTCCCTTCCATTCACAGGGCTTCTCATTCTCTCTCTTTCTGCCTCCGTTTCAGATATTTACTCACCTTTTTCTCTCTCACTATGTCTGCCGTGGTCTCCATGAGAGTGCGCCACAGAAGATTCCCCCATTAAAAGTCATGAATTGAGTGGCTTTTAGTATACCTGTGGTGGTGCACATTCAAATTTAATTCGCAATCCGTTATAGAACGTCTTATCACCCCCGACCAGAGAAAAACCCTGTAGACATTAGTCACTCCTCATTCTGTCTCAAACCCTCTCCCTGACCCTCAGCCCTAGGTAGCAACTACCTAGTGCGATCAATCCCATATGCATAGATTTCCATATTGTGGGCATTTCCTATCAACGGAATTGCACAATAGGTGAGCTGTTATGACTGACACAACACGTAGCACAATATTTTCAAGATTCATCCACATTGTAGGCTTACCCACAGGGGGAAACCATTTTTTGGGGGGTTTTAGTAACACCGGGTGTTTTCTCCTTCCTTTCATCATTCTTTCCTTCCTTCCTTCCTTCCTTCCTTCCTTCCTACCTTCCTTCTTTCTTTCCTTCCTTCCTTCCTTCCTCCTATTTCTCTCTTACTCCTTCTGCCCTCTCTCTTTCATATGCCTTAGGTGCATCCCACATTCTGCGTTTTTTGGGAGAAATCCTCGACAGGTGCAGGAAAATTGTGTTATTGTAACTATTTACCGCTATCTCTCTTTCACGGCTCTCCATCAGTTGTGAACATCTATTGGTTTATCCCAAGTCACTAAGCATATTTTTATTAGGTACACCTGTTTTTCCTTATACAGCTGTTTCTGGAGTATAGGGTCGCATACTCATAAACCCACTGTAACTCAGAAACGCATCTAATATTCCAATAATCCCATCATAACGTTGAAAAATCATAAATCAAACCACTGTAAGTCACGGTGTGTCCGTGGATATGGGCATCATCAATTCCATTGTATTCAGTAATGCTGTACACCATTAACAATGGCAGACTGATTGGGAGTGGATATTGATAGCATTATAAAAGTCAGTTATTAGAGGGATACTTCTTTAACCTGACTGAAGAACTGATCTAATGGCTTTAGTACAGTGCATGATTATGTGAGATGTTTTGAGACAGAGTAGTACATTTGTGAATGAAGTTTTTTCACTTAGTAGGAACCATTGTGTGTGGAAAAGTGAGAAAATTGCTTTCTGCTGTAGAGTCTGGCATTCATTGTAGACTTAAGCTTATTTTTCTGTGAGCAAATCTTATTCAATAAAATACTTCTCTTTATACTAGAAAACAAAAACAGTGGTGATGTGTGGTCATTATGCTCAGCAAACTAATCCAGGGAAAGAAAACCAAACGCCACATTCTCACTTATAATGAGAGCTGAAAAATGAGATCACATGGACACAGGAAGGGGAACAACACTCACTGGGGCCTTTCGGGAGGCAGAGCGTTAAGAAAAACAGCTACTGCATGCTGGGCTTAATACCTAGGTGATGGGTTGACAGGTGCAGCAAACCACCATGGCACACGTTTACCTTAGAAACAAATCTGCACATCCTGCACATATACCCCAGAACTTAGAAACGAAACGAAACAAAAGAAAACGAAAAAGCAATAGCAAAACGCTAAAGGCAAACTAAAGTTTCAAACTCAGAACGTGACAGACCAATGTTTGGTTCAAATCATGGTTCTCAACCCAGGTGCCATAAGGCCAGGATAAAGAATTTGATTACATATTGTAAATAAGACATGCAGCAAATGACCAGAAAGATTATTCTCAACATATGTGTGTCTTCTAATTCAATGGTGACGCTATCTACCGGGACATAGCTTTAGATTCCAAAGGGCCGAGTCCCGCCAGACAGGCCTCCCACACTAATAACAATGGGAAGCCCCACGTTGTTTTACCTGTGCTTCTCAGCAACTGGCTATAAATCAGGTTGCCACCACTCCCAGATTTAGTTGCATTCATTGGCTGGAAGAGCTCACAGCACGCAGGCAAACACTTACGTTTGCCGTTGTATTTTAGCGGACTTTGCAAAAAGTTCAGAAATAAATGCGGGGCCCGGCGTGTGGGGAGGGGTGCACTACCTTCCAGGAAGTGTTATCCACAAGCTCTCTGAACCCAGTCCTTTTGGGTTTTTATGGAGACCTCATTCTATAGGCATGACGGGTTAAACCATAGGCTATTGGTGATCAACTCCACCTGAGGCTCTCAACCCTCCCTGGAAATTGGGGTTGAGGCTTTGCCATTCTCAGTCTGACTAAAAGAATTTACCCAAACGGAATTTTAAAACAGATGAGCATAACTGGAATCTTAATTAGATGATTGGATTATCTGAAGCCACACCTTGATATTCCCAACCCGAGCACCCTCATCCAACGAATGCTCCACCCAACTGGCTCCCAAGTCTCTACGTGGTTCCAGAGCAAAAGAATGTTTATACAACGCATATCTCCACCTTTTCTTCAAAGTCTTTTCCCTTCCACGGAAAGACTTCTTAAACTGCCATGCATCCGGATCAGGGGGAGGTATTGTTACACCGCAGATCTGTGGATCTCCGGGGTTTGATTGTGGCAACGATGCTGCTGGTGTCAAAACCACAACGTGGGAACCACAGAACCACTAGTTGGTTTTCAGTGTTTCAGTGCATACAATTCCTAATATATCTGGCCAAGAAAACTTGTAAGTTCTTAGATTGTCCCAAAGGTGGCGCATGAAATCAAAGCAGGAGAACAGTTTCCTACGAGGTGTAGCCTGGGAAAGTTGGGGGTGACTGATGGAAAGGAGGAGTGAAGCTCCGCCCTTTCCGCTGCTAGGCTGCGCCCGTGGCTATTTAAACCCACCCTGGCTGGCCTGTACTCAGATCTTCGCGGAGCGGATCAGCGGCCGGAGCGGTTGGCGGACTCTGCGTTGACTTGGAGCTCACAGCGTCTTGCGACTTGGAAGCGGATTCAGAGGACAGGACAGAACACTTGGGCAAGTGAAATCTCTGTCTGTCTGTCTGTCTGTCTGTCTGTCTCATTGGTTGGTTGATTTCCATTTTCTTAAGGGGCACATACCTCACACCGCACACACACACACACGCACACACACTCCTTCCTTCTGCGAGTTACAAAATTAGTAGGGGCCCCTGGGAGCTGCAGGTTTCCTAATCATGTCTGCACCTAAGAACAGTAGGGTCTTGTCCGGCTCTTCTTATGAACGGTCCCCCAGCACGGACTCCCCAAAGTCCATGCGAGCCTCACCCAGCTTCTCCCTCTCCCCTCTCAGAAACTCAGGCTTCAGGGGAAGCTCCTCACCAGGGATCCGGAGCTACCATTCACCATCCCCTAGGGCTTCACCACACTCACCTCTGTCATCACCAGAATCCCACAAGCTCCCATTTCCCTGTCCTCACCGTGATGGGCAATCAATGAAGCCATTGGGCTCTCCCGTGTCCTCCTCTGAGGATTCCTCAGAGTCCCCACGTTCATCAATAATATACCACATGTTCTTACTGCCATCACCCAGCAGCTCACCCCCAGCTCTCGGGGGATCTCCTGTGTCTCCCAGCTACTCTCCAAACAACCCCAGATTTCAGCTGGAGTCAGCCCCCCACACCCGGGAATCACCTACAAACTCACGAGCCTCACGGTGCTCCACCCCTGTGTCTTTCATCTCTTCACCCCCAGGCCTCAGGGACTCTCCTGTGGCTCCCAGTTACTCTCCAGCCATCCCCAGGTTCCTGCGGGAGTCAGCCCCATGCACCCAGGAGTCCCCCAGAGACTCACAGGTCTCGGGAGAATATCAGCGGTCCCCCAGCCCTGACTCCTCAAGATTCATGCCTGCCTCACCCAGCTTCTCCCTCTCCCCTCCCAGAAACTCAGACCCAAGGGGCAGCTCCTCACCAGGGATGTGGAAGTACTCTACATCGCCCCGCATGGCTTCACCACTCTCACATCCATCATCAACAGAATTCCACAACTTTACGTTTCCCTTTCCTAACCAAGCAGGACAGTCACTCATGTCATTGTGTTCTCCCGTGTCCTCCTCTGGAGATTCTTCACAGTCACCTCATTCATCAATAATATACCATATGTTCTTACCGCCATCATCCAGCAGCTCACCCCCAGCCACCCATGACTCTCCTGTCTGTCCCAGCTACTCTCCAACTACGCCCAGATTTCAGCGGGAGTCTCTACCCCACACCCCAGAAACACCTACAAACTCACAGACCTCACTGAGATCCTCGCCAGTCTCTCTCACGTCTTCACCCCCAGCCCTTACGGACCCTCCAGTCTGTCCCAGCTACTCTCCAACCACGCCCACATTTCAGCGCGGCTCAGTTCCAGGAACCCAGGGATCACCACCAAGCCCACCACTTTCACTGAGTTCCTCCCCAGTCTCTAGCACGTCTTTATCTCCAACCCTCAGGGACTCGCCTGTCTGTCCCAGCTACTCTCCAAACACGCCCACACTTCAGCGGGAGTCCGTTGCAGGCACCCAGAAATCACCACCAAACTCACCAATTTCACTGCGTTACTCCCCAGTCTCCCTCATGTCTTCACCATCCCTCAGGGACTCTCCCGTCTGTCCCAGCTACTCTCCAACCACGCCCACATTTCAGCTGCAGTCAGCTCCAGGCACCCCGGAATCACCACCAAACTCCCCAATTTCACTCAGTTACTCCTCAGTCTCTAGCACGTCTTTATCTCCAACCCTCAGGGACTCTCCTGTGTGTCCCAGCTACTCTCCAACCACGCCCACACTTCAGCGGGAGTCAGTTCCAGGCACACAGGAAGCACCACCAAACTCACCAATTTCACTCACTTACTCTCCAGTCTCTCTCAGGTCTTCACCAGCCCTCAGGGACTCTCCTGTCTGTCCCAGCTACTCTCCAACCACGCACACATTTCAGCTGGAGTCAGTCCCAGGCACCCCGGAGTCACCACCAAACTCACCAGTTTCACTGAGGTACTCCCCGGTCTCTCTCATGTCTTCACCCCCAGCCCTCAGGGACTCTCCTGTGTGTCCCGGCTACTCTCCAACCATGCCCAGATTTCAGCGGGAGTCAGTTCCAGGCACCCAGGTATCACCACCAAACTCAGCAGTTTCGCTGAGTTACTCCCCAGTCTCTGTCATGTCTTCACCCCCAGCCCCCTGGGACTCTCCTGTCTGTCCCAGCTACTCTCCCACCACGCCCAGATTTCAGCGGGAGTCAGCCTCCCACACTCCGGAATCACCTACAGACTCACAGACTTCACTGAGGTCCTCCCTGGTCTCTCTCAGGTCTTTGCCCTCAGCCCACAGGGACTCCTGTGTCTCTTTCAGCTACTCTCAAAACTTCGCTAGATTCCAGCTGGAGTCAGTTCCAGGCACCCACGATACACCACCGAACTCACGAATTTCACTGACTTACTCCCCAGTCTCCCTCATGTTCTCAACCCCAGCCCTCAAGGACTCTTCTGTCTCTCTCAGCTACACTCCGACCATCTCCAGATTTCACCGGGAGTCAGCTTCCCGCACCCAGGAATCACCTACAAACTCACGGACCTTACTGCAACCCTCCCCCATTTCTTTCACCTCTTCACCCCCTGCCTTCAGGGACTCTCCTGGGTCTCCCAGCTTCTCTCCAGCCTTCCCCAGATTTCTGCCACAGTCAGCCCCAGGCACCCAGGACAACCCTAGACACTCACAGGCCTCACGAGACTATCTCCCTATGACCTGTACCTATACAGGGATGGCTCCCACGCATCCCTCAGTGACCCCAAACCCATCTCCACTTACACTCAGACACTCCCAGGGCCTGACAGCTACTCCCCGTTATTGTCCTTCAGTTCGAAGCCCTGGCCAATCTACTAGCCCACATGACGCAGTTACCTGGCCATTTCTCCACGGTTCCCGTGAGGGCCCCACACCCAGCCGCACAAGAGCCCCTCCTGCATTCCGTCCTCACACGCAGGCTTGTCCATCTACTTGCTACTGTCACACTCTTGCCAGCAGAAGAGGCCCCTGTAATGGGCGATATCACCACCCAGTCTATCCTCACCCCACAGCTGTGCAGCGGGACCCTCCTGCTGGCCCACGTGGCTGCCAGAGCCCATGCTGGCACGACGCTCCAGCACGTCGGCGTCCCTGCGGGCCACACTACCGGTGACATGGCTAGCATGACCCTCCTTCCTGGCAGTGACACTGTTGATGTGAACCCCAGTTTCACATCTGTCATTTGTAAATAGGACCATTTTCCCTTTTCGCTCTCCCTTCCATTCACAGGGCTTCTCATTCTCTCTCTTTCTGCCTCCGTTTCAGATATTTACTCACCTTTTTCTCTCTCACTATGTCTGCCGTGGTCTCCATGAGAGTGCGCCACAGAAGATTCCCCCATTAAAAGTCATGAATTGAGTGGCTTTTAGTATACCTGTGGTGGTGCACATTCAATTTTAATTCGCAGTCCGTTGTAGAACGTCTTATCACCCCCGACCAGAGAAAAACCCTGTAGACATTAGTCACTCCTCATTCTGTCTCAAACCCTCTCCCTGACCCTCAGCCCTAGGTAGCAACTACCTAGTGCGATCAATCCCATATGCATAGATTTCCATATTGTGGACATTTCCTATCAACGGAATTGCACAATAGGTGAGCTGTTATGACTGACACAACACGTAGCACAATATTTTCAAGATTCATCCACATTGTAGGCTTACCCACAGGGGGAAACCATTTTTTGGGGGGTTTTAGTAACACCGGGTGTTTTCTCCTTCCTTTCGTCCTTCTTTCCTTCCTTCCTTCCTTCCTTCCTTCCTACCTTCCTTCTTTCTTTCCTTCCTTCCTTCCTCCCTCCTATTTCTCTCTTACTCCTTCTGCCCTCTCTCTTTCATATGCCTTAGGTGCATCCCACATTCTGCGTTTTTTGGGAGAAATCCTCGACAGGTGCAGGAAAATTGTGTTATTGTAACTATTTACCGCTATCTCTCTTTCACGGCTCTCCATCAGTTGTGAACATCTATTGGTTTATCCCAAGTCACTAAGCATATTTTTATTAGGTACACCTGTTTTTCCTTATACAGCTGTTTCTGGAGTATAGGGTCGCATACTCATAAACCCACTGTAACTCAGAAACGCATCTAATATTCCAATAATCCCATCATAACGTTGAAAAATCATAAATCAAACCACCGTAAGTCACGGTGTGTCCGTGGATATGGGCGTCATCAATTCCATTGTATTCAGTAATGCTGTACACCATTAACAATGGCAGACTGATTGGGAGTGGATATTGATAGCATTATAAAAGTCAGTTATTAGAGGGATACTTCTTTAACCTGACTGAAGAACAGATCTAATGGCTTTAGTACAGTGCATGATTATGTGAGATGTTTTGAGACAGAGTAGTACATTTGTGAATGAAGTTTTTTCACTTAGTAGGAACCATTGTGTGTGGAAAAGTGAGAAAATTGCTTTCTGCTGTAGAGTCTGGCATTCATTGTAGACTTAAGCTTATTTTTCTGTGAGCAAATCTTATTCAATAAAATACTACTCTTTATACTAAAATACAAAAACAGTGGTGATGTGTGGTCATTATGCTCAGCAAACTAATCCAGGGAAAGAAAACCAAACGCCACATTCTCACTTATAATGAGAGCTGAAAAATAAGATCACATGGACACAGGAAGGGGAACAACACTCACTGGGGCCTTTCGGGAGGCAGAGCGTTAAGAAAAACAGCTACTGCATGCTTGGCTTAATACCTTGGTGATGGGTTGACAGGTGCAGCAAAACACCATGGCACACGTTTACCTTAGTAACAAATCTGCACATCCTGCACATATACCCCAGAACTTAGAAACGAAACGAAACAAAAGAAAACGAAAAAGCAATAGCAAAACGCTAAAGGCAAAATAAAGTTTCAAACTCAGAACGTGACAGACCAATGTTTGGTTCAAATCATGGTTCTCAACCCAGGTGCCATAAGGCCAGGATAAAGAATTTGATTACATATTGTAAATAAGACATGCAGCAAATGACCAGAAAGATTATTCTCAACATATGTGTGTCTTCTAATTCAATGGTGACGCTATCTACCGGGACATAGCTTTAGATTCCAAAGGGCCGAGTCCCGCCAGACAGGCCTCCCACACTAATAACAATGGGAAGCCCCACGTTGTTTTACCTGTGCTTCTCAGCAACTGGCTATAAATCAGGTTGCCACCACTCCCAGATTTAGTTGCATTCATTGGCTGGAAGAGCTCACAGCACGCAGGCAAACACGTTTGCCGTTGTATTTTAGCGCACTTTGCAAAAAGTTCAGAAATAAATGCGGGGCCCGGCGTGTGGGGAGGGGTGCACTACCTTCCAGGAAGTGTTATCCACAAGCTCTCTGAACCCAGTCCTTTTGGGTTTTTATGGAGACCTCATTCTATAGGCATGACGGGTTAAACCATAGGCTATTGGTGATCAACTCCACCTGAGGCTCTCAACCCTCCCTGGAAATTGGGGTTGAGGCTTTGCCATTCTCAGTCTGACTAAAAGAATTTACCCAAACGGAATTTTAAAACAGATGAGCATAACTGGAATCTTAATTAGATGATTGGATTATCTGGAGCCACACCTTGATATTCCCAACCCGAGCACCCTCATCCAACGAATGCTCCACCCAACTGGCTCCCAAGTCTCTACGTGGTTCCAGAGCAAAAGAATGTTTATACAACGCATATCTCCACCTTTTCTTCAAAGTCTTTTCCCTTCCACGGAAAGACTTCTTAAACTGCCATGCATCCGGATCAGGGGGAGGTATTGTTACACCGCAGATCTGTGGATCTCCGGGGTTTGATTGTGGCAAGGATGCTGCTGGTGTCAAAACCACAACGTGGGAACCACAGAACCACTAGTTGGTTTTCAGTGTTTCAGTGCATACAATTCCTAATATATCTGGCCAAGAAAACTTGTAAGTTCTTAGATTGTCCCAAAGGTGGCGCATGAAATCAAAGCAGGAGAACAGTTTCCTACGAGGTGTAGCCTGGGAAAGTTGGGGGTGACTGATGGAAAGGAGGAGTGAAGCTCCGCCCTTTCCGCTGCTAGGCTGCGCCCGAGGCTATTTAAACCCACCCTGGCTGGCCTGTACTCAGATCTTCGCGGAGCGGATCAGCGGCCGGAGCGGTTGGCGGACTCTGCGTTGACTTGGAGCTCACAGCGTCTTGCGACTTGGAAGCGGATTCAGAGGACAGGACAGAACACTTGGGCAAGTGAATCTCTGTCTGTCTGTCTGTCTGTCTCATTGGTTGGTTGATTTCCATTTTCTTAAGGGGCACATACCTCACACCGCACACACACACACACGCACACACACTCCTTCCTTCTGCGAGTTACAAAATTAGTAGGGGCCCCTGGGAGCTGCAGGTTTCCTAATCATGTCTGCACCTAAGAACAGTAGGGTCTTGTCCGGCTCTTCTTATGAACGGTCCCCCAGCACGGACTCCCCAAAGTCCATGCGAGCCTCACCCAGCTTCTCCCTCTCCCCTCTCAGAAACTCAGGCTTCAGGGGAAGCTCCTCACCAGGGATCCGGAGCTACCATTCACCATCCCCTAGGGCTTCACCACACTCACCTCTGTCATCACCAGAATCCCACAAGCTCCCATTTCCCTGTCCTCACCGTGATGGGCAATCAATGAAGCCATTGGGCTCTCCCGTGTCCTCCTCTGAGGATTCCTCAGAGTCCCCACGTTCATCAATAATATACCACATGTTCTTACTGCCATCACCCAGCAGCTCACCCCCAGCTCTCGGGGGATCTCCTGTGTCTCCCAGCTACTCTCCAAACAACCCCAGATTTCAGCTGGAGTCAGCCCCCCACACCCGGGAATCACCTACAAACTCACGAGCCTCACGGTGCTCCACCCCTGTGTCTTTCATCTCTTCACCCCCAGGCCTCAGGGACTCTCCTGTGGCTCCCAGTTACTCTCCAGCCATCCCCAGGTTCCTGCGGGAGTCAGCCCCATGCACCCAGGAGTCCCCCAGAGACTCACAGGTCTCGGGAGAATATCAGCGGTCCCCCAGCCCTGACTCCTCAAGATTCATGCCTGCCTCACCCAGCTTCTCCCTCTCCCCTCCCAGAAACTCAGACCCAAGGGGCAGCTCCTCACCAGGGATGTGGAAGTACTCTACATCGCCCCGCATGGCTTCACCACTCTCACATCCATCATCAACAGAATTCCACAACTTTACGTTTCCCTTTCCTAACCAAGCAGGACAGTCACTCATGTCATTGTGTTCTCCCGTGTCCTCCTCTGGAGATTCTTCACAGTCACCTCATTCATCAATAATATACCATATGTTCTTACCGCCATCATCCAGCAGCTCACCCCCAGCCACCCATGACTCTCCTGTCTGTCCCAGCTACTCTCCAACTACGCCCAGATTTCAGCGGGAGTCTCTACCCCACACCCCAGAAACACCTACAAACTCACAGACCTCAGTGAGATCCTCGCCAGTCTCTCTCACGTCTTCACCCCCAGCCCTTACGGACCCTCCAGTCTGTCCCAGCTACTCTCCAACCACGCCCACATTTCAGCGCGGCTCAGTTCCAGGAACCCAGGGATCACCACCAAGCCCACCACTTTCACTGAGTTCCTCCCCAGTCTCTAGCACGTCTTTATCTCCAACCCTCAGGGACTCGCCTGTCTGTCCCAGCTACTCTCCAAACACGCCCACACTTCAGCGGGAGTCCGTTGCAGGCACCCAGAAATCACCACCAAACTCACCAATTTCACTGCGTTACTCCCCAGTCTCCCTCATGTCTTCACCATCCCTCAGGGACTCTCCCGTCTGTCCCAGCTACTCTCCAACCACGCCCACATTTCAGCTGCAGTCAGCTCCAGGCACCCCGGAATCACCACCAAACTCCCCAATTTCACTCAGTTACTCCTCAGTCTCTAGCACGTCTTTATCTCCAACCCTCAGGGACTCTCCTGTGTGTCCCAGCTACTCTCCAACCACGCCCACACTTCAGCGGGAGTCAGTTCCAGGCACACAGGAAGCACCACCAAACTCACCAATTTCACTCACTTACTCTCCAGTCTCTCTCAGGTCTTCACCAGCCCTCAGGGACTCTCCTGTCTGTCCCAGCTACTCTCCAACCACGCACACATTTCAGCTGGAGTCAGTCCCAGGCACCCCGGAGTCACCACCAAACTCACCAGTTTCACTGAGGTACTCCCCGGTCTCTCTCATGTCTTCACCCCCAGCCCTCAGGGACTCTCCTGTGTGTCCCGGCTACTCTCCAACCATGCCCAGATTTCAGCGGGAGTCAGTTCCAGGCACCCAGGTATCACCACCAAACTCAGCAGTTTCGCTGAGTTACTCCCCAGTCTCTGTCATGTCTTCACCCCCAGCCCCCTGGGACTCTCCTGTCTGTCCCAGCTACTCTCCCACCACGCCCAGATTTCAGCGGGAGTCAGCCTCCCACACTCCGGAATCACCTACAGACTCACAGACTTCACTGAGGTCCTCCCTGGTCTCTCTCAGGTCTTTGCCCTCAGCCCACAGGGACTCCTGTGTCTCTTTCAGCTACTCTCAAAACTTCGCTAGATTCCAGCTGGAGTCAGTTCCAGGCACCCACGATACACCACCGAACTCACGAATTTCACTGACTTACTCCCCAGTCTCCCTCATGTTCTCAACCCCAGCCCTCAAGGACTCTTCTGTCTCTCTCAGCTACACTCCGACCATCTCCAGATTTCACCGGGAGTCAGCTTCCCGCACCCAGGAATCACCTACAAACTCACGGACCTTACTGCAACCCTCCCCCATTTCTTTCACCTCTTCACCCCCTGCCTTCAGGGACTCTCCTGGGTCTCCCAGCTTCTCTCCAGCCTTCCCCAGATTTCTGCCACAGTCAGCCCCAGGCACCCAGGACAACCCTAGACACTCACAGGCCTCACGAGACTATCTCCCTATGACCTGTACCTATACAGGGATGGCTCCCACGCATCCCTCAGTGACCCCAAACCCATCTCCACTTACACTCAGACACTCCCAGGGCCTGACAGCTACTCCCCGTTATTGTCCTTCAGTTCGAAGCCCTGGCCAATCTACTAGCCCACATGACGCAGTTACCTGGCCATTTCTCCACGGTTCCCGTGAGGGCCCCACACCCAGCCGCACAAGAGCCCCTCCTGCATTCCGTCCTCACACGCAGGCTTGTCCATCTACTTGCTACTGTCACACTCTTGCCAGCAGAAGAGGCCCCTGTAATGGGCGATATCACCACCCAGTCTATCCTCACCCCACAGCTGTGCAGCGGGACCCTCCTGCTGGCCCACGTGGCTGCCAGAGCCCATGCTGGCACGACGCTCCAGCACGTCGGCGTCCCTGCGGGCCACACTACCGGTGACATGGCTAGCATGACCCTCCTTCCTGGCAGTGACACTGTTGATGTGAACCCCAGTTTCACATCTGTCATTTGTAAATAGGACCATTTTCCCTTTTCGCTCTCCCTTCCATTCACAGGGCTTCTCATTCTCTCTCTTTCTGCCTCCGTTTCAGATATTTACTCACCTTTTTCTCTCTCACTATGTCTGCCGTGGTCTCCATGAGAGTGCGCCACAGAAGATTCCCCCATTAAAAGTCATGAATTGAGTGGCTTTTAGTATACCTGTGGTGGTGCACATTCAATTTTAATTCGCAGTCCGTTGTAGAACGTCTTATCACCCCCGACCAGAGAAAAACCCTGTAGACATTAGTCACTCCTCATTCTGTCTCAAACCCTCTCCCTGACCCTCAGCCCTAGGTAGCAACTACCTAGTGCGATCAATCCCATATGCATAGATTTCCATATTGTGGACATTTCCTATCAACGGAATTGCACAATAGGTGAGCTGTTATGACTGACACAACACGTAGCACAATATTTTCAAGATTCATCCACATTGTAGGCTTACCCACAGGGGGAAACCATTTTTTGGGGGGTTTTAGTAACACCGGGTGTTTTCTCCTTCCTTTCGTCCTTCTTTCCTTCCTTCCTTCCTTCCTTCCTTCCTACCTTCCTTCTTTCTTTCCTTCCTTCCTTCCTCCCTCCTATTTCTCTCTTACTCCTTCTGCCCTCTCTCTTTCATATGCCTTAGGTGCATCCCACATTCTGCGTTTTTTGGGAGAAATCCTCGACAGGTGCAGGAAAATTGTGTTATTGTAACTATTTACCGCTATCTCTCTTTCACGGCTCTCCATCAGTTGTGAACATCTATTGGTTTATCCCAAGTCACTAAGCATATTTTTATTAGGTACACCTGTTTTTCCTTATACAGCTGTTTCTGGAGTATAGGGTCGCATACTCATAAACCCACTGTAACTCAGAAACGCATCTAATATTCCAATAATCCCATCATAACGTTGAAAAATCATAAATCAAACCACCGTAAGTCACGGTGTGTCCGTGGATATGGGCGTCATCAATTCCATTGTATTCAGTAATGCTGTACACCATTAACAATGGCAGACTGATTGGGAGTGGATATTGATAGCATTATAAAAGTCAGTTATTAGAGGGATACTTCTTTAACCTGACTGAAGAACAGATCTAATGGCTTTAGTACAGTGCATGATTATGTGAGATGTTTTGAGACAGAGTAGTACATTTGTGAATGAAGTTTTTTCACTTAGTAGGAACCATTGTGTGTGGAAAAGTGAGAAAATTGCTTTCTGCTGTAGAGTCTGGCATTCATTGTAGACTTAAGCTTATTTTTCTGTGAGCAAATCTTATTCAATAAAATACTACTCTTTATACTAAAATACAAAAACAGTGGTGATGTGTGGTCATTATGCTCAGCAAACTAATCCAGGGAAAGAAAACCAAACGCCACATTCTCACTTATAATGAGAGCTGAAAAATAAGATCACATGGACACAGGAAGGGGAACAACACTCACTGGGGCCTTTCGGGAGGCAGAGCGTTAAGAAAAACAGCTACTGCATGCTTGGCTTAATACCTTGGTGATGGGTTGACAGGTGCAGCAAAACACCATGGCACACGTTTACCTTAGTAACAAATCTGCACATCCTGCACATATACCCCAGAACTTAGAAACGAAACGAAACAAAAGAAAACGAAAAAGCAATAGCAAAACGCTAAAGGCAAAATAAAGTTTCAAACTCAGAACGTGACAGACCAATGTTTGGTTCAAATCATGGTTCTCAACCCAGGTGCCATAAGGCCAGGATAAAGAATTTGATTACATATTGTAAATAAGACATGCAGCAAATGACCAGAAAGATTATTCTCAACATATGTGTGTCTTCTAATTCAATGGTGACGCTATCTACCGGGACATAGCTTTAGATTCCAAAGGGCCGAGTCCCGCCAGACAGGCCTCCCACACTAATAACAATGGGAAGCCCCACGTTGTTTTACCTGTGCTTCTCAGCAACTGGCTATAAATCAGGTTGCCACCACTCCCAGATTTAGTTGCATTCATTGGCTGGAAGAGCTCACAGCACGCAGGCAAACACGTTTGCCGTTGTATTTTAGCGCACTTTGCAAAAAGTTCAGAAATAAATGCGGGGCCCGGCGTGTGGGGAGGGGTGCACTACCTTCCAGGAAGTGTTATCCACAAGCTCTCTGAACCCAGTCCTTTTGGGTTTTTATGGAGACCTCATTCTATAGGCATGACGGGTTAAACCATAGGCTATTGGTGATCAACTCCACCTGAGGCTCTCAACCCTCCCTGGAAATTGGGGTTGAGGCTTTGCCATTCTCAGTCTGACTAAAAGAATTTACCCAAACGGAATTTTAAAACAGATGAGCATAACTGGAATCTTAATTAGATGATTGGATTATCTGGAGCCACACCTTGATATTCCCAACCCGAGCACCCTCATCCAACGAATGCTCCACCCAACTGGCTCCCAAGTCTCTACGTGGTTCCAGAGCAAAAGAATGTTTATACAACGCATATCTCCACCTTTTCTTCAAAGTCTTTTCCCTTCCACGGAAAGACTTCTTAAACTGCCATGCATCCGGATCAGGGGGAGGTATTGTTACACCGCAGATCTGTGGATCTCCGGGGTTTGATTGTGGCAACGATGCTGCTGGTGTCAAAACCACAACGTGGGAACCACAGAACCACTAGTTGGTTTTCAGTGTTTCAGTGCATACAATTCCTAATATATCTGGCCAAGAAAACTTGTAAGTTCTTAGATTGTCCCAAAGGTGGCGCATGAAATCAAAGCAGGAGAACAGTTTCCTACGAGGTGTAGCCTGGGAAAGTTGGGGGTGACTGATGGAAAGGAGGAGTGAAGCTCCGCCCTTTCCGCTGCTAGGCTGCGCCCGAGGCTATTTAAACCCACCCTGGCTGGCCTGTACTCAGATCTTCGCGGAGCGGATCAGCGGCCGGAGCGGTTGGCGGACTCTGCGTTGACTTGGAGCTCACAGCGTCTTGCGACTTGGAAGCGGATTCAGAGGACAGGACAGAACACTTGGGCAAGTGAATCTCTGTCTGTCTGTCTGTCTGTCTCATTGGTTGGTTGATTTCCATTTTCTTAAGGGGCACATACCTCACACCGCACACACACACACACGCACACACACTCCTTCCTTCTGCGAGTTACAAAATTAGTAGGGGCCCCTGGGAGCTGCAGGTTTCCTAATCATGTCTGCACCTAAGAACAGTAGGGTCTTGTCCGGCTCTTCTTATGAACGGTCCCCCAGCACGGACTCCCCAAAGTCCATGCGAGCCTCACCCAGCTTCTCCCTCTCCCCTCTCAGAAACTCAGGCTTCAGGGGAAGCTCCTCACCAGGGATCCGGAGCTACCATTCACCATCCCCTAGGGCTTCACCACACTCACCTCTGTCATCACCAGAATCCCACAAGCTCCCATTTCCCTGTCCTCACCGTGATGGGCAATCAATGAAGCCATTGGGCTCTCCCGTGTCCTCCTCTGAGGATTCCTCAGAGTCCCCACGTTCATCAATAATATACCACATGTTCTTACTGCCATCACCCAGCAGCTCACCCCCAGCTCTCGGGGGATCTCCTGTGTCTCCCAGCTACTCTCCAAACAACCCCAGATTTCAGCTGGAGTCAGCCCCCCACACCCGGGAATCACCTACAAACTCACGAGCCTCACGGTGCTCCACCCCTGTGTCTTTCATCTCTTCACCCCCAGGCCTCAGGGACTCTCCTGTGGCTCCCAGTTACTCTCCAGCCATCCCCAGGTTCCTGCGGGAGTCAGCCCCATGCACCCAGGAGTCCCCCAGAGACTCACAGGTCTCGGGAGAATATCAGCGGTCCCCCAGCCCTGACTCCTCAAGATTCATGCCTGCCTCACCCAGCTTCTCCCTCTCCCCTCCCAGAAACTCAGACCCAAGGGGCAGCTCCTCACCAGGGATGTGGAAGTACTCTACATCGCCCCGCATGGCTTCACCACTCTCACATCCATCATCAACAGAATTCCACAACTTTACGTTTCCCTTTCCTAACCAAGCAGGACAGTCACTCATGTCATTGTGTTCTCCCGTGTCCTCCTCTGGAGATTCTTCACAGTCACCTCATTCATCAATAATATACCATATGTTCTTACCGCCATCATCCAGCAGCTCACCCCCAGCCACCCATGACTCTCCTGTCTGTCCCAGCTACTCTCCAACTACGCCCAGATTTCAGCGGGAGTCTCTACCCCACACCCCAGAAACACCTACAAACTCACAGACCTCAGTGAGATCCTCGCCAGTCTCTCTCACGTCTTCACCCCCAGCCCTTACGGACCCTCCAGTCTGTCCCAGCTACTCTCCAACCACGCCCACATTTCAGCGCGGCTCAGTTCCAGGAACCCAGGGATCACCACCAAGCCCACCACTTTCACTGAGTTCCTCCCCAGTCTCTAGCACGTCTTTATCTCCAACCCTCAGGGACTCGCCTGTCTGTCCCAGCTACTCTCCAAACACGCCCACACTTCAGCGGGAGTCCGTTGCAGGCACCCAGAAATCACCACCAAACTCACCAATTTCACTGCGTTACTCCCCAGTCTCCCTCATGTCTTCACCATCCCTCAGGGACTCTCCCGTCTGTCCCAGCTACTCTCCAACCACGCCCACATTTCAGCTGCAGTCAGCTCCAGGCACCCCGGAATCACCACCAAACTCCCCAATTTCACTCAGTTACTCCTCAGTCTCTAGCACGTCTTTATCTCCAACCCTCAGGGACTCTCCTGTGTGTCCCAGCTACTCTCCAACCACGCCCACACTTCAGCGGGAGTCAGTTCCAGGCACACAGGAAGCACCACCAAACTCACCAATTTCACTCACTTACTCTCCAGTCTCTCTCAGGTCTTCACCAGCCCTCAGGGACTCTCCTGTCTGTCCCAGCTACTCTCCAACCACGCACACATTTCAGCTGGAGTCAGTCCCAGGCACCCCGGAGTCACCACCAAACTCACCAGTTTCACTGAGGTACTCCCCGGTCTCTCTCATGTCTTCACCCCCAGCCCTCAGGGACTCTCCTGTGTGTCCCGGCTACTCTCCAACCATGCCCAGATTTCAGCGGGAGTCAGTTCCAGGCACCCAGGTATCACCACCAAACTCAGCAGTTTCGCTGAGTTACTCCCCAGTCTCTGTCATGTCTTCACCCCCAGCCCCCTGGGACTCTCCTGTCTGTCCCAGCTACTCTCCCACCACGCCCAGATTTCAGCGGGAGTCAGCCTCCCACACTCCGGAATCACCTACAGACTCACAGACTTCACTGAGGTCCTCCCTGGTCTCTCTCAGGTCTTTGCCCTCAGCCCACAGGGACTCCTGTGTCTCTTTCAGCTACTCTCAAAACTTCGCTAGATTCCAGCTGGAGTCAGTTCCAGGCACCCACGATACACCACCGAACTCACGAATTTCACTGACTTACTCCCCAGTCTCCCTCATGTTCTCAACCCCAGCCCTCAAGGACTCTTCTGTCTCTCTCAGCTACACTCCGACCATCTCCAGATTTCACCGGGAGTCAGCTTCCCGCACCCAGGAATCACCTACAAACTCACGGACCTTACTGCAACCCTCCCCCATTTCTTTCACCTCTTCACCCCCTGCCTTCAGGGACTCTCCTGGGTCTCCCAGCTTCTCTCCAGCCTTCCCCAGATTTCTGCCACAGTCAGCCCCAGGCACCCAGGACAACCCTAGACACTCACAGGCCTCACGAGACTATCTCCCTATGACCTGTACCTATACAGGGATGGCTCCCACGCATCCCTCAGTGACCCCAAACCCATCTCCACTTACACTCAGACACTCCCAGGGCCTGACAGCTACTCCCCGTTATTGTCCTTCAGTTCGAAGCCCTGGCCAATCTACTAGCCCACATGACGCAGTTACCTGGCCATTTCTCCACGGTTCCCGTGAGGGCCCCACACCCAGCCGCACAAGAGCCCCTCCTGCATTCCGTCCTCACACGCAGGCTTGTCCATCTACTTGCTACTGTCACACTCTTGCCAGCAGAAGAGGCCCCTGTAATGGGCGATATCACCACCCAGTCTATCCTCACCCCACAGCTGTGCAGCGGGACCCTCCTGCTGGCCCACGTGGCTGCCAGAGCCCATGCTGGCACGACGCTCCAGCACGTCGGCGTCCCTGCGGGCCACACTACCGGTGACATGGCTAGCATGACCCTCCTTCCTGGCAGTGACACTGTTGATGTGAACCCCAGTTTCACATCTGTCATTTGTAAATAGGACCATTTTCCCTTTTCGCTCTCCCTTCCATTCACAGGGCTTCTCATTCTCTCTCTTTCTGCCTCCGTTTCAGATATTTACTCACCTTTTTCTCTCTCACTATGTCTGCCGTGGTCTCCATGAGAGTGCGCCACAGAAGATTCCCCCATTAAAAGTCATGAATTGAGTGGCTTTTAGTATACCTGTGGTGGTGCACATTCAATTTTAATTCGCAGTCCGTTGTAGAACGTCTTATCACCCCCGACCAGAGAAAAACCCTGTAGACATTAGTCACTCCTCATTCTGTCTCAAACCCTCTCCCTGACCCTCAGCCCTAGGTAGCAACTACCTAGTGCGATCAATCCCATATGCATAGATTTCCATATTGTGGACATTTCCTATCAACGGAATTGCACAATAGGTGAGCTGTTATGACTGACACAACACGTAGCACAATATTTTCAAGATTCATCCACATTGTAGGCTTACCCACAGGGGGAAACCATTTTTTGGGGGGTTTTAGTAACACCGGGTGTTTTCTCCTTCCTTTCGTCCTTCTTTCCTTCCTTCCTTCCTTCCTTCCTTCCTACCTTCCTTCTTTCTTTCCTTCCTTCCTTCCTCCCTCCTATTTCTCTCTTACTCCTTCTGCCCTCTCTCTTTCATATGCCTTAGGTGCATCCCACATTCTGCGTTTTTTGGGAGAAATCCTCGACAGGTGCAGGAAAATTGTGTTATTGTAACTATTTACCGCTATCTCTCTTTCACGGCTCTCCATCAGTTGTGAACATCTATTGGTTTATCCCAAGTCACTAAGCATATTTTTATTAGGTACACCTGTTTTTCCTTATACAGCTGTTTCTGGAGTATAGGGTCGCATACTCATAAACCCACTGTAACTCAGAAACGCATCTAATATTCCAATAATCCCATCATAACGTTGAAAAATCATAAATCAAACCACCGTAAGTCACGGTGTGTCCGTGGATATGGGCGTCATCAATTCCATTGTATTCAGTAATGCTGTACACCATTAACAATGGCAGACTGATTGGGAGTGGATATTGATAGCATTATAAAAGTCAGTTATTAGAGGGATACTTCTTTAACCTGACTGAAGAACAGATCTAATGGCTTTAGTACAGTGCATGATTATGTGAGATGTTTTGAGACAGAGTAGTACATTTGTGAATGAAGTTTTTTCACTTAGTAGGAACCATTGTGTGTGGAAAAGTGAGAAAATTGCTTTCTGCTGTAGAGTCTGGCATTCATTGTAGACTTAAGCTTATTTTTCTGTGAGCAAATCTTATTCAATAAAATACTACTCTTTATACTAAAATACAAAAACAGTGGTGATGTGTGGTCATTATGCTCAGCAAACTAATCCAGGGAAAGAAAACCAAACGCCACATTCTCACTTATAATGAGAGCTGAAAAATAAGATCACATGGACACAGGAAGGGGAACAACACTCACTGGGGCCTTTCGGGAGGCAGAGCGTTAAGAAAAACAGCTACTGCATGCTTGGCTTAATACCTTGGTGATGGGTTGACAGGTGCAGCAAAACACCATGGCACACGTTTACCTTAGTAACAAATCTGCACATCCTGCACATATACCCCAGAACTTAGAAACGAAACGAAACAAAAGAAAACGAAAAAGCAATAGCAAAACGCTAAAGGCAAAATAAAGTTTCAAACTCAGAACGTGACAGACCAATGTTTGGTTCAAATCATGGTTCTCAACCCAGGTGCCATAAGGCCAGGATAAAGAATTTGATTACATATTGTAAATAAGACATGCAGCAAATGACCAGAAAGATTATTCTCAACATATGTGTGTCTTCTAATTCAATGGTGACGCTATCTACCGGGACATAGCTTTAGATTCCAAAGGGCCGAGTCCCGCCAGACAGGCCTCCCACACTAATAACAATGGGAAGCCCCACGTTGTTTTACCTGTGCTTCTCAGCAACTGGCTATAAATCAGGTTGCCACCACTCCCAGATTTAGTTGCATTCATTGGCTGGAAGAGCTCACAGCACGCAGGCAAACACGTTTGCCGTTGTATTTTAGCGCACTTTGCAAAAAGTTCAGAAATAAATGCGGGGCCCGGCGTGTGGGGAGGGGTGCACTACCTTCCAGGAAGTGTTATCCACAAGCTCTCTGAACCCAGTCCTTTTGGGTTTTTATGGAGACCTCATTCTATAGGCATGACGGGTTAAACCATAGGCTATTGGTGATCAACTCCACCTGAGGCTCTCAACCCTCCCTGGAAATTGGGGTTGAGGCTTTGCCATTCTCAGTCTGACTAAAAGAATTTACCCAAACGGAATTTTAAAACAGATGAGCATAACTGGAATCTTAATTAGATGATTGGATTATCTGGAGCCACACCTTGATATTCCCAACCCGAGCACCCTCATCCAACGAATGCTCCACCCAACTGGCTCCCAAGTCTCTACGTGGTTCCAGAGCAAAAGAATGTTTATACAACGCATATCTCCACCTTTTCTTCAAAGTCTTTTCCCTTCCACGGAAAGACTTCTTAAACTGCCATGCATCCGGATCAGGGGGAGGTATTGTTACACCGCAGATCTGTGGATCTCCGGGGTTTGATTGTGGCAACGATGCTGCTGGTGTCAAAACCACAACGTGGGAACCACAGAACCACTAGTTGGTTTTCAGTGTTTCAGTGCATACAATTCCTAATATATCTGGCCAAGAAAACTTGTAAGTTCTTAGATTGTCCCAAAGGTGGCGCATGAAATCAAAGCAGGAGAACAGTTTCCTACGAGGTGTAGCCTGGGAAAGTTGGGGGTGACTGATGGAAAGGAGGAGTGAAGCTCCGCCCTTTCCGCTGCTAGGCTGCGCCCGAGGCTATTTAAACCCACCCTGGCTGGCCTGTACTCAGATCTTCGCGGAGCGGATCAGCGGCCGGAGCGGTTGGCGGACTCTGCGTTGACTTGGAGCTCACAGCGTCTTGCGACTTGGAAGCGGATTCAGAGGACAGGACAGAACACTTGGGCAAGTGAATCTCTGTCTGTCTGTCTGTCTGTCTCATTGGTTGGTTGATTTCCATTTTCTTAAGGGGCACATACCTCACACCGCACACACACACACACGCACACACACTCCTTCCTTCTGCGAGTTACAAAATTAGTAGGGGCCCCTGGGAGCTGCAGGTTTCCTAATCATGTCTGCACCTAAGAACAGTAGGGTCTTGTCCGGCTCTTCTTATGAACGGTCCCCCAGCACGGACTCCCCAAAGTCCATGCGAGCCTCACCCAGCTTCTCCCTCTCCCCTCTCAGAAACTCAGGCTTCAGGGGAAGCTCCTCACCAGGGATCCGGAGCTACCATTCACCATCCCCTAGGGCTTCACCACACTCACCTCTGTCATCACCAGAATCCCACAAGCTCCCATTTCCCTGTCCTCACCGTGATGGGCAATCAATGAAGCCATTGGGCTCTCCCGTGTCCTCCTCTGAGGATTCCTCAGAGTCCCCACGTTCATCAATAATATACCACATGTTCTTACTGCCATCACCCAGCAGCTCACCCCCAGCTCTCGGGGGATCTCCTGTGTCTCCCAGCTACTCTCCAAACAACCCCAGATTTCAGCTGGAGTCAGCCCCCCACACCCGGGAATCACCTACAAACTCACGAGCCTCACGGTGCTCCACCCCTGTGTCTTTCATCTCTTCACCCCCAGGCCTCAGGGACTCTCCTGTGGCTCCCAGTTACTCTCCAGCCATCCCCAGGTTCCTGCGGGAGTCAGCCCCATGCACCCAGGAGTCCCCCAGAGACTCACAGGTCTCGGGAGAATATCAGCGGTCCCCCAGCCCTGACTCCTCAAGATTCATGCCTGCCTCACCCAGCTTCTCCCTCTCCCCTCCCAGAAACTCAGACCCAAGGGGCAGCTCCTCACCAGGGATGTGGAAGTACTCTACATCGCCCCGCATGGCTTCACCACTCTCACATCCATCATCAACAGAATTCCACAACTTTACGTTTCCCTTTCCTAACCAAGCAGGACAGTCACTCATGTCATTGTGTTCTCCCGTGTCCTCCTCTGGAGATTCTTCACAGTCACCTCATTCATCAATAATATACCATATGTTCTTACCGCCATCATCCAGCAGCTCACCCCCAGCCACCCATGACTCTCCTGTCTGTCCCAGCTACTCTCCAACTACGCCCAGATTTCAGCGGGAGTCTCTACCCCACACCCCAGAAACACCTACAAACTCACAGACCTCAGTGAGATCCTCGCCAGTCTCTCTCACGTCTTCACCCCCAGCCCTTACGGACCCTCCAGTCTGTCCCAGCTACTCTCCAACCACGCCCACATTTCAGCGCGGCTCAGTTCCAGGAACCCAGGGATCACCACCAAGCCCACCACTTTCACTGAGTTCCTCCCCAGTCTCTAGCACGTCTTTATCTCCAACCCTCAGGGACTCGCCTGTCTGTCCCAGCTACTCTCCAAACACGCCCACACTTCAGCGGGAGTCCGTTGCAGGCACCCAGAAATCACCACCAAACTCACCAATTTCACTGCGTTACTCCCCAGTCTCCCTCATGTCTTCACCATCCCTCAGGGACTCTCCCGTCTGTCCCAGCTACTCTCCAACCACGCCCACATTTCAGCTGCAGTCAGCTCCAGGCACCCCGGAATCACCACCAAACTCCCCAATTTCACTCAGTTACTCCTCAGTCTCTAGCACGTCTTTATCTCCAACCCTCAGGGACTCTCCTGTGTGTCCCAGCTACTCTCCAACCACGCCCACACTTCAGCGGGAGTCAGTTCCAGGCACACAGGAAGCACCACCAAACTCACCAATTTCACTCACTTACTCTCCAGTCTCTCTCAGGTCTTCACCAGCCCTCAGGGACTCTCCTGTCTGTCCCAGCTACTCTCCAACCACGCACACATTTCAGCTGGAGTCAGTCCCAGGCACCCCGGAGTCACCACCAAACTCACCAGTTTCACTGAGGTACTCCCCGGTCTCTCTCATGTCTTCACCCCCAGCCCTCAGGGACTCTCCTGTGTGTCCCGGCTACTCTCCAACCATGCCCAGATTTCAGCGGGAGTCAGTTCCAGGCACCCAGGTATCACCACCAAACTCAGCAGTTTCGCTGAGTTACTCCCCAGTCTCTGTCATGTCTTCACCCCCAGCCCCCTGGGACTCTCCTGTCTGTCCCAGCTACTCTCCCACCACGCCCAGATTTCAGCGGGAGTCAGCCTCCCACACTCCGGAATCACCTACAGACTCACAGACTTCACTGAGGTCCTCCCTGGTCTCTCTCAGGTCTTTGCCCTCAGCCCACAGGGACTCCTGTGTCTCTTTCAGCTACTCTCAAAACTTCGCTAGATTCCAGCTGGAGTCAGTTCCAGGCACCCACGATACACCACCGAACTCACGAATTTCACTGACTTACTCCCCAGTCTCCCTCATGTTCTCAACCCCAGCCCTCAAGGACTCTTCTGTCTCTCTCAGCTACACTCCGACCATCTCCAGATTTCACCGGGAGTCAGCTTCCCGCACCCAGGAATCACCTACAAACTCACGGACCTTACTGCAACCCTCCCCCATTTCTTTCACCTCTTCACCCCCTGCCTTCAGGGACTCTCCTGGGTCTCCCAGCTTCTCTCCAGCCTTCCCCAGATTTCTGCCACAGTCAGCCCCAGGCACCCAGGACAACCCTAGACACTCACAGGCCTCACGAGACTATCTCCCTATGACCTGTACCTATACAGGGATGGCTCCCACGCATCCCTCAGTGACCCCAAACCCATCTCCACTTACACTCAGACACTCCCAGGGCCTGACAGCTACTCCCCGTTATTGTCCTTCAGTTCGAAGCCCTGGCCAATCTACTAGCCCACATGACGCAGTTACCTGGCCATTTCTCCACGGTTCCCGTGAGGGCCCCACACCCAGCCGCACAAGAGCCCCTCCTGCATTCCGTCCTCACACGCAGGCTTGTCCATCTACTTGCTACTGTCACACTCTTGCCAGCAGAAGAGGCCCCTGTAATGGGCGATATCACCACCCAGTCTATCCTCACCCCACAGCTGTGCAGCGGGACCCTCCTGCTGGCCCACGTGGCTGCCAGAGCCCATGCTGGCACGACGCTCCAGCACGTCGGCGTCCCTGCGGGCCACACTACCGGTGACATGGCTAGCATGACCCTCCTTCCTGGCAGTGACACTGTTGATGTGAACCCCAGTTTCACATCTGTCATTTGTAAATAGGACCATTTTCCCTTTTCGCTCTCCCTTCCATTCACAGGGCTTCTCATTCTCTCTCTTTCTGCCTCCGTTTCAGATATTTACTCACCTTTTTCTCTCTCACTATGTCTGCCGTGGTCTCCATGAGAGTGCGCCACAGAAGATTCCCCCATTAAAAGTCATGAATTGAGTGGCTTTTAGTATACCTGTGGTGGTGCACATTCAATTTTAATTCGCAGTCCGTTGTAGAACGTCTTATCACCCCCGACCAGAGAAAAACCCTGTAGACATTAGTCACTCCTCATTCTGTCTCAAACCCTCTCCCTGACCCTCAGCCCTAGGTAGCAACTACCTAGTGCGATCAATCCCATATGCATAGATTTCCATATTGTGGACATTTCCTATCAACGGAATTGCACAATAGGTGAGCTGTTATGACTGACACAACACGTAGCACAATATTTTCAAGATTCATCCACATTGTAGGCTTACCCACAGGGGGAAACCATTTTTTGGGGGGTTTTAGTAACACCGGGTGTTTTCTCCTTCCTTTCGTCCTTCTTTCCTTCCTTCCTTCCTTCCTTCCTTCCTACCTTCCTTCTTTCTTTCCTTCCTTCCTTCCTCCCTCCTATTTCTCTCTTACTCCTTCTGCCCTCTCTCTTTCATATGCCTTAGGTGCATCCCACATTCTGCGTTTTTTGGGAGAAATCCTCGACAGGTGCAGGAAAATTGTGTTATTGTAACTATTTACCGCTATCTCTCTTTCACGGCTCTCCATCAGTTGTGAACATCTATTGGTTTATCCCAAGTCACTAAGCATATTTTTATTAGGTACACCTGTTTTTCCTTATACAGCTGTTTCTGGAGTATAGGGTCGCATACTCATAAACCCACTGTAACTCAGAAACGCATCTAATATTCCAATAATCCCATCATAACGTTGAAAAATCATAAATCAAACCACCGTAAGTCACGGTGTGTCCGTGGATATGGGCGTCATCAATTCCATTGTATTCAGTAATGCTGTACACCATTAACAATGGCAGACTGATTGGGAGTGGATATTGATAGCATTATAAAAGTCAGTTATTAGAGGGATACTTCTTTAACCTGACTGAAGAACAGATCTAATGGCTTTAGTACAGTGCATGATTATGTGAGATGTTTTGAGACAGAGTAGTACATTTGTGAATGAAGTTTTTTCACTTAGTAGGAACCATTGTGTGTGGAAAAGTGAGAAAATTGCTTTCTGCTGTAGAGTCTGGCATTCATTGTAGACTTAAGCTTATTTTTCTGTGAGCAAATCTTATTCAATAAAATACTACTCTTTATACTAAAATACAAAAACAGTGGTGATGTGTGGTCATTATGCTCAGCAAACTAATCCAGGGAAAGAAAACCAAACGCCACATTCTCACTTATAATGAGAGCTGAAAAATAAGATCACATGGACACAGGAAGGGGAACAACACTCACTGGGGCCTTTCGGGAGGCAGAGCGTTAAGAAAAACAGCTACTGCATGCTTGGCTTAATACCTTGGTGATGGGTTGACAGGTGCAGCAAAACACCATGGCACACGTTTACCTTAGTAACAAATCTGCACATCCTGCACATATACCCCAGAACTTAGAAACGAAACGAAACAAAAGAAAACGAAAAAGCAATAGCAAAACGCTAAAGGCAAAATAAAGTTTCAAACTCAGAACGTGACAGACCAATGTTTGGTTCAAATCATGGTTCTCAACCCAGGTGCCATAAGGCCAGGATAAAGAATTTGATTACATATTGTAAATAAGACATGCAGCAAATGACCAGAAAGATTATTCTCAACATATGTGTGTCTTCTAATTCAATGGTGACGCTATCTACCGGGACATAGCTTTAGATTCCAAAGGGCCGAGTCCCGCCAGACAGGCCTCCCACACTAATAACAATGGGAAGCCCCACGTTGTTTTACCTGTGCTTCTCAGCAACTGGCTATAAATCAGGTTGCCACCACTCCCAGATTTAGTTGCATTCATTGGCTGGAAGAGCTCACAGCACGCAGGCAAACACGTTTGCCGTTGTATTTTAGCGCACTTTGCAAAAAGTTCAGAAATAAATGTGGGGCCCGGCGTGTGGGGAGGGGTGCACTACCTTCCAGGAAGTGTTATCCACAAGCTCTCTGAACCCAGTCCTTTTGGGTTTTTATGGAGACCTCATTCTATAGGCATGACGGGTTAAACCATAGGCTATTGGTGATCAACTCCACCTGAGGCTCTCAACCCTCCCTGGAAATTGGGGTTGAGGCTTTGCCATTCTCAGTCTGACTAAAAGAATTTACCCAAACGGAATTTTAAAACAGATGAGCATAACTGGAATCTTAATTAGATGATTGGATTATCTGGAGCCACACCTTGATATTCCCAACCCGAGCACCCTCATCCAACGAATGCTCCACCCAACTGGCTCCCAAGTCTCTACGTGGTTCCAGAGCAAAAGAATGTTTATACAACGCATATCTCCACCTTTTCTTCAAAGTCTTTTCCCTTCCACGGAAAGACTTCTTAAACTGCCATGCATCCGGATCAGGGGGAGGTATTGTTACACCGCAGATCTGTGGATCTCCGGGGTTTGATTGTGGCAACGATGCTGCTGGTGTTAAAACCACAACGTGGGAACCACAGAACCACTAGTTGGTTTTCAGTGTTTCAGTGCATACAATTCCTAATATATCTGGCCAAGAAAACTTGTAAGTTCTTAGATTGTCCCAAAGGTGGCGCATGAAATCAAAGCAGGAGAACAGTTTCCTACGAGGTGTAGCCTGGGAAAGTTGGGGGTGACTGATGGAAAGGAGGAGTGAAGCTCCGCCCTTTCCGCTGCTAGGCTGCGCCCGAGGCTATTTAAACCCACCCTGGCTGGCCTGTACTCAGATCTTCGCGGAGCGGATCAGCGGCCGGAGCGGTTGGCGGACTCTGCGTTGACTTGGAGCTCACAGCGTCTTGCGACTTGGAAGCGGATTCAGAGGACAGGACAGAACACTTGGGCAAGTGAATCTCTGTCTGTCTGTCTGTCTGTCTCATTGGTTGGTTGATTTCCATTTTCTTAAGGGGCACATACCTCACACCGCACACACACACACACGCACACACACTCCTTCCTTCTGCGAGTTAGAAAATTAGTAGGGGCCCCTGGGAGCTGCAGGTTTCCTAATCATGTCTGCACCTAAGAACAGTAGGGTCTTGTCCGGCTCTTCTTATGAACGGTCCCCCAGCACGGACTCCCCAAGGTCCATGCGAGCCTCACCCAGCTTCTCCCTCTCCCCTCTCAGAAACTCAGGCTTCAGGGGAAGCTCCTCACCAGGGATCCGGAGCTACCATTCACCATCCCCTAGGGCTTCACCACACTCACCTCTGTCATCACCAGAATCCCACAAGCTCCCATTTCCCTGTCCTCACCGTGATGGGCAATCAATGAAGCCATTGGGCTCTCCCGTGTCCTCCTCTGAGGATTCCTCAGAGTCCCCACGTTCATCAATAATATACCACATGTTCTTACTGCCATCACCCAGCAGCTCACCCCCAGCTCTCGGGGGATCTCCTGTGTCTCCCAGCTACTCTCCAAACAACCCCAGATTTCAGCTGGAGTCAGCCCCCCACACCCGGGTATCACCTACAAACTCATGAGCCTCACGGTGCTCCACCACTGTGTCTTTCATCTCTTCACCCCCAGGCCTCAGGGACTCTCCTGTGGCTCCCAGTTACTCTCCAGCCATCCCCAGGTTCCTGCGGGAGTCAGCCCCATGCACCCAGGAGTCCCCCAGAGACTCACAGGTCTCGGGAGAATATGAGCGGCTCCCCAGCCCTGACTCCTCAAGATTCATGCCTGCCTCACCCAGCTTCTCCCTCTCCCCTCCCAGAAACTCAGACCCAAGGGGCAGCTCCTCACCAGGGATGTGGAAGTACTCTACATCACCCCGCAGGGCTTCACCACTCTCACATCCATCATCAACAGAATTCCACAACTTTACGTTTCCCTTTCCTAACCAAGCAGGACAGTCACTCATGTCATTGTGTTCTCCCGTGTCCTCCTCTGGAGATTCTTCACAGTCACCTCATTCATCAATAATATACCATATGTTCTTACTGCCATCATCCAGCAGCTCACCCCCAGCCACCCATGACTCTCCTGTCTGTCCCAGCTACTCTCCAACTACGCCCAGATTTCAGCGGGAGTCTCTACCCCACACCCCAGAAACACCTACAAACTCACAGACCTCAGTGAGATCCTCGCCAGTCTCTCTCACGTCTTCACCCCCAGCCCTTACGGACCCTCCAGTCTGTCCCAGCTACTCTCCAACCACGCCCACATTTCAGCGCGGCTCAGTTCCAGGAACCCAGGGATCACCACCAAGCCCACCACTTTCACTGAGTTCCTCCCCAGTCTCTAGCACGTCTTTATCTCCAACCCTCAGGGACTCGCCTGTCTGTCCCAGCTACTCTCCAAACACGCCCACACTTCAGCGGGAGTCCGTTGCAGGCACCCAGAAATCACCACCAAACTCACCAATTTCACTGCGTTACTCCCCAGTCTCCCTCATGTCTTCACCATCCCTCAGGGACTCTCCCGTCTGTCCCAGCTACTCTCCAACCACGCCCACATTTCAGCTGCAGTCAGCTCCAGGCACCCCGGAATCACCACCAAACTCCCCAATTTCACTCAGTTACTCCTCAGTCTCTAGCACGTCTTTATCTCCAACCCTCAGGGACTCTCCTGTGTGTCCCAGCTACTCTCCAACCACGCCCACACTTCAGCGGGAGTCAGTTCCAGGCACACAGGAAGCACCACCAAACTCACCAATTTCACTCACTTACTCTCCAGTCTCTCTCAGGTCTTCACCAGCCCTCAGGGACTCTCCTGTCTGTCCCAGCTACTCTCCAACCACGCACACATTTCAGCTGGAGTCAGTCCCAGGCACCCCGGAGTCACCACCAAACTCACCAGTTTCACTGAGGTACTCCCCGGTCTCTCTCATGTCTTCACCCCCAGCCCTCAGGGACTCTCCTGTGTGTCCCGGCTACTCTCCAACCATGCCCAGATTTCAGCGGGAGTCAGTTCCAGGCACCCAGGTATCACCACCAAACTCAGCAGTTTCGCTGAGTTACTCCCCAGTCTCTGTCATGTCTTCACCCCCAGCCCCCTGGGACTCTCCTGTCTGTCCCAGCTACTCTCCCACCACGCCCAGATTTCAGCGGGAGTCAGCCTCCCACACTCCGGAATCACCTACAGACTCACAGACTTCACTGAGGTCCTCCCTGGTCTCTCTCAGGTCTTTGCCCTCAGCCCACAGGGACTCCTGTGTCTCTTTCAGCTACTCTCAAAACTTCGCTAGATTCCAGCTGGAGTCAGTTCCAGGCACCCACGATACACCACCGAACTCACGAATTTCACTGACTTACTCCCCAGTCTCCCTCATGTTCTCAACCCCAGCCCTCAAGGACTCTTCTGTCTCTCTCAGCTACACTCCGACCATCTCCAGATTTCACCGGGAGTCAGCTTCCCGCACCCAGGAATCACCTACAAACTCACGGACCTTACTGCAACCCTCCCCCATTTCTTTCACCTCTTCACCCCCTGCCTTCAGGGACTCTCCTGGGTCTCCCAGCTTCTCTCCAGCCTTCCCCAGATTTCTGCCACAGTCAGCCCCAGGCACCCAGGACAACCCTAGACACTCACAGGCCTCACGAGACTATCTCCCTATGACCTGTACCTATACAGAGATGGCTCCCACGCATCCCTCAGTGACCCCAAACCCATCTCCACTTACACTCAGACACTCCCAGGGCCTGACAGCTACTCCCCGTTATTGTCCTTCAGTTCGAAGCCCTGGCCAATCTACTAGCCCACATGACGCAGTTACCTGGCCATTTCTCCACGGTTCCCGTGAGGGCCCCACACCCAGCCGCACAAGAGCCCCTCCTGCATTCCGTCCTCACACGCAGGCTTGTCCATCTACTTGCTACTGTCACACTCTTGCCAGCAGAAGAGGCCCCTGTAATGGGCGATATCACCACCCAGTCTATCCTCACCCCACAGCTGTGCAGCGGGACCCTCCTGCTGGCCCACGTGGCTGCCAGAGCCCATGCTGGCACGACGCTCCAGCACGTCGGCGTCCCTGTGGGCCACACTACCGGTGACATGGCTAGCATGACCCTCCTTCCTGGCAGTGACACTGTTGATGTGAACCCCAGTTTCACATCTGTCATTTGTAAATAGGACCATTTTCCCTTTTCGCTCTCCCTTCCATTCACAGGGCTTCTCATTCTCTCTCTTTCTGCCTCCGTTTCAGATATTTACTCACCTTTTTCTCTCTCACTATGTCTGCCGTGGTCTCCATGAGAGTGCGCCACAGAAGATTCCCCCATTAAAAGTCATGAATTGAGTGGCTTTTAGTATACCTGTGGTGGTGCACATTCAATTTTAATTCGCAGTCCGTTGTAGAACGTCTTATCACCCCCGACCAGAGAAAAACCCTGTAGACATTAGTCACTCCTCATTCTGTCTCAAACCCTCTCCCTGACCCTCAGCCCTAGGTAGCAACTACCTAGTGCGATCAATCCCATATGCATAGATTTCCATATTGTGGACATTTCCTATCAACGGAATTGCACAATAGGTGAGCTGTTATGACTGACACAACACGTAGCACAATATTTTCAAGATTCATCCACATTGTAGGCTTACCCACAGGGGGAAACCATTTTTTGGGGGGTTTTAGTAACACCGGGTGTTTTCTCCTTCCTTTCGTCCTTCTTTCCTTCCTTCCTTCCTTCCTTCCTACCTTCCTTCTTTCTTTCCTTCCTTCCTTCCTCCCTCCTATTTCTCTCTTACTCCTTCTGCCCTCTCTCTTTCATATGCCTTAGGTGCATCCCACATTCTGCGTTTTTTGGGAGAAATCCTCGACAGGTGCAGGAAAATTGTGTTATTGTAACTATTTACCGCTATCTCTCTTTCACGGCTCTCCATCAGTTGTGAACATCTATTGGTTTATCCCAAGTCACTAAGCATATTTTTATTAGGTACACCTGTTTTTCCTTATACAGCTGTTTCTGGAGTATAGGGTCGCATACTCATAAACCCACTGTAACTCAGAAACGCATCTAATATTCCAATAATCCCATCATAACGTTGAAAAATCATAAATCAAACCACCGTAAGTCACGGTGTGTCCGTGGATATGGGCGTCATCAATTCCATTGTATTCAGTAATGCTGTACACCATTAACAATGGCAGACTGATTGGGAGTGGATATTGATAGCATTATAAAAGTCAGTTATTAGAGGGATACTTCTTTAACCTGACTGAAGAACAGATCTAATGGCTTTAGTACAGTGCATGATTATGTGAGATGTTTTGAGACAGAGTAGTACATTTGTGAATGAAGTTTTTTCACTTAGTAGGAACCATTGTGTGTGGAAAAGTGAGAAAATTGCTTTCTGCTGTAGAGTCTGGCATTCATTGTAGACTTAAGCTTATTTTTCTGTGAGCAAATCTTATTCAATAAAATACTACTCTTTATACTAAAATACAAAAACAGTGGTGATGTGTGGTCATTATGCTCAGCAAACTAATCCAGGGAAAGAAAACCAAACGCCACATTCTCACTTATAATGAGAGCTGAAAAATAAGATCACATGGACACAGGAAGGGGAACAACACTCACTGGGGCCTTTCGGGAGGCAGAGCGTTAAGAAAAACAGCTACTGCATGCTGGGCTTAATACCTTGGTGATGGGTTGACAGGTGCAGCAAAACACCATGGCACACGTTTACCTTAGTAACAAATCTGCACATCCTGCACATATACCCCAGAACTTAGAAACGAAACGAAACAAAAGAAAACGAAAAAGCAATAGCAAAACGCTAAAGGCAAAATAAAGTTTCAAACTCAGAACGTGACAGACCAATGTTTGGTTCAAATCATGGTTCTCAACCCAGGTGCCATAAGGCCAGGATAAAGAATTTGATTACATATTGTAAATAAGACATGCAGCAAATGACCAGAAAGATTATTCTCAACATATGTGTGTCTTCTAATTCAATGGTGACGCTATCTACCGAGACATAGCTTTAGATTCCAAAGGGCCGAGTCCCGCCAGACAGGCCTCCCACACTAATAACAATGGGAAGCCCCACGTTGTTTTACCTGTGCTTCTCAGCAACTGGCTATAAATCAGGTTGCCACCACTCCCAGATTTAGTTGCATTCATTGGCTGGAAGAGCTCACAGCACGCAGGCAAACACGTTTGCCGTTGTATTTTAGCGGACTTTGCAAAAAGTTCAGAAATAAATGCGGGGCCCGGCGTGTGGGGAGGGGTGCACTACCTTCCAGGAAGTGTTATCCACAAGCTCTCTGAACCCAGTCCTTTTGGGTTTTTATGGAGACCTCATTCTATAGGCATGACGGGTTAAACCATAGGCTATTGGTGATCAACTCCACCTGAGGCTCTCAACCCTCCCTGGAAATTGGGGTTGAGGCTTTGCCATTCTCAGTCTGACTAAAAGAATTTACCCAAACGGAATTTTAAAACAGATGAGCATAACTGGAATCTTAATTAGATGATTGGATTATCTGGAGCCACACCTTGATATTCCCAACCCGAGCACCCTCATCCAACGAATGCTCCACCCAACTGGCTCCCAAGTCTCTACGTGGTTCCAGAGCAAAAGAATGTTTATACAACGCATATCTCCACCTTTTCTTCAAAGTCTTTTCCCTTCCACGGAAAGACTTCTTAAACTGCCATGCATCCGGATCAGGGGGAGGTATTGTTACACCGCAGATCTGTGGATCTCCGGGGTTTGATTGTGGCAACGATGCTGCTGGTGTCAAAACCACAACGTGGGAACCACAGAACCACTAGTTGGTTTTCAGTGTTTCAGTGCATACAATTCCTAATATATCTGGCCAAGAAAACTTGTAAGTTCTTAGATTGTCCCAAAGGTGGCGCATGAAATCAAAGCAGGAGAACAGTTTCCTACGAGGTGTAGCCTGGGAAAGTTGGGGGTGACTGATGGAAAGGAGGAGTGAAGCTCCGCCCTTTCCGCTGCTAGGCTGCGCCCGAGGCTATTTAAACCCACCCTGGCTGGCCTGTACTCAGATCTTCGCGGAGCGGATCAGCGGCCGGAGCGGTTGGCGGACTCTGCGTTGACTTGGAGCTCACAGCGTCTTGCGACTTGGAAGCGGATTCAGAGGACAGGACAGAACACTTGGGCAAGTGAATCTCTGTCTGTCTGTCTGTCTGTCTCATTGGTTGGTTGATTTCCATTTTCTTAAGGGGCACATACCTCACACCGCACACACACACACACGCACACACACTCCTTCCTTCTGCGAGTTACAAAATTAGTAGGGGCCCCTGGGAGCTGCAGGTTTCCTAATCATGTCTGCACCTAAGAACAGTAGGGTCTTGTCCGGCTCTTCTTATGAACGGTCCCCCAGCACGGACTCCCCAAGGTCCATGCGAGCCTCACCCAGCTTCTCCCTCTCCCCTCTCAGAAACTCAGGCTTCAGGGGAAGCTCCTCACCAGGGATCCGGAGCTACCATTCACCATCCCCTAGGGCTTCACCACACTCACCTCTGTCATCACCAGAATCCCACAAGCTCCCATTTCCCTGTCCTCACCGTGATGGGCAATCAATGAAGCCATTGGGCTCTCCCGGGTCCTCCTCTGAGGATTCCTCAGAGTCCCCACGTTCATCAATAATATACCACATGTTCTTACTGCCATCACCCAGCAGCTCACCCCCAGCTCTCGGGGGATCTCCTGTGTCTCCCAGCTACTCTCCAAACAACCCCAGATTTCAGCTGGAGTCAGCCCCCCACACCCGGGTATCACCTACAAACTCATGAGCCTCACGGTGCTCCACCCCTGTGTCTTTCATCTCTTCACCCCCAGGCCTCAGGGACTCTCCTGTGGCTCCCAGTTACTCTCCAGCCATCCCCAGGTTCCTGCGGGAGTCAGCCCCATGCACCCAGGAGTCCCCCAGAGACTCACAGGTCTCGGGAGAATATGAGCGGCTCCCCAGCCCTGACTCCTCAAGATTCATGCCTGCCTCACCCAGCTTCTCCCTCTCCCCTCCCAGAAACTCAGACCCAAGGGGCAGCTCCTCACCAGGGATGTGGAAGTACTCTACATCACCCCGCAGGGCTTCACCACTCTCACATCCATCATCAACAGAATTCCACAACTTTACGTTTCCCTTTCCTAACCAAGCAGGACAGTCACTCATGTCATTGTGTTCTCCCGTGTCCTCCTCTGGAGATTCTTCACAGTCACCTCATTCATCAATAATATACCATATGTTCTTACCGCCATCATCCAGCAGCTCACCCCCAGCCACCCATGACTCTCCTGCCTGTCCCAGCTACTCTCCAACTACGCCCAGATTTCAGCGGGAGTCTCTACCCCACACCCCAGAAACACCTACAAACTCACAGACCTCAGTGAGATCCTCGCCAGTCTCTCTCACGTCTTCACCCCCAGCCCTTACGGACCCTCCAGTCTGTCCCAGCTACTCTCCAACCACGCCCACATTTCAGCGCGGCTCAGTTCCAGGAACCCAGGGATCACCACCAAGCCCACCACTTTCACTGAGTTCCTCCCCAGTCTCTAGCACGTCTTTATCTCCAACCCTCAGGGACTCGCCTGTCTGTCCCAGCTACTCTCCAAACACGCCCACACTTCAGCGGGAGTCCGTTGCAGGCACCCAGAAATCACCACCAAACTCACCAATTTCACTGCGTTACTCCCCAGTCTCCCTCATGTCTTCACCATCCCTCAGGGACTCTCCCGTCTGTCCCAGCTACTCTCCAACCACGCCCACATTTCAGCTGCAGTCAGCTCCAGGCACCCCGGAATCACCACCAAACTCCCCAATTTCACTCAGTTACTCCTCAGTCTCTAGCACGTCTTTATCTCCAACCCTCAGGGACTCTCCTGTGTGTCCCAGCTACTCTCCAACCACGCCCACACTTCAGCGGGAGTCAGTTCCAGGCACCCTGGAAGCACCACCAAACTCACCAATTTCACTCACTTACTCTCCAGTCTCTCTCAGGTCTTCACCAGCCCTCAGGGACTCTCCTGTCTGTCCCAGCTACTCTCCAACCACGCACACATTTCAGCTGGAGTCAGTCCCAGGCACCCCGGAGTCACCACCAAACTCACCAGTTTCACTGAGGTACTCCCCGGTCTCTCTCATGTCTTCACCCCCAGCCCTCAGGGACTCTCCTGTGTGTCCCGGCTACTCTCCAACCATGCCCAGATTTCAGCGGGAGTCAGTTCCAGGCACCCAGGTATCACCACCAAACTCAGCAGTTTCGCTGAGTTACTCCCCAGTCTCTGTCATGTCTTCACCCCCAGCCCCCTGGGACTCTCCTGTCTGTCCCAGCTACTCTCCCACCACGCCCAGATTTCAGCGGGAGTCAGCCTCCCACACTCCGGAATCACCTACAGACTCACAGACTTCACTGAGGTCCTCCCTGGTCTCTCTCAGGTCTTTGCCCTCAGCCCACAGGGACTCCTGTGTCTCTTTCAGCTACTCTCAAAACTTCGCTAGATTCCAGCTGGAGTCAGTTCCAGGCACCCACGATACACCACCGAACTCACGAATTTCACTGACTTACTCCCCAGTCTCCCTCATGTTCTCACCCCCAGCCCTCAAGGACTCTTCTGTCTCTCTCAGCTACACTCCGACCATCTCCAGATTTCACCTGGAGTCAGCTTCCCGCACCCAGGAATCACCTACAAACTCACGGACCTTACTGCAACCCTCCCCCATTTCTTTCACCTCTTCACCCCCTGCCTTCAGGGACTCTCCTGGGTCTCCCAGCTTCTCTCCAGCCTTCCCCAGATTTCTGCCACAGTCAGCCCCAGGCACCCAGGACAACCCTAGACACTCACAGGCCTCACGAGACTATCTCCCTATGACCTGTACCTATACAGGGATGGCTCCCACGCATCCCTCAGTGACCCCAAACCCATCTCCACTTACACTCAGACACTCCCAGGGCCTGACAGCTACTCCCCGTTATTGTCCTTCAGTTCGAAGCCCTGGCCAATCTACTAGCCCACATGACGCAGTTACCTGGCCATTTCTCCACGGTTCCCGTGAGGGCCCCACACCCAGCCGCACAAGAGCCCCTCCTGCATTCCGTCCTCACACGCAGGCTTGTCCATCTACTTGCTACTGTCACACTCTTGCCAGCAGAAGAGGCCCCTGTAATGGGCGATATCACCACCCAGTCTATCCTCACCCTACAGCTGTGCAGCGGGACCCTCCTGCTGGCCCACGTGGCTGCCAGAGCCCATGCTGGCACGACGCTCCAGCACGTCGGCGTCCCTGCGGGCCACACTACCGGTGACATGGCTAGCATGACCCTCCTTCCTGGCAGTGACACTGTTGATGTGAACCCCAGTTTCACATCTGTCATTTGTAAATAGGACCATTTTCCCTTTTCGCTCTCCCTTCCATTCACAGGGCTTCTCATTCTCTCTCTTTCTGCCTCCGTTTCAGATATTTACTCACCTTTTTCTCTCTCACTATGTCTGCCGTGGTCTCCATGAGAGTGCGCCACAGAAGATTCCCCCATTAAAAGTCATGAATTGAGTGGCTTTTAGTATACCTGTGGTGGTGCACATTCAATTTTAATTCGCAATCCATTGTAGAACGTCTTATCACCCCCGACCAGAGAAAAACCCTGTAGACATTAGTCACTCCTCATTCTGTCTCAAACCCTCTCCCTGACCCTCAGCCCTAGGTAGCAACTACCTAGTGCGATCAATCCCATATGCATAGATTTCCATATTGTGGGCATTTCCTATCAACGGAATTGCACAATAGGTGAGCTGTTATGACTGACACAACACGTAGCACAATATTTTCAAGATTCATCCACATTGTAGGCTTACCCACAGGGGGAAACCATTTTTTGGGGGGTTTTAGGAACACCGGGTGTTTTCTCCTTCCTTTCGTCCTTCTTTCCTTCCTTCCTTCCTTCCTTCCTTCCTTCCTTCCTTCCTTCCTACCTTCCTTCTTTCTTTCCTTCCTTCCTTCCTTCCTCCTATTTCTCTCTTACTCCTTCTGCCCTCTCTCTTTCATATGCCTTAGGTGCATCCCACATTCTGCGTTTTTTGGGAGAAATCCTCAACAGGTGCAGGAAAATTGTGTTATTGTAACTATTTACCGCTATCTCTCTTTCACGGCTCTCCATCAGTTGTGAACATCTATTGGTTTATCCCAAGTCACTAAGCATATTTTTATTAGGTACACCTGTTTTTCCTTATACAGCTGTTTCTGGAGTATAGGGTCGCATACTCATAAACGCACTGTAACTCAGAAACGCATCTAATATTCCAATAATCCCATCATAACGTTGAAAAATCATAAATCAAACCACCGTAAGTCACGGTGTGTCCGTGGATATGGGCGTCATCAATTCCATTGTATTCAGTAATGCTGTACACCATTAACAATGGCAGACTGATTGGGAGTGGATATTGATAGCATTATAAAAGTCAGTTATTAGAGGGATACTTCTTTAACCTGACTGAAGAACTGATCTAATGGCTTTAGTACAGTGCATGATTATGTGAGATGTTTTGAGACAGAGTAGTACATTTGTGAATGAAGTTTTTTCACTTAGTAGGAACCATTGTGTGTGGAAAAGTGAGAAAATTGCTTTCTGCTGTAGAGTCTGGCATTCATTGTAGACTTAAGCTTATTTTTCTGTGAGCAAATCTTATTCAATAAAATACTACTCTTTATACTAGAAAACAAAAACAGTGGTGATGTGTGGTCATTATGCTCAGCAAACTAATCCAGGGAAAGAAAACCAAACGCCACATTCTCACTTATAATGAGAGCTGAAAAATGAGATCACATGGACACAGGAAGGGGAACAACACTCACTGGGGCCTTTCGGGAGGCAGAGCGTTAAGAAAAACAGCTACTGCATGCTGGGCTTAATACCTAGGTGATGGGTTGACAGGTGCAGCAAACCACCATGGCACACGTTTACCTTAGAAACAAACCTGCACATCCTGCACATATACCCCAGAACTTAGAAACGAAACGAAACAAAAGAAAACGAAAAAGCAATAGCAAAACGCTAAAGGCAAACTAAAGTTTCAAACTCAGAACGTGACAGACCAATGTTTGGTTCAAATCATGGTTCTCAACCCAGGTGCCATAAGGCCAGGATAAAGAATTTGATTACATATTGTAAATAAGACATGCAGCAAATGACCAGAAAGATTATTCTCAACATATGTGTGTCTTCTAATTCAATGGTGACGCTATCTACCGGGACATAGCTTTAGATTCCAAAGGGCCGAGTCCCGCCAGACAGGCCTCCCACACTAATAACAATGGGAAGCCCCACGTTGTTTTACCTGTGCTTCTCAGCAACTGGCTATAAATCAGGTTGCCACCACTCCCAGATTTAGTTGCATTCATTGGCTGGAAGAGCTCACAGCACGCAGGCAAACACTTACATTTGCCGTTGTATTTTAGCGGACTTTGCAAAAAGTTCAGAAATAAATGCGGGGCCCGGCATGTGGGGAGGGGTGCACTACCTTCCAGGAAGTGTTATCCACAAGCTCTCTGAACCCAGTCCTTTTGGGTTTTTATGGAGACCTCATTCTATAGGCATGACGGGTTAAACCATAGGCTATTGGTGATCAACTCCACCTGAGGCTCTCAACCCTCCCTGGAAATTGGGGTTGAGGCTTTGCCATTCTCAGTCTGACTAAAAGAATTTACCCAAACGGAATTTTAAAACAGATGAGCATAACTGGAATCTTAATTAGATGATTGGATTATCTGGAGCCACACCTTGATATTCCTAACCCGAGCACCCTCATCCAACGAATGCTCCACCCAACTGGCTCCCAAGTCTCTACGTGGTTCCAGAGCAAAAGAATGTTTATACAACGCATATCTCCACCTTTTCTTCAAAGTCTTTTCCCTTCCACGGAAAGACTTCTTAAACTGCCATGCATCCGGATCAGGGGGAGGTATTGTTACACCGCAGATCTGTGGATCTCCGGGGTTTGATTGTGGCAACGATGCTGCTGGTGTCAAAACCACAACGTGGGAACCACAGAACCACTAGTTGGTTTTCAGTGTTTCAGTGCATACAATTCCTAATATATCTGGCCAAGAAAACTTGTAAGTTCTTAGATTGTCCCAAAGGTGGCGCATGAAATCAAAGCAGGAGAACAGTTTCCTACGAGGTGTAGCCTGGGAAAGTTGGGGGTGACTGATGGAAAGGAGGAGTGAAGCTCCGCCCTTTCCGCTGCTAGGCTGCGCCCGAGGCTATTTAAACCCACCCTGGCTGGCCTGTACTCAGATCTTCGCGGAGCGGATCAGCGGCCGGAGCGGTTGGCGGACTCTGCGTTGACTTGGAGCTCACAGCGTCTTGCGACTTGGAAGCGGATTCAGAGGACAGGACAGAACACTTGGGAAAGTGAATCTCTGTCTGTCTGTCTGTCTGTCTCATTGGTTGGTTGATTTCCATTTTCTTAAGGGGCACATACCTCACACCGCACACACACACACACGCACACACACTCCTTCCTTCTGCGAGTTAGAAAATTAGTAGGGGCCCCTGGGAGCTGCAGGTTTCCTAATCATGTCTGCACCTAAGAACAGTAGGGTCTTGTCCGGCTCTTCTTATGAACGGTCCCCCAGCACGGACTCCCCAAGGTCCATGCGAGCCTCACCCAGCTTCTCCCTCTCCCCTCTCAGAAACTCAGGCTTCAGGGGAAGCTCCTCACCAGGGATCCGGAGCTACCATTCACCATCCCCTAGGGCTTCACCACACTCACCTCTGTCATCACCAGAATCCCACAAGCTCCCATTTCCCTGTCCTCACCGTGATGGGCAATCAATGAAGCCATTGGGCTCTCCCGTGTCCTCCTCTGAGGATTCCTCAGAGTCCCCACGTTCATCAATAATATACCACATGTTCTTACTGCCATCACCCAGCAGCTCACCCCCAGCTCTCGGGGGATCTCCTGTGTCTCCCAGCTACTCTCCAAACAACCCCAGATTTCAGCTGGAGTCAGCCCCCCACACCCGGGAATCACCTACAAACTCACGAGCCTCACGGTGCTCCACCCCTGTGTCTTTCATCTCTTCACCCCCAGGCCTCAGGGACTCTCCTGTGGCTCCCAGTTACTCTCCAGCCATCCCCAGGTTCCTGCGGGAGTCAGCCCCATGCACCCAGGAGTCCCCCAGAGACTCACAGGTCTCGGGAGAATATCAGCGGTCCCCCAGCCCTGACTCCTCAAGATTCATGCCTGCCTCACCCAGCTTCTCCCTCTCCCCTCCCAGAAACTCAGACCCAAGGGGCAGCTCCTCACCAGGGATGTGGAAGTACTCTACATCGCCCCGCATGGCTTCACCACTCTCACATCCATCATCAACAGAATTCCACAACTTTACGTTTCCCTTTCCTAACCAAGCAGGACAGTCACTCATGTCATTGTGTTCTCCCGTGTCCTCCTCTGGAGATTCTTCACAGTCACCTCATTCATCAATAATATACCATATGTTCTTACTGCCATCATCCAGCAGCTCACCCCCAGCCACCCATGACTCTCCTGTCTGTCCCAGCTACTCTCCAACTACGCCCAGATTTCAGCGGGAGTCTCTACCCCACACCCCAGAAACACCTACAAACTCACAGACCTCAGTGAGATCCTCGCCAGTCTCTCTCACGTCTTCACCCCCAGCCCTTACGGACCCTCCAGTCTGTCCCAGCTACTCTCCAACCACGCCCACATTTCAGCGCGGCTCAGTTCCAGGAACCCAGGGATCACCACCAAGCCCACCACTTTCACTGAGTTCCTCCCCAGTCTCTAGCACGTCTTTATCTCCAACCCTCAGGGACTCGCCTGTCTGTCCCAGCTACTCTCCAAACACGCCCACACTTCAGCGGGAGTCCGTTGCAGGCACCCAGAAATCACCACCAAACTCACCAATTTCACTGCGTTACTCCCCAGTCTCCCTCATGTCTTCCCCATCCCTCAGGGACTCTCCCGTCTGTCCCAGCTACTCTCCAACCACGCCCACATTTCAGCTGCAGTCAGCTCCAGGCACCCCGGAATCACCACCAAACTCCCCAATTTCACTCAGTTACTCCTCAGTCTCTAGCACGTCTTTATCTCCAACCCTCAGGGACTCTCCTGTGTGTCTCAGCTACTCTCCAACCACGCCCACACTTCAGCGGGAGTCAGTTCCAGGCACCCAGGAAGCACCACCAAACTCACCAATTTCACTCACTTACTCTCCAGTCTCTCTCAGGTCTTCACCAGCCCTCAGGGACTCTCCTGTCTGTCCCAGCTACTCTCCAACCACGCACACATTTCAGCTGGAGTCAGTCCCAGGCACCCCGGAGTCACCACCAAACTCACCAGTTTCACTGAGGTACTCCCCGGTCTCTCTCATGTCTTCACCCCCAGCCCTCAGGGACTCTCCTGTGTGTCCCAGCTACTCTCCAACCATGCCCAGATTTCAGCGGGAGTCAGTTCCAGGCACCCAGGTATCACCACCAAACTCAGCAGTTTCGCTGAGTTACTCCCCAGTCTCTGTCATGTCTTCACCCCCAGCCCCCTGGGACTCTCCTGTCTGTCCCAGCTACTCTCCCACCACGCCCAGATTTCAGCGGGAGTCAGCCTCCCACACTCCGGAATCACCTACAGACTCACAGACTTCACTGAGGTCCTCCCTGGTCTCTCTCAGGTCTTTGCCCTCAGCCCACAGGGACTCCTGTGTCTCTTTCAGCTACTCTCAAAACTTCGCTAGATTCCAGCTGGAGTCAGTTCCAGGCACCCACGATACACCACCGAACTCACGAATTTCACTGACTTACTCCCCAGTCTCCCTCATGTTCTCACCCCCAGCCCTCAAGGACTCTTCTGTCTCTCTCAGCTACACTCCGACCATCTCCAGATTTCACCTGGAGTCAGCTTCCCGCACCCAGGAATCACCTACAAACTCACGGACCTTACTGCAACCCTCCCCCATTTCTTTCACCTCTTCACCCCCTGCCTTCAGGGACTCTCCTGGGTCTCCCAGCTTCTCTCCAGCCTTCCCCAGATTTCTGCCACAGTCAGCCCCAGGCACCCAGGACAACCCTAGACACTCACAGGCCTCACGAGACTATCTCCCTATGACCTGTACCTATACAGGGATGGCTCCCACGCATCCCTCAGTGACCCCAAACCCATCTCCACTTACACTCAGACACTCCCAGGGCCTGACAGCTACTCCCCGTTATTGTCCTTCAGTTCGAAGCCCTGGCCAATCTACTAGCCCACATGACGCAGTTACCTGGCCATTTCTCCACGGTTCCCGTGAGGGCCCCACACCCAGCCGCACAAGAGCCCCTCCTGCATTCCGTCCTCACACGCAGGCTTGTCCATCTACTTGCTACTGTCACACTCTTGCCAGCAGAAGAGGCCCCTGTAATGGGCGATATCACCACCCAGTCTATCCTCACCCCACAGCTGTGCAGCGGGACCCTCCTGCTGGCCCACGTGGCTGCCAGAGCCCATGCTGGCACGACGCTCCAGCACGTCGGCGTCCCTGCGGGCCACACTACCGGTGACATGGCTAGCATGACCCTCCTTCCTGGCAGTGACACTGTTGATGTGAACCCCAGTTTCACATCTGTCATTTGTAAATAGGACCATTTTCCCTTTTCGCTCTCCCTTCCATTCACAGGGCTTCTCATTCTCTCTCTTTCTGCCTCCGTTTCAGATATTTACTCACCTTTTTCTCTCTCACTATGTCTGCCGTGGTCTCCATGAGAGTGCGCCACAGAAGATTCCCCCATTAAAAGTCATGAATTGAGTGGCTTTTAGTATACCTGTGGTGGTGCACATTCAATTTTAATTCGCAATCCATTGTAGAACGTCTTATCACCCCCGACCAGAGAAAAACCCTGTAGACATTAGTCACTCCTCATTCTGTCTCAAACCCTCTCCCTGACCCTCAGCCCTAGGTAGCAACTACCTAGTGCGATCAATCCCATATGCATAGATTTCCATATTGTGGGCATTTCCTATCAACGGAATTGCACAATAGGTGAGCTGTTATGACTGACACAACACGTAGCACAATATTTTCAAGATTCATCCACATTGTAGGCTTACCCACAGGGGGAAACCATTTTTTGGGGGGTTTTAGTAACACCGGGTGTTTTCTCCTTCCTTTCGTCCTTCTTTCCTTCCTTCCTTCCTTCCTTCCTTCCTACCTTCCTTCTTTCTTTCCTTCCTTCCTTCCTCCCTCCTATTTCTCTCTTACTCCTTCTGCCCTCTCTCTTTCATATGCCTTAGGTGCATCCCACATTCTGCGTTTTTTGGGAGAAATCCTCGACAGGTGCAGGAAAATTGTGTTATTGTAACTATTTACCGCTATCTCTCTTTCACGGCTCTCCATCAGTTGTGAACATCTATTGGTTTATCCCAAGTCACTAAGCATATTTTTATTAGGTACACCTGTTTTTCCTTATACAGCTGTTTCTGGAGTATAGGGTCGCATACTCATAAACCCACTGTAACTCAGAAACGCATCTAATATTCCAATAATCCCATCATAACGTTGAAAAATCATAAATCAAACCACCGTAAGTCACGGTGTGTCCGTGGATATGGGCGTCATCAATTCCATTGTATTCAGTAATGCTGTACACCATTAACAATGGCAGACTGATTGGGAGTGGATATTGATAGCATTATAAAAGTCAGTTATTAGAGGGATACTTCTTTAACCTGACTGAAGAACTGATCTAATGGCTTTAGTACAGTGCATGATTATGTGAGATGTGTTGAGACAGAGTAGTACATTTGTGAATGAAGTTTTTTCACTTAGTAGGAACCATTGTGTGTGGAAAAGTGAGAAAATTGCTTTCTGCTGTAGAGTCTGGCATTCATTGTAGACTTAAGCTTATTTTTCTGTGAGCAAATCTTATTCAATAAAATACTACTCTTTATACTAAAATACAAAAACAGTGGTGATGTGTGGTCATTATGCTCAGCAAACTAATCCAGGGAAAGAAAACCAAACGCCACATTCTCACTTATAATGAGAGCTGAAAAATAAGATCACATGGACACAGGAAGGGGAACAACACTCACTGGGGCCTTTCGGGAGGCAGAGCGTTAAGAAAAACAGCTACTGCATGCTTGGCTTAATACCTTGGTGATGGGTTGACAGGTGCAGCAAAACACCATGGCACACGTTTACCTTAGTAACAAATCTGCACATCCTGCACATATACCCCAGAACTTAGAAACGAAACGAAACAAAAGAAAACGAAAAAGCAATAGCAAAACGCTAAAGGCAAAATAAAGTTTCAAACTCAGAACGTGACAGACCAATGTTTGGTTCAAATCATGGTTCTCAACCCAGGTGCCATAAGGCCAGGATAAAGAATTTGATTACATATTGTAAATAAGACATGCAGCAAATGACCAGAAAGATTATTCTCAACATATGTGTGTCTTCTAATTCAATGGTGACGCTATCTACCGGGACATAGCTTTAGATTCCAAAGGGCCGAGTCCCGCCAGACAGGCCTCCCACACTAATAACAATGGGAAGCCCCACGTTGTTTTACCTGTGCTTCTCAGCAACTGGCTATAAATCAGGTTGCCACCACTCCCAGATTTAGTTGCATTCATTGGCTGGAAGAGCTCACAGCACGCAGGCAAACACGTTTGCCGTTGTATTTTAGCGGACTTTGCAAAAAGTTCAGAAATAAATGCGGGGCCCGGCGTGTGGGGAGGGGTGCACTACCTTCCAGGAAGTGTTATCCACAAGCTCTCTGAACCCAGTCCTTTTGGGTTTTTATGGAGACCTCATTCTATAGGCATGACGGGTTAAACCATAGGCTATTGGTGATCAACTCCACCTGAGGCTCTCAACCCTCCCTGGAAATTGGGGTTGAGGCTTTGCCATTCTCAGTCTGACTAAAAGAATTTACCCAAACGGAATTTTAAAACAGATGAGCATAACTGGAATCTTAATTAGATGATTGGATTATCTGGAGCCACACCTTGATATTCCCAACCCGAGCACCCTCATCCAACGAATGCTCCACCCAACTGGCTCCCAAGTCTCTACGTGGTTCCAGAGCAAAAGAATGTTTATACAACGCATATCTCCACCTTTGCTTCAAAGTCTTTTCCCTTACACGGAAAGACTTCTTAAACTGCCATGCATCCGGATCAGGGGGAGGTATTGTTACACCGCAGATCTGTGGATCTCCGGGGTTTGATTGTGGCAACGATGCTGCTGGTGTCAAAACCACAACGTGGGAACCACAGAACCACTAGTTGGTTTTCAGTGTTTCAGTGCATACAATTCCTAATATATCTGGCCAAGAAAACTTGTAAGTTCTTAGATTGTCCCAAAGGTGGCGCATGAAATCAAAGCAGGAGAACAGTTTCCTACGAGGTGTAGCCTGGGAAAGTTGGGGGTGACTGATGGAAAGGAGGAGTGAAGCTCCGCCCTTTCCGCTGCTAGGCTGCGCCCGAGGCTATTTAAACCCACCCTGGCTGGCCTGTACTCAGATCTTCGCGGAGCGGATCAGCGGCCGGAGCGGTTGGCGGACTCTGCGTTGACTTGGAGCTCACAGCGTCTTGCGACTTGGAAGCGGATTCAGAGGACAGGACAGAACACTTGGGCAAGTGAATCTCTGTCTGTCTGTCTGTCTGTCTCATTGGTTGGTTGATTTCCATTTTCTTAAGGGGCACATACCTCACACCGCACACACACACACACGCACACACACTCCTTCCTTCTGCGAGTTACAAAATTAGTAGGGGCCCCTGGGAGCTGCAGGTTTCCTAATCATGTCTGCACCTAAGAACAGTAGGGTCTTGTCCGGCTCTTCTTATGAACGGTCCCCCAGCACGGACTCCCCAAGGTCCATGCGAGCCTCACCCAGCTTCTCCCTCTCCCCTCTCAGAAACTCAGGCTTCAGGGGAAGCTCCTCACCAGGGATCCGGAGCTACCATTCACCATCCCCTAGGGCTTCACCACACTCACCTCTGTCATCACCAGAATCCCACAAGCTCCCATTTCCCTGTCCTCACCGTGATGGGCAATCAATGAAGCCATTGGGCTCTCCCGGGTCCTCCTCTGAGGATTCCTCAGAGTCCCCACGTTCATCAATAATATACCACATGTTCTTACTGCCATCACCCAGCAGCTCACCCCCAGCTCTCGGGGGATCTCCTGTGTCTCCCAGCTACTCTCCAAACAACCCCAGATTTCAGCTGGAGTCAGCCCCCCACACCCGGGTATCACCTACAAACTCATGAGCCTCACGGTGCTCCACCCCTGTGTCTTTCATCTCTTCACCCCCAGGCCTCAGGGACTCTCCTGTGGCTCCCAGTTACTCTCCAGCCATCCCCAGGTTCCTGCGGGAGTCAGCCCCATGCACCCAGGAGTCCCCCAGAGACTCACAGGTCTCGGGAGAATATGAGCGGCTCCCCAGCCCTGACTCCTCAAGATTCATGCCTGCCTCACCCAGCTTCTCCCTCTCCCCTCCCAGAAACTCAGACCCAAGGGGCAGCTCCTCACCAGGGATGTGGAAGTACTCTACATCACCCCGCAGGGCTTCACCACTCTCACATCCATCATCAACAGAATTCCACAACTTTACGTTTCCCTTTCCTAACCAAGCAGGACAGTCACTCATGTCATTGTGTTCTCCCGTGTCCTCCTCTGGAGATTCTTCACAGTCACCTCATTCATCAATAATATACCATATGTTCTTACCGCCATCATCCAGCAGCTCACCCCCAGCCACCCATGACTCTCCTGTCTGTCCCAGCTACTCTCCAACTACGCCCAGATTTCAGCGGGAGTCTCTACCCCACACCCCAGAAACACCTACAAACTCACAGACCTCAGTGAGATCCTCGCCAGTCTCTCTCACGTCTTCACCCCCAGCCCTTACGGACCCTCCAGTCTGTCCCAGCTACTCTCCAACCACGCCCACATTTCAGCGCGGCTCAGTTCCAGGAACCCAGGGATCACCACCAAGCCCACCACTTTCACTGAGTTCCTCCCCAGTCTCTAGCACGTCTTTATCTCCAACCCTCAGGGACTCGCCTGTCTGTCCCAGCTACTCTCCAAACACGCCCACACTTCAGCGGGAGTCCGTTGCAGGCACCCAGAAATCACCACCAAACTCACCAATTTCACTGCGTTACTCCCCAGTCTCCCTCATGTCTTCACCATCCCTCAGGGACTCTCCCGTCTGTCCCAGCTACTCTCCAACCACGCCCACATTTCAGCTGCAGTCAGCTCCAGGCACCCCGGAATCACCACCAAACTCCCCAATTTCACTCAGTTACTCCTCAGTCTCTAGCACGTCTTTATCTCCAACCCTCAGGGACTCTCCTGTGTGTCCCAGCTACTCTCCAACCACGCCCACACTTCAGCGGGAGTCAGTTCCAGGCACACAGGAAGCACCACCAAACTCACCAATTTCACTCACTTACTCTCCAGTCTCTCTCAGGTCTTCACCAGCCCTCAGGGACTCTCCTGTCTGTCCCAGCTACTCTCCAACCACGCACACATTTCAGCTGGAGTCAGTCCCAGGCACCCCGGAGTCACCACCAAACTCACCAGTTTCACTGAGGTACTCCCCGGTCTCTCTCATGTCTTCACCCCCAGCCCTCAGGGACTCTCCTGTGTGTCCCAGCTACTCTCCAACCATGCCCAGATTTCAGCGGGAGTCAGTTCCAGGCACCCAGGTATCACCACCAAACTCAGCAGTTTCGCTGAGTTACTCCCCAGTCTCTGTCATGTCTTCACCCCCAGCCCCCTGGGACTCTCCTGTCTGTCCCAGCTACTCTCCCACCACGCCCAGATTTCAGCGGGAGTCAGCCTCCCACACTCCGGAATCACCTACAGACTCACAGACTTCACTGAGGTCCTCCCTGGTCTCTCTCAGGTCTTTGCCCTCAGCCCACAGGGACTCCTGTGTCTCTTTCAGCTACTCTCAAAACTTCGCTAGATTCCAGCTGGAGTCAGTTCCAGGCACCCACGATACACCACCGAACTCACGAATTTCACTGACTTACTCCCCAGTCTCCCTCATGTTCTCACCCCCAGCCCTCAAGGACTCTTCTGTCTCTCTCAGCTACACTCCGACCATCTCCAGATTTCACCTGGAGTCAGCTTCCCGCACCCAGGAATCACCTACAAACTCACGGACCTTACTGCAACCCTCCCCCATTTCTTTCACCTCTTCACCCCCTGCCTTCAGGGACTCTCCTGGGTCTCCCAGCTTCTCTCCAGCCTTCCCCAGATTTCTGCCACAGTCAGCCCCAGGCACCCAGGACAACCCTAGACACTCACAGGCCTCACGAGACTATCTCCCTATGACCTGTACCTATACAGAGATGGCTCCCACGCATCCCTCAGTGACCCCAAACCCATCTCCACTTACACTCAGACACTCCCAGGGCCTGACAGCTACTCCCCGTTATTGTCCTTCAGTTCGAAGCCCTGGCCAATCTACTAGCCCACATGACGCAGTTACCTGGCCATTTCTCCATGGTTCCCGTGAGGGCCCCACACCCAGCCGCACAAGAGCCCCTCCTGCATTCCGTCCTCACACGCAGGCTTGTCCATCTACTTGCTACTGTCACACTCTTGCCAGCAGAAGAGGCCCCTGTAATGGGCGATATCACCACCCAGTCTATCCTCACCCCACAGCTGTGCAGCGGGACCCTCCTGCTGGCCCACGTGGCTGCCAGAGCCCATGCTGGCACGACGCTCCAGCACGTCGGCGTCCCTGCGGGCCACACTACCGGTGACATGGCTAGCATGACCCTCCTTCCTGGCAGTGACACTGTTGATGTGAACCCCAGTTTCACATCTGTCATTTGTAAATAGGACCATTTTCCCTTTCCGCTCTCCCTTCCATTCACAGGGCTTCTCATTCTCTCTCTTTCTGCCTCCGTTTCAGATATTTACTCACCTTTTTCTCTCTCACTATGTCTGCCGTGGTCTCCATGAGAGTGCGCCACAGAAGATTCCCCCATTAAAAGTCATGAATTGAGTGGCTTTTAGTATACCTGTGGTGGTGCACATTCAATTTTAATTCGCAATCCATTGTAGAACGTCTTATCACCCCCGACCAGAGAAAAACCCTGTAGACATTAGTCACTCCTCATTCTGTCTCAAACCCTCTCCCTGACCCTCAGCCCTAGGTAGCAACTACCTAGTGCGATCAATCCCATATGCATAGATTTCCATATTGTGGGCATTTCCTATCAACGGAATTGCACAATAGGTGAGCTGTTATGACTGACACAACACGTAGCACAATATTTTCAAGATTCATCCACATTGTAGGCTTACCCACAGGGGGAAACCATTTTTTGGGGGGTTTTAGTAACACCGGGTGTTTTCTCCTTCCTTTCGTCCTTCTTTCCTTCCTTCCTTCCTTCCTTCCTTCCTTCCTACCTTCCTTCTTTCTTTCCTTCCTTCCTTCCTTCCTCCTATTTCTCTCTTACTCCTTCTGCCCTCTCTCTTTCATATGCCTTAGGTGCATCCCACATTCTGCGTTTTTTGGGAGAAATCCTCGACAGGTGCAGGAAAATTGTGTTATTGTAACTATTTACCGCTATCTCTCTTTCACGGCTCTCCATCAGTTGTGAACATCTATTGGTTTATCCCAAGTCACTAAGCATATTTTTATTAGGTACACCTGTTTTTCCTTATACAGCTGTTTCTGGAGTATAGGGTCGCATACTCATAAACCCACTGTAACTCAGAAACGCATCTAATATTCCAATAATCCCATCATAACGTTGAAAAATCATAAATCAAACCACCGTAAGTCACGGTGTGTCCGTGGATATGGGCGTCATCAATTCCATTGTATTCAGTAATGCTGTACACCATTAACAATGGCAGACTGATTGGGAGTGGATATTGATAGCATTATAAAAGTCAGTTATTAGAGGGATACTTCTTTAACCTGACTGAAGAACTGATCTAATGGCTTTAGTACAGTGCATGATTATGTGAGATGTTTTGAGACAGAGTAGTACATTTGTGAATGAAGTTTTTTCACTTAGTAGGAACCATTGTGTGTGGAAAAGTGAGAAAATTGCTTTCTGCTGTAGAGTCTGGCATTCATTGTAGACTTAAGCTTATTTTTCTGTGAGCAAATCTTATTCAATAAAATACTACTCTTTATACTAAAATACAAAAACAGTGGTGATGTGTGGTCATTATGCTCAGCAAACTAATCCAGGGAAAGAAAACCAAACGCCACATTCTCACTTATAATGAGAGCTGAAAAATGAGATCACATGGACACAGGAAGGGGAACAACACTCACTGGGGCCTTTCGGGGGGCAGAGCGTTAAGAAAAACAGCTACTGCATGCTGGGCTTAATACCTAGGTGATGGGTTGACAGGTGCAGCAAACCACCATGGCACACGTTTACCTTAGAAACAAATCTGCACATCCTGCACATATACCCCAGAACTTAGAAACGAAACGAAACAAAAGAAAACGAAAAAGCAATAGCAAAACGCTAAAGGCAAAATAAAGTTTCAAACTCAGAACGTGACAGACCAATGTTTGGTTCAAATCATGGTTCTCAACCCAGGTGCCATAAGGCCAGGATAAAGAATTTGATTACATATTGTAAATAAGACATGCAGCAAATGACCAGAAAGATTATTCTCAACATATGTGTGTCTTCTAATTCAATGGTGACGCTATCTACCGGGACATAGCTTTAGATTCCAAAGGGCCGAGTCCCGCCAGACAGGCCTCCCACACTAATAACAATGGGAAGCCCCACGTTGTTTTACCTGTGCTTCTCAGCAACTGGCTATAAATCAGGTTGCCACCACTCCCAGATTTAGTTGCATTCATTGGCTGGAAGAGCTCACAGCACGCAGGAAACACGTTTGCCGTTGTATTTTAGCGGACTTTGCAAAAAGTTCAGAAATAAATGCGGGGCCCGGCGTGTGGGGAGGGGTGCACTACCTTCCAGGAAGTGTTATCCACAAGCTCTCTGAACCCAGTCCTTTTGGGTTTTTATGGAGACCTCATTCTATAGGCATGACGGGTTAAACCATAGGCTATTGGTGATCAACTCCACCTGAGGCTCTCAACCCTCCCTGGAAATTGGGGTTGAGGCTTTGCCATTCTCAGTCTGACTAAAAGAATTTACCCAAACGGAATTTTAAAACAGATGAGCATAACTGGAATCTTAATTAGATGATTGGATTATCTGGAGCCACACCTTGATATTCCCAACCCGAGCACCCTCATCCAACGAATGCTCCACCCAACTGGCTCCCAAGTCTCTACGTGGTTCCAGAGCAAAAGAATGTTTATACAACGCATATCTCCACCTTTGCTTCAAAGTCTTTTCCCTTACACGGAAAGACTTCTTAAACTGCCATGCATCCGGATCAGGGGGAGGTATTGTTACACCGCAGATCTGTGGATCTCCGGGGTTTGATTGTGGCAACGATGCTGCTGGTGTCAAAACCACAACGTGGGAACCACAGAACCACTAGTTGGTTTTCAGTGTTTCAGTGCATACAATTCCTAATATATCTGGCCAAGAAAACTTGTAAGTTCTTAGATTGTCCCAAAGGTGGCGCATGAAATCAAAGCAGGAGAACAGTTTCCTACGAGGTGTAGCCTGGGAAAGTTGGGGGTGACTGATGGAAAGGAGGAGTGAAGCTCCGCCCTTTCCGCTGCTAGGCTGCGCCCGAGGCTATTTAAACCCACCCTGGCTGGCCTGTACTCAGATCTTCGCGGAGCGGATCAGCGGCCGGAGCGGTTGGCGGACTCTGCGTTGACTTGGAGCTCACAGCGTCTTGCGACTTGGAAGCGGATTCAGAGGACAGGACAGAACACTTGGGCAAGTGAATCTCTGTCTGTCTGTCTGTCTGTCTCATTGGTTGGTTGATTTCCATTTTCTTAAGGGGCACATACCTCACACCGCACACACACACACACGCACACACACTCCTTCCTTCTGCGAGTTACAAAATTAGTAGGGGCCCCTGGGAGCTGCAGGTTTCCTAATCATGTCTGCACCTAAGAACAGTAGGGTCTTGTCCGGCTCTTCTTATGAACGGTCCCCCAGCACGGACTCCCCAAGGTCCATGCGAGCCTCACCCAGCTTCTCCCTCTCCCCTCTCAGAAACTCAGGCTTCAGGGGAAGCTCCTCACCAGGGATCCGGAGCTACCATTCACCATCCCCTAGGGCTTCACCACACTCACCTCTGTCATCACCAGAATCCCACAAGCTCCCATTTCCCTGTCCTCACCGTGATGGGCAATCAATGAAGCCATTGGGCTCTCCCGGGTCCTCCTCTGAGGATTCCTCAGAGTCCCCACGTTCATCAATAATATACCACATGTTCTTACTGCCATCACCCAGCAGCTCACCCCCAGCTCTCGGGGGATCTCCTGTGTCTCCCAGCTACTCTCCAAACAACCCCAGATTTCAGCTGGAGTCAGCCCCCCACACCCGGGTATCACCTACAAACTCATGAGCCTCACGGTGCTCCACCCCTGTGTCTTTCATCTCTTCACCCCCAGGCCTCAGGGACTCTCCTGTGGCTCCCAGTTACTCTCCAGCCATCCCCAGGTTCCTGCGGGAGTCAGCCCCATGCACCCAGGAGTCCCCCAGAGACTCACAGGTCTCGGGAGAATATGAGCGGCTCCCCAGCCCTGACTCCTCAAGATTCATGCCTGCCTCACCCAGCTTCTCCCTCTCCCCTCCCAGAAACTCAGACCCAAGGGGCAGCTCCTCACCAGGGATGTGGAAGTACTCTACATCACCCCGCAGGGCTTCACCACTCTCACATCCATCATCAACAGAATTCCACAACTTTACGTTTCCCTTTCCTAACCAAGCAGGACAGTCACTCATGTCATTGTGTTCTCCCGTGTCCTCCTCTGGAGATTCTTCACAGTCACCTCATTCATCAATAATATACCATATGTTCTTACCGCCATCATCCAGCAGCTCACCCCCAGCCACCCATGACTCTCCTGTCTGTCCCAGCTACTCTCCAACTACGCCCAGATTTCAGCGGGAGTCTCTACCCCACACCCCAGAAACACCTACAAACTCACAGACCTCAGTGAGATCCTCGCCAGTCTCTCTCACGTCTTCACCCCCAGCCCTTACGGACCCTCCAGTCTGTCCCAGCTACTCTCCAACCACGCCCACATTTCAGCGCGGCTCAGTTCCAGGAACCCAGGGATCACCACCAAGCCCACCACTTTCACTGAGTTCCTCCCCAGTCTCTAGCACGTCTTTATCTCCAACCCTCAGGGACTCGCCTGTCTGTCCCAGCTACTCTCCAAACACGCCCACACTTCAGCGGGAGTCCGTTGCAGGCACCCAGAAATCACCACCAAACTCACCAATTTCACTGCGTTACTCCCCAGTCTCCCTCATGTCTTCACCATCCCTCAGGGACTCTCCCGTCTGTCCCAGCTACTCTCCAACCACGCCCACATTTCAGCTGCAGTCAGCTCCAGGCACCCCGGAATCACCACCAAACTCCCCAATTTCACTCAGTTACTCCTCAGTCTCTAGCACGTCTTTATCTCCAACCCTCAGGGACTCTCCTGTGTGTCCCAGCTACTCTCCAACCACGCCCACACTTCAGCGGGAGTCAGTTCCAGGCACACAGGAAGCACCACCAAACTCACCAATTTCACTCACTTACTCTCCAGTCTCTCTCAGGTCTTCACCAGCCCTCAGGGACTCTCCTGTCTGTCCCAGCTACTCTCCAACCACGCACACATTTCAGCTGGAGTCAGTCCCAGGCACCCCGGAGTCACCACCAAACTCACCAGTTTCACTGAGGTACTCCCCGGTCTCTCTCATGTCTTCACCCCCAGCCCTCAGGGACTCTCCTGTGTGTCCCAGCTACTCTCCAACCATGCCCAGATTTCAGCGGGAGTCAGTTCCAGGCACCCAGGTATCACCACCAAACTCAGCAGTTTCGCTGAGTTACTCCCCAGTCTCTGTCATGTCTTCACCCCCAGCCCCCTGGGACTCTCCTGTCTGTCCCAGCTACTCTCCCACCACGCCCAGATTTCAGCGGGAGTCAGCCTCCCACACTCCGGAATCACCTACAGACTCACAGACTTCACTGAGGTCCTCCCTGGTCTCTCTCAGGTCTTTGCCCTCAGCCCACAGGGACTCCTGTGTCTCTTTCAGCTACTCTCAAAACTTCGCTAGATTCCAGCTGGAGTCAGTTCCAGGCACCCACGATACACCACCGAACTCACGAATTTCACTGACTTACTCCCCAGTCTCCCTCATGTTCTCACCCCCAGCCCTCAAGGACTCTTCTGTCTCTCTCAGCTACACTCCGACCATCTCCAGATTTCACCTGGAGTCAGCTTCCCGCACCCAGGAATCACCTACAAACTCACGGACCTTACTGCAACCCTCCCCCATTTCTTTCACCTCTTCACCCCCTGCCTTCAGGGACTCTCCTGGGTCTCCCAGCTTCTCTCCAGCCTTCCCCAGATTTCTGCCACAGTCAGCCCCAGGCACCCAGGACAACCCTAGACACTCACAGGCCTCACGAGACTATCTCCCTATGACCTGTACCTATACAGGGATGGCTCCCACGCATCCCTCAGTGACCCCAAACCCATCTCCACTTACACTCAGACACTCCCAGGGCCTGACAGCTACTCCCCGTTATTGTCCTTCAGTTCGAAGCCCTGGCCAATCTACTAGCCCACATGACGCAGTTACCTGGCCATTTCTCCACGGTTCCCGTGAGGGCCCCACACCCAGCCGCACAAGAGCCCCTCCTGCATTCCGTCCTCACACGCAGGCCTGTCCATCTACTTGCTACTGTCACACTCTTGCCAGCAGAAGAGGCCCCTGTAATGGGCGATATCACCACCCAGTCTATCCTCACCCCACAGCTGTGCAGCGGGACCCTCCTGCTGGCCCACGTGGCTGCCAGAGCCCATGCTGGCACGACGCTCCAGCACGTCGGCGTCCCTGCGGGCCACACTACCGGTGACATGGCTAGCATGACCCTCCTTCCTGGCAGTGACACTGTTGATGTGAACCCCAGTTTCACATCTGTCATTTGTAAATAGGACCATTTTCCCTTTCCGCTCTCCCTTCCATTCACAGGGCTTCTCATTCTCTCTCTTTCTGCCTCCGTTTCAGATATTTACTCACCTTTTTCTCTCTCACTATGTCTGCCGTGGTCTCCATGAGAGTGCGCCACAGAAGATTCCCCCATTAAAAGTCATGAATTGAGTGGCTTTTAGTATACCTGTGGTGGTGCACATTCAATTTTAATTCGCAATCCATTGTAGAACGTCTTATCACCCCCGACCAGAGAAAAACCCTGTAGACATTAGTCACTCCTCATTCTGTCTCAAACCCTCTCCCTGACCCTCAGCCCTAGGTAGCAACTACCTAGTGCGATCAATCCCATATGCATAGATTTCCATATTGTGGGCATTTCCTATCAACGGAATTGCACAATAGGTGAGCTGTTATGACTGACACAACACGTAGCACAATATTTTCAAGATTCATCCACATTGTAGGCTTACCCACAGGGGGAAACCATTTTTTGGGGGGTTTTAGTAACACCGGGTGTTTTCTCCTTCCTTTCGTCCTTCTTTCCTTCCTTCCTTCCTTCCTTCCTTCCTTCCTACCTTCCTTCTTTCTTTCCTTCCTTCCTTCCTTCCTCCTATTTCTCTCTTACTCCTTCTGCCCTCTCTCTTTCATATGCCTTAGGTGCATCCCACATTCTGCGTTTTTTGGGAGAAATCCTCGACAGGTGCAGGAAAATTGTGTTATTGTAACTATTTACCGCTATCTCTCTTTCACGGCTCTCCATCAGTTGTGAACATCTATTGGTTTATCCCAAGTCACTAAGCATATTTTTATTAGGTACACCTGTTTTTCCTTATACAGCTGTTTCTGGAGTATAGGGTCGCATACTCATAAACCCACTGTAACTCAGAAACGCATCTAATATTCCAATAATCCCATCATAACGTTGAAAAATCATAAATCAAACCACCGTAAGTCACGGTGTGTCCGTGGATATGGGCGTCATCAATTCCATTGTATTCAGTAATGCTGTACACCATTAACAATGGCAGACTGATTGGGAGTGGATATTGATAGCATTATAAAAGTCAGTTATTAGAGGGATACTTCTTTAACCTGACTGAAGAACTGATCTAATGGCTTTAGTACAGTGCATGATTATGTGAGATGTTTTGAGACAGAGTAGTACATTTGTGAATGAAGTTTTTTCACTTAGTAGGAACCATTGTGTGTGGAAAAGTGAGAAAATTGCTTTCTGCTGTAGAGTCTGGCATTCATTGTAGACTTAAGCTTATTTTTCTGTGAGCAAATCTTATTCAATAAAATACTACTCCTTATACTAGAAAACAAAAACAGTGGTGATGTGTGGTCATTATGCTCAGCAAACTAATCCAGGGAAAGAAAACCAAACGCCACATTCTCACTTATAATGAGAGCTGAAAAATGAGATCACATGGACACAGGAAGGGGAACAACACTCACTGGGGCCTTTCGGGGGGCAGAGCGTTAAGAAAAACAGCTACTGCATGCTGGGCTTAATACCTAGGTGATGGGTTGACAGGTGCAGCAAACCACCATGGCACACGTTTACCTTAGAAACAAATCTGCACATCCTGCACATATACCCCAGAACTTAGAAACGAAACGAAACAAAAGAAAACGAAAAAGCAATAGCAAAACGCTAAAGGCAAAATAAAGTTTCAAACTCAGAACGTGACAGACCAATGTTTGGTTCAAATCATGGTTCTCAACCCAGGTGCCATAAGGCCAGGATAAAGAATTTGATTACATATTGTAAATAAGACATGCAGCAAATGACCAGAAAGATTATTCTCAACATATGTGTGTCTTCTAATTCAATGGTGACGCTATCTACCGGGACATAGCTTTAGATTCCAAAGGGCCGAGTCCCGCCAGACAGGCCTCCCACACTAATAACAATGGGAAGCCCCACGTTGTTTTACCTGTGCTTCTCAGCAACTGGCTATAAATCAGGTTGCCACCACTCCCAGATTTAGTTGCATTCATTGGCTGGAAGAGCTCACAGCACGCAGGAAACACGTTTGCCGTTGTATTTTAGCGGACTTTGCAAAAAGTTCAGAAATAAATGCGGGGCCCGGCGTGTGGGGAGGGGTGCACTACCTTCCAGGAAGTGTTATCCACAAGCTCTCTGAACCCAGTCCTTTTGGGTTTTTATGGAGACCTCATTCTATAGGCATGACGGGTTAAACCATAGGCTATTGGTGATCAACTCCACCTGAGGCTCTCAACCCTCCCTGGAAATTGGGGTTGAGGCTTTGCCATTCTCAGTCTGACTAAAAGAATTTACCCAAACGGAATTTTAAAACAGATGAGCATAACTGGAATCTTAATTAGATGATTGGATTATCTGGAGCCACACCTTGATATTCCCAACCCGAGCACCCTCATCCAACGAATGCTCCACCCAACTGGCTCCCAAGTCTCTACGTGGTTCCAGAGCAAAAGAATGTTTATACAACGCATATCTCCACCTTTGCTTCAAAGTCTTTTCCCTTACACGGAAAGACTTCTTAAACTGCCATGCATCCGGATCAGGGGGAGGTATTGTTACACCGCAGATCTGTGGATCTCCGGGGTTTGATTGTGGCAACGATGCTGCTGGTGTCAAAACCACAACGTGGGAACCACAGAACCACTAGTTGGTTTTCAGTGTTTCAGTGCATACAATTCCTAATATATCTGGCCAAGAAAACTTGTAAGTTCTTAGATTGTCCCAAAGGTGGCGCATGAAATCAAAGCAGGAGAACAGTTTCCTACGAGGTGTAGCCTGGGAAAGTTGGGGGTGACTGATGGAAAGGAGGAGTGAAGCTCCGCCCTTTCCGCTGCTAGGCTGCGCCCGAGGCTATTTAAACCCACCCTGGCTGGCCTGTACTCAGATCTTCGCGGAGCGGATCAGCGGCCGGAGCGGTTGGCGGACTCTGCGTTGACTTGGAGCTCACAGCGTCTTGCGACTTGGAAGCGGATTCAGAGGACAGGACAGAACACTTGGGCAAGTGAATCTCTGTCTGTCTGTCTGTCTGTCTCATTGGTTGGTTGATTTCCATTTTCTTAAGGGGCACATACCTCACACCGCACACACACACACACGCACACACACTCCTTCCTTCTGCGAGTTACAAAATTAGTAGGGGCCCCTGGGAGCTGCAGGTTTCCTAATCATGTCTGCACCTAAGAACAGTAGGGTCTTGTCCGGCTCTTCTTATGAACGGTCCCCCAGCACGGACTCCCCAAGGTCCATGCGAGCCTCACCCAGCTTCTCCCTCTCCCCTCTCAGAAACTCAGGCTTCAGGGGAAGCTCCTCACCAGGGATCCGGAGCTACCATTCACCATCCCCTAGGGCTTCACCACACTCACCTCTGTCATCACCAGAATCCCACAAGCTCCCATTTCCCTGTCCTCACCGTGATGGGCAATCAATGAAGCCATTGGGCTCTCCCGGGTCCTCCTCTGAGGATTCCTCAGAGTCCCCACGTTCATCAATAATATACCACATGTTCTTACTGCCATCACCCAGCAGCTCACCCCCAGCTCTCGGGGGATCTCCTGTGTCTCCCAGCTACTCTCCAAACAACCCCAGATTTCAGCTGGAGTCAGCCCCCCACACCCGGGTATCACCTACAAACTCATGAGCCTCACGGTGCTCCACCCCTGTGTCTTTCATCTCTTCACCCCCAGGCCTCAGGGACTCTCCTGTGGCTCCCAGTTACTCTCCAGCCATCCCCAGGTTCCTGCGGGAGTCAGCCCCATGCACCCAGGAGTCCCCCAGAGACTCACAGGTCTCGGGAGAATATGAGCGGCTCCCCAGCCCTGACTCCTCAAGATTCATGCCTGCCTCACCCAGCTTCTCCCTCTCCCCTCCCAGAAACTCAGACCCAAGGGGCAGCTCCTCACCAGGGATGTGGAAGTACTCTACATCACCCCGCAGGGCTTCACCACTCTCACATCCATCATCAACAGAATTCCACAACTTTACGTTTCCCTTTCCTAACCAAGCAGGACAGTCACTCATGTCATTGTGTTCTCCCGTGTCCTCCTCTGGAGATTCTTCACAGTCACCTCATTCATCAATAATATACCATATGTTCTTACCGCCATCATCCAGCAGCTCACCCCCAGCCACCCATGACTCTCCTGTCTGTCCCAGCTACTCTCCAACTACGCCCAGATTTCAGCGGGAGTCTCTACCCCACACCCCAGAAACACCTACAAACTCACAGACCTCAGTGAGATCCTCGCCAGTCTCTCTCACGTCTTCACCCCCAGCCCTTACGGACCCTCCAGTCTGTCCCAGCTACTCTCCAACCACGCCCACATTTCAGCGCGGCTCAGTTCCAGGAACCCAGGGATCACCACCAAGCCCACCACTTTCACTGAGTTCCTCCCCAGTCTCTAGCACGTCTTTATCTCCAACCCTCAGGGACTCGCCTGTCTGTCCCAGCTACTCTCCAAACACGCCCACACTTCAGCGGGAGTCCGTTGCAGGCACCCAGAAATCACCACCAAACTCACCAATTTCACTGCGTTACTCCCCAGTCTCCCTCATGTCTTCACCATCCCTCAGGGACTCTCCCGTCTGTCCCAGCTACTCTCCAACCACGCCCACATTTCAGCTGCAGTCAGCTCCAGGCACCCCGGAATCACCACCAAACTCCCCAATTTCACTCAGTTACTCCTCAGTCTCTAGCACGTCTTTATCTCCAACCCTCAGGGACTCTCCTGTGTGTCCCAGCTACTCTCCAACCACGCCCACACTTCAGCGGGAGTCAGTTCCAGGCACACAGGAAGCACCACCAAACTCACCAATTTCACTCACTTACTCTCCAGTCTCTCTCAGGTCTTCACCAGCCCTCAGGGACTCTCCTGTCTGTCCCAGCTACTCTCCAACCACGCACACATTTCAGCTGGAGTCAGTCCCAGGCACCCCGGAGTCACCACCAAACTCACCAGTTTCACTGAGGTACTCCCCGGTCTCTCTCATGTCTTCACCCCCAGCCCTCAGGGACTCTCCTGTGTGTCCCAGCTACTCTCCAACCATGCCCAGATTTCAGCGGGAGTCAGTTCCAGGCACCCAGGTATCACCACCAAACTCAGCAGTTTCGCTGAGTTACTCCCCAGTCTCTGTCATGTCTTCACCCCCAGCCCCCTGGGACTCTCCTGTCTGTCCCAGCTACTCTCCCACCACGCCCAGATTTCAGCGGGAGTCAGCCTCCCACACTCCGGAATCACCTACAGACTCACAGACTTCACTGAGGTCCTCCCTGGTCTCTCTCAGGTCTTTGCCCTCAGCCCACAGGGACTCCTGTGTCTCTTTCAGCTACTCTCAAAACTTCGCTAGATTCCAGCTGGAGTCAGTTCCAGGCACCCACGATACACCACCGAACTCACGAATTTCACTGACTTACTCCCCAGTCTCCCTCATGTTCTCACCCCCAGCCCTCAAGGACTCTTCTGTCTCTCTCAGCTACACTCCGACCATCTCCAGATTTCACCTGGAGTCAGCTTCCCGCACCCAGGAATCACCTACAAACTCACGGACCTTACTGCAACCCTCCCCCATTTCTTTCACCTCTTCACCCCCTGCCTTCAGGGACTCTCCTGGGTCTCCCAGCTTCTCTCCAGCCTTCCCCAGATTTCTGCCACAGTCAGCCCCAGGCACCCAGGACAACCCTAGACACTCACAGGCCTCACGAGACTATCTCCCTATGACCTGTACCTATACAGGGATGGCTCCCACGCATCCCTCAGTGACCCCAAACCCATCTCCACTTACACTCAGACACTCCCAGGGCCTGACAGCTACTCCCCGTTATTGTCCTTCAGTTCGAAGCCCTGGCCAATCTACTAGCCCACATGACGCAGTTACCTGGCCATTTCTCCACGGTTCCCGTGAGGGCCCCACACCCAGCCGCACAAGAGCCCCTCCTGCATTCCGTCCTCACACGCAGGCTTGTCCATCTACTTGCTACTGTCACACTCTTGCCAGCAGAAGAGGCCCCTGTAATGGGCGATATCACCACCCAGTCTATCCTCACCCCACAGCTGTGCAGCGGGACCCTCCTGCTGGCCCACGTGGCTGCCAGAGCCCATGCTGGCACGACGCTCCAGCACGTCGGCGTCCCTGCGGGCCACACTACCGGTGACATGGCTAGCATGACCCTCCTTCCTGGCAGTGACACTGTTGATGTGAACCCCAGTTTCACATCTGTCATTTGTAAATAGGACCATTTTCCCTTTTCGCTCTCCCTTCCATTCACAGGGCTTCTCATTCTCTCTCTTTCTGCCTCCGTTTCAGATATTTACTCACCTTTTTCTCTCTCACTATGTCTGCCGTGGTCTCCATGAGAGTGCGCCACAGAAGATTCCCCCATTAAAAGTCATGAATTGAGTGGCTTTTAGTATACCTGTGGTGGTGCACATTCAATTTTAATTCGCAATCCATTGTAGAACGTCTTATCACCCCCGACCAGAGAAAAACCCTGTAGACATTAGTCACTCCTCATTCTGTCTCAAACCCTCTCCCTGACCCTCAGCCCTAGGTAGCAACTACCTAGTGCGATCAATCCCATATGCATAGATTTCCATATTGTGGGCATTTCCTATCAACGGAATTGCACAATAGGTGAGCTGTTATGACTGACACAACACGTAGCACAATATTTTCAAGATTCATCCACATTGTAGGCTTACCCACAGGGGGAAACCATTTTTTGGGGGGTTTTAGTAACACCGGGTGTTTTCTCCTTCCTTTCGTCCTTCTTTCCTTCCTTCCTTCCTTCCTTCCTTCCTTCCTACCTTCCTTCTTTCTTTCCTTCCTTCCTTCCTTCCTCCTATTTCTCTCTTACTCCTTCTGCCCTCTCTCTTTCATATGCCTTAGGTGCATCCCACATTCTGCGTTTTTTGGGAGAAATCCTCGACAGGTGCAGGAAAATTGTGTTATTGTAACTATTTACCGCTATCTCTCTTTCACGGCTCTCCATCAGTTGTGAACATCTATTGGTTTATCCCAAGTCACTAAGCATATTTTTATTAGGTACACCTGTTTTTCCTTATACAGCTGTTTCTGGAGTATAGGGTCGCATACTCATAAACCCACTGTAACTCAGAAACGCATCTAATATTCCAATAATCCCATCATAACGTTGAAAAATCATAAATCAAACCACCGTAAGTCACGGTGTGTCCGTGGATATGGGCGTCATCAATTCCATTGTATTCAGTAATGCTGTACACCATTAACAATGGCAGACTGATTGGGAGTGGATATTGATAGCATTATAAAAGTCAGTTATTAGAGGGATACTTCTTTAACCTGACTGAAGAACTGATCTAATGGCTTTAGTACAGTGCATGATTATGTGAGATGTTTTGAGACAGAGTAGTACATTTGTGAATGAAGTTTTTTCACTTAGTAGGAACCATTGTGTGTGGAAAAGTGAGAAAATTGCTTTCTGCTGTAGAGTCTGGCATTCATTGTAGACTTAAGCTTATTTTTCTGTGAGCAAATCTTATTCAATAAAATACTACTCCTTATACTAGAAAACAAAAACAGTGGTGATGTGTGGTCATTATGCTCAGCAAACTAATCCAGGGAAAGAAAACCAAACGCCACATTCTCACTTATAATGAGAGCTGAAAAATGAGATCACATGGACACAGGAAGGGGAACAACACTCACTGGGGCCTTTCGGGGGGCAGAGCGTTAAGAAAAACAGCTACTGCATGCTGGGCTTAATACCTAGGTGATGGGTTGACAGGTGCAGCAAACCACCATGGCACACGTTTACCTTAGTAACAAATCTGCACATCCTGCACATATACCCCAGAACTTAGAAACGAAACGAAACAAAAGAAAACGAAAAAGCAATAGCAAAACGCTAAAGGCAAAATAAAGTTTCAAACTCAGAACGTGACAGACCAATGTTTGGTTCAAATCATGGTTCTCAACCCAGGTGCCATAAGGCCAGGATAAAGAATTTGATTACATATTGTAAATAAGACATGCAGCAAATGACCAGAAAGATTATTCTCAACATATGTGTGTCTTCTAATTCAATGGTGACGCTATCTACCGGGACATAGCTTTAGATTCCAAAGGGCCGAGTCCCGCCAGACAGGCCTCCCACACTAATAACAATGGGAAGCCCCACGTTGTTTTACCTGTGCTTCTCAGCAACTGGCTATAAATCAGGTTGCCACCACTCCCAGATTTAGTTGCATTCATTGGCTGGAAGAGCTCACAGCACGCAGGCAAACACTTACATTTGCCGTTGTATTTTAGCGGACTTTGCAAAAAGTTCAGAAATAAATGCGGGGCCCGGCGTGTGGGGAGGGGTGCACTACCTTCCAGGAAGTGTTATCCACAAGCTCTCTGAACCCAGTCCTTTTGGGTTTTTATGGAGACCTCATTCTATAGGCATGACGGGTTAAACCATAGGCTATTGGTGATCAACTCCACCTGAGGCTCTCAACCCTCCCTGGAAATTGGGGTTGAGGCTTTGCCATTCTCAGTCTGACTAAAAGAATTTACCCAAACGGAATTTTAAAACAGATGAGCATAACTGGAATCTTAATTAGATGATTGGATTATCTGGAGCCACACCTTGATATTCCTAACCCGAGCACCCTCATCCAACGAATGCTCCACCCAACTGGCTCCCAAGTCTCTACGTGGTTCCAGAGCAAAAGAATGTTTATACAACGCATATCTCCACCTTTTCTTCAAAGTCTTTTCCCTTCCACGGAAAGACTTCTTAAACTGCCATGCATCCGGATCAGGGGGAGGTATTGTTACACCGCAGATCTGTGGATCTCCGGGGTTTGATTGTGGCAACGATGCTGCTGGTGTCAAAACCACAACGTGGGAACCACAGAACCACTAGTTGGTTTTCAGTGTTTCAGTGCATACAATTCCTAATATATCTGGCCAAGAAAACTTGTAAGTTCTTAGGTTGTCCCAAAGGTGGCGCATGAAATCAAAGCAGGAGAACAGTTTCCTACGAGGTGTAGCCTGGGAAAGTTGGGGGTGACTGATGGAAAGGAGGAGTGAAGCTCCGCCCTTTCCGCTGCTAGGCTGCGCCCGAGGCTATTTAAACCCACCCTGGCTCGCCTGTACTCAGATCTTCGCGGAGCGGATCAGCGGCCGGAGCGGTTGGCGGACTCTGCGTTGACTTGGAGCTCACAGCGTCTTGCGACTTGGAAGCGGATTCAGAGGACAGGACAGAACACTTGGGCAAGTGAATCTCTGTCTGTCTGTCTGTCTCTCTCATTGGTTGGTTGATTTCCATTTTCTTAAGGGGCACATACCTCACACCGCACACACACACACACGCACACACACTCCTTCCTTCTGCGAGTTAGAAAATTAGTAGGGGCCCCTGGGAGCTGCAGGTTTCCTAATCATGTCTGCACCTAAGAACAGTAGGGTCTTGTCCGGCTCTTCTTATGAACGGTCCCCCAGCACGGACTCCCCAAGGTCCATGCGAGCCTCACCCAGCTTCTCCCTCTCCCCTCTCAGAAACTCAGGCTTCAGGGGAAGCTCCTCACCAGGGATCCGGAGCTACCATTCACCATCCCCTAGGGCTTCACCACACTCACCTCTGTCATCACCAGAATCCCACAAGCTCCCATTTCCCTGTCCTCACCGTGATGGGCAATCAATGAAGCCATTGGGCTCTCCCGTGTCCTCCTCTGAGGATTCCTCAGAGTCCCCACGTTCATCAATAATATACCACATGTTCTTACTGCCATCACCCAGCAGCTCACCCCCAGCTCTCGGGGGATCTCCTGTGTCTCCCAGCTACTCTCCAAACAACCCCAGATTTCAGCTGGAGTCAGCCCCCCACACCCGGGAATCACCTACAAACTCATGAGCCTCACGGTGCTCCACCCCTGTGTCTTTCATCTCTTCACCCCCAGGCCTCAGGGACTCTCCTGTGGCTCCCAGTTACTCTCCAGCCATCCCCAGGTTCCTGCGGGAGTCAGCCCCATGCACCCAGGAGTCCCCCAGAGACTCACGGGTCTCGGGAGAATATCAGCGGTCCCCCAGCCCTGACTCCTCAAGATTCATGCCTGCCTCACCCAGCTTCTCCCTCTCCCCTCCCAGAAACTCAGACCCAAGGGGCAGCTCCTCACCAGGGATGTGGAAGTACTCTACATCACCCCGCAGGGCTTCACCACTCTCACATCCATCATCAACAGAATTCCACAACTTTACGTTTCCCTTTCCTAACCAAGCAGGACAGTCACTCATGTCATTGTGTTCTCCCGTGTCCTCCTCTGGAGATTCTTCACAGTCACCTCATTCATCAATAATATACCATATGTTCTTACCGCCATCATCCAGCAGCTCACCCCCAGCCACCCATGACTCTCCTGTCTGTCCCAGCTACTCTCCAACTACGCCCAGATTTCAGCGGGAGTCTCTACCCCACACCCCAGAAACACCTACAAACTTACAGACCTCAGTGAGATCCTCGCCAGTCTCTCTCACGTCTTCACCCCCAGCCCTTACGGACCCTCCAGTCTGTCCCAGCTACTCTCCAACCACGCCCACATTTCAGCGCGGGTCAGTTCCAGGAACCCAGGGATCACCACCAAGCCCACCACTTTCACTGAGTTCCTCCCCAGTCTCTAGCACGTCTTTATCTCCAACCCTCAGGGACTCGCCTGTCTGTCCCAGCTACTCTCCAAACACGCCCACACTTCAGCGGGAGTCCGTTGCAGGCACCCAGAAATCACCACCAAACTCACCAATTTCACTGCGTTACTCCCCAGTCTCCCTCATGTCTTCACCATCCCTCAGGGACTCTCCCGTCTGTCCCAGCTACTCTCCAACCACGCCCACATTTCAGCTGCAGTCAGCTCCAGGCACCCCGGAATCACCACCAAACTCCCCAATTTCACTCAGTTACTCCTCAGTCTCTAGCACGTCTTTATCTCCAACCCTCAGGGACTCTCCTGTGTGTCTCAGCTACTCTCCAACCACGCCCACACTTCAGCGGGAGTCAGTTCCAGGCACCCAGGAAGCACCACCAAACTCACCAATTTCACTCACTTACTCTCCAGTCTCTCTCAGGTCTTCACCAGCCCTCAGGGACTCTCCTGTCTGTCCCAGCTACTCTCCAACCACGCACACATTTCAGCTGGAGTCAGTCCCAGGCACCCCGGAGTCACCACCAAACTCACCAGTTTCACTGAGGTACTCCCCGGTCTCTCTCATGTCTTCACCCCCAGCCCTCAGGGACTCTCCTGTGTGTCCCAGCTACTCTCCAACCATGCCCAGATTTCAGCGGGAGTCAGTTCCAGGCACCCAGGTATCACCACCAAACTCAGCAGTTTCGCTGAGTTACTCCCCAGTCTCTGTCATGTCTTCACCCCCAGCCCCCTGGGACTCTCCTGTCTGTCCCAGCTACTCTCCCACCACGCCCAGATTTCAGCGGGAGTCAGCCTCCCACACTCCGGAATCACCTACAGACTCACAGACTTCACTGAGGTCCTCCCTGGTCTCTCTCAGGTCTTTGCCCTCAGCCCACAGGGACTCCTGTGTCTCTTTCAGCTACTCTCAAAACTTCGCTAGATTCCAGCTGGAGTCAGTTCCAGGCACCCACGATACACCACCGAACTCACGAATTTCACTGACTTACTCCCCAGTCTCCCTCATGTTCTCACCCCCAGCCCTCAAGGACTCTTCTGTCTCTCTCAGCTACACTCCGACCATCTCCAGATTTCACCTGGAGTCAGCTTCCCGCACCCAGGAATCACCTACAAACTCACGGACCTTACTGCAACCCTCCCCCATTTCTTTCACCTCTTCACCCCCTGCCTTCAGGGACTCTCCTGGGTCTCCCAGCTTCTCTCCAGCCTTCCCCAGATTTCTGCCACAGTCAGCCCCAGGCACCCAGGACAACCCTAGACACTCACAGGCCTCACGAGACTATCTCCCTATGACCTGTACCTATACAGGGATGGCTCCCACGCATCCCTCAGTGACCCCAAACCCATCTCCACTTACACTCAGACACTCCCAGGGCCTGACAGCTACTCCCCGTTATTGTCCTTCAGTTCGAAGCCCTGGCCAATCTACTAGCCCACATGACGCAGTTACCTGGCCATTTCTCCACGGTTCCCGTGAGGGCCCCACACCCAGCCGCACAAGAGCCCCTCCTGCATTCCGTCCTCACACGCAGGCTTGTCCATCTACTTGCTACTGTCACACTCTTGCCAGCAGAAGAGGCCCCTGTAATGGGCGATATCACCACCCAGTCTATCCTCACCCCACAGCTGTGCAGCGGGACCCTCCTGCTGGCCCACGTGGCTGCCAGAGCCCATGCTGGCACGACGCTCCAGCACGTCGGCGTCCCTGCGGGCCACACTACCGGTGACATGGCTAGCATGACCCTCCTTCCTGGCAGTGACACTGTTGATGTGAACCCCAGTTTCACATCTGTCATTTGTAAATAGGACCATTTTCCCTTTTCGCTCTCCCTTCCATTCACAGGGCTTCTCATTCTCTCTCTTTCTGCCTCCGTTTCAGATATTTACTCACCTTTTTCTCTCTCACTATGTCTGCCGTGGTCTCCATGAGAGTGCGCCACAGAAGATTCCCCCATTAAAAGTCATGAATTGAGTGGCTTTTAGTATACCTGTGGTGGTGCACATTCAATTTTAATTCGCAATCCATTGTAGAACGTCTTATCACCCCCGACCAGAGAAAAACCCTGTAGACATTAGTCACTCCTCATTCTGTCTCAAACCCTCTCCCTGACCCTCAGCCCTAGGTAGCAACTACCTAGTGCGATCAATCCCATATGCATAGATTTCCATATTGTGGGCATTTCCTATCAACGGAATTGCACAATAGGTGAGCTGTTATGACTGACACAACACGTAGCACAATATTTTCAAGATTCATCCACATTGTAGGCTTACCCACAGGGGGAAACCATTTTTTGGGGGGTTTTAGTAACACCGGGTGTTTTCTCCTTCCTTTCGTCCTTCTTTCCTTCCTTCCTTCCTTCCTTCCTTCCTTCCTTCCTACCTTCCTTCTTTCTTTCCTTCCTTCCTTCCTTCCTCCTATTTCTCTCTTACTCCTTCTGCCCTCTCTCTTTCATATGCCTTAGGTGCATCCCACATTCTGCGTTTTTTGGGAGAAATCCTCGACAGGTGCAGGAAAATTGTGTTATTGTAACTATTTACCGCTATCTCTCTTTCACGGCTCTCCATCAGTTGTGAACATCTATTGGTTTATCCCAAGTCACTAAGCATATTTTTATTAGGTACACCTGTTTTTCCTTATACAGCTGTTTCTGGAGTATAGGGTCGCATACTCATAAACCCACTGTAACTCAGAAACGCATCTAATATTCCAATAATCCCATCATAACGTTGAAAAATCATAAATCAAACCACCGTAAGTCACGGTGTGTCCGTGGATATGGGCGTCATCAATTCCATTGTATTCAGTAATGCTGTACACCATTAACAATGGCAGACTGATTGGGAGTGGATATTGATAGCATTATAAAAGTCAGTTATTAGAGGGATACTTCTTTAACCTGACTGAAGAACTGATCTAATGGCTTTAGTACAGTGCATGATTATGTGAGATGTTTTGAGACAGAGTAGTACATTTGTGAATGAAGTTTTTTCACTTAGTAGGAACCATTGTGTGTGGAAAAGTGAGAAAATTGCTTTCTGCTGTAGAGTCTGGCATTCATTGTAGACTTAAGCTTATTTTTCTGTGAGCAAATCTTATTCAATAAAATACTACTCTTTATACTAGAAAACAAAAACAGTGGTGATGTGTGGTCATTATGCTCAGCAAACTAATCCAGGGAAAGAAAACCAAACGCCACATTCTCACTTATAATGAGAGCTGAAAAATGAGATCACATGGACACAGGAAGGGGAACAACACTCACTGGGGCCTTTCGGGAGGCAGAGCGTTAAGAAAAACAGCTACTGCATGCTGGGCTTAATACCTAGGTGATGGGTTGACAGGTGCAGCAAACCACCATGGCACACGTTTACCTTAGAAACAAACCTGCACATCCTGCACATATACCCCAGAACTTAGAAACGAAACGAAACAAAAGAAAACGAAAAAGCAATAGCAAAACGCTAAAGGCAAACTAAAGTTTCAAACTCAGAACGTGACAGACCAATGTTTGGTTCAAATCATGGTTCTCAACCCAGGTGCCATAAGGCCAGGATAAAGAATTTGATTACATATTGTAAATAAGACATGCAGCAAATGACCAGAAAGATTATTCTCAACATATGTGTGTCTTCTAATTCAATGGTGACGCTATCTACCGGGACATAGCTTTAGATTCCAAAGGGCCGAGTCCCGCCAGACAGGCCTCCCACACTAATAACAATGGGAAGCCCCACGTTGTTTTACCTGTGCTTCTCAGCAACTGGCTATAAATCAGGTTGCCACCACTCCCAGATTTAGTTGCATTCATTGGCTGGAAGAGCTCACAGCACGCAGGCAAACACTTACATTTGCCGTTGTATTTTAGCGGACTTTGCAAAAAGTTCAGAAATAAATGCGGGGCCCGGCGTGTGGGGAGGGGTGCACTACCTTCCAGGAAGTGTTATCCACAAGCTCTCTGAACCCAGTCCTTTTGGGTTTTTATGGAGACCTCATTCTATAGGCATGACGGGTTAAACCATAGGCTATTGGTGATCAACTCCACCTGAGGCTCTCAACCCTCCCTGGAAATTGGGGTTGAGGCTTTGCCATTCTCAGTCTGACTAAAAGAATTTACCCAAACGGAATTTTAAAACAGATGAGCATAACTGGAATCTTAATTAGATGATTGGATTATCTGGAGCCACACCTTGATATTCCTAACCCGAGCACCCTCATCCAACGAATGCTCCACCCAACTGGCTCCCAAGTCTCTACGTGGTTCCAGAGCAAAAGAATGTTTATACAACGCATATCTCCACCTTTTCTTCAAAGTCTTTTCCCTTCCACAGAAAGACTTCTTAAACTGCCATGCATCCGGATCAGGGGGAGGTATTGTTACACCGCAGATCTGTGGATCTCCGGGGTTTGATTGTGGCAACGATGCTGCTGGTGTCAAAACCACAACGTGGGAACCACAGAACCACTAGTTGGTTTTCAGTGTTTCAGTGCATACAATTCCTAATATATCTGGCCAAGAAAACTTGTAAGTTCTTAGATTGTCCCAAAGGTGGCGCATGAAATCAATGCAGGAGAACAGTTTCCTACGAGGTGTAGCCTGGGAAAGTTGGGGGTGACTGATGGAAAGGAGGAGTGAAGCTCCGCCCTTTCCGCTGCTAGGCTGCGCCCGAGGCTATTTAAACCCACCCTGGCTGGCCTGTACTCAGATCTTCGCGGAGCGGATCAGCGGCCGGAGCGGTTGGCGGACTCTGCGTTGACTTGGAGCTCACAGCGTCTTGCGACTTGGAAGCGGATTCAGAGGACAGGACAGAACACTTGGGCAAGTGAATCTCTGTCTGTCTGTCTGTCTGTCTCATTGGTTGGTTGATTTCCATTTTCTTAAGGGGCACATACCTCACACCGCACACACACACACACGCACACACACTCCTTCCTTCTGCGAGTTAGAAAATTAGTAGGGGCCCCTGGGAGCTGCAGGTTTCCTAATCATGTCTGCACCTAAGAACAGTAGGGTCTTGTCCGGCTCTTCTTATGAACGGTCCCCCAGCACGGACTCCCCAAGGTCCATGCGAGCCTCACCCAGCTTCTCCCTCTCCCCTCTCAGAAACTCAGGCTTCAGGGGAAGCTCCTCACCAGGGATCCGGAGCTACCATTCACCATCCCCTAGGGCTTCACCACACTCACCTCTGTCATCACCAGAATCCCACAAGCTCCCATTTCCCTGTCCTCACCGTGATGGGCAATCAATGAAGCCATTGGGCTCTCCCGTGTCCTCCTCTGAGGATTCCTCAGAGTCCCCACGTTCATCAATAATATACCACATGTTCTTACTGCCATCACCCAGCAGCTCACCCCCAGCTCTCGGGGGATCTCCTGTGTCTCCCAGCTACTCTCCAAACAACCCCAGATTTCAGCTGGAGTCAGCCCCCCACACCCGGGAATCACCTACAAACTCATGAGCCTCACGGTGCTCCACCCCTGTGTCTTTCATCTCTTCACCCCCAGGCCTCAGGGACTCTCCTGTGGCTCCCAGTTACTCTCCAGCCATCCCCAGGTTCCTGCGGGAGTCAGCCCCATGCACCCAGGAGTCCCCCAGAGACTCACAGGTCTCGGGAGAATATCAGCGGTCCCCCAGCCCTGACTCCTCAAGATTCATGCCTGCCTCACCCAGCTTCTCCCTCTCCCCTCCCAGAAACTCAGACCCAAGGGGCAGCTCCTCACCAGGGATGTGGAAGTACTCTACATCACCCCGCAGGGCTTCACCACTCTCACATCCATCATCAACAGAATTCCACAACTTTACGTTTCCCTTTCCTAACCAAGCAGGACAGTCACTCATGTCATTGTGTTCTCCCGTGTCCTCCTCTGGAGATTCTTCACAGTCACCTCATTCATCAATAATATACCATATGTTCTTACCGCCATCATCCAGCAGCTCACCCCCAGCCACCCATGACTCTCCTGTCTGTCCCAGCTACTCTCCAACTACGCCCAGATTTCAGCGGGAGTCTCTACCCCACACCCCAGAAACACCTACAAACTTACAGACCTCAGTGAGATCCTCGCCAGTCTCTCTCACGTCTTCACCCCCAGCCCTTACGGACCCTCCAGTCTGTCCCAGCTACTCTCCAACCACGCCCACATTTCAGCGCGGGTCAGTTCCAGGAACCCAGGGATCACCACCAAGCCCACCACTTTCACTGAGTTCCTCCCCAGTCTCTAGCACGTCTTTATCTCCAACCCTCAGGGACTCGCCTGTCTGTCCCAGCTACTCTCCAAACACGCCCACACTTCAGCGGGAGTCCGTTGCAGGCACCCAGAAATCACCACCAAACTCACCAATTTCACTGCGTTACTCCCCAGTCTCCCTCATGTCTTCACCATCCCTCAGGGACTCTCCCGTCTGTCCCAGCTACTCTCCAACCACGCCCACATTTCAGCTGCAGTCAGCTCCAGGCACCCCGGAATCACCACCAAACTCCCCAATTTCACTCAGTTACTCCTCAGTCTCTAGCACGTCTTTATCTCAAACCCTCAGGGACTCTCCTGTGTGTCCCAGCTACTCTCCAACCACGCCCACACTTCAGCGGGAGTCAGTTCCAGGCACCCAGGAAGCACCACCAAACTCACCAATTTCACTCACTTACTCTCCAGTCTCTCTCAGGTCTTCACCAGCCCTCAGGGACTCTCCTGTCTGTCCCAGCTACTCTCCAACCACGCACACATTTCAGCTGGAGTCAGTCCCAGGCACCCCGGAGTCACCACCAAACTCACCAGTTTCACTGAGGTACTCCCCGGTCTCTCTCATGTCTTCACCCCCAGCCCTCAGGGACTCTCCTGTGTGTCCCAGCTACTCTCCAACCATGCCCAGATTTCAGCGGGAGTCAGTTCCAGGCACCCAGGTATCACCACCAAACTCAGCAGTTTCGCTGAGTTACTCCCCAGTCTCTGTCATGTCTTCACCCCCAGCCCCCTGGGACTCTCCTGTCTGTCCCAGCTACTCTCCCACCACGCCCAGATTTCAGCGGGAGTCAGCCTCCCACACTCCGGAATCACCTACAGACTCACAGACTTCACTGAGGTCCTCCCTGGTCTCTCTCAGGTCTTTGCCCTCAGCCCACAGGGACTCCTGTGTCTCTTTCAGCTACTCTCAAAACTTCGCTAGATTCCAGCTGGAGTCAGTTCCAGGCACCCACGATACACCACCGAACTCACGAATTTCACTGACTTACTCCCCAGTCTCCCTCATGTTCTCACCCCCAGCCCTCAAGGACTCTTCTGTCTCTCTCAGCTACACTCCGACCATCTCCAGATTTCACCTGGAGTCAGCTTCCCGCACCCAGGAATCACCTACAAACTCACGGACCTTACTGCAACCCTCCCCCATTTCTTTCACCTCTTCACCCCCTGCCTTCAGGGACTCTCCTGGGTCTCCCAGCTTCTCTCCAGCCTTCCCCAGATTTCTGCCACAGTCAGCCCCAGGCACCCAGGACAACCCTAGACACTCACAGGCCTCACGAGACTATCTCCCTATGACCTGTACCTATACAGGGATGGCTCCCACGCATCCCTCAGTGACCCCAAACCCATCTCCACTTACACTCAGACACTCCCAGGGCCTGACAGCTACTCCCCGTTATTGTCCTTCAGTTCGAAGCCCTGGCCAATCTACTAGCCCACATGACGCAGTTACCTGGCCATTTCTCCACGGTTCCCGTGAGGGCCCCACACCCAGCCGCACAAGAGCCCCTCCTGCATTCCGTCCTCACACGCAGGCTTGTCCATCTACTTGCTACTGTCACACTCTTGCCAGCAGAAGAGGCCCCTGTAATGGGCGATATCACCACCCAGTCTATCCTCACCCCACAGCTGTGCAGCGGGACCCTCCTGCTGGCCCACGTGGCTGCCAGAGCCCATGCTGGCACGACGCTCCAGCACGTCGGCGTCCCTGCGGGCCACACTACCGGTGACATGGCTAGCATGACCCTCCTTCCTGGCAGTGACACTGTTGATGTGAACCCCAGTTTCACATCTGTCATTTGTAAATAGGACCATTTTCCCTTTTCGCTCTCCCTTCCATTCACAGGGCTTCTCATTCTCTCTCTTTCTGCCTCCGTTTCAGATATTTACTCACCTTTTTCTCTCTCACTATGTCTGCCGTGGTCTCCATGAGAGTGCGCCACAGAAGATTCCCCCATTAAAAGTCATGAATTGAGTGGCTTTTAGTATACCTGTGGTGGTGCACATTCAATTTTAATTCGCAATCCATTGTAGAACGTCTTATCACCCCCGACCAGAGAAAAACCCTGTAGACATTAGTCACTCCTCATTCTGTCTCAAACCCTCTCCCTGACCCTCAGCCCTAGGTAGCAACTACCTAGTGCGATCAATCCCATATGCATAGATTTCCATATTGTGGGCATTTCCTATCAACGGAATTGCACAATAGGTGAGCTGTTATGACTGACACAACACGTAGCACAATATTTTCAAGATTCATCCACATTGTAGGCTTACCCACAGGGGGAAACCATTTTTTGGGGGGTTTTAGTAACACCGGGTGTTTTCTCCTTCCTTTCGTCCTTCTTTCCTTCCTTCCTTCCTTCCTTCCTTCCTTCCTTCCTACCTTCCTTCTTTCTTTCCTTCCTTCCTTCCTCCTATTTCTCTCTTACTCCTTCTGCCCTCTCTCTTTCATATGCCTTAGGTGCATCCCACATTCTGCGTTTTTTGGGAGAAATCCTCGACAGGTGCAGGAAAATTGTGTTATTGTAACTATTTACCGCTATCTCTCTTTCACGGCTCTCCATCAGTTGTGAACATCTATTGGTTTATCCCAAGTCACTAAGCATATTTTTATTAGGTACACCTGTTTTTCCTTATACAGCTGTTTCTGGAGTATAGGGTCGCATACTCATAAACCCACTGTAACTCAGAAACGCATCTAATATTCCAATAATCCCATCATAACGTTGAAAAATCATAAATCAAACCACCGTAAGTCACGGTGTGTCCGTGGATATGGGCGTCATCAATTCCATTGTATTCAGTAATGCTGTACACCATTAACAATGGCAGACTGATTGGGAGTGGATATTGATAGCATTATAAAAGTCAGTTATTAGAGGGATACTTCTTTAACCTGACTGAAGAACTGATCTAATGGCTTTAGTACAGTGCATGATTATGTGAGATGTTTTGAGACAGAGTAGTACATTTGTGAATGAAGTTTTTTCACTTAGTAGGAACCATTGTGTGTGGAAAAGTGAGAAAATTGCTTTCTGCTGTAGAGTCTGGCATTCATTGTAGACTTAAGCTTATTTTTCTGTGAGCAAATCTTATTCAATAAAATACTACTCTTTATACTAGAAAACAAAAACAGTGGTGATGTGTGGTCATTATGCTCAGCAAACTAATCCAGGGAAAGAAAACCAAACGCCACATTCTCACTTATAATGAGAGCTGAAAAATGAGATCACATGGACACAGGAAGGGGAACAACACTCACTGGGGCCTTTCGGGAGGCAGAGCGTTAAGAAAAACAGCTACTGCATGCTGGGCTTAATACCTAGGTGATGGGTTGACAGGTGCAGCAAACCACCATGGCACACGTTTACCTTAGAAACAAACCTGCACATCCTGCACATATACCCCAGAACTTAGAAACGAAAGGAAACAAAAGAAAACGAAAAAGCAATAGCAAAACGCTAAAGGCAAACTAAAGTTTCAAACTCAGAACGTGACAGACCAATGTTTGGTTCAAATCATGGTTCTCAACCCAGGTGCCATAAGGCCAGGATAAAGAATTTGATTACATATTGTAAATAAGACATGCAGCAAATGACCAGAAAGATTATTCTCAACATATGTGTGTCTTCTAATTCAATGGTGACGCTATCTACCGGGACATAGCTTTAGATTCCAAAGGGCCGAGTCCCGCCAGACAGGCCTCCCACACTAATAACAATGGGAAGCCCCACGTTGTTTTACCTGTGCTTCTCAGCAACTGGCTATAAATCAGGTTGCCACCACTCCCAGATTTAGTTGCATTCATTGGCTGGAAGAGCTCACAGCACGCAGGCAAACACTTACATTTGCCGTTGTATTTTAGCGGACTTTGCAAAAAGTTCAGAAATAAATGCGGGGCCCGGCATGTAGGGAGGGGTGCACTACCTTCCAGGAAGTGTTATCCACAAGCTCTCTGAACCCAGTCCTTTTGGGTTTTTATGGAGACCTCATTCTATAGGCATGACGGGTTAAACCATAGGCTATTGGTGATCAACTCCACCTGAGGCTCTCAACCCTCCCTGGAAATTGGGGTTGAGGCTTTGCCATTCTCAGTCTGACTAAAAGAATTTACCCAAACGGAATTTTAAAACAGATGAGCATAACTGGAATCTTAATTAGATGATTGGATTATCTGGAGCCACACCTTGATATTCCTAACCCGAGCACCCTCATCCAACGAATGCTCCACCCAACTGGCTCCCAAGTCTCTACGTGGTTCCAGAGCAAAAGAATGTTTATACAACGCATATCTCCACCTTTTCTTCAAAGTCTTTTCCCTTCCACGGAAAGACTTCTTAAACTGCCATGCATCCGGATCAGGGGGAGGTATTGTTACACCGCAGATCTGTGGATCTCCGGGGTTTGATTGTGGCAACGATGCTGCTGGTGTCAAAACCACAACGTGGGAACCACAGAACCACTAGTTGGTTTTCAGTGTTTCAGTGCATACAATTCCTAATATATCTGGCCAAGAAAACTTGTAAGTTCTTAGATTGTCCCAAAGGTGGCGCATGAAATCAAAGCAGGAGAACAGTTTCCTACGAGGTGTAGCCTGGGAAAGTTGGGGGTGACTGATGGAAAGGAGGAGTGAAGCTCCGCCCTTTCCGCTGCTAGGCTGCGCCCGAGGCTATTTAAACCCACCCTGGCTGGCCTGTACTCAGATCTTCGCGGAGCGGATCAGCGGCCGGAGCGGTTGGCGGACTCTGCGTTGACTTGGAGCTCACAGCGTCTTGCGACTTGGAAGCGGATTCAGAGGACAGGACAGAACACTTGGGCAAGTGAATCTCTGTCTGTCTGTCTGTCTGTCTCATTGGTTGGTTGATTTCCATTTTCTTAAGGGGCACATACCTCACACCGCACACACACACACACGCACACACACTCCTTCCTTCTGCGAGTTAGAAAATTAGTAGGGGCCCCTGGGAGCTGCAGGTTTCCTAATCATGTCTGCACCTAAGAACAGTAGGGTCTTGTCCGGCTCTTCTTATGAACGGTCCCCCAGCACGGACTCCCCAAGGTCCATGCGAGCCTCACCCAGCTTCTCCCTCTCCCCTCTCAGAAACTCAGGCTTCAGGGGAAGCTCCTCACCAGGGACCCGGAGCTACCATTCACCATCCCCTAGGGCTTCACCACACTCACCTCTGTCATCACCAGAATCCCACAAGCTCCCATTTCCCTGTCCTCACCGTGATGGGCAATCAATGAAGCCATTGGGCTCTCCCGGGTCCTCCTCTGAGGATTCCTCAGAGTCCCCACGTTCATCAATAATATACCACATGTTCTTACTGCCATCACCCAGCAGCTCACCCCCAGCTCTCGGGGGATCTCCTGTGTCTCCCAGCTACTCTCCAAACAACCCCAGATTTCAGCTGGAGTCAGCCCCCCACACCCGGGAATCACCTACAAACTCACGAGCCTCACGGTGCTCCACCCCTGTGTCTTTCATCTCTTCACCCCCAGGCCTCAGGGACTCTCCTGTGGCTCCCAGTTACTCTCCAGCCATCCCCAGCTTCCTGCGGGAGTCAGCCCCATGCACCCAGGAGTCCCCCAGAGACTCACAGGTCTCGGGAGAATATGAGCGGTCCCCCAGCCCTGACTCCTCAAGATTCATGCCTGCCTCACCCAGCTTCTCCCTCTCCCCTCCCAGAAACTCAGACCCAAGGGGCAGCTCCTCACCAGGGATGTGGAAGTACTCTACATCGCCCCGCAGGGCTTCACCACTCTCACATCCATCATCAACAGAATTCCACAACTTTACGTTTCCCTTTCCTAACCAAGCAGGACAGTCACTCATGTCATTGTGTTCTCCCGTGTCCTCCTCTGGAGATTCTTCACAGTCACCTCATTCATCAATAATATACCATATGTTCTTACTGCCATCATCCAGCAGCTCACCCCCAGCCACCCATGACTCTCCTGTCTGTCCCAGCTACTCTCCAACTACGCCCAGATTTCAGCGGGAGTCTCTACCCCACACCCCAGAAACACCTACAAACTCACAGACCTCAGTGAGATCCTCGCCAGTCTCTCTCACGTCTTCACCCCCAGCCCTTACGGACCCTCCAGTCTGTCCCAGCTACTCTCCAACCACGCCCACATTTCAGCGCGGGTCAGTTCCAGGAACCCAGGGATCACCACCAAGCCCACCACTTTCACTGAGTTCCTCCCCAGTCTCTAGCACGTCTTTATCTCCAACCCTCAGGGACTCGCCTGTCTGTCCCAGCTACTCTCCAAACACGCCCACACTTCAGCGGGAGTCCGTTGCAGGCACCCAGAAATCACCACCAAACTCACCAATTTCACTGCGTTACTCCCCAGTCTCCCTCATGTCTTCACCATCCCTCAGGGACTCTCCCGTCTGTCCCAGCTACTCTCCAACCACGCCCACATTTCAGCTGCAGTCAGCTCCAGGCACCCCGGAATCACCACCAAACTCCCCAATTTCACTCAGTTACTCCTCAGTCTCTAGCACGTCTTTATCTCCAACCCTCAGGGACTCTCCTGTGTGTCCCAGCTACTCTCCAACCACGCCCACACTTCAGCGGGAGTCAGTTCCAGGCACCCAGGAAGCACCACCAAACTCACCAATTTCACTCACTTACTCTCCAGTCTCTCTCAGGTCTTCACCAGCCCTCAGGGACTCTCCTGTCTGTCCCAGCTACTCTCCAACCACGCACACATTTCAGCTGGAGTCAGTCCCAGGCACCCCGGAGTCACCACCAAACTCACCAGTTTCACTGAGGTACTCCCCGGTCTCTCTCATGTCTTCACCCCCAGCCCTCAGGGACTCTCCTGTGTGTCCCGGCTACTCTCCAACCATGCCCAGATTTCAGCGGGAGTCAGTTCCAGGCACCCAGGTATCACCACCAAACTCAGCAGTTTCGCTGAGTTACTCCCCAGTCTCTCTCATGTCTTCACCCCCAGCCCCCTGGGACTCTCCTGTCTGCCCCAGCTACTCTCCCACCACGCCCAGATTTCAGCGGGAGTCAGCCTCCCACACTCCGGAATCACCTACAGACTCACAGACTTCACTGAGGTCCTCCCTGGTCTCTCTCAGGTCTTTGCCCTCAGCCCACAGGGACTCCTGTGTCTCTTTCAGCTACTCTCAAAACTTCGCTAGATTCCAGCTGGAGTCAGTTCCAGGCACCCACGATACACCACCGAACTCACGAATTTCACTGACTTACTCCCCAGTCTCCCTCATGTTCTCACCCCCAGCCCTCAAGGACTCTTCTGTCTCTCTCAGCTACACTCCGACCATCTCCAGATTTCACCTGGAGTCAGCTTCCCGCACCCAGGAATCACCTACAAACTCACGGACCTTACTGCAACCCTCCCCCATTTCTTTCACCTCTTCACCCCCTGCCTTCAGGGACTCTCCTGGGTCTCCCAGCTTCTCTCCAGCCTTCCCCAGATTTCTGCCACAGTCAGCCCCAGGCACCCAGGACAACCCTAGACACTCACAGGCCTCACGAGACTATCTCCCTATGACCTGTACCTATACAGGGATGGCTCCCACGCATCCCTCAGTGACCCCAAACCCATCTCCACTTACACTCAGACACTCCCAGGGCCTGACAGCTACTCCCCGTTATTGTCCTTCAGTTCGAAGCCCTGGCCAATCTACTAGCCCACATGACGCAGTTACCTGGCCATTTCTCCACGGTTCCCGTGAGGGCCCCACACCCAGCCGCACAAGAGCCCCTCCTGCATTCCGTCCTCACACGCAGGCTTGTCCATCTACTTGCTACTGTCACACTCTTGCCAGCAGAAGAGGCCCCTGTAATGGGCGATATCACCACCCAGTCTATCCTCACCCCACAGCTGTGCAGCGGGACCCTCCTGCTGGCCCACGTGGCTGCCAGAGCCCATGCTGGCACGACGCTCCAGCACGTCGGCGTCCCTGCGGGCCACACTACCGGTGACATGGCTAGCATGACCCTCCTTCCTGGCAGTGACACTGTTGATGTGAACCCCAGTTTCACATCTGTCATTTGTAAATAGGACCATTTTCCCTTTTCGCTCTCCCTTCCATTCACAGGGCTTCTCATTCTCTCTCTTTCTGCCTCCGTTTCAGATATTTACTCACCTTTTTCTCTCTCACTATGTCTGCCGTGGTCTCCATGAGAGTGCGCCACAGAAGATTCCCCCATTAAAAGTCATGAATTGAGTGGCTTTTAGTATACCTGTGGTGGTGCACATTCAATTTTAATTCGCAATCCATTGTAGAACGTCTTATCACCCCCGACCAGAGAAAAACCCTGTAGACATTAGTCACTCCTCATTCTGTCTCAAACCCTCTCCCTGACCCTCAGCCCTAGGTAGCAACTACCTAGTGCGATCAATCCCATATGCATAGATTTCCATATTGTGGGCATTTCCTATCAACGGAATTGCACAATAGGTGAGCTGTTATGACTGACACAACACGTAGCACAATATTTTCAAGATTCATCCACATTGTAGGCTTACCCACAGGGGGAAACCATTTTTTGGGGGGTTTTAGTAACACCGGGTGTTTTCTCCTTCCTTTCCTCCTTCTTTCCTTCCTTCCTTCCTTCCTTCCTTCCTTCCTTCCTACCTTCCTTCTTTCTTTCCTTCCTTCCTTCCTTCCTCCTATTTCTCTCTTACTCCTTCTGCCCTCTCTCTTTCATATGCCTTAGGTGCATCCCACATTCTGCGTTTTTTGGGAGAAATCCTCGACAGGTGCAGGAAAATTGTGTTATTGTAACTATTTACCGCTATCTCTCTTTCACGGCTCTCCATCAGTTGTGAACATCTATTGGTTTATCCCAAGTCACTAAGCATATTTTTATTAGGTACACCTGTTTTTCCTTATACAGCTGTTTCTGGAGTATAGGGTCGCATACTCATAAACCCACTGTAACTCAGAAACGCATCTAATATTCCAATAATCCCATCATAACGTTGAAAAATCATAAATCAAACCACCGTAAGTCACGGTGTGTCCGTGGATATGGGCGTCATCAATTCCATTGTATTCAGTAATGCTGTACACCATTAACAATGGCAGACTGATTGGGAGTGGATATTGATAGCATTATAAAAGTCAGTTATTAGAGGGATACTTCTTTAACCTGACTGAAGAACTGATCTAATGGCTTTAGTACAGTGCATGATTATGTGAGATGTTTTGAGACAGAGTAGTACATTTGTGAATGAAGTTTTTTCACTTAGTAGGAACCATTGTGTGTGGAAAAGTGAGAAAATTGCTTTCTGCTGTAGAGTCTGGCATTCATTGTAGACTTAAGCTTATTTTTCTGTGAGCAAATCTTATTCAATAAAATACTACTCTTTATACTAGAAAACAAAAACAGTGGTGATGTGTGGTCATTATGCTCAGCAAACTAATCCAGGGAAAGAAAACCAAACGCCACATTCTCACTTATAATGAGAGCTGAAAAATGAGATCACATGGACACAGGAAGGGGAACAACACTCACTGGGGCCTTTCGGGAGGCAGAGCGTTAAGAAAAACAGCTACTGCATGCTGGGCTTAATACCTAGGTGATGGGTTGACAGGTGCAGCAAACCACCATGGCACACGTTTACCTTAGAAACAAACCTGCACATCCTGCACATATACCCCAGAACTTAGAAACGAAACGAAACAAAAGAAAACGAAAAAGCAATAGCAAAACGCTAAAGGCAAACTAAAGTTTCAAACTCAGAACGTGACAGACCAATGTTTGGTTCAAATCATGGTTCTCAACCCAGGTGCCATAAGGCCAGGATAAAGAATTTGATTACATATTGTAAATAAGACATGCAGCAAATGACCAGAAAGATTATTCTCAACATATGTGTGTCTTCTAATTCAATGGTGACGCTATCTACCGGGACATAGCTTTAGATTCCAAAGGGCCGAGTCCCGCCAGACAGGCCTCCCACACTAATAACAATGGGAAGCCCCACGTTGTTTTACCTGTGCTTCTCAGCAACTGGCTATAAATCAGGTTGCCACCACTCCCAGATTTAGTTGCATTCATTGGCTGGAAGAGCTCACAGCACGCAGGCAAACACTTACATTTGCCGTTGTATTTTAGCGGACTTTGCAAAAAGTTCAGAAATAAATGCGGGGCCCGGCATGTGGGGAGGGGTGCACTACCTTCCAGGAAGTGTTATCCACAAGCTCTCTGAACCCAGTCCTTTTGGGTTTTTATGGAGACCTCATTCTATAGGCATGACGGGTTAAACCATAGGCTATTGGTGATCAACTCCACCTGAGGCTCTCAACCCTCCCTGGAAATTGGGGTTGAGGCTTTGCCATTCTCAGTCTGACTAAAAGAATTTACCCAAACGGAATTTTAAAACAGATGAGCATAACTGGAATCTTAATTAGATGATTGGATTATCTGGAGCCACACCTTGATATTCCTAACCCGAGCACCCTCATCCAACGAATGCTCCACCCAACTGGCTCCCAAGTCTCTACGTGGTTCCAGAGCAAAAGAATGTTTATACAACGCATATCTCCACCTTTTCTTCAAAGTCTTTTCCCTTACACGGAAAGACTTCTTAAACTGCCATGCATCCGGATCAGGGGGAGGTATTGTTACACCGCAGATCTTTGGATCTCCGGGGTTTGATTGTGGCAACGATGCTGCTGGTGTCAAAACCACAACGTGGGAACCACAGAACCACTAGTTGGTTTTCAGTGTTTCAGTGCATACAATTCCTAATATATCTGGCCAAGAAAACTTGTAAGTTCTTAGATTGTCCCAAAGGTGGCGCATGAAATCAAAGCAGGAGAACAGTTTCCTACGAGGTGTAGCCTGGGAAAGTTGGGGGTGACTGATGGAAAGGAGGAGTGAAGCTCCGCCCTTTCCGCTGCTAGGCTGCGCCCGAGGCTATTTAAACCCACCCTGGCTGGCATGTACTCAGATCTTCGCGGAGCGGATCAGCGGCCGGAGCGGTTGGCGGACTCTGCGTTGACTTGGAGCTCACAGCGTCTTGCGACTTGGAAGCGGATTCAGAGGACAGGACAGAACACTTGGGCAAGTGAATCTCTGTCTGTCTGTCTGTCTGTCTCATTGGTTGGTTGATTTCCATTTTCTTAAGGGGCACATACCTCACACCGCACACACACACACACGCACACACACTCCTTCCTTCTGCGAGTTAGAAAATTAGTAGGGGCCCCTGGGAGCTGCAGGTTTCCTAATCATGTCTGCACCTAAGAACAGTAGGGTCTTGTCCGGCTCTTCTTATGAACGGTCCCCCAGCACGGACTCCCCAAGGTCCATGCGAGCCTCACCCAGCTTCTCCCTCTCCCCTCTCAGAAACTCAGGCTTCAGGGGAAGCTCCTCACCAGGGATCCGGAGCTACCATTCACCATCCCCTAGGGCTTCACCACACTCACCTCTGTCATCACCAGAATCCCACAAGCTCCCATTTCCCTGTCCTCACCGTGATGGGCAATCAATGAAGCCATTGGGCTCTCCCGGGTCCTCCTCTGAGGATTCCTCAGAGTCCCCACGTTCATCAATAATATACCACATGTTCTTACTGCCATCATCCAGCAGCTCACCCCCAGCTCTCGGGGGATCTCCTGTGTCTCCCAGCTACTCTCCAAACAACCCCAGATTTCAGCTGGAGTCAGCCCCCCACACCCGGGAATCACCTACAAACTCACGAGCCTCACGGTGCTCCACCCCTGTGTCTTTCATCTCTTCACCCCCAGGCCTCAGGGACTCTCCTGTGGCTCCCAGTTACTCTCCAGCCATCCCCAGGTTCCTGCGGGAGTCAGCCCCATGCACCCAGGAGTCCCCCAGAGACTCACAGGTCTCGGGAGAATATGAGCGGTCCCCCAGCCCTGACTCCTCAAGATTCATGCCTGCCTCACCCAGCTTCTCCCTCTCCCCTCCCAGAAACTCAGACCCAAGGGGCAGCTCCTCACCAGGGATGTGGAAGTACTCTTCATCGCCCCGCATGGCTTCACCACTCTCACATCCATCATCAACAGAATTCCACAACTTTAGGTTTCCCTTTCCTAACCAAGCAGGACAGTCACTCATGTCATTGTGTTCTCCCGTGTCCTCCTCTGGAGATTCTTCACAGTCACCTCATTCATCAATAATATACCATATGTTCTTACTGCCATCATCCAGCAGCTCACCCCCAGCCACCCATGACTCTCCTGTCTGTCCCAGCTACTCTCCAACTACGCCCAGATTTCAGCGGGAGTCTCTACCCCACACCCCAGAAACACCTACAAACTCACAGACCTCAGTGAGATCCTCGCCAGTCTCTCTCACGTCTTCACCCCCAGCCCTTACGGACCCTCCAGTCTGTCCCAGCTACTCTCCAACCACGCCCACATTTCAGCGCGGCTCAGTTCCAGGAACCCAGGGATCACCACCAAGCCCACCACTTTCACTGAGTTCCTCCCCAGTCTCTAGCACGTCTTTATCTCCAACCCTCAGGGACTCGCCTGTCTGTCCCAGCTACTCTCCAAACACGCCCACACTTCAGCGGGAGTCCGTTGCAGGCACCCAGAAATCACCACCAAACTCACCAATTTCACTGCGTTACTCCCCAGTCTCCCTCATGTCTTCACCATCCCTCAGGGACTCTCCCGTCTGTCCCAGCTACTCTCCAACCACGCCCACATTTCAGCTGCAGTCAGCTCCAGGCACCCCGGAATCACCACCAAACTCCCCAATTTCACTCAGTTACTCCTCAGTCTCTAGCACGTCTTTATCTCCAACCCTCAGGGACTCTCCTGTGTGTCTCAGCTACTCTCCAACCACGCCCACACTTCAGCGGGAGTCAGTTCCAGGCACCCAGGAAGCACCACCAAACTCACCAATTTCACTCACTTACTCTCCAGTCTCTCTCAGGTCTTCACCAGCCCTCAGGGACTCTCCTGTCTGTCCCAGCTACTCTCCAACCACGCACACATTTCAGCTGGAGTCAGTCCCAGGCACCCCGGAGTCACCACCAAACTCACCAGTTTCACTGAGGTACTCCCCGGTCTCTCTCATGTCTTCACCCCCAGCCCTCAGGGACTCTCCTGTGTGTCCCAGCTACTCTCCAACCATGCCCAGATTTCAGCGGGAGTCAGTTCCAGGCACCCAGGTATCACCACCAAACTCAGCAGTTTCGCTGAGTTACTCCCCAGTCTCTGTCATGTCTTCACCCCCAGCCCCCTGGGACTCTCCTGTCTGTCCCAGCTACTCTCCCACCACGCCCAGATTTCAGCGGGAGTCAGCCTCCCACACTCCGGAATCACCTACAGACTCACAGACTTCACTGAGGTCCTCCCTGGTCTCTCTCAGGTCTTTGCCCTCAGCCCACAGGGACTCCTGTGTCTCTTTCAGCTACTCTCAAAACTTCGCTAGATTCCAGCTGGAGTCAGTTCCAGGCACCCACGATACACCACCGAACTCACGAATTTCACTGACTTACTCCCCAGTCTCCCTCATGTTCTCACCCCCAGCCCTCAAGGACTCTTCTGTCTCTCTCAGCTACACTCCGACCATCTCCAGATTTCACCTGGAGTCAGCTTCCCGCACCCAGGAATCACCTACAAACTCACGGACCTTACTGCAACCCTCCCCCATTTCTTTCACCTCTTCACCCCCTGCCTTCAGGGACTCTCCTGGGTCTCCCAGCTTCTCTCCAGCCTTCCCCAGATTTCTGCCACAGTCAGCCCCAGGCACCCAGGACAACCCTAGACACTCACAGGCCTCACGAGACTATCTCCCTATGACCTGTACCTATACAGGGATGGCTCCCACGCATCCCTCAGTGACCCCAAACCCATCTCCACTTACACTCAGACACTCCCAGGGCCTGACAGCTACTCCCCGTTATTGTCCTTCAGTTCGAAGCCCTGGCCAATCTACTAGCCCACATGACGCAGTTACCTGGCCATTTCTCCACGGTTCCCGTGAGGGCCCCACACCCAGCCGCACAAGAGCCCCCCCTGCATTCCGTCCTCACACGCAGGCTTGTCCATCTACTTGCTACTGTCACACTCTTGCCAGCAGAAGAGGCCCCTGTAATGGGCGATATCACCACCCAGTCTATCCTCACCCCACAGCTGTGCAGCGGGACCCTCCTGCTGGCCCACGTGGCTGCCAGAGCCCATGCTGGCACGACGCTCCAGCACGTCGGCGTCCCTGCGGGCCACACTACCGGTGACATGGCTAGCATGACCCTCCTTCCTGGCAGTGACACTGTTGATGTGAACCCCAGTTTCACATCTGTCATTTGTAAATAGGACCATTTTCCCTTTCCGCTCTCCCTTCCATTCACAGGGCTTCTCATTCTCTCTCTTTCTGCCTCCGTTTCAGATATTTACTCACCTTTTTCTCTCTCACTATGTCTGCCGTGGTCTCCATGAGAGTGCGCCACAGAAGATTCCCCCATTAAAAGTCATGAATTGAGTGGCTTTTAGTATACCTGTGGTGGTGCACATTCAATTTTAATTCGCAATCCATTGTAGAACGTCTTATCACCCCCGACCAGAGGAAAACCCTGTAGACATTAGTCACTCCTCATTCTGTCTCAAACCCTCTCCCTGACCCTCAGCCCTAGGTAGCAACTACCTAGTGCGATCAATCCCATATGCATAGATTTCCATATTGTGGGCATTTCCTATCAACGGAATTGCACAATAGGTGAGCTGTTATGACTGACACAACACGTAGCACAATATTTTCAAGATTCATCCACATTGTAGGCTTACCCACAGGGGGAAACCATTTTTTGGGGGGTTTTAGTAACACCGGGTGTTTTCTCCTTCCTTTCGTCCTTCTTTCCTTCCTTCCTTCCTTCCTTCCTTCCTACCTTCCTTCTTTCTTTCCTTCCTTCCTTCCTCCCTCCTATTTCTCTCTTACTCCTTCTGCCCTCTCTCTTTCATATGCCTTAGGTGCATCCCACATTCTGCGTTTTTTGGGAGAAATCCTCGACAGGTGCAGGAAAATTGTGTTATTGTAACTATTTACCGCTATCTCTCTTTCACGGCTCTCCATCAGTTGTGAACATCTATTGGTTTATCCCATGTCACTAAGCATATTTTTATTAGGTACACCTGTTTTTCCTTATACAGCTGTTTCTGGAGTATAGGGTCGCATACTCATAAACCCACTGTAACTCAGAAACGCATCTAATATTCCAATAATCCCATCATAACGTTGAAAAATCATAAATCAAACCACCGTAAGTCACGGTGTGTCCGTGGATATGGGCGTCATCAATTCCATTGTATTCAGTAATGCTGTACACCATTAACAATGGCAGACTGATTGGGAGTGGATATTGATAGCATTATAAAAGTCAGTTATTAGAGGGATACTTCTTTAACCTGACTGAAGAACTGATCTAATGGCTTTAGTACAGTGCATGATTATGTGAGATGTTTTGAGACAGAGTAGTACATTTGTGAATGAAGTTTTTTCACTTAGTAGGAACCATTGTGTGTGGAAAAGTGAGAAAATTGCTTTCTGCTGTAGAGTCTGGCATTCATTGTAGACTTAAGCTTATTTTTCTGTGAGCAAATCTTATTCAATGAAATACTACTCTTTATACTAAAATACAAAAACAGTGGTGATGTGTGGTCATTATGCTCAGCAAACTAATCCAGGGAAAGAAAACCAAACGCCACATTCTCACTTATAATGAGAGCTGAAAAATAAGATCACATGGACACAGGAAGGGGAACAACACTCACTGGGGCCTTTCGGGAGGCAGAGCGTTAAGAAAAACAGCTACTGCATGCTTGGCTTAATACCTTGGTGATGGGTTGACAGGTGCAGCAAAACACCATGGCACACGTTTACCTTAGTAACAAATCTGCACATCCTGCACATATACCCCAGAACTTAGAAACGAAACGAAACAAAAGAAAACGAAAAAGCAATAGCAAAACGCTAAAGGCAAAATAAAGTTTCAAACTCAGAACGTGACAGACCAATGTTTGGTTCAAATCATGGTTCTCAACCCAGGTGCCATAAGGCCAGGATAAAGAATTTGATTACATATTGTAAATAAGACATGCAGCAAATGACCAGAAAGATTATTCTCAACATATGTGTGTCTTCTAATTCAATGGTGACGCTATCTACCGGGACATAGCTTTAGATTCCAAAGGGCCGAGTCCCGCCAGACAGGCCTCCCACACTAATAACAATGGGAAGGCCCACGTTGTTTTACCTGTGCTTCTCAGCAACTGGCTATAAATCAGGTTGCCACCACTCCCAGATTTAGTTGCATTCATTGGCTGGAAGAGCTCACAGCACGCAGGCAAACACGTTTGCCGTTGTATTTTAGCGCACTTTGCAAAAAGTTCAGAAATAAATGCGGGGCCCTGCGTGTGGGGAGGGGTGCACTACCTTCCAGGAAGTGTTATCCACAAGCTCTCTGAACCCAGTCCTTTTGGGTTTTTATGGAGACCTCATTCTATAGGCATGACGGGTTAAACCATAGGCTATTGGTGATCAACTCCACCTGAGGCTCTCAACCCTCCCTGGAAATTGGGGTTGAGGCTTTGCCATTCTCAGTCTGACTAAAAGAATTTACCCAAACGGAATTTTAAAACAGATGAGCATAACTGGAATCTTAATTAGATGATTGGATTATCTGGAGCCACACCTTGATATTCCCAACCCGAGCACCCTCATCCAACGAATGCTCCACCCAACTGGCTCCCAAGTCTCTACGTGGTTCCAGAGCAAAAGAATGTTTATACAACGCATATCTCCACCTTTTCTTCAAAGTCTTTTCCCTTCCACGGAAAGACTTCTTAAACTGCCATGCATCCGGATCAGGGGGAGGTATTGTTACACCGCAGATCCGTGGATCTCCGGGGTTTGCTTGTGGCAAGGATGCTACTGGTGTCAAAACCACAACGTGGGAACCACAGAACCACTAGTTGGTTTTCAGTGTTTCAGTGCATACAATTCCTAATATATCTGGCCAAGAAAACTTGTAAGTTCTTAGATTGTCCCAAAGGTGGCGCATGAAATCAAAGCAGGAGAACAGTTTCCTACGAGGTGTAGCCTGGGAAAGTTGGGGGTGACTGATGGAAAGGAGGAGTGAAGCTCCGCCCTTTCCGCTGCTAGGCTGCGCCCGAGGCTATTTAAACCCACCCTGGCTGGCCTGTACTCAGATCTTCGCGGAGCGGATCAGCGGCCGGAGCGGTTGGCGGACTCTGCGTTGACTTGGAGCTCACAGCGTCTTGCGACTTGGAAGCGGATTCAGAGGACAGGACAGAACACTTGGGCAAGTGAATCTCTGTCTGTCTGTCTGTCTGTCTCATTGGTTGGTTGATTTCCATTTTCTTAAGGGGCACATACCTCACACCGCACACACACACACACGCACACACACTCCTTCCTTCTGCGAGTTAGAAAATTAGTAGGGGCCCCTGGGAGCTGCAGGTTTCCTAATCATGTCTGCACCTAAGAACAGTAGGGTCTTGTCCGGCTCTTCTTATGAACGGTCCCCCAGCACGGACTCCCCAAGGTCCATGCGAGCCTCACCCAGCTTCTCCCTCTCCCCTCTCAGAAACTCAGGCTTCAGGGGAAGCTCCTCACCAGGGATCCGGAGCTACCATTCACCATCCCCTAGGGCTTCACCACACTCACCTCTGTCATCACCAGAATCCCACAAGCTCCCATTTCCCTGTCCTCACCGTGATGGGCAATCAATGAAGCCATTGGGCTCTCCCGTGTCCTCCTCTGAGGATTCCTCAGAGTCCCCACGTTCATCAATAATATACCACATGTTCTTACTGCCATCACCCAGCAGCTCACCCCCAGCTCTCGGGGGATCTCCTGTGTCTCCCAGCTACTCTCCAAACAACCCCAGATTTCAGCTGGAGTCAGCCCCCCACACCCGGGTATCACCTACAAACTCATGAGCCTCACGGTGCTCCACCCCTGTGTCTTTCATCTCTTCACCCCCAGGCCTCAGGGACTCTCCTGTGGCTCCCAGTTACTCTCCAGCCATCCCCAGGTTCCTGCGGGAGTCAGCCCCATGCACCCAGGAGTCCCCCAGAGACTCACAGGTCTCGGGAGAATATGAGCGGCTCCCCAGCCCTGACTCCTCAAGATTCATGCCTGCCTCACCCAGCTTCTCCCTCTCCCCTCCCAGAAACTCAGACCCAAGGGGCAGCTCCTCACCAGGGATGTGGAAGTACTCTACATCACCCCGCAGGGCTTCACCACTCTCACATCCATCATCAACAGAATTCCACAACTTTACGTTTCCCTTTCCTAACCAAGCAGGACAGTCACTCATGTCATTGTGTTCTCCCGTGTCCTCCTCTGGAGATTCTTCACAGTCACCTCATTCATCAATAATATACCATATGTTCTTACTGCCATCATCCAGCAGCTCACCCCCAGCCACCCATGACTCTCCTGTCTGTCCCAGCTACTCTCCAACTACGCCCAGATTTCAGCGGGAGTCTCTACCCCACACCCCAGAAACACCTACAAACTCACAGACCTCAGTGAGATCCTCGCCAGTCTCTCTCACGTCTTCACCCCCAGCCCTTACGGACCCTCCAGTCTGTCCCAGCTACTCTCCAACCACGCCCACATTTCAGCGCGGCTCAGTTCCAGGAACCCAGGGATCACCACCAAGCCCACCACTTTCACTGAGTTCCTCCCCAGTCTCTAGCACGTCTTTATCTCCAACCCTCAGGGACTCGCCTGTCTGTCCCAGCTACTCTCCAAACACGCCCACACTTCAGCGGGAGTCCGTTGCAGGCACCCAGAAATCACCACCAAACTCACCAATTTCACTGCGTTACTCCCCAGTCTCCCTCATGTCTTCACCATCCCTCAGGGACTCTCCCGTCTGTCCCAGCTACTCTCCAACCACGCCCACATTTCAGCTGCAGTCAGCTCCAGGCACCCCGGAATCACCACCAAACTCCCCAATTTCACTCAGTTACTCCTCAGTCTCTAGCACGTCTTTATCTCCAACCCTCAGGGACTCTCCTGTGTGTCCCAGCTACTCTCCAACCACGCCCACACTTCAGCGGGAGTCAGTTCCAGGCACCCAGGAAGCACCACCAAACTCACCAATTTCACTCACTTACTCTCCAGTCTCTCTCAGGTCTTCACCAGCCCTCAGGGACTCTCCTGTCTGTCCCAGCTACTCTCCAACCACGCACACATTTCAGCTGGAGTCAGTCCCAGGCACCCCGGAGTCACCACCAAACTCACCAGTTTCACTGAGGTACTCCCCGGTCTCTCTCATGTCTTCACCCCCAGCCCTCAGGGACTCTCCTGTGTGTCCCAGCTACTCTCCAACCATGCCCAGATTTCAGCGGGAGTCAGTTCCAGGCACCCAGGTATCACCACCAAACTCAGCAGTTTCGCTGAGTTACTCCCCAGTCTCTGTCATGTCTTCACCCCCAGCCCCCTGGGACTCTCCTGTCTGTCCCAGCTACTCTCCCACCACGCCCAGATTTCAGCGGGAGTCAGCCTCCCACACTCCGGAATCACCTACAGACTCACAGACTTCACTGAGGTCCTCCCTGGTCTCTCTCAGGTCTTTGCCCTCAGCCCACAGGGACTCCTGTGTCTCTTTCAGCTACTCTCAAAACTTCGCTAGATTCCAGCTGGAGTCAGTTCCAGGCACCCACGATACACCACCGAACTCACGAATTTCACTGACTTACTCCCCAGTCTCCCTCATGTTCTCACCCCCAGCCCTCAAGGACTCTTCTGTCTCTCTCAGCTACACTCCGACCATCTCCAGATTTCACCTGGAGTCAGCTTCCCGCACCCAGGAATCACCTACAAACTCACGGACCTTACTGCAACCCTCCCCCATTTCTTTCACCTCTTCACCCCCTGCCTTCAGGGACTCTCCTGGGTCTCCCAGCTTCTCTCCAGCCTTCCCCAGATTTCTGCCACAGTCAGCCCCAGGCACCCAGGACAACCCTAGACACTCACAGGCCTCACGAGACTATCTCCCTATGACCTGTACCTATACAGGGATGGCTCCCACGCATCCCTCAGTGACCCCAAACCCATCTCCACTTACACTCAGACACTCCCAGGGCCTGACAGCTACTCCCCGTTATTGTCCTTCAGTTCGAAGCCCTGGCCAATCTACTAGCCCACATGACGCAGTTACCTGGCCATTTCTCCACGGTTCCCGTGAGGGCCCCACACCCAGCCGCACAAGAGCCCCTCCTGCATTCCGTCCTCACACGCAGGCTTGTCCATCTACTTGCTACTGTCACACTCTTGCCAGCAGAAGAGGCCCCTGTAATGGGCGATATCACCACCCAGTCTATCCTCACCCCACAGCTGTGCAGCGGGACCCTCCTGCTGGCCCACGTGGCTGCCAGAGCCCATGCTGGCACGACGCTCCAGCACGTCGGCGTCCCTGCGGGCCACACTACCGGTGACATGGCTAGCATGACCCTCCTTCCTGGCAGTGACACTGTTGATGTGAACCCCAGTTTCACATCTGTCATTTGTAAATAGGACCATTTTCCCTTTTCGCTCTCCCTTCCATTCACAGGGCTTCTCATTCTCTCTCTTTCTGCCTCCGTTTCAGATATTTACTCACCTTTTTCTCTCTCACTATGTCTGCCGTGGTCTCCATGAGAGTGCGCCACAGAAGATTCCCCCATTAAAAGGCATGAATTGAGTGGCTTTTAGTATACCTGTGGTGGTGCACATTCAATTTTAATTCGCAATCCGTTGTAGAACGTCTTATCACCCCCGACCAGAGAAAAACCCTGTAGACATTAGTCACTCCTCATTCTGTCTCAAACCCTCTCCCTGACCCTCAGCCCTAGGTAGCAACTACCTAGTGCGATCAATCCCATATGCATAGATTTCCATATTGTGGGCATTTCCTATCAACGGAATTGCACAATAGGTGAGCTGTTATGACTGACACAACACGTAGCACAATATTTTCAAGATTCATCCACATTGTAGGCTTACCCACAGGGGGAAACCATTTTTTGGGGGGTTTTAGTAACACCGGGTGTTTTCTCCTTCCTTTCGTCCTTCTTTCCTTCCTTCCTTCCTTCCTTCCTTCCTTCCTACCTTCCTTCTTTCTTTCCTTCCTTCCTTCCTTCCTCCTATTTCTCTCTTACTCCTTCTGCCCTCTCTCTTTCATATGCCTTAGGTGCATCCCACATTCTGCGTTTTTTGGGAGAAATCCTCGACAGGTGCAGGAAAATTGTGTTATTGTAACTATTTACCGCTATCTCTCTTTCACGGCTCTCCATCAGTTGTGAACATCTATTGGTTTATCCCAAGTCACTAAGCATATTTTTATTAGGTACACCTGTTTTTCCTTATACAGCTGTTTCTGGAGTATAGGGTCGCATACTCATAAACCCACTGTAACTCAGAAACGCATCTAATATTCCAATAATCCCATCATAACGTTGAAAAATCATAAATCAAACCACCGTAAGTCACGGTGTGTCCGTGGATATGGGCGTCATCAATTCCATTGTATTCAGTAATGCTGTACACCATTAACAATGGCAGACTGATTGGGAGTGGATATTGATAGCATTATAAAAGTCAGTTATTAGAGGGATACTTCTTTAACCTGACTGAAGAACTGATCTAATGGCTTTAGTACAGTGCATGATTATGTGAGATGTTTTGAGACAGAGTAGTACATTTGTGAATGAAGTTTTTTCACTTAGTAGGAACCATTGTGTGTGGAAAAGTGAGAAAATTGCTTTCTGCTGTAGAGTCTGGCATTCATTGTAGACTTAAGCTTATTTTTCTGTGAGCAAATCTTATTCAATAAAATACTACTCTTTATACTAGAAAACAAAAACAGTGGTGATGTGTGGTCATTATGCTCAGCAAACTAATCCAGGGAAAGAAAACCAAACGCCACATTCTCACTTATAATGAGAGCTGAAAAATGAGATCACATGGACACAGGAAGGGGAACAACACTCACTGGGGCCTTTCGGGAGGCAGAGCGTTAAGAAAAACAGCTACTGCATGCTGGGCTTAATACCTAGGTGATGGGTTGACAGGTGCAGCAAACCACCATGGCACACGTTTACCTTAGAAACAAACCTGCACATCCTGCACATATACCCCAGAACTTAGAAACGAAACGAAACAAAAGAAAACGAAAAAGCAATAGCAAAACGCTAAAGGCAAACTAAAGTTTCAAACTCAGAACGTGACAGACCAATGTTTGGTTCAAATCATGGTTCTCAACCCAGGTGCCATAAGGCCAGGATAAAGAATTTGATTACATATTGTAAATAAGACATGCAGCAAATGACCAGAAAGATTATTCTCAACATATGTGTGTCTTCTAATTCAATGGTGACGCTATCTACCGGGACATAGCTTTAGATTCCAAAGGGCCGAGTCCCGCCAGACAGGCCTCCCACACTAATAACAATGGGAAGCCCCACGTTGTTTTACCTGTGCTTCTCAGCAACTGGCTATAAATCAGGTTGCCACCACTCCCAGATTTAGTTGCATTCATTGGCTGGAAGAGCTCACAGCACGCAGGCAAACACTTACATTTGCCGTTGTATTTTAGCGGACTTTGCAAAAAGTTCAGAAATAAATGCGGGGCCCGGCATGTGGGGAGGGGTGCACTACCTTCCAGGAAGTGTTATCCACAAGCTCTCTGAACCCAGTCCTTTTGGGTTTTTATGGAGACCTCATTCTATAGGCATGACGGGTTAAACCATAGGCTATTGGTGATCAACTCCACCTGAGGCTCTCAACCCTCCCTGGAAATTGGGGTTGAGGCTTTGCCATTCTCAGTCTGACTAAAAGAATTTACCCAAACGGAATTTTAAAACAGATGAGCATAACTGGAATCTTAATTAGATGATTGGATTATCTGGAGCCACACCTTGATATTCCTAACCCGAGCACCCTCATCCAACGAATGCTCCACCCAACTGGCTCCCAAGTCTCTACGTGGTTCCAGAGCAAAAGAATGTTTATACAACGCATATCTCCACCTTTTCTTCAAAGTCTTTTCCCTTCCACGGAAAGACTTCTTAAACTGCCATGCATCCGGATCAGGGGGAGGTATTGTTACACCGCAGATCTGTGGATCTCCGGGGTTTGATTGTGGCAACGATGCTGCTGGTGTCAAAACCACAACGTGGGAACCACAGAACCACTAGTTGGTTTTCAGTGTTTCAGTGCATACAATTCCTAATATATCTGGCCAAGAAAACTTGTAAGTTCTTAGATTGTCCCAAAGGTGGCGCATGAAATCAAAGCAGGAGAACAGTTTCCTACGAGGTGTAGCCTGGGAAAGTTGGGGGTGACTGATGGAAAGGAGGAGTGAAGCTCCGCCCTTTCCGCTGCTAGGCTGCGCCCGAGGCTATTTAAACCCACCCTGGCTGGCCTGTACTCAGATCTTCGCGGAGCGGATCAGCGGCCGGAGCGGTTGGCGGACTCTGCGTTGACTTGGAGCTCACAGCGTCTTGCGACTTGGAAGCGGATTCAGAGGACAGGACAGAACACTTGGGCAAGTGAATCTCTGTCTGTCTGTCTGTCTGTCTCATTGGTTGGTTGATTTCCATTTTCTAAAGGGGCACATACCTCACACCGCACACACACACACACGCACACACACTCCTTCCTTCTGCGAGTTAGAAAATTAGTAGGGGCCCCTGGGAGCTGCAGGTTTCCTAATCATGTCTGCACCTAAGAACAGTAGGGTCTTGTCCGGCTCTTCTTATGAACGGTCCCCCAGCACGGACTCCCCAAGGTCCATGTGAGCCTCACCCAGCTTCTCCCTCTCCCCTCTCAGAAACTCAGGCTTCAGGGGAAGCTCCTCACCAGGGATCCGGAGCTACCATTCACCATCCCCTAGGGCTTCACCACACTCACCTCTGTCGTCACCAGAATCCCACAAGCTCCCATTTCCCTGTCCTCACCGTGATGGGCAATCAATGAAGCCATTGGGCTCTCCCGTGTCCTCCTCTGAGGATTCCTCAGAGTCCCCACGTTCATCAATAATATACCACATGTTCTTACTGCCATCACCCAGCAGCTCACCCCCAGCTCTCGGGGGATCTCCTGTGTCTCCCAGCTACTCTCCAAACAACCCCAGATTTCAGCTGGAGTCAGCCCCCCACACCCGGGAATCACCTACAAACTCACGAGCCTCACGGTGCTCCACCCCTGTGTCTTTCATCTCTTCACCCCCAGGCCTCAGGGACTCTCCTGTGGCTCCCAGTTACTCTCCAGCCATCCCCAGGTTCCTGCGGGAGTCAGCCCCATGCACCCAGGAGTCCCCCAGAGACTCACAGGTCTCGGGAGAATATCAGCGGTCCCCCAGCCCTGACTCCTCAAGATTCATGCCTGCCTCACCCAGCTTCTCCCTCTCCCCTCCCAGAAACTCAGACCCAAGGGGCAGCTCCTCACCAGGGATGTGGAAGTACTCTACATCGCCCCGCAGGGCTTCACCACTCTCACATGCATCATCAACAGAATTCCACAACTTTACGTTTCCCTTTCCTAACCAAGCAGGACAGTCACTCATGTCATTGTGTTCTCCCGTGTCCTCCTCTGGAGATTCTTCACAGTCACCTCATTCATCAATAATATACCATATGTTCTTACCGTCATCATCCAGCAGCTCACCCCCAGCCACCCATGACTCTCCTGTCTGTCCCAGCTACTCTCCAACTACGCCCAGATTTCAGCGGGAGTCTCTACCCCACACCCCAGAAACACCTACAAACTCACAGACCTCAGTGAGATCCTCGCCAGTCTCTCTCACGTCTTCACCCCCAGCCCTTACGGACCCTCCAGTCTGTCCCAGCTACTCTCCAACCACGCCCACATTTCAGCGCGGCTCAGTTCCAGGAACCCAGGGATCACCACCAAGCCCACCACTTTCACTGAGTTCCTCCCCAGTCTCTAGCACGTCTTTATCTCCAACCCTCAGGGACTCGCCTGTCTGTCCCAGCTACTCTCCAAACACGCCCACACTTCAGCGGGAGTCCGTTGCAGGCACCCAGAAATCACCACCAAACTCACCAATTTCACTGCGTTACTCCCCAGTCTCCCTCATGTCTTCACCATCCCTCAGGGACTCTCCCGTCTGTCCCAGCTACTCTCCAACCACGCCCACATTTCAGCTGCAGTCAGCTCCAGGCACCCCGGAATCACCACCAAACTCCCCAATTTCACTCAGTTACTCCTCAGTCTCTAGCACGTCTTTATCTCCAACCCTCAGGGACTCTCCTGTGTGTCCCAGCTACTCTCCAACCACGCCCACACTTCAGCGGGAGTCAGTTCCGAGCACCCAGGAAGCACCACCAAACTCACCAATTTCACTCACTTACTCTCCAGTCTCTCTCAGGTCTTCACCAGCCCTCAGGGACTCTCCTGTCTGTCCCAGCTACTCTCCAACCACGCACACATTTCAGCTGGAGTCAGTCCCAGGCACCCCGGAGTCACCACCAAACTCACCAGTTTCACTGAGGTACTCCCCGGTCTCTCTCATGTCTTCACCCCCAGCCCTCAGGGACTCTCCTGTGTGTCCCAGCTACTCTCCAACCATGCCCAGATTTCAGCGGGAGTCAGTTCCAGGCACCCAGGTATCACCACCAAACTCAGCAGTTTCGCTGAGTTACTCCCCAGTCTCTGTCATGTCTTCACCCCCAGCCCCCTGGGACTCTCCTGTCTGTCCCAGCTACTCTCCCACCACGCCCAGATTTCAGCGGGAGTCAGCCTCCCACACTCCGGAATCACCTACAGACTCACAGACTTCACTGAGGTCCTCCCTGGTCTCTCTCAGGTCTTTGCCCTCAGCCCACAGGGACTCCTGTGTCTCTTTCAGCTACTCTCAAAACTTCGCTAGATTCCAGCTGGAGTCAGTTCCAGGCACCCACGATACACCACCGAACTCACGAATTTCACTGACTTACTCCCCAGTCTCCCTCATGTTCTCACCCCCAGCCCTCAAGGACTCTTCTGTCTCTCTCAGCTACACTCCGACCATCTCCAGATTTCACCTGGAGTCAGCTTCCCGCACCCAGGAATCACCTACAAACTCACGGACCTTACTGCAACCCTCCCCCATTTCTTTCACCTCTTCACCCCCTGCCTTCAGGGACTCTCCTGGGTCTCCCAGCTTCTCTCCAGCCTTCCCCAGATTTCTGCCACAGTCAGCCCCAGGCACCCAGGACAACCCTAGACACTCACAGGCCTCACGAGACTATCTCCCTATGACCTGTACCTATACAGGGATGGCTCCCACGCATCCCTCAGTGACCCCAAACCCATCTCCACTTACACTCAGACACTCCCAGGGCCTGACAGCTACTCCCCGTTATTGTCCTTCAGTTCGAAGCCCTGGCCAATCTACTAGCCCACATGACGCAGTTACCTGGCCATTTCTCCACGGTTCCCGTGAGGGCCCCACACCCAGCCGCACAAGAGCCCCTCCTGCATTCCGTCCTCACACGCAGGCTTGTCCATCTACTTGCTACTGTCACACTCTTGCCAGCAGAAGAGGCCCCTGTAATGGGCGATATCACCACCCAGTCTATCCTCACCCCACAGCTGTGCAGCGGGACCCTCCTGCTGGCCCACGTGGCTGCCAGAGCCCATGCTGGCACGACGCTCCAGCACGTCGGCGTCCCTGCGGGCCACACTACCGGTGACATGGCTAGCATGACCCTCCTTCCTGGCAGTGACACTGTTGATGTGAACCCCAGTTTCACATCTGTCATTTGTAAATAGGACCATTTTCCCTTTTCGCTCTCCCTTCCATTCACAGGGCTTCTCATTCTCTCTCTTTCTGCCTCCGTTTCAGATATTTACTCACCTTTTTCTCTCTCACTATGTCTGCCGTGGTCTCCATGAGAGTGCGCCACAGAAGATTCCCCCATTAAAAGGCATGAATTGAGTGGCTTTTAGTATACCTGTGGTGGTGCACATTCAATTTTAATTCGCAATCCATTGTAGAACGTCTTATCACCCCCGACCAGAGAAAAACCCTGTAGACATTAGTCACTCCTCATTCTGTCTCAAACCCTCTCCCTGACCCTCAGCCCTAGGTAGCAACTACCTAGTGCGATCAATCCCATATGCATAGATTTCCATATTGTGGGCATTTCCTATCAACGGAATTGCACAATAGGTGAGCTGTTATGACTGACACAACACGTAGCACAATATTTTCAAGATTCATCCACATTGTAGGCTTACCCACAGGGGGAAACCATTTTTTGGGGGGTTTTAGTAACACCGGGTGTTTTCTCCTTCCTTTCGTCCTTCTTTCCTTCCTTCCTTCCTTCCTTCCTTCCTACCTTCCTTCTTTCTTTCCTTCCTTCCTTCCTCCCTCCTATTTCTCTCTTACTCCTTCTGCCCTCTCTCTTTCATATGCCTTAGGTGCATCCCACATTCTGCGTTTTTTGGGAGAAATCCTCGACAGGTGCAGGAAAATTGTGTTATTGTAACTATTTACCGCTATCTCTCTTTCACGGCTCTCCATCAGTTGTGAACATCTATTGGTTTATCCCAAGTCACTAAGCATATTTTTATTAGGTACACCTGTTTTTCCTTATACAGCTGTTTCTGGAGTATAGGGTCGCATACTCATAAACCCACTGTAACTCAGAAACGCATCTAATATTCCAATAATCCCATCATAACGTTGAAAAATCATAAATCAAACCACCGTAAGTCACGGTGTGTCCGTGGATATGGGCGTCATCAATTCCATTGTATTCAGTAATGCTGTACACCATTAACAATGGCAGACTGATTGGGAGTGGATATTGATAGCATTATAAAAGTCAGTTATTAGAGGGATACTTCTTTAACCTGACTGAAGAACTGATCTAATGGCTTTAGTACAGTGCATGATTATGTGAGATGTTTTGAGACAGAGTAGTACATTTGTGAATGAAGTTTTTTCACTTAGTAGGAACCATTGTGTGTGGAAAAGTGAGAAAATTGCTTTCTGCTGTAGAGTCTGGCATTCATTGTAGACTTAAGCTTATTTTTCTGTGAGCAAATCTTATTCAATAAAATACTACTCTTTATACTAGAAAACAAAAACAGTGGTGATGTGTGGTCATTATGCTCAGCAAACTAATCCAGGGAAAGAAAACCAAACGCCACATTCTCACTTATAATGAGAGCTGAAAAATGAGATCACATGGACACAGGAAGGGGAACAACACTCACTGGGGCCTTTCGGGAGGCAGAGCGTTAAGAAAAACAGCTACTGCATGCTGGGCTTAATACCTAGGTGATGGGTTGACAGGTGCAGCAAACCACCATGGCACACGTTTACCTTAGAAACAAACCTGCACATCCTGCACATATACCCCAGAACTTAGAAACGAAACGAAACAAAAGAAAACGAAAAAGCAATAGCAAAACGCTAAAGGCAAACTAAAGTTTCAAACTCAGAACGTGACAGACCAATGTTTGGTTCAAATCATGGTTCTCAACCCAGGTGCCATAAGGCCAGGATAAAGAATTTGATTACATATTGTAAATAAGACATGCAGCAAATGACCAGAAAGATTATTCTCAACATATGTGTGTCTTCTAATTCAATGGTGACGCTATCTACCGGGACATAGCTTTAGATTCCAAAGGGCCGAGTCCCGCCAGACAGGCCTCCCACACTAATAACAATGGGAAGCCCCACGTTGTTTTACCTGTGCTTCTCAGCAACTGGCTATAAATCAGGTTGCCACCACTCCCAGATTTAGTTGCATTCATTGGCTGGAAGAGCTCACAGCACGCAGGCAAACACTTACATTTGCCGTTGTATTTTAGCGGACTTTGCAAAAAGTTCAGAAATAAATGCGGGGCCCGGCATGTGGGGAGGGGTGCACTACCTTCCAGGAAGTGTTATCCACAAGCTCTCTGAACCCAGTCCTTTTGGGTTTTTATGGAGACCTCATTCTATAGGCATGACGGGTTAAACCATAGGCTATTGGTGATCAACTCCACCTGAGGCTCTCAACCCTCCCTGGAAATTGGGGTTGAGGCTTTGCCATTCTCAGTCTGACTAAAAGAATTTACCCAAACGGAATTTTAAAACAGATGAGCATAACTGGAATCTTAATTAGATGATTGGATTATCTGGAGCCACACCTTGATATTCCTAACCCGAGCACCCTCATCCAACGAATGCTCCACCCAACTGGCTCCCAAGTCTCTACGTGGTTCCAGAGCAAAAGAATGTTTATACAACGCATATCTCCACCTTTTCTTCAAAGTCTTTTCCCTTACACGGAAAGACTTCTTAAACTGCCATGCATCCGGATCAGGGGGAGGTATTGTTACACCGCAGATCTTTGGATCTCCGGGGTTTGATTGTGGCAACGATGCTGCTGGTGTCAAAACCACAACGTGGGAACCACAGAACCACTAGTTGGTTTTCAGTGTTTCAGTGCATACAATTCCTAATATATCTGGCCAAGAAAACTTGTAAGTTCTTAGATTGTCCCAAAGGTGGCGCATGAAATCAAAGCAGGAGAACAGTTTCCTACGAGGTGTAGCCTGGGAAAGTTGGGGGTGACTGATGGAAAGGAGGAGTGAAGCTCCGCCCTTTCCGCTGCTAGGCTGCGCCCGAGGCTATTTAAACCCACCCTGGCTGGCATGTACTCAGATCTTCGCGGAGCGGATCAGCGGCCGGAGCGGTTGGCGGACTCTGCGTTGACTTGGAGCTCACAGCGTCTTGCGACTTGGAAGCGGATTCAGAGGACAGGACAGAACACTTGGGCAAGTGAATCTCTGTCTGTCTGTCTGTCTGTCTCATTGGTTGGTTGATTTCCATTTTCTTAAGGGGCACATACCTCACACCGCACACACACACACACGCACACACACTCCTTCCTTCTGCGAGTTAGAAAATTAGTAGGGGCCCCTGGGAGCTGCAGGTTTCCTAATCATGTCTGCACCTAAGAACAGTAGGGTCTTGTCCGGCTCTTCTTATGAACGGTCCCCCAGCACGGACTCCCCAAGGTCCATGCGAGCCTCACCCAGCTTCTCCCTCTCCCCTCTCAGAAACTCAGGCTTCAGGGGAAGCTCCTCACCAGGGATCCGGAGCTACCATTCACCATCCCCTAGGGCTTCACCACACTCACCTCTGTCATCACCAGAATCCCACAAGCTCCCATTTCCCTGTCCTCACCGTGATGGGCAATCAATGAAGCCATTGGGCTCTCCCGGGTCCTCCTCTGAGGATTCCTCAGAGTCCCCACGTTCATCAATAATATACCACATGTTCTTACTGCCATCACCCAGCAGCTCACCCCCAGCTCTCGGGGGATCTCCTGTGTCTCCCAGCTACTCTCCAAACAACCCCAGATTTCAGCTGGAGTCAGCCCCCCACACCCGGGAATCACCTACAAACTCACGAGCCTCACGGTGCTCCACCCCTGTGTCTTTCATCTCTTCACCCCCAGGCCTCAGGGACTCTCCTGTGGCTCCCAGTTACTCTCCAGCCATCCCCAGGTTCCTGCGGGAGTCAGCCCCATGCACCCAGGAGTCCCCCAGAGACTCACAGGTCTCGGGAGAATATCAGCGGTCCCCCAGCCCTGACTCCTCAAGATTCATGCCTGCCTCACCCAGCTTCTCCCTCTCCCCTCCCAGAAACTCAGACCCAAGGGGCAGCTCCTCACCAGGGATGTGGAAGTACTCTACATCGCCCCGCATGGCTTCACCACTCTCACATCCATCATCAACAGAATTCCACAACTTTAGGTTTCCCTTTCCTAACCAAGCAGGACAGTCACTCATGTCATTGTGTTCTCCCGTGTCCTCCTCTGGAGATTCTTCACAGTCACCTCATTCATCAATAATATACCATATGTTCTTACTGCCATCATCCAGCAGCTCACCCCCAGCCACCCATGACTCTCCTGTCTGTCCCAGCTACTCTCCAACTACGCCCAGATTTCAGCGGGAGTCTCTACCCCACACCCCAGAAACACCTACAAACTCACAGACCTCAGTGAGATCCTCGCCAGTCTCTCTCACGTCTTCACCCCCAGCCCTTACGGACCCTCCAGTCTGTCCCAGCTACTCTCCAACCACGCCCACATTTCAGCGCGGCTCAGTTCCAGGAACCCAGGGATCACCACCAAGCCCACCACTTTCACTGAGTTCCTCCCCAGTCTCTAGCACGTCTTTATCTCCAACCCTCAGGGACTCGCCTGTCTGTCCCAGCTACTCTCCAAACACGCCCACACTTCAGCGGGAGTCCGTTGCAGGCACCCAGAAATCACCACCAAACTCACCAATTTCACTGCGTTACTCCCCAGTCTCCCTCATGTCTTCACCATCCCTCAGGGACTCTCCCGTCTGTCCCAGCTACTCTCCAACCACGCCCACATTTCAGCTGCAGTCAGCTCCAGGCACCCCGGAATCACCACCAAACTCCCCAATTTCACTCAGTTACTCCTCAGTCTCTAGCACGTCTTTATCTCCAACCCTCAGGGACTCTCCTGTGTGTCCCAGCTACTCTCCAACCACGCCCACACTTCAGCGGGAGTCAGTTCCAGGCACCCAGGAAGCACCACCAAACTCACCAATTTCACTCACTTACTCTCCAGTCTCTCTCAGGTCTTCACCAGCCCTCAGGGACTCTCCTGTCTGTCCCAGCTACTCTCCAACCACGCACACATTTCAGCTGGAGTCAGTCCCAGGCACCCCGGAGTCACCACCAAACTCACCAGTTTCACTGAGGTACTCCCCGGTCTCTCTCATGTCTTCACCCCCAGCCCTCAGGGACTCTCCTGTGTGTCCCGGCTACTCTCCAACCATGCCCAGATTTCAGCGGGAGTCAGTTCCAGGCACCCAGGTATCACCACCAAACTCAGCAGTTTCGCTGAGTTACTCCCCAGTCTCTGTCATGTCTTCACCCCCAGCCCCCTGGGACTCTCCTGTCTGTCCCAGCTACTCTCCCACCACGCCCAGATTTCAGCGGGAGTCAGCCTCCCACACTCCGGAATCACCTACAGACTCACAGACTTCACTGAGGTCCTCCCTGGTCTCTCTCAGGTCTTTGCCCTCAGCCCACAGGGACTCCTGTGTCTCTTTCAGCTACTCTCAAAACTTCGCTAGATTCCAGCTGGAGTCAGTTCCAGGCACCCACGATACACCACCGAACTCACGAATTTCACTGACTTACTCCCCAGTCTCCCTCATGTTCTCACCCCCAGCCCTCAAGGACTCTTCTGTCTCTCTCAGCTACACTCCGACCATCTCCAGATTTCACCTGGAGTCAGCTTCCCGCACCCAGGAATCACCTACAAACTCACGGACCTTACTGCAACCCTCCCCCATTTCTTTCACCTCTTCACCCCCTGCCTTCAGGGACTCTCCTGGGTCTCCCAGCTTCTCTCCAGCCTTCCCCAGATTTCTGCCACAGTCAGCCCCAGGCACCCAGGACAACCCTAGACACTCACAGGCCTCACGAGACTATCTCCCTATGACCTGTACCTATACAGGGATGGCTCCCACGCATCCCTCAGTGACCCCAAACCCATCTCCACTTACACTCAGACACTCCCAGGGCCTGACAGCTACTCCCCGTTATTGTCCTTCAGTTCGAAGCCCTGGCCAATCTACTAGCCCACATGACGCAGTTACCTGGCCATTTCTCCACGGTTCCCGTGAGGGCCCCACACCCAGCCGCACAAGAGCCCCTCCTGCATTCCGTCCTCACACGCAGGCTTGTCCATCTACTTGCTACTGTCACACTCTTGCCAGCAGAAGAGGCCCCTGTAATGGGCGATATCACCACCCAGTCTATCCTCACCCCACAGCTGTGCAGCGGGACCCTCCTGCTGGCCCACGTGGCTGCCAGAGCCCATGCTGGCACGACGCTCCAGCACGTCGGCGTCCCTGCGGGCCACACTACCGGTGACATGGCTAGCATGACCCTCCTTCCTGGCAGTGACACTGTTGATGTGAACCCCAGTTTCACATCTGTCATTTGTAAATAGGACCATTTTCCCTTTCCGCTCTCCCTTCCATTCACAGGGCTTCTCATTCTCTCTCTTTCTGCCTCCGTTTCAGATATTTACTCACCTTTTTCTCTCTCACTATGTCTGCCGTGGTCTCCATGAGAGTGCGCCACAGAAGATTCCCCCATTAAAAGTCATGAATTGAGTGGCTTTTAGTATACCTATGGTGGTGCACATTCAATTTTAATTCGCAATCCATTGTAGAACGTCTTATCACCCCCGACCAGAGGAAAACCCTGTAGACATTAGTCACTCCTCATTCTGTCTCAAACCCTCTCCCTGACCCTCAGCCCTAGGTAGCAACTACCTAGTGCGATCAATCCCATATGCATAGATTTCCATATTGTGGGCATTTCCTATCAACGGAATTGCACAATAGGTGAGCTGTTATGACTGACACAACACGTAGCACAATATTTTCAAGATTCATCCACATTGTAGGCTTACCCACAGGGGGAAACCATTTTTTGGGGGGTTTTAGTAACACCGGGTGTTTTCTCCTTCCTTTCGTCCTTCTTTCCTTCCTTCCTTCCTTCCTTCCTTCCTACCTTCCTTCTTTCTTTCCTTCCTTCCTTCCTCCCTCCTATTTCTCTCTTACTCCTTCTGCCCTCTCTCTTTCATATGCCTTAGGTGCATCCCACATTCTGCGTTTTTTGGGAGAAATCCTCGACAGGTGCAGGAAAATTGTGTTATTGTAACTATTTACCGCTATCTCTCTTTCACGGCTCTCCATCAGTTGTGAACATCTATTGGTTTATCCCAAGTCACTAAGCATATTTTTATTAGGTACACCTGTTTTTCCTTATACAGCTGTTTCTGGAGTATAGGGTCGCATACTCATAAACCCACTGTAACTCAGAAACGCATCTAATATTCCAATAATCCCATCATAACGTTGAAAAATCATAAATCAAACCACCGTAAGTCACGGTGTGTCCGTGGATATGGGCGTCATCAATTCCATTGTATTCAGTAATGCTGTACACCATTAACAATGGCAGACTGATTGGGAGTGGATATTGATAGCATTATAAAAGTCAGTTATTAGAGGGATACTTCTTTAACCTGACTGAAGAACTGATCTAATGGCTTTAGTACAGTGCATGATTATGTGAGATGTTTTGAGACAGAGTAGTACATTTGTGAATGAAGTTTTTTCACTTAGTAGGAACCATTGTGTGTGGAAAAGTGAGAAAATTGCTTTCTGCTGTAGAGTCTGGCATTCATTGTAGACTTAAGCTTATTTTTCTGTGAGCAAATCTTATTCAATGAAATACTACTCTTTATACTAAAATACAAAAACAGTGGTGATGTGTGGTCATTATGCTCAGCAAACTAATCCAGGGAAAGAAAACCAAACGCCACATTCTCACTTATAATGAGAGCTGAAAAATAAGATCACATGGACACAGGAAGGGGAACAACACTCACTGGGGCCTTTCGGGAGGCAGAGCGTTAAGAAAAACAGCTACTGCATGCTTGGCTTAATACCTTGGTGATGGGTTGACAGGTGCAGCAAAACACCATGGCACACGTTTACCTTAGTAACAAATCTGCACATCCTGCACATATACCCCAGAACTTAGAAACGAAACGAAACAAAAGAAAACGAAAAAGCAATAGCAAAACGCTAAAGGCAAAATAAAGTTTCAAACTCAGAACGTGACAGACCAATGTTTGGTTCAAATCATGGTTCTCAACCCAGGTGCCATAAGGCCAGGATAAAGAATTTGATTACATATTGTAAATAAGACATGCAGCAAATGACCAGAAAGATTATTCTCAACATATGTGTGTCTTCTAATTCAATGGTGACGCTATCTACCGGGACATAGCTTTAGATTCCAAAGGGCCGAGTCCCGCCAGACAGGCCTCCCACACTAATAACAATGGGAAGCCCCACGTTGTTTTACCTGTGCTTCTCAGCAACTGGCTATAAATCAGGTTGCCACCACTCCCAGATTTAGTTGCATTCATTGGCTGGAAGAGCTCACAGCACGCAGGCAAACACGTTTGCCGTTGTATTTTAGCGCACTTTGCAAAAAGTTCAGAAATAAATGCGGGGCCCGGCGTGTGGGGAGGGGTGCACTACCTTCCAGGAAGTGTTATCCACAAGCTCTCTGAACCCAGTCCTTTTGGGTTTTTATGGAGACCTCATTCTATAGGCATGACGGGTTAAACCATAGGCTATTGGTGATCAACTCCACCTGAGGCTCTCAACCCTCCCTGGAAATTGGGGTTGAGGCTTTGCCATTCTCAGTCTGACTAAAAGAATTTACCCAAACGGAATTTTAAAACAGATGAGCATAACTGGAATCTTAATTAGATGATTGGATTATCTGGAGCCACACCTTGATATTCCCAACCCGAGCACCCTCATCCAACGAATGCTCCACCCAACTGGCTCCCAAGTCTCTACGTGGTTCCAGAGCAAAAGAATGTTTATACAACGCATATCTCCACCTTTTCTTCAAAGTCTTTTCCCTTACACGGAAAGACTTCTTAAACTGCCATGCATCCGGATCAGGGGGAGGTATTGTTACACCGCAGATCCGTGGATCTCCGGGGTTTGCTTGTGGCAAGGATGCTGCTGGTGTCAAAACCACAACGTGGGAACCACAGAACCACTAGTTGGTTTTCAGTGTTTCAGTGCATACAATTCCTAATATATCTGGCCAAGAAAACTTGTAAGTTCTTAGATTGTCCCAAAGGTGGCGCATGAAATCAAAGCAGGAGAACAGTTTCCTACGAGGTGTAGCCTGGGAAAGTTGGGGGTGACTGATGGAAAGGAGGAGTGAAGCTCCGCCCTTTCCGCTGCTAGGCTGCGCCCGAGGCTATTTAAACCCACCCTGGCTGGCCTGTACTCAGATCTTCGCGGAGCGGATCAGCGGCCGGAGCGGTTGGCGGACTCTGCGTTGACTTGGAGCTCACAGCGTCTTGCGACTTGGAAGCGGATTCAGAGGACAGGACAGAACACTTGGGCAAGTGAATCTCTGTCTGTCTGTCTGTCTGTCTCATTGGTTGGTTGATTTCCATTTTCTTAAGGGGCACATACCTCACACCGCACACACACACACACGCACACACACTCCTTCCTTCTGCGAGTTAGAAAATTAGTAGGGGCCCCTGGGAGCTGCAGGTTTCCTAATCATGTCTGCACCTAAGAACAGTAGGGTCTTGTCCGGCTCTTCTTATGAACGGTCCCCCAGCACGGACTCCCCAAGGTCCATGCGAGCCTCACCCAGCTTCTCCCTCTCCCCTCTCAGAAACTCAGGCTTCAGGGGAAGCTCCTCACCAGGGATCCGGAGCTACCATTCACCATCCCCTAGGGCTTCACCACACTCACCTCTGTCATCACCAGAATCCCACAAGCTCCCATTTCCCTGTCCTCACCGTGATGGGCAATCAATGAAGCCATTGGGCTCTCCCGTGTCCTCCTCTGAGGATTCCTCAGAGTCCCCACGTTCATCAATAATATACCACATGTTCTTACTGCCATCACCCAGCAGCTCACCCCCAGCTCTCGGGGGATCTCCTGTGTCTCCCAGCTACTCTCCAAACAACCCCAGATTTCAGCTGGAGTCAGCCCCCCACACCCGGGTATCACCTACAAACTCATGAGCCTCACGGTGCTCCACCCCTGTGTCTTTCATCTCTTCACCCCCAGGCCTCAGGGACTCTCCTGTGGCTCCCAGTTACTCTCCAGCCATCCCCAGGTTCCTGCGGGAGTCAGCCCCATGCACCCAGGAGTCCCCCAGAGACTCACAGGTCTCGGGAGAATATGAGCGGCTCCCCAGCCCTGACTCCTCAAGATTCATGCCTGCCTCACCCAGCTTCTCCCTCTCCCCTCCCAGAAACTCAGACCCAAGGGGCAGCTCCTCACCAGGGATGTGGAAGTACTCTACATCACCCCGCAGGGCTTCACCACTCTCACATCCATCATCAACAGAATTCCACAACTTTACGTTTCCCTTTCCTAACCAAGCAGGACAGTCACTCATGTCATTGTGTTCTCCCGTGTCCTCCTCTGGAGATTCTTCACAGTCACCTCATTCATCAATAATATACCATATGTTCTTACTGCCATCATCCAGCAGCTCACCCCCAGCCACCCATGACTCTCCTGTCTGTCCCAGCTACTCTCCAACTACGCCCAGATTTCAGCGGGAGTCTCTACCCCACACCCCAGAAACACCTACAAACTCACAGACCTCAGTGAGATCCTCGCCAGTCTCTCTCACGTCTTCACCCCCAGCCCTTACGGACCCTCCAGTCTGTCCCAGCTACTCTCCAACCACGCCCACATTTCAGCGCGGCTCAGTTCCAGGAACCCAGGGATCACCACCAAGCCCACCACTTTCACTGAGTTCCTCCCCAGTCTCTAGCACGTCTTTATCTCCAACCCTCAGGGACTCGCCTGTCTGTCCCAGCTACTCTCCAAACACGCCCACACTTCAGCGGGAGTCCGTTGCAGGCACCCAGAAATCACCACCAAACTCACCAATTTCACTGCGTTACTCCCCAGTCTCCCTCATGTCTTCACCATCCCTCAGGGACTCTCCCGTCTGTCCCAGCTACTCTCCAACCACGCCCACATTTCAGCTGCAGTCAGCTCCAGGCACCCCGGAATCACCACCAAACTCCCCAATTTCACTCAGTTACTCCTCAGTCTCTAGCACGTCTTTATCTCCAACCCTCAGGGACTCTCCTGTGTGTCCCAGCTACTCTCCAACCACGCCCACACTTCAGCGGGAGTCAGTTCCAGGCACACAGGAAGCACCACCAAACTCACCAATTTCACTCACTTACTCTCCAGTCTCTCTCAGGTCTTCACCAGCCCTCAGGGACTCTCCTGTCTGTCCCAGCTACTCTCCAACCACGCACACATTTCAGCTGGAGTCAGTCCCAGGCACCCCGGAGTCACCACCAAACTCACCAGTTTCACTGAGGTACTCCCCGGTCTCTCTCATGTCTTCACCCCCAGCCCTCAGGGACTCTCCTGTGTGTCCCAGCTACTCTCCAACCATGCCCAGATTTCAGCGGGAGTCAGTTCCAGGCACCCAGGTATCACCACCAAACTCAGCAGTTTCGCTGAGTTACTCCCCAGTCTCTGTCATGTCTTCACCCCCAGCCCCCTGGGACTCTCCTGTCTGTCCCAGCTACTCTCCCACCACGCCCAGATTTCAGCGGGAGTCAGCCTCCCACACTCCGGAATCACCTACAGACTCACAGACTTCACTGAGGTCCTCCCTGGTCTCTCTCAGGTCTTTGCCCTCAGCCCACAGGGACTCCTGTGTCTCTTTCAGCTACTCTCAAAACTTCGCTAGATTCCAGCTGGAGTCAGTTCCAGGCACCCACGATACACCACCGAACTCACGAATTTCACTGACTTACTCCCCAGTCTCCCTCATGTTCTCACCCCCAGCCCTCAAGGACTCTTCTGTCTCTCTCAGCTACACTCCGACCATCTCCAGATTTCACCTGGAGTCAGCTTCCCGCACCCAGGAATCACCTACAAACTCACGGACCTTACTGCAACCCTCCCCCATTTCTTTCACCTCTTCACCCCCTGCCTTCAGGGACTCTCCTGGGTCTCCCAGCTTCTCTCCAGCCTTCCCCAGATTTCTGCCACAGTCAGCCCCAGGCACCCAGGACAACCCTAGACACTCACAGGCCTCACGAGACTATCTCCCTATGACCTGTACCTATACAGGGATGGCTCCCACGCATCCCTCAGTGACCCCAAACCCATCTCCACTTACACTCAGACACTCCCAGGGCCTGACAGCTACTCCCCGTTATTGTCCTTCAGTTCGAAGCCCTGGCCAATCTACTAGCCCACATGACGCAGTTACCTGGCCATTTCTCCACGGTTCCCGTGAGGGCCCCACACCCAGCCGCACAAGAGCCCCTCCTGCATTCCGTCCTCACACGCAGGCTTGTCCATCTACTTGCTACTGTCACACTCTTGCCAGCAGAAGAGGCCCCTGTAATGGGCGATATCACCACCCAGTCTATCCTCACCCCACAGCTGTGCAGCGGGACCCTCCTGCTGGCCCACGTGGCTGCCAGAGCCCATGCTGGCACGACGCTCCAGCACGTCGGCGTCCCTGCGGGCCACACTACCGGTGACATGGCTAGCATGACCCTCCTTCCTGGCAGTGACACTGTTGATGTGAACCCCAGTTTCACATCTGTCATTTGTAAATAGGACCATTTTCCCTTTTCGCTCTCCCTTCCATTCACAGGGCTTCTCATTCTCTCTCTTTCTGCCTCCGTTTCAGATATTTACTCACCTTTTTCTCTCTCACTATGTCTGCCGTGGTCTCCATGAGAGTGCGCCACAGAAGATTCCCCCATTAAAAGTCATGAATTGAGTGGCTTTTAGTATACCTGTGGTGGTGCACATTCAATTTTAATTCGCAATCCATTGTAGAACGTCTTATCACCCCCGACCAGAGAAAAACCCTGTAGACATTAGTCACTCCTCATTCTGTCTCAAACCCTCTCCCTGACCCTCAGCCCTAGGTAGCAACTACCTAGTGCGATCAATCCCATATGCATAGATTTCCATATTGTGGGCATTTCCTATCAACGGAATTGCACAATAGGTGAGCTGTTATGACTGACACAACACGTAGCACAATATTTTCAAGATTCATCCACATTGTAGGCTTACCCACAGGGGGAAACCATTTTTTGGGGGGTTTTAGTAACACCGGGTGTTTTCTCCTTCCTTTCGTCCTTCTTTCCTTCCTTCCTTCCTTCCTTCCTTCCTACCTTCCTTCTTTCTTTCCTTCCTTCCTTCCTTCCTCCTATTTCTCTCTTACTCCTTCTGCCCTCTCTCTTTCATATGCCTTAGGTGCATCCCACATTCTGCGTTTTTTGGGAGAAATCCTCGACAGGTGCAGGAAAATTGTGTTATTGTAACTATTTACCGCTATCTCTCTTTCACGGCTCTCCATCAGTTGTGAACATCTATTGGTTTATCCCAAGTCACTAAGCATATTTTTATTAGGTACACCTGTTTTTCCTTATACAGCTGTTTCTGGAGTATAGGGTCGCATACTCATAAACCCACTGTAACTCAGAAACGCATCTAATATTCCAATAATCCCATCATAACGTTGAAAAATCATAAATCAAACCACCGTAAGTCACGGTGTGTCCGTGGATATGGGCGTCATCAATTCCATTGTATTCAGTAATGCTGTACACCATTAACAATGGCAGACTGATTGGGAGTGGATATTGATAGCATTATAAAAGTCAGTTATTAGAGGGATACTTCTTTAACCTGACTGAAGAACTGATCTAATGGCTTTAGTACAGTGCATGATTATGTGAGATGTTTTGAGACAGAGTAGTACATTTGTGAATGAAGTTTTTTCACTTAGTAGGAACCATTGTGTGTGGAAAAGTGAGAAAATTGCTTTCTGCTGTAGAGTCTGGCATTCATTGTAGACTTAAGCTTATTTTTCTGTGAGCAAATCTTATTCAATAAAATACTACTCTTTATACTAGAAAACAAAAACAGTGGTGATGTGTGGTCATTATGCTCAGCAAACTAATCCAGGGAAAGAAAACCAAACGCCACATTCTCACTTATAATGAGAGCTGAAAAATGAGATCACATGGACACAGGAAGGGGAACAACACTCACTGGGGCCTTTCGGGAGGCAGAGCGTTAAGAAAAACAGCTACTGCATGCTGGGCTTAATACCTAGGTGATGGGTTGACAGGTGCAGCAAACCACCATGGCACACGTTTACCTTAGAAACAAACCTGCACATCCTGCACATATACCCCAGAACTTAGAAACGAAACGAAACAAAAGAAAACGAAAAAGCAATAGCAAAACGCTAAAGGCAAACTAAAGTTTCAAACTCAGAACGTGACAGACCAATGTTTGGTTCAAATCATGGTTCTCAACCCAGGTGCCATAAGGCCAGGATAAAGAATTTGATTACATATTGTAAATAAGACATGCAGCAAATGACCAGAAAGATTATTCTCAACATATGTGTGTCTTCTAATTCAATGGTGACGCTATCTACCGGGACATAGCTTTAGATTCCAAAGGGCCGAGTCCCGCCAGACAGGCCTCCCACACTAATAACAATGGGAAGCCCCACGTTGTTTTACCTGTGCTTCTCAGCAACTGGCTATAAATCAGGTTGCCACCACTCCCAGATTTAGTTGCATTCATTGGCTGGAAGAGCTCACAGCACGCAGGCAAACACTTACATTTCCCGTTGTATTTTAGCGGACTTTGCAAAAAGTTCAGAAATAAATGCGGGGCCCGGCGTGTGGGGAGGGGTGCACTACCTTCCAGGAAGTGTTATCCACAAGCTCTCTGAACCCAGTCCTTTTGGGTTTTTATGGAAACCTCATTCTATAGGCATGACGGGTTAAACCATAGGCTATTGGTGATCAACTCCACCTGAGGCTCTCAACCCTCCCTGGAAATTGGGGTTGAGGCTTTGCCATTCTCAGTCTGACTAAAAGAATTTACCCAAACGGAATTTTAAAACAGATGAGCATAACTGGAATCTTAATTAGATGATTGGATTATCTGGAGCCACACCTTGATATTCCTAACCCGAGCACCCTCCTCCAACGAATGCTCCACCCAACTGGCTCCCAAGTCTCTACGTGGTTCCAGAGCAAAAGAATGTTTATACAACGCATATCTCCACCTTTTCTTCAAAGTCTTTTCCCTTACACGGAAAGACTTCTTAAACTGCCATGCATCCGGATCAGGGGGAGGTATTGTTACACCGCAGATCTGTGGATCTCCGGGGTTTGATTGTGGCAACGATGCTGCTGGTGTCAAAACCACAACGTGGGAACCACAGAACCACTAGTTGGTTTTCAGTGTTTCAGTGCATACAATTCCTAATATATCTGGCCAAGAAAACTTGTAAGTTCTTAGATTGTCCCAAAGGTGGCGCATGAAATCAAAGCAGGAGAACAGTTTCCTACGAGGTGTAGCCTGGGAAAGTTGGGGGTGACTGATGGAAAGGAGGAGTGAAGCTCCGCCCTTTCCGCTGCTAGGCTGCGCCCGAGGCTATTTAAACCCACCCTGGCTGGCCTGTACTCAGATCTTCGCGGAGCGGATCAGCGGCCGGAGCGGTTGGCGGACTCTGCGTTGACTTGGAGCTCACAGCGTCTTGCGACTTGGAAGCGGATTCAGAGGACAGGACAGAACACTTGGGCAAGTGAATCTCTGTCTGTCTGTCTGTCTGTCTCATTGGTTGGTTGATTTCCATTTTCTTAAGGGGCACATACCTCACACCGCACACACACACACACGCACACACACTCCTTCCTTCTGCGAGTTACAAAATTAGTAGGGGCCCCTGGGAGCTGCAGGTTTCCTAATCATGTCTGCACCTAAGAACAGTAGGGTCTTGTCCGGCTCTTCTTATGAACGGTCCCCCAGCACGGACTCCCCAAGGTCCATGCGAGCCTCACCCAGCTTCTCCCTCTCCCCTCTCAGAAACTCAGGCTTCAGGGGAAGCTCCTCACCAGGGATCCGGAGCTACCATTCACCATCCCCTAGGGCTTCACCACACTCACCTCTGTCGTCACCAGAATCCCACAAGCTCCCATTTCCCTGTCCTCACCGTGATGGGCAATCAATGAAGCCATTGGGCTCTCCCGTGTCCTCCTCTGAGGATTCCTCAGAGTCCCCACGTTCATCAATAATATACCACATGTTCTTACTGCCATCACCCAGCAGCTCACCCCCAGCTCTCGGGGGATCTCCTGTGTCTCCCAGCTACTCTCCAAACAACCCCAGATTTCAGCTGGAGTCAGCCCCCCACACCCGGGAATCACCTACAAACTCACGAGCCTCACGGTGCTCCACCCCTGTGTCTTTCATCTCTTCACCCCCAGGCCTCAGGGACTCTCCTGTGGCTCCCAGTTACTCTCCAGCCATCCCCAGGTTCCTGCGGGAGTCAGCCCCATGCACCCAGGAGTCCCCCAGAGACTCACAGGTCTCGGGAGAATATCAGCGGTCCCCCAGACCTGACTCCTCAAGATTCATGCCTGCCTCACCCAGCTTCTCCCTCTCCCCTCCCAGAAACTCAGACCCAAGGGGCAGCTCCTCACCAGGGATGTGGAAGTACTCTACATCACCCCGCAGGGCTTCACCACTCTCACATGCATCATCAACAGAATTCCACAACTTTACGTTTCCCTTTCCTAACCAAGCAGGACAGTCACTCATGTCATTGTGTTCTCCCGTGTCCTCCTCTGGAGATTCTTCACAGTCACCTCATTCATCAATAATATACCATATGTTCTTACCGTCATCATCCAGCAGCTCACCCCCAGCCACCCATGACTCTCCTGTCTGTCCCAGCTACTCTCCAACTACGCCCAGATTTCAGCGGGAGTCTCTACCCCACACCCCAGAAACACCTACAAACTCACAGACCTCAGTGAGATCCTCGCCAGTCTCTCTCACGTCTTCACCCCCAGCCCTTACGGACCCTCCAGTCTGTCCCAGCTACTCTCCAACCACGCCCACATTTCAGCGCGGCTCAGTTCCAGGAACCCAGGGATCACCACCAAGCCCACCACTTTCACTGAGTTCCTCCCCAGTCTCTAGCACGTCTTTATCTCCAACCCTCAGGGACTCGCCTGTCTGTCCCAGCTACTCTCCAAACACGCCCACACTTCAGCGGGAGTCCGTTGCAGGCACCCAGAAATCACCACCAAACTCACCAATTTCACTGCGTTACTCCCCAGTCTCTCTCATGTCTTCACCATCCCTCAGGGACTCTCCCGTCTGTCCCAGCTACTCTCCAACCACGCCCACATTTCAGCTGCAGTCAGTTACAGGCACCCCGGAATCACCACCAAACTCCCCAATTTCACTCAGTTACTCCTCAGTCTCTAGCACGTCTTTATCTCCAACCCTCAGGGACTCTCCTGTGTGTCCCAGCTACTCTCCAACCACGCCCACACTTCAGCGGGAGTCAGTTCCGAGCACCCAGGAAGCACCACCAAACTCACCAATTTCACTCACTTACTCTCCAGTCTCTCTCAGGTCTTCACCAGCCCTCAGGGACTCTCCTGTCTGTCCCAGCTACTCTCCAACCACGCACACATTTCAGCTGGAGTCAGTCCCAGGCACCCCGGAGTCACCACCAAACTCACCAGTTTCACTGAGGTACTCCCCGGTCTCTCTCATGTCTTCACCCCCAGCCCTCAGGGACTCTCCTGTGTGTCCCAGCTACTCTCCAACCATGCCCAGATTTCAGCGGGAGTCAGTTCCAGGCACCCAGGTATCACCACCAAACTCAGCAGTTTCGCTGAGTTACTCCCCAGTCTCTGTCATGTCTTCACCCCCAGCCCCCTGGGACTCTCCTGTCTGTCCCAGCTACTCTCCCACCACGCCCAGATTTCAGCGGGAGTCAGCCTCCCACACTCCGGAATCACCTACAGACTCACAGACTTCACTGAGGTCCTCCCTGGTCTCTCTCAGGTCTTTGCCCTCAGCCCACAGGGACTCCTGTGTCTCTTTCAGCTACTCTCAAAACTTCGCTAGATTCCAGCTGGAGTCAGTTCCAGGCACCCACGATACACCACCGAACTCACGAATTTCACTGACTTACTCCCCAGTCTCCCTCATGTTCTCACCCCCAGCCCTCAAGGACTCTTCTGTCTCTCTCAGCTACACTCCGACCATCTCCAGATTTCACCTGGAGTCAGCTTCCCGCACCCAGGAATCACCTACAAACTCACGGACCTTACTGCAACCCTCCCCCATTTCTTTCACCTCTTCACCCCCTGCCTTCAGGGACTCTCCTGGGTCTCCCAGCTTCTCTCCAGCCTTCCCCAGATTTCTGCCACAGTCAGCCCCAGGCACCCAGGACAACCCTAGACACTCACAGGCCTCACGAGACTATCTCCCTATGACCTGTACCTATACAGGGATGGCTCCCACGCATCCCTCAGTGACCCCAAACCCATCTCCACTTACACTCAGACACTCCCAGGGCCTGACAGCTACTCCCCGTTATTGTCCTTCAGTTCGAAGCCCTGGCCAATCTACTAGCCCACATGACGCAGTTACCTGGCCATTTCTCCACGGTTCCCGTGAGGGCCCCACACCCAGCCGCACAAGAGCCCCTCCTGCATTCCGTCCTCACACGCAGGCTTGTCCATCTACTTGCTACTGTCACACTCTTGCCAGCAGAAGAGGCCCCTGTAATGGGCGATATCACCACCCAGTCTATCCTCACCCCACAGCTGTGCAGCGGGACCCTCCTGCTGGCCCACGTGGCTGCCAGAGCCCATGCTGGCACGACGCTCCAGCACGTCGGCGTCCCTGCGGGCCACACTACCGGTGACATGGCTAGCATGACCCTCCTTCCTGGCAGTGACACTGTTGATGTGAACCCCAGTTTCACATCTGTCATTTGTAAATAGGACCATTTTCCCTTTTCGCTCTCCCTTCCATTCACAGGGCTTCTCATTCTCTCTCTTTCTGCCTCCGTTTCAGATATTTACTCACCTTTTTCTCTCTCACTATGTCTGCCGTGGTCTCCATGAGAGTGCGCCACAGAAGATTCCCCCATTAAAAGTCATGAATTGAGTGGCTTTTAGTATACCTGTGGTGGTGCACATTCAATTTTAATTCGCAATCCATTGTAGAACGTCTTATCACCCCCGACCAGAGAAAAACCCTGTAGACATTAGTCACTCCTCATTCTGTCTCAAACCCTCTCCCTGACCCTCAGCCCTAGGTAGCAACTACCTAGTGCGATCAATCCCATATGCATAGATTTCCATATTGTGGGCATTTCCTATCAACGGAATTGCACAATAGGTGAGCTGTTATGACTGACACAACACGTAGCACAATATTTTCAAGATTCATCCACATTGTAGGCTTACCCACAGGGGGAAACCATTTTTTGGGGGGTTTTAGTAACACCGGGTGTTTTCTCCTTCCTTTCGTCCTTCTTTCCTTCCTTCCTTCCTTCCTTCCTTCCTACCTTCCTTCTTTCTTTCCTTCCTTCCTTCCTTCCTCCTATTTCTCTCTTACTCCTTCTGCCCTCTCTCTTTCATATGCCTTAGGTGCATCCCACATTCTGCGTTTTTTGGGAGAAATCCTCGACAGGTGCAGGAAAATTGTGTTATTGTAACTATTTACCGCTATCTCTCTTTCACGGCTCTCCATCAGTTGTGAACATCTATTGGTTTATCCCAAGTCACTAAGCATATTTTTATTAGGTACACCTGTTTTTCCTTATACAGCTGTTTCTGGAGTATAGGGTCGCATACTCATAAACCCACTGTAACTCAGAAACGCATCTAATATTCCAATAATCCCATCATAACGTTGAAAAATCATAAATCAAACCACCGTAAGTCACGGTGTGTCCGTGGATATGGGCGTCATCAATTCCATTGTATTCAGTAATGCTGTACACCATTAACAATGGCAGACTGATTGGGAGTGGATATTGATAGCATTATAAAAGTCAGTTATTAGAGGGATACTTCTTTAACCTGACTGAAGAACTGATCTAATGGCTTTAGTACAGTGCATGATTATGTGAGATGTTTTGAGACAGAGTAGTACATTTGTGAATGAAGTTTTTTCACTTAGTAGGAACCATTGTGTGTGGAAAAGTGAGAAAATTGCTTTCTGCTGTAGAGTCTGGCATTCATTGTAGACTTAAGCTTATTTTTCTGTGAGCAAATCTTATTCAATAAAATACTACTCTTTATACTAGAAAACAAAAACAGTGGTGATGTGTGGTCATTATGCTCAGCAAACTAATCCAGGGAAAGAAAACCAAACGCCACATTCTCATTTATAATGAGAGCTGAAAAATGAGATCACATGGACACAGGAAGGGGAACAACACTCACTGGGGCCTTTCGGGAGGCAGAGCGTTAAGAAAAACAGCTACTGCATGCTGGGCTTAATACCTAGGTGATGGGTTGACAGGTGCAGCAAACCACCATGGCACACGTTTACCTTAGAAACAAACCTGCACATCCTGCACATATACCCCAGAACTTAGAAACGAAACGAAACAAAAGAAAACGAAAAAGCAATAGCAAAACGCTAAAGGCAAAATAAAGTTTCAAACTCAGAACGTGACAGACCAATGTTTGGTTCAAATCATGGTTCTCAACCCAGGTGCCATAAGGCCAGGATAAAGAATTTGATTACATATTGTAAATAAGACATGCAGCAAATGACCAGAAAGATTATTCTCAACATATGTGTGTCTTCTAATTCAATGGTGACGCTATCTACCGGGACATAGCTTTAGATTCCAAAGGGCCGAGTCCCGCCAGACAGGCCTCCCACACTAATAACAATGGGAAGCCCCACGTTGTTTTACCTGTGCTTCTCAGCAACTGGCTATAAATCAGGTTGCCACCACTCCCAGATTTAGTTGCATTCATTGGCTGGAAGAGCTCACAGCACGCAGGCAAACACTTACATTTCCCGTTGTATTTTAGCGGACTTTGCAAAAAGTTCAGAAATAAATGCGGGGCCCGGCGTGTGGGGAGGGGTGCACTACCTTCCAGGAAGTGTTATCCACAAGCTCTCTGAACCCAGTCCTTTTGGGTTTTTATGGAGACCTCATTCTATAGGCATGACGGGTTAAACCATAGGCTATTGGTGATCAACTCCACCTGAGGCTCTCAACCCTCCCTGGAAATTGGGGTTGAGGCTTTGCCATTCTCAGTCTGACTAAAAGAATTTACCCAAACGGAATTTTAAAACAGATGAGCATAACTGGAATCTTAATTAGATGATTGGATTATCTGGAGCCACACCTTGATATTCCCAACCCGAGCACCCTCATCCAACGAATGCTCCACCCAACTGGCTCCCAAGTCTCTACGTGGTTCCAGAGCAAAAGAATGTTTATACAACGCATATCTCCACCTTTTCTTCAAAGTCTTTTCCCTTCCACGGAAAGACTTCTTAAACTGCCATGCATCCGGATCAGGGGGAGGTATTGTTACACCGCAGATCTGTGGATCTCCGGGGTTTGATTGTGGCAAGGATGCTGCTGGTGTCAAAACCACAACGTGGGAACCACAGAACCACTAGTTGGTTTTCAGTGTTTCAGTGCATACAATTCCTAATATATCTGGCCAAGAAAACTTGTAAGTTCTTAGATTGTCCCAAAGGTGGCGCATGAAATCAAAGCAGGAGAACAGTTTCCTACGAGGTGTAGCCTGGGAAAGTTGGGGGTGACTGATGGAAAGGAGGAGTGAAGCTCCGCCCTTTCCGCTGCTAGGCTGCGCCCGAGGCTATTTAAACCCACCCTGGCTGGCCTGTACTCAGATCTTCGCGGAGCGGATCAGCGGCCGGAGCGGTTGGCGGACTCTGCGTTGACTTGGAGCTCACAGCGTCTTGCGACTTGGAAGCGGATTCAGAGGACAGGACAGAACACTTGGGCAAGTGAATCTCTGTCTGTCTGTCTGTCTGTCTCATTGGTTGGTTGATTTCCATTTTCTTAAGGGGCACATACCTCACACCGCACACACACACACACGCACACACACTCCTTCCTTCTGCGAGTTAGAAAATTAGTAGGGGCCCCTGGGAGCTGCAGGTTTCCTAATCATGTCTGCACCTAAGAACAGTAGGGTCTTGTCCGGCTCTTCTTATGAACGGTCCCCCAGCACGGACTCCCCAAGGTCCATGCGAGCCTCACCCAGCTTCTCCCTCTCCCCTCTCAGAAACTCAGGCTTCAGGGGAAGCTCCTCACCAGGGATCCGGAGCTACCATTCACCATCCCCTAGGGCTTCACCACACTCACCTCTGTCATCACCAGAATCCCACAAGCTCCCATTTCCCTGTCCTCACCGTGATGGGCAATCAATGAAGCCATTGGGCTCTCCCGTGTCCTCCTCTGAGGATTCCTCAGAGTCCCCACGTTCATCAATAATATACCACATGTTCTTACTGCCATCACCCAGCAGCTCACCCCCAGCTCTCGGGGGATCTCCTGTGTCTCCCAGCTACTCTCCAAACAACCCCAGATTTCAGCTGGAGTCAGCCCCCCACACCCGGGTATCACCTACAAACTCATGAGCCTCACGGTGCTCCACCCCTGTGTCTTTCATCTCTTCACCCCCAGGCCTCAGGGACTCTCCTGTGGCTCCCAGTTACTCTCCAGCCATCCCCAGGTTCCTGCGGGAGTCAGCCCCATGCACCCAGGAGTCCCCCAGAGACTCACAGGTCTCGGGAGAATATGAGCGGCTCCCCAGCCCTGACTCCTCAAGATTCATGCCTGCCTCACCCAGCTTCTCCCTCTCCCCTCCCAGAAACTCAGACCCAAGGGGCAGCTCCTCACCAGGGATGTGGAAGTACTCTACATCACCCCGCAGGGCTTCACCACTCTCACATCCATCATCAACAGAATTCCACAACTTTACGTTTCCCTTTCCTAACCAAGCAGGACAGTCACTCATGTCATTGTGTTCTCCCGTGTCCTCCTCTGGAGATTCTTCACAGTCACCTCATTCATCAATAATATACCATATGTTCTTACTGCCATCATCCAGCAGCTCACCCCCAGCCACCCATGACTCTCCTGTCTGTCCCAGCTACTCTCCAACTACGCCCAGATTTCAGCGGGAGTCTCTACCCCACACCCCAGAAACACCTACAAACTCACAGACCTCAGTGAGATCCTCGCCAGTCTCTCTCACGTCTTCACCCCCAGCCCTTACGGACCCTCCAGTCTGTCCCAGCTACTCTCCAACCACGCCCACATTTCAGCGCGGGTCACTTCCAGGAACCCAGGGATCACCACCAAGCCCACCACTTTCACTGAGTTCCTCCCCAGTCTCTAGCACGTCTTTATCTCCAACCCTCAGGGACTCGCCTGTCTGTCCCAGCTACTCTCCAAACACGCCCACACTTCAGCGGGAGTCCGTTGCAGGCACCCAGAAATCACCACCAAACTCACCAATTTCACTGCGTTACTCCCCAGTCTCCCTCATGTCTTCACCATCCCTCAGGGACTCTCCCGTCTGTCCCAGCTACTCTCCAACCACGCCCACATTTCAGCTGCAGTCAGCTCCAGGCACCCCGGAATCACCACCAAACTCCCCAATTTCACTCAGTTACTCCTCAGTCTCTAGCACGTCTTTATCTCCAACCCTCAGGGACTCTCCTGTGTGTCCCAGCTACTCTCCAACCACGCCCACACTTCAGCGGGAGTCAGTTCCAGGCACCCAGGAAGCACCACCAAACTCACCAATTTCACTCACTTACTCTCCAGTCTCTCTCAGGTCTTCACCAGCCCTCAGGGACTCTCCTGTCTGTCCCAGCTACTCTCCAACCACGCACACATTTCAGCTGGAGTCAGTCCCAGGCACCCCGGAGTCACCACCAAACTCACCAGTTTCACTGAGGTACTCCCCGGTCTCTCTCATGTCTTCACCCCCAGCCCTCAGGGACTCTCCTGTGTGTCCCGGCTACTCTCCAACCATGCCCAGATTTCAGCGGGAGTCAGTTCCAGGCACCCAGGTATCACCACCAAACTCAGCAGTTTCGCTGAGTTACTCCCCAGTCTCTGTCATGTCTTCACCCCCAGCCCCCTGGGACTCTCCTGTCTGTCCCAGCTACTCTCCCACCACGCCCAGATTTCAGCGGGAGTCAGCCTCCCACACTCCGGAATCACCTACAGACTCACAGACTTCACTGAGGTCCTCCCTGGTCTCTCTCAGGTCTTTGCCCTCAGCCCACAGGGACTCCTGTGTCTCTTTCAGCTACTCTCAAAACTTCGCTAGATTCCAGCTGGAGTCAGTTCCAGGCACCCACGATACACCACCGAACTCACGAATTTCACTGACTTACTCCCCAGTCTCCCTCATGTTCTCACCCCCAGCCCTCAAGGACTCTTCTGTCTCTCTCAGCTACACTCCGACCATCTCCAGATTTCACCTGGAGTCAGCTTCCCGCACCCAGGAATCACCTACAAACTCACGGACCTTACTGCAACCCTCCCCCATTTCTTTCACCTCTTCACCCCCTGCCTTCAGGGACTCTCCTGGGTCTCCCAGCTTCTCTCCAGCCTTCCCCAGATTTCTGCCACAGTCAGCCCCAGGCACCCAGGACAACCCTAGACACTCACAGGCCTCACGAGACTATCTCCCTATGACCTGTACCTATACAGGGATGGCTCCCACGCATCCCTCAGTGACCCCAAACCCATCTCCACTTACACTCAGACACTCCCAGGGCCTGACAGCTACTCCCCGTTATTGTCCTTCAGTTCGAAGCCCTGGCCAATCTACTAGCCCACATGACGCAGTTACCTGGCCATTTCTCCACGGTTCCCGTGAGGGCCCCACACCCAGCCGCACAAGAGCCCCTCCTGCATTCCGTCCTCACACGCAGGCTTGTCCATCTACTTGCTACTGTCACACTCTTGCCAGCAGAAGAGGCCCCTGTAATGGGCGATATCACCACCCAGTCTATCCTCACCCCACAGCTGTGCAGCGGGACCCTCCTGCTGGCCCACGTGGCTGCCAGAGCCCATGCTGGCACGACGCTCCAGCACGTCGGCGTCCCTGCGGGCCACACTACCGGTGACATGGCTAGCATGACCCTCCTTCCTGGCAGTGACACTGTTGATGTGAACCCCAGTTTCACATCTGTCATTTGTAAATAGGACCATTTTCCCTTTTCGCTCTCCCTTCCATTCACAGGGCTTCTCATTCTCTCTCTTTCTGCCTCCGTTTCAGATATTTACTCACCTTTTTCTCTCTCACTATGTCTGCCGTGGTCTCCATGAGAGTGCGCCACAGAAGATTCCCCCATTAAAAGGCATGAATTGAGTGGCTTTTAGTATACCTGTGGTGGTGCACATTCAATTTTAATTCGCAATCCGTTGTAGAACGTCTTATCACCCCCGACCAGAGAAAAACCCTGTAGACATTAGTCACTCCTCATTCTGTCTCAAACCCTCTCCCTGACCCTCAGCCCTAGGTAGCAACTACCTAGTGCGATCAATCCCATATGCATAGATTTCCATATTGTGGGCATTTCCTATCAACGGAATTGCACAATAGGTGAGCTGTTATGACTGACACAACACGTAGCACAATATTTTCAAGATTCATCCACATTGTAGGCTTACCCACAGGGGGAAACCATTTTTTGGGGGGTTTTAGTAACACCGGGTGTTTTCTCCTTCCTTTCGTCCTTCTTTCCTTCCTTCCTTCCTTCCTTCCTTCCTTCCTTCCTACCTTCCTTCTTTCTTTCCTTCCTTCCTTCCTTCCTCCTATTTCTCTCTTACTCCTTCTGCCCTCTCTCTTTCATATGCCTTAGGTGCATCCCACATTCTGCGTTTTTTGGGAGAAATCCTCGACAGGTGCAGGAAAATTGTGTTATTGTAACTATTTACCGCTATCTCTCTTTCACGGCTCTCCATCAGTTGTGAACATCTATTGGTTTATCCCAAGTCACTAAGCATATTTTTATTAGGTACACCTGTTTTTCCTTATACAGCTGTTTCTGGAGTATAGGGTCGCATACTCATAAACCCACTGTAACTCAGAAACGCATCTAATATTCCAATAATCCCATCATAACGTTGAAAAATCATAAATCAAACCACCGTAAGTCACGGTGTGTCCGTGGATATGGGCGTCATCAATTCCATTGTATTCAGTAATGCTGTACACCATTAACAATGGCAGACTGATTGGGAGTGGATATTGATAGCATTATAAAAGTCAGTTATTAGAGGGATACTTCTTTAACCTGACTGAAGAACTGATCTAATGGCTTTAGTACAGTGCATGATTATGTGAGATGTTTTGAGACAGAGTAGTACATTTGTGAATGAAGTTTTTTCACTTAGTAGGAACCATTGTGTGTGGAAAAGTGAGAAAATTGCTTTCTGCTGTAGAGTCTGGCATTCATTGTAGACTTAAGCTTATTTTTCTGTGAGCAAATCTTATTCAATAAAATACTACTCTTTATACTAGAAAACAAAAACAGTGGTGATGTGTGGTCATTATGCTCAGCAAACTAATCCAGGGAAAGAAAACCAAACGCCACATTCTCATTTATAATGAGAGCTGAAAAATGAGATCACATGGACACAGGAAGGGGAACAACACTCACTGGGGCCTTTCGGGAGGCAGAGCGTTAAGAAAAACAGCTACTGCATGCTGGGCTTAATACCTAGGTGATGGGTTGACAGGTGCAGCAAACCACCATGGCACACGTTTACCTTAGAAACAAACCTGCACATCCTGCACATATACCCCAGAACTTAGAAACGAAACGAAACAAAAGAAAACGAAAAAGCAATAGCAAAACGCTAAAGGCAAAATAAAGTTTCAAACTCAGAACGTGACAGACCAATGTTTGGTTCAAATCATGGTTCTCAACCCAGGTGCCATAAGGCCAGGATAAAGAATTTGATTACATATTGTAAATAAGACATGCAGCAAATGACCAGAAAGATTATTCTCAACATATGTGTGTCTTCTAATTCAATGGTGACGCTATCTACCGGGACATAGCTTTAGATTCCAAAGGGCCGAGTCCCGCCAGACAGGCCTCCCACACTAATAACAATGGGAAGCCCCACGTTGTTTTACCTGTGCTTCTCAGCAACTGGCTATAAATCAGGTTGCCACCACTCCCAGATTTAGTTGCATTCATTGGCTGGAAGAGCTCACAGCACGCAGGCAAACACTTACATTTCCCGTTGTATTTTAGCGGACTTTGCAAAAAGTTCAGAAATAAATGCGGGGCCCGGCGTGTGGGGAGGGGTGCACTACCTTCCAGGAAGTGTTATCCACAAGCTCTCTGAACCCAGTCCTTTTGGGTTTTTATGGAGACCTCATTCTATAGGCATGACGGGTTAAACCATAGGCTATTGGTGATCAACTCCACCTGAGGCTCTCAACCCTCCCTGGAAATTGGGGTTGAGGCTTTGCCATTCTCAGTCTGACTAAAAGAATTTACCCAAACGGAATTTTAAAACAGATGAGCATAACTGGAATCTTAATTAGATGATTGGATTATCTGGAGCCACACCTTGATATTCCCAACCCGAGCACCCTCATCCAACGAATGCTCCACCCAACTGGCTCCCAAGTCTCTACGTGGTTCCAGAGCAAAAGAATGTTTATACAACGCATATCTCCACCTTTTCTTCAAAGTCTTTTCCCTTCCACGGAAAGACTTCTTAAACTGCCATGCATCCGGATCAGGGGGAGGTATTGTTACACCGCAGATCTGTGGATCTCCGGGGTTTGATTGTGGCAAGGATGCTGCTGGTGTCAAAACCACAACGTGGGAACCACAGAACCACTAGTTGGTTTTCAGTGTTTCAGTGCATACAATTCCTAATATATCTGGCCAAGAAAACTTGTAAGTTCTTAGATTGTCCCAAAGGTGGCGCATGAAATCAAAGCAGGAGAACAGTTTCCTACGAGGTGTAGCCTGGGAAAGTTGGGGGTGACTGATGGAAAGGAGGAGTGAAGCTCCGCCCTTTCCGCTGCTAGGCTGCGCCCGAGGCTATTTAAACCCACCCTGGCTGGCCTGTACTCAGATCTTCGCGGAGCGGATCAGCGGCCGGAGCGGTTGGCGGACTCTGCGTTGACTTGGAGCTCACAGCGTCTTGCGACTTGGAAGCGGATTCAGAGGACAGGACAGAACACTTGGGCAAGTGAATCTCTGTCTGTCTGTCTGTCTGTCTCATTGGTTGGTTGATTTCCATTTTCTTAAGGGGCACATACCTCACACCGCACACACACACACACGCACACACACTCCTTCCTTCTGCGAGTTAGAAAATTAGTAGGGGCCCCTGGGAGCTGCAGGTTTCCTAATCATGTCTGCACCTAAGAACAGTAGGGTCTTGTCCGGCTCTTCTTATGAACGGTCCCCCAGCACGGACTCCCCAAGGTCCATGCGAGCCTCACCCAGCTTCTCCCTCTCCCCTCTCAGAAACTCAGGCTTCAGGGGAAGCTCCTCACCAGGGATCCGGAGCTACCATTCACCATCCCCTAGGGCTTCACCACACTCACCTCTGTCATCACCAGAATCCCACAAGCTCCCATTTCCCTGTCCTCACCGTGATGGGCAATCAATGAAGCCATTGGGCTCTCCCGTGTCCTCCTCTGAGGATTCCTCAGAGTCCCCACGTTCATCAATAATATACCACATGTTCTTACTGCCATCACCCAGCAGCTCACCCCCAGCTCTCGGGGGATCTCCTGTGTCTCCCAGCTACTCTCCAAACAACCCCAGATTTCAGCTGGAGTCAGCCCCCCACACCCGGGTATCACCTACAAACTCATGAGCCTCACGGTGCTCCACCCCTGTGTCTTTCATCTCTTCACCCCCAGGCCTCAGGGACTCTCCTGTGGCTCCCAGTTACTCTCCAGCCATCCCCAGGTTCCTGCGGGAGTCAGCCCCATGCACCCAGGAGTCCCCCAGAGACTCACAGGTCTCGGGAGAATATGAGCGGCTCCCCAGCCCTGACTCCTCAAGATTCATGCCTGCCTCACCCAGCTTCTCCCTCTCCCCTCCCAGAAACTCAGACCCAAGGGGCAGCTCCTCACCAGGGATGTGGAAGTACTCTACATCACCCCGCAGGGCTTCACCACTCTCACATCCATCATCAACAGAATTCCACAACTTTACGTTTCCCTTTCCTAACCAAGCAGGACAGTCACTCATGTCATTGTGTTCTCCCGTGTCCTCCTCTGGAGATTCTTCACAGTCACCTCATTCATCAATAATATACCATATGTTCTTACTGCCATCATCCAGCAGCTCACCCCCAGCCACCCATGACTCTCCTGTCTGTCCCAGCTACTCTCCAACTACGCCCAGATTTCAGCGGGAGTCTCTACCCCACACCCCAGAAACACCTACAAACTCACAGACCTCAGTGAGATCCTCGCCAGTCTCTCTCACGTCTTCACCCCCAGCCCTTACGGACCCTCCAGTCTGTCCCAGCTACTCTCCAACCACGCCCACATTTCAGCGCGGCTCAGTTCCAGGAACCCAGGGATCACCACCAAGCCCACCACTTTCACTGAGTTCCTCCCCAGTCTCTAGCACGTCTTTATCTCCAACCCTCAGGGACTCGCCTGTCTGTCCCAGCTACTCTCCAAACACGCCCACACTTCAGCGGGAGTCCGTTGCAGGCACCCAGAAATCACCACCAAACTCACCAATTTCACTGCGTTACTCCCCAGTCTCCCTCATGTCTTCACCATCCCTCAGGGACTCTCCCGTCTGTCCCAGCTACTCTCCAACCACGCCCACATTTCAGCTGCAGTCAGCTCCAGGCACCCCGGAATCACCACCAAACTCCCCAATTTCACTCAGTTACTCCTCAGTCTCTAGCACGTCTTTATCTCCAACCCTCAGGGACTCTCCTGTGTGTCCCAGCTACTCTCCAACCACGCCCACACTTCAGCGGGAGTCAGTTCCAGGCACCCAGGAAGCACCACCAAACTCACCAATTTCACTCACTTACTCTCCAGTCTCTCTCAGGTCTTCACCAGCCCTCAGGGACTCTCCTGTCTGTCCCAGCTACTCTCCAACCACGCACACATTTCAGCTGGAGTCAGTCCCAGGCACCCCGGAGTCACCACCAAACTCACCAGTTTCACTGAGGTACTCCCCGGTCTCTCTCATGTCTTCACCCCCAGCCCTCAGGGACTCTCCTGTGTGTCCCGGCTACTCTCCAACCATGCCCAGATTTCAGCGGGAGTCAGTTCCAGGCACCCAGGTATCACCACCAAACTCAGCAGTTTCGCTGAGTTACTCCCCAGTCTCTGTCATGTCTTCACCCCCAGCCCCCTGGGACTCTCCTGTCTGTCCCAGCTACTCTCCCACCACGCCCAGATTTCAGCGGGAGTCAGCCTCCCACACTCCGGAATCACCTACAGACTCACAGACTTCACTGAGGTCCTCCCTGGTCTCTCTCAGGTCTTTGCCCTCAGCCCACAGGGACTCCTGTGTCTCTTTCAGCTACTCTCAAAACTTCGCTAGATTCCAGCTGGAGTCAGTTCCAGGCACCCACGATACACCACCGAACTCACGAATTTCACTGACTTACTCCCCAGTCTCCCTCATGTTCTCACCCCCAGCCCTCAAGGACTCTTCTGTCTCTCTCAGCTACACTCCGACCATCTCCAGATTTCACCTGGAGTCAGCTTCCCGCACCCAGGAATCACCTACAAACTCACGGACCTTACTGCAACCCTCCCCCATTTCTTTCACCTCTTCACCCCCTGCCTTCAGGGACTCTCCTGGGTCTCCCAGCTTCTCTCCAGCCTTCCCCAGATTTCTGCCACAGTCAGCCCCAGGCACCCAGGACAACCCTAGACACTCACAGGCCTCACGAGACTATCTCCCTATGACCTGTACCTATACAGGGATGGCTCCCACGCATCCCTCAGTGACCCCAAACCCATCTCCACTTACACTCAGACACTCCCAGGGCCTGACAGCTACTCCCCGTTATTGTCCTTCAGTTCGAAGCCCTGGCCAATCTACTAGCCCACATGACGCAGTTACCTGGCCATTTCTCCACGGTTCCCGTGAGGGCCCCACACCCAGCCGCACAAGAGCCCCTCCTGCATTCCGTCCTCACACGCAGGCTTGTCCATCTACTTGCTACTGTCACACTCTTGCCAGCAGAAGAGGCCCCTGTAATGGGCGATATCACCACCCAGTCTATCCTCACCCCACAGCTGTGCAGCGGGACCCTCCTGCTGGCCCACGTGGCTGCCAGAGCCCATGCTGGCACGACGCTCCAGCACGTCGGCGTCCCTGCGGGCCACACTACCGGTGACATGGCTAGCATGACCCTCCTTCCTGGCAGTGACACTGTTGATGTGAACCCCAGTTTCACATCTGTCATTTGTAAATAGGACCATTTTCCCTTTTCGCTCTCCCTTCCATTCACAGGGCTTCTCATTCTCTCTCTTTCTGCCTCCGTTTCAGATATTTACTCACCTTTTTCTCTCTCACTATGTCTGCCGTGGTCTCCATGAGAGTGCGCCACAGAAGATTCCCCCATTAAAAGGCATGAATTGAGTGGCTTTTAGTATACCTGTGGTGGTGCACATTCAATTTTAATTCGCAATCCGTTGTAGAACGTCTTATCACCCCCGACCAGAGAAAAACCCTGTAGACATTAGTCACTCCTCATTCTGTCTCAAACCCTCTCCCTGACCCTCAGCCCTAGGTAGCAACTACCTAGTGCGATCAATCCCATATGCATAGATTTCCATATTGTGGGCATTTCCTATCAACGGAATTGCACAATAGGTGAGCTGTTATGACTGACACAACACGTAGCACAATATTTTCAAGATTCATCCACATTGTAGGCTTACCCACAGGGGGAAACCATTTTTTGGGGGGTTTTAGTAACACCGGGTGTTTTCTCCTTCCTTTCGTCCTTCTTTCCTTCCTTCCTTCCTTCCTTCCTTCCTTCCTTCCTACCTTCCTTCTTTCTTTCCTTCCTTCCTTCCTTCCTCCTATTTCTCTCTTACTCCTTCTGCCCTCTCTCTTTCATATGCCTTAGGTGCATCCCACATTCTGCGTTTTTTGGGAGAAATCCTCGACAGGTGCAGGAAAATTGTGTTATTGTAACTATTTACCGCTATCTCTCTTTCACGGCTCTCCATCAGTTGTGAACATCTATTGGTTTATCCCAAGTCACTAAGCATATTTTTATTAGGTACACCTGTTTTTCCTTATACAGCTGTTTCTGGAGTATAGGGTCGCATACTCATAAACCCACTGTAACTCAGAAACGCATCTAATATTCCAATAATCCCATCATAACGTTGAAAAATCATAAATCAAACCACCGTAAGTCACGGTGTGTCCGTGGATATGGGCGTCATCAATTCCATTGTATTCAGTAATGCTGTACACCATTAACAATGGCAGACTGATTGGGAGTGGATATTGATAGCATTATAAAAGTCAGTTATTAGAGGGATACTTCTTTAACCTGACTGAAGAACTGATCTAATGGCTTTAGTACAGTGCATGATTATGTGAGATGTTTTGAGACAGAGTAGTACATTTGTGAATGAAGTTTTTTCACTTAGTAGGAACCATTGTGTGTGGAAAAGTGAGAAAATTGCTTTCTGCTGTAGAGTCTGGCATTCATTGTAGACTTAAGCTTATTTTTCTGTGAGCAAATCTTATTCAATAAAATACTACTCTTTATACTAGAAAACAAAAACAGTGGTGATGTGTGGTCATTATGCTCAGCAAACTAATCCAGGGAAAGAAAACCAAACGCCACATTCTCACTTATAATGAGAGCTGAAAAATGAGATCACATGGACACAGGAAGGGGAACAACACTCACTGGGGCCTTTCGGGAGGCAGAGCGTTAAGAAAAACAGCTACTGCATGCTGGGCTTAATACCTAGGTGATGGGTTGACAGGTGCAGCAAACCACCATGGCACACGTTTACCTTAGAAACAAACCTGCACATCCTGCACATATACCCCAGAACTTAGAAACGAAACGAAACAAAAGAAAACGAAAAAGCAATAGCAAAACGCTAAAGGCAAAATAAAGTTTCAAACTCAGAACGTGACAGACCAATGTTTGGTTCAAATCATGGTTCTCAACCCAGGTGCCATAAGGCCAGGATAAAGAATTTGATTACATATTGTAAATAAGACATGCAGCAAATGACCAGAAAGATTATTCTCAACATATGTGTGTCTTCTAATTCAATGGTGACGCTATCTACCGGGACATAGCTTTAGATTCCAAAGGGCCGAGTCCCGCCAGACAGGCCTCCCACACTAATAACAATGGGAAGCCCCACGTTGTTTTACCTGTGCTTCTCAGCAACTGGCTATAAATCAGGTTGCCACCACTCCCAGATTTAGTTGCATTCATTGGCTGGAAGAGCTCACAGCACGCAGGCAAACACTTACATTTGCCGTTGTATTTTAGCGGACTTTGCAAAAAGTTCAGAAATAAATGCGGGGCCCGGCGTGTGGGGAGGGGTGCACTACCTTCCAGGAAGTGTTATCCACAAGTTCTCTGAACCCAGTCCTTTTGGGTTTTTATGGAGACCTCATTCTATAGGCATGACGGGTTAAACCATAGGCTATTGGTGATCAACTCCACCTGAGGCTCTCAACCCTCCCTGGAAATTGGGGTTGAGGCTTTGCCATTCTCAGTCTGACTAAAAGAATTTACCCAAACGGAATTTTAAAACAGATGAGCATAACTGGAATCTTAATTAGATGATTGGATTATCTGGAGCCACACCTTGATATTCCTAACCCGAGCACCCTCATCCAACGAATGCTCCACCCAACTGGCTCCCAAGTCTCTACGTGGTTCCAGAGCAAAAGAATGTTTATACAACGCATATCTCCACCTTTTCTTCAAAGTCTTTTCCCTTCCACGGAAAGACTTCTTAAACTGCCATGCATCCGGATCAGGGGGAGGTATTGTTACACCGCAGATCTGTGGATCTCCGGGGTTTGATTGTGGCAACGATGCTGCTGGTGTCAAAACCACAACGTGGGAACCACAGAACCACTAGTTGGTTTTCAGTGTTTCAGTGCATACAATTCCTAATATATCTGGCCAAGAAAACTTGTAAGTTCTTAGATTGTCCCAAAGGTGGCGCATGAAATCAAAGCAGGAGAACAGTTTCCTACGAGGTGTAGCCTGGGAAAGTTGGGGGTGACTGATGGAAAGGAGGAGTGAAGCTCCGCCCTTTCCGCTGCTAGGCTGCGCCCGAGGCTATTTAAACCCACCCTGGCTGGCCTGTACTCAGATCTTCGCGGAGCGGATCAGCGGCCGGAGCGGTTGGCGGACTCTGCGTTGACTTGGAGCTCACAGCGTCTTGCGACTTGGAAGCGGATTCAGAGGACAGGACAGAACACTTGGGCAAGTGAATCTCTGTCTGTCTGTCTGTCTGTCTCATTGGTTGGTTGATTTCCATTTTCTTAAGGGGCACATACCTCACACCGCACACACACACACACGCACACACACTCCTTCCTTCTGCGAGTTAGAAAATTGGTAGGGGCCCCTGGGAGCTGCAGGTTTCCTAATCATGTCTGCACCTAAGAACAGTAGGGTCTTGTCCGGCTCTTCTTATGAACGGTCCCCCAGCACGGACTCCCCAAGGTCCATGCGAGCCTCACCCAGCTTCTCCCTCTCCCCTCTCAGAAACTCAGGCTTCAGGGGAAGCTCCTCACCAGGGATCCGGAGCTACCATTCACCATCCCCTAGGGCTTCACCACACTCACCTCTGTCATCACCAGAATCCCACAAGCTCCCATTTCCCTGTCCTCACCGTGATGGGCAATCAATGAAGCCATTGGGCTCTCCCGTGTCCTCCTCTGAGGATTCCTCAGAGTCCCCACGTTCATCAATAATATACCACATGTTCTTACTGCCATCACCCAGCAGCTCACCCCCAGCTCTCGGGGGATCTCCTGTGTCTCCCAGCTACTCTCCAAACAACCCCAGATTTCAGCTGGAGTCAGCCCCCCACACCCGGGAATCACCTACAAACTCACGAGCCTCACGGTGCTCCACCCCTGTGTCTTTCATCTCTTCACCCCCAGGCCTCAGGGACTCTCCTGTGGCTCCCAGTTACTCTCCAGCCATCCCCAGGTTCCTGCGGGAGTCAGCCCCATGCACCCAGGAGTCCCCCAGAGACTCACAGGTCTCGGGAGAATATCAGCGGCCCCCCAGCCCTGACTCCTCAAGATTCATGCCTGCCTCACCCAGCTTCTCCCTCTCCCCTCCCAGAAACTCAGACCCAAGGGGCAGCTCCTCACCAGGGATGTGGAAGTACTCTACATCACCCCGCAGGGCTTCACCACTCTCACATCCATCATCAACAGAATTCCACAACTTTACGTTTCCCTTTCCTAACCAAGCAGGACAGTCACTCATGTCATTGTGTTCTCCCGTGTCCTCCTCTGGAGATTCTTCACAGTCACCTCATTCATCAATAATATACCATATGTTCTTACTGCCATCATCCAGCAGCTCACCCCCAGCCACCCATGACTCTCCTGTCTGTCCCAGCTACTCTCCAACTACGCCCAGATTTCAGCGGGAGTCTCTACCCCACACCCCAGAAACACCTACAAACTCACAGACCTCAGTGAGATCCTCGCCAGTCTCTCTCACGTCTTCACCCCCAGCCCTTACGGACCCTCCAGTCTGTCCCAGCTACTCTCCAACCACGCCCACATTTCAGCGCGGGTCAGTTCCAGGAACCCAGGGATCACCACCAAGCCCACCACTTTCACTGAGTTCCTCCCCAGTCTCTAGCACGTCTTTATCTCCAACCCTCAGGGACTCGCCTGTCTGTCCCAGCTACTCTCCAAACACGCCCACACTTCAGCGGGAGTCCGTTGCAGGCACCCAGAAATCACCACCAAACTCACCAATTTCACTGCGTTACTCCCCAGTCTCCCTCATGTCTTCACCATCCCTCAGGGACTCTCCCGTCTGTCCCAGCTACTCTCCAACCACGCCCACATTTCAGCTGCAGTCAGCTCCAGGCACCCCGGAATCACCACCAAACTCCCCAATTTCACTCAGTTACTCCTCAGTCTCTAGCACGTCTTTATCTCCAACCCTCAGGGACTCTCCTGTGTGTCCCAGCTACTCTCCAACCACGCCCACACTTCAGCGGGAGTCAGTTCCAGGCACCCAGGAAGCACCACCAAACTCACCAATTTCACTCACTTACTCTCCAGTCTCTCTCAGGTCTTCACCAGCCCTCAGGGACTCTCCTGTCTGTCCCAGCTACTCTCCAACCACGCACACATTTCAGCTGGAGTCAGTCCCAGGCACCCCGGAGTCACCACCAAACTCACCAGTTTCACTGAGGTACTCCCCGGTCTCTCTCATGTCTTCACCCCCAGCCCTCAGGGACTCTCCTGTGTGTCCCGGCTACTCTCCAACCATGCCCAGATTTCAGCGGGAGTCAGTTCCAGGCACCCAGGTATCACCACCAAACTCAGCAGTTTCGCTGAGTTACTCCCCAGTCTCTGTCATGTCTTCACCCCCAGCCCCCTGGGACTCTCCTGTCTGTCCCAGCTACTCTCCCACCACGCCCAGATTTCAGCGGGAGTCAGCCTCCCACACTCCGGAATCACCTACAGACTCACAGACTTCACTGAGGTCCTCCCTGGTCTCTCTCAGGTCTTTGCCCTCAGCCCACAGGGACTCCTGTGTCTCTTTCAGCTACTCTCAAAACTTCGCTAGATTCCAGCTGGAGTCAGTTCCAGGCACCCACGATACACCACCGAACTCACGAATTTCACTGACTTACTCCCCAGTCTCCCTCATGTTCTCACCCCCAGCCCTCAAGGACTCTTCTGTCTCTCTCAGCTACACTCCGACCATCTCCAGATTTCACCTGGAGTCAGCTTCCCGCACCCAGGAATCACCTACAAACTCACGGACCTTACTGCAACCCTCCCCCATTTCTTTCACCTCTTCACCCCCTGCCTTCAGGGACTCTCCTGGGTCTCCCAGCTTCTCTCCAGCCTTCCCCAGATTTCTGCCACAGTCAGCCCCAGGCACCCAGGACAACCCTAGACACTCACAGGCCTCACGAGACTATCTCCCTATGACCTGTACCTATACAGGGATGGCTCCCACGCATCCCTCAGTGACCCCAAACCCATCTCCACTTACACTCAGACACTCCCAGGGCCTGACAGCTACTCCCCGTTATTGTCCTTCAGTTCGAAGCCCTGGCCAATCTACTAGCCCACATGACGCAGTTACCTGGCCATTTCTCCACGGTTCCCGTGAGGGCCCCACACCCAGCCGCACAAGAGCCCCTCCTGCATTCCGTCCTCACACGCAGGCTTGTCCATCTACTTGCTACTGTCACACTCTTGCCAGCAGAAGAGGCCCCTGTAATGGGCGATATCACCACCCAGTCTATCCTCACCCCACAGCTGTGCAGCGGGACCCTCCTGCTGGCCCACGTGGCTGCCAGAGCCCATGCTGGCACGACGCTCCAGCACGTCGGCGTCCCTGCGGGCCACACTACCGGTGACATGGCTAGCATGACCCTCCTTCCTGGCAGTGACACTGTTGATGTGAACCCCAGTTTCACATCTGTCATTTGTAAATAGGACCATTTTCCCTTTTCGCTCTCCCTTCCATTCACAGGGCTTCTCATTCTCTCTCTTTCTGCCTCCGTTTCAGATATTTACTCACCTTTTTCTCTCTCACTATGTCTGCCGTGGTCTCCATGAGAGTGCGCCACAGAAGATTCCCCCATTAAAAGGCATGAATTGAGTGGCTTTTAGTATACCTGTGGTGGTGCACATTCAATTTTAATTCGCAATCCGTTGTAGAACGTCTTATCACCCCCGACCAGAGAAAAACCCTGTAGACATTAGTCACTCCTCATTCTGTCTCAAACCCTCTCCCTGACCCTCAGCCCTAGGTAGCAACTACCTAGTGCGATCAATCCCATATGCATAGATTTCCATATTGTGGGCATTTCCTATCAACGGAATTGCACAATAGGTGAGCTGTTATGACTGACACAACACGTAGCACAATATTTTCAAGATTCATCCACATTGTAGGCTTACCCACAGGGGGAAACCATTTTTTGGGGGGTTTTAGTAACACCGGGTGTTTTCTCCTTCCTTTCGTCCTTCTTTCCTTCCTTCCTTCCTTCCTTCCTTCCTTCCTTCCTTCCTTCCTACCTTCCTTCTTTCTTTCCTTCCTTCCTTCCTTCCTCCTATTTCTCTCTTACTCCTTCTGCCCTCTCTCTTTCATATGCCTTAGGTGCATCCCACATTCTGCGTTTTTTGGGAGAAATCCTCGACAGGTGCAGGAAAATTGTGTTATTGTAACTATTTACCGCTATCTCTCTTTCACGGCTCTCCATCAGTTGTGAACATCTATTGGTTTATCCCAAGTCACTAAGCATATTTTTATTAGGTACACCTGTTTTTCCTTATACAGCTGTTTCTGGAGTATAGGGTCGCATACTCATAAACCCACTGTAACTCAGAAACGCATCTAATATTCCAATAATCCCATCATAACGTTGAAAAATCATAAATCAAACCACCGTAAGTCACGGTGTGTCCGTGGATATGGGCGTCATCAATTCCATTGTATTCAGTAATGCTGTACACCATTAACAATGGCAGACTGATTGGGAGTGGATATTGATAGCATTATAAAAGTCAGTTATTAGAGGGATACTTCTTTAACCTGACTGAAGAACTGATCTAATGGCTTTAGTACAGTGCATGATTATGTGAGATGTTTTGAGACAGAGTAGTACATTTGTGAATGAAGTTTTTTCACTTAGTAGGAACCATTGTGTGTGGAAAAGTGAGAAAATTGCTTTCTGCTGTAGAGTCTGGCATTCATTGTAGACTTAAGCTTATTTTTCTGTGAGCAAATCTTATTCAATAAAATACTACTCTTTATACTAGAAAACAAAAACAGTGGTGATGTGTGGTCATTATGCTCAGCAAACTAATCCAGGGAAAGAAAACCAAACGCCACATTCTCACTTATAATGAGAGCTGAAAAATGAGATCACATGGACACAGGAAGGGGAACAACACTCACTGGGGCCTTTCGGGAGGCAGAGCGTTAAGAAAAACAGCTACTGCATGCTGGGCTTAATACCTAGGTGATGGGTTGACAGGTGCAGCAAACCACCATGGCACACGTTTACCTTAGAAACAAACCTGCACATCCTGCACATATACCCCAGAACTTAGAAACGAAACGAAACAAAAGAAAACGAAAAAGCAATAGCAAAACGCTAAAGGCAAAATAAAGTTTCAAACTCAGAACGTGACAGACCAATGTTTGGTTCAAATCATGGTTCTCAACCCAGGTGCCATAAGGCCAGGATAAAGAATTTGATTACATATTGTAAATAAGACATGCAGCAAATGACCAGAAAGATTATTCTCAACATATGTGTGTCTTCTAATTCAATGGTGACGCTATCTACCGGGACATAGCTTTAGATTCCAAAGGGCCGAGTCCCGCCAGACAGGCCTCCCACACTAATAACAATGGGAAGCCCCACGTTGTTTTACCTGTGCTTCTCAGCAACTGGCTATAAATCAGGTTGCCACCACTCCCAGATTTAGTTGCATTCATTGGCTGGAAGAGCTCACAGCACGCAGGCAAACACTTACGTTTGCCGTTGTATTTTAGCGGACTTTGCAAAAAGTTCAGAAATAAATGCGGGGCCCGGCATGTGGGGAGGGGTGCACTACCTTCCAGGAAGTGTTATCCACAAGCTCTCTGAACCCAGTCCTTTTGGGTTTTTATGGAGACCTCATTCTATAGGCATGACGGGTTAAACCATAGGCTATTGGTGATCAACTCCACCTGAGGCTCTCAACCCTCCCTGGAAATTGGGGTTGAGGCTTTGCCATTCTCAGTCTGACTAAAAGAATTTACCCAAACGGAATTTTAAAACAGATGAGCATAACTGGAATCTTAATTAGATGATTGGATTATCTGGAGCCACACCTTGATATTCCTAACCCGAGCACCCTCATCCAACGAATGCTCCACCCAACTGGCTCCCAAGTCTCTACGTGGTTCCAGAGCAAAAGAATGTTTATACAACGCATATCTCCACCTTTTCTTCAAAGTCTTTTCCCTTCCACGGAAAGACTTCTTAAACTGCCATGCATCCGGATCAGGGGGAGGTATTGTTACACCGCAGATCTGTGGATCTCCGGGGTTTGATTGTGGCAACGATGCTGCCGGTGTCAAAACCACAACGTGGGAACCACAGAACCACTAGTTGGTTTTCAGTGTTTCAGTGCATACAATTCCTAATATATCTGGCCAAGAAAACTTGTAAGTTCTTAGATTGTCCCAAAGGTGGCGCATGAAATCAAAGCCGGAGAACAGTTTCCTACGAGGTGTAGCCTGGGAAAGTTGGGGGTGACTGATGGAAAGGAGGAGTGAAGCTCCGCCCTTTCCGCTGCTAGGCTGCGCCCGAGGCTATTTAAACCCACCCTGGCTGGCCTGTACTCAGATCTTCGCGGAGCGGATCAGCGGCCGGAGCGGTTGGCGGACTCTGCGTTGACTTGGAGCTCACAGCGTCTTGCGACTTGGAAGCGGATTCAGAGGACAGGACAGAACACTTGGGCAAGTGAATCTCTGTCTGTCTGTCTGTCTGTCTGTCTCATTGGTTGGTTGATTTCCATTTTCTTAAGGGGCACATACCTCACACCGCACACACACACACACGCACACACACTCCTTCCTTCTGCGAGTTAGAAAATTAGTAGGGGCCCCTGGGAGCTGCAGGTTTCCTAATCATGTCTGCACCTAAGAACAGTAGGGTCTTGTCCGGCTCTTCTTATGAACGGTCCCCCAGCACGGACTCCCCAAGGTCCATGCGAGCCTCACCCAGCTTCTCCCTCTCCCCTCTCAGAAACTCAGGCTTCAGGGGAAGCTCCTCACCAGGGATCCGGAGCTACCATTCACCATCCCCTAGGGCTTCACCACACTCACCTCTGTCATCACCAGAATCCCACAAGCTCCCATTTCCCTGTCCTCACCGTGATGGGCAATCAATGAAGCCATTGGGCTCTCCCGTGTCCTCCTCTGAGGATTCCTCAGAGTCCCCACGTTCATCAATAATGTACCACATGTTCTTACTGCCATCACCCAGCAGCTCACCCCCAGCTCTCGGGGGATCTCCTGTGTCTCCCAGCTACTCTCCAAACAACCCCAGATTTCAGCTGGAGTCAGCCCCCCACACCCGGGAATCACCTACAAACTCACGAGCCTCACGGTGCTCCACCCCTGTGTCTTTCATCTCTTCACCCCCAGGCCTCAGGGACTCTCCTGTGGCTCCCAGTTACTCTCCAGCCATCCCCAGGTTCCTGCGGGAGTCAGCCCCATGCACCCAGGAGTCCCCCAGAGACTCACAGGTCTCGGGAGAATATCAGCGGTCCCCCAGCCCTGACTCCTCAAGATTCATGCCTGCCTCACCCAGCTTCTCCCTCTCCCCTCCCAGAAACTCAGACCCAAGGGGCAGCTCCTCACCAGGGATGTGGAAGTACTCTACATCACCCCGCAGGGCTTCACCACTCTCACATCCATCATCAACAGAATTCCACAACTTTACGTTTCCCTTTCCTAACCAAGCAGGACAGTCACTCATGTCATTGTGTTCTCCCGTGTCCTCCTCTGGAGATTCTTCACAGTCACCTCATTCATCAATAATATACCATATGTTCTTACTGCCATCATCCAGCAGCTCACCCCCAGCCACCCATGACTCTCCTGTCTGTCCCAGCTACTCTCCAACTACGCCCAGATTTCAGCGGGAGTCTCTACCCCACACCCCAGAAACACCTACAAACTCACAGACCTCAGTGAGATCCTCGCCAGTCTCTCTCACGTCTTCACCCCCAGCCCTTACGGACCCTCCAGTCTGTCCCAGCTACTCTCCAACCACGCCCACATTTCAGCGCGGGTCAGTTCCAGGAACCCAGGGATCACCACCAAGCCCACCACTTTCACTGAGTTCCTCCCCAGTCTCTAGCACGTCTTTATCTCCAACCCTCAGGGACTCGCCTGTCTGTCCCAGCTACTCTCCAAACACGCCCACACTTCAGCGGGAGTCCGTTGCAGGCACCCAGAAATCACCACCAAACTCACCAATTTCACTGCGTTACTCCCCAGTCTCCCTCATGTCTTCACCATCCCTCAGGGACTCTCCCGTCTGTCCCAGCTACTCTCCAACCACGCCCACATTTCAGCTGCAGTCAGCTCCAGGCACCCCGGAATCACCACCAAACTCCCCAATTTCACTCAGTTACTCCTCAGTCTCTAGCACGTCTTTATCTCCAACCCTCAGGGACTCTCCTGTGTGTCCCAGCTACTCTCCAACCACGCCCACACTTCAGCGGGAGTCAGTTCCAGGCACCCAGGAAGCACCACCAAACTCACCAATTTCACTCACTTACTCTCCAGTCTCTCTCAGGTCTTCACCAGCCCTCAGGGACTCTCCTGTCTGTCGCAGCTACTCTCCAACCACGCACACATTTCAGCTGGAGTCAGTCCCAGGCACCCCGGAGTCACCACCAAACTCACCAGTTTCACTGAGGTACTCCCCGGTCTCTCTCATGTCTTCACCCCCAGCCCTCAGGGACTCTCCTGTGTGTCCCAGCTACTCTCCAACCATGCCCAGATTTCAGCGGGAGTCAGTTCCAGGCACCCAGGTATCACCACCAAACTCAGCAGTTTCGCTGAGTTACTCCCCAGTCTCTGTCATGTCTTCACCCCCAGCCCCCTGGGACTCTCCTGTCTGTCCCAGCTACTCTCCCACCACGCCCAGATTTCAGCGGGAGTCAGCCTCCCACACTCCGGAATCACCTACAGACTCACAGACTTCACTGAGGTCCTCCCTGGTCTCTCTCAGGTCTTTGCCCTCAGCCCACAGGGACTCCTGTGTCTCTTTCAGCTACTCTCAAAACTTCGCTAGATTCCAGCTGGAGTCAGTTCCAGGCACCCACGATACACCACCGAACTCACGAATTTCACTGACTTACTCCCCAGTCTCCCTCATGTTCTCACCCCCAGCCCTCAAGGACTCTTCTGTCTCTCTCAGCTACACTCCGACCATCTCCAGATTTCACCTGGAGTCAGCTTCCCGCACCCAGGAATCACCTACAAACTCACGGACCTTACTGCAACCCTCCCCCATTTCTTTCACCTCTTCACCCCCTGCCTTCAGGGACTCTCCTGGGTCTCCCAGCTTCTCTCCAGCCTTCCCCAGATTTCTGCCACAGTCAGCCCCAGGCACCCAGGACAACCCTAGACACTCACAGGCCTCACGAGACTATCTCCCTATGACCTGTACCTATACAGGGATGGCTCCCACGCATCCCTCAGTGACCCCAAACCCATCTCCACTTACACTCAGACACTCCCAGGGCCTGACAGCTACTCCCCGTTATTGTCCTTCAGTTCGAAGCCCTGGCCAATCTACTAGCCCACATGACGCAGTTACCTGGCCATTTCTCCACGGTTCCCGTGAGGGCCCCACACCCAGCCGCACAAGAGCCCCTCCTGCATTCCGTCCTCACACGCAGGCTTGTCCATCTACTTGCTACTGTCACACTCTTGCCAGCAGAAGAGGCCCCTGTAATGGGCGATATCACCACCCAGTCTATCCTCACCCCACAGCTGTGCAGCGGGACCCTCCTGCTGGCCCACGTGGCTGCCAGAGCCCATGCTGGCACGACGCTCCAGCACGTCGGCGTCCCTGCGGGCCACACTACCGGTGACATGGCTAGCATGACCCTCCTTCCTGGCAGTGACACTGTTGATGTGAACCCCAGTTTCACATCTGTCATTTGTAAATAGGACCATTTTCCCTTTCCGCTCTCCCTTCCATTCACAGGGCTTCTCATTCTCTCTCTTTCTGCCTCCGTTTCAGATATTTACTCACCTTTTTCTCTCTCACTACGTCTGCCGTGGTCTCCATGAGAGTGCGCCACAGAAGATTCCCCCATTAAAAGTCATGAATTGAGTGGCTTTTAGTATACCTGTGGTGGTGCACATTCAATTTTAATTCGCAATCCGTTGTAGAACGTCTTATCACCCCCGACCAGAGGAAAACACTGTAGACATTAGTCACTCCTCATTCTGTCTCAAACCCTCTCCCTGACCCTCAGCCCTAGGTAGCAACTACCTAGTGCGATCAATCCCATATGCATAGATTTCCATATTGTGGGCATTTCCTATCAACGGAATTGCACAATAGGTGAGCTGTTATGACTGACACAACACGTAGCACAATATTTTCAAGATTCATCCACATTGTAGGCTTACCCACAGGGGGAAACCATTTTTTGGGGGGTTTTAGTAACACCGGGTGTTTTCTCCTTCCTTTCATCCTTCTTTCCTTCCTTCCTTCCTTCCTTCCTTCCTTCCTTCCTTCCTACCTTCCTTCTTTCTTTCCTTCCTTCCTTCCTTCCTCCTATTTCTCTCTTACTCCTTCTGACCTCTCTCTTTCATATGCCTTAGGTGCATCCCACATTCTGCGTTTTTTGGGAGAAATCCTCGACAGGTGCAGGAAAATTGTGTTATTGTAACTATTTACCGCTATCTCTCTTTCACGGCCCTCCATCAGTTGTGAATATCTATTGGTTTATCCCAAGTCACTAAGCATATTTTTATTAGGTACACCTGTTTTTCCTTATACAGCTGTTTCTGGAGTATAGGGTCGCATACTCATAAACCCACTGCAACACAGAAACGCATCTAATATTCCAATAATCCCATCATAACGTTGAAAAATCATAAATCAAACCACCGTAAGTCACGGTGTGTCCGTGGATATGGGCGTCATCAATTCCATTGTATTCAGTAATGCTGTACACCATTAACAATGGCAGACTGATTGGGAGTGGATATTGATAGCATTATAAAAGTCAGTTATTAGAGGGATACTTCTTTAACCTGACTGAAGAACTGATCTAATGGCTTTAGTACAGTGCATGATTATGTGAGATGTTTTGAGACAGAGTAGTACATTTGTGAATGAAGTTTTTTCACTTAGTAGGAACCATTGTGTGTGGAAAAGTGAGAAAATTGCTTTCTGCTGTAGAGTCTGGCATTCATTGTAGACTTAAGCTTATTTTTCTGTGAGCAAATCTTATTCAATAAAATACTACTCTTTATACTAGAAAACAAAAACAGTGGTGATGTGTGGTCATTATGCTCAGCAAACTAATCCAGGGAAAGAAAACCAAACGCCACATTCTCACTTATAATGAGAGCTGAAAAATGAGATCACATGGACACAGGAAGGGGAACAACACTCACTGGGGCCTTTCGGGAGGCAGAGCGTTAAGAAAAACAGCTACTGCATGCTGGGCTTAATACCTAGGTGATGGGCTGACAGGTGCAGCAAACCACCATGGCACACGTTTACCTTAGAAACAAACCTGCACATCCTGCACATATACCCCAGAACTTAGAAACGAAACGAAACAAAAGAAAACGAAAAAGCAATAGCAAAACGCTAAAGGCAAACTAAAGTTTCAAACTCAGAACGTGACAGACCAATGTTTGGTTCAAATCATGGTTCTCAACCCAGGTGCCATAAGGCCAGGATAAAGAATTTGATTACATATTGTAAATAAGACATGCAGCAAATGACCAGAAAGATTATTCTCAACATATGTGTGTCTTCTAATTCAATGGTGACGCTATCTACCGGGACATAGCTTTAGATTCCAAAGGGCCGAGTCCCGCCAGACAGGCCTCCCACACTAATAACAATGGGAAGCCCCACGTTGTTTTACCTGTGCTTCTCAGCAACTGGCTATAAATCAGGTTGCCACCACTCCCAGATTTAGTTGCATTCATTGGCTGGAAGAGCTCACAGCACGCAGGCAAACACTTACGTTTGCCGTTGTATTTTAGCGGACTTTGCAAAAAGTTCAGAAATAAATGCGGGGCCCGGCGTGTGGGGAGGGGTGCACTACCTTCCAGGAAGTGTTATCCACAAGCTCTCTGAACCCAGTCCTTTTGGGTTTTTATGGAGACCTCATTCTATAGGCATGACGGGTTAAACCATAGGCTATTGGTGATCAACTCCACCTGAGGCTCTCAACCCTCCCTGGAAATTGGGGTTGAGGCTTTGCCATTCTCAGTCTGACTAAAAGAATTTACCCAAACGGAATTTTAAAACAGATGAGCATAACTGGAATCTTAATTAGATGATTGGATTATCTGGAGCCACACCTTGATATTCCTAACCCGAGCACCCTCATCCAACGAATGCTCCACCCAACTGGCTCCCAAGTCTCTACGTGGTTCCAGAGCAAAAGAATGTTTATACAACGCATATCTCCACCTTTTCTTCAAAGTCTTTTCCCTTCCACGGAAAGACTTCTTAAACTGCCATGCATCCGGATCAGGGGGAGGTATTGTTACACCGCAGATCTGTGGATCTCCGGTGTTTGATTGTGGCAACGATGCTGCCGGTGTCAAAACCACAACGTGGGAACCACAGAACCACTAGTTGGTTTTCAGTGTTTCAGTGCATACAATTCCTAATATATCTGGCCAAGAAAACTTGTAAGTTCTTAGATTGTCCCAAAGGTGGCGCATGAAATCAAAGCAGGAGAACAGTTTCCTACGAGGTGTAGCCTGGGAAAGTTGGGGGTGACTGATGGAAAGGAGGAGTGAAGCTCCGCCCTTTCCGCTGCTAGACTGCGCCCGAGGCTATTTAAACCCACCCTGCCTGGCCTGTACTCAGATCTTCGCGGAGCGGATCAGCGGCCGGAGCGGTTGGCAGACTCTGCGTTGACTTGGAGCTCACAGCGTCTTGCGACTTGGAAGCGGATTCAGAGGACAGGACAGAACACTTGGGCAAGTGAATCTCTGTCTGTCTGTCTGTCTGTCTCATTGGTTGGTTGATTTCCATTTTCTTAAGGGGCACATACCTCACACCGCACACACACACACACGCACACACACTCCTTCCTTCTGCGAGTTAGAAAATTAGTAGGGGCCCCTGGGAGCTGCAGGTTTCCTAATCATGTCTGCACCTAAGAACAGTAGGGTCTTGTCCGGCTCTTCTTATGAACGGTCCCCCAGCACGGACTCCCCAAGGTCCATGCGAGCCTCACCCAGCTTCTCCCTCTCCCCTCTCAGAAACTCAGGCTTCAGGGGAAGCTCCTCACCAGGGATCCGGAGCTACCATTCACCATCCCCTAGGGCTTCACCACACTCACCTCTGTCATCACCAGAATCCCACAAGCTCCCATTTCCCTGTCCTCACCGTGATGGGCAATCAATGAAGCCATTGGGCTCTCCCGTGTCCTCCTCTGAGGATTCCTCAGAGTCCCCACGTTCATCAATAATATACCACATGTTCTTACTGCCATCACCCAGCAGCTCACCCCCAGCTCTCGGGGGATCTCCTGTGTCTCCCAGCTACTCTGCAAACAACCCCAGATTTCAGCTGGAGTCAGCCCCCCACACCCAGGAATCACCTACAAACTCACGAGCCTCACGGTGCTCCACCCCTGTGTCTTTCATCTCTTCACCCCCAGGCCTCAGGGACTCTCCTGTGGCTCCCAGTTACTCTCCAGCCATCCCCAGGTTCCTGCGGGAGTCAGCCCCATGCACCCAGGAGTCCCCCAGAGACTCACAGGTCTCGGGAGAATATCAGCGGTCCCCCAGCCCTGACTCCTCAAGATTCATGCCTGCCTCACCCAGCTTCTCCCTCTCCCCTCCCAGAAACTCAGACCCAAGGGGCAGCTCCTCACCAGGGATGTGGAAGTACTCTACATCACCCCGCAGGGCTTCACCACTCTCACATCCATCATCAACAGAATTCCACAACTTTACGTTTCCCTTTCCTAACCAAGCAGGACAGTCACTCATGTCATTGTGTTCTCCCGTGTCCTCCTCTGGAGATTCTTCACAGTCACCTCATTCATCAATAATATACCATATGTTCTTACCGCCATCAACCAGCAGCTCACCCCCAGCCACCCATGACTCTCCTGTCTGTCCCAGCTACTCTCCAACTACGCCCAGATTTCAGCGGGAGTCTCTACCCCACACCCCAGAAACACCTACAAACTCACAGACCTCAGTGAGATCCTCGCCAGTCTCTCTCACGTCTTCACCCCCAGCCCTTACGGACCCTCCAGTCTGTCCCAGCTACTCTCCAACCACGCCCACATTTCAGCGCGGCTCAGTTCCAGGAACCCAGGGATCACCACCAAGCCCACCACTTTCACTGAGTTCCTCCCCAGTCTCTAGCACGTCTTTATCTCCAACCCTCAGGGACTCGCCTGTCTGTCCCAGCTACTCTCCAAACACGCCCACACTTCAGCGGGAGTCCGTTGCAGGCACCCAGAAATCACCACCAAACTCACCAATTTCACTGCGTTACTCCCCAGTCTCCCTCATGTCTTCACCATCCCTCAGGGACTCTCCCGTCTGTCCCAGCTACTCTCCAACCACGCCCACATTTCAGCTGCAGTCAGCTCCAGGCACCCCGGAATCACCACCAAACTCCCCAATTTCACTCAGTTACTCCTCAGTCTCTAGCACGTCTTTATCTCCAACCCTCAGGGACTCTCCTGTGTGTCCCAGCTACTCTCCAACCACGCCCACACTTCAGCGGGAGTCAGTTCCAGGCACCCAGGAAGCACCACCAAACTCACCAATTTCACTCACTTACTCTCCAGTCTCTCTCAGGTCTTCACCAGCCCTCAGGGACTCTCCTGTCTGTCCCAGCTACTCTCCAACCACGCACACATTTCAGCTGGAGTCAGTCCCAGGCACCCCGGAGTCACCACCAAACTCACCAGTTTCACTGAGGTACTCCCCGGTCTCTCTCATGTCTTCACCCCCAGCCCTCAGGGACTCTCCTGTGTGTCCCGGCTACTCTCCAACCATGCCCAGATTTCAGCGGGAGTCAGTTCCAGGCACCCAGGTATCACCACCAAACTCAGCAGTTTCGCTGAGTTACTCCCCAGTCTCTGTCATGTCTTCACCCCCAGCCCCCTGGGACTCTCCTGTCTGTCCCAGCTACTCTCCCACCACGCCCAGATTTCAGCGGGAGTCAGCCTCCCACACTCCGGAATCACCTACAGACTCACAGACTTCACTGAGGTCCTCCCTGGTCTCTCTCAGGTCTTTGCCCTCAGCCCACAGGGACTCCTGTGTCTCTTTCAGCTACTCTCAAAACTTCGCTAGATTCCAGCTGGAGTCAGTTCCAGGCACCCACGATACACCACCGAACTCACGAATTTCACTGACTTACTCCCCAGTCTCCCTCATGTTCTCACCCCCAGCCCTCAAGGACTCTTCTGTCTCTCTCAGCTACACTCCGACCATCTCCAGATTTCACCTGGAGTCAGCTTCCCGCACCCAGGAATCACCTACAAACTCACGGACCTTACTGCAACCCTCCCCCATTTCTTTCACCTCTTCACCCCCTGCCTTCAGGGACTCTCCTGGGTCTCCCAGCTTCTCTCCAGCCTTCCCCAGATTTCTGCCACAGTCAGCCCCAGGCACCCAGGACAACCCTAGACACTCACAGGCCTCACGAGACTATCTCCCTATGACCTGTACCTATACAGGGATGGCTCCCACGCATCCCTCAGTGACCCCAAACCCATCTCCACTTACACTCAGACACTCCCAGGGCCTGACAGCTACTCCCCGTTATTGTCCTTCAGTTCGAAGCCCTGGCCAATCTACTAGCCCACATGACGCAGTTACCTGGCCATTTCTCCACGGTTCCCGTGAGGGCCCCACACCCAGCCGCACAAGAGCCCCTCCTGCATTCCGTCCTCACACGCAGGCCTGTCCATCTACTTGCTACTGTCACACTCTTGCCAGCAGAAGAGGCCCCTGTAATGGGCGATATCACCACCCAGTCTATCCTCACCCCACAGCTGTGCAGCGGGACCCTCCTGCTGGCCCACGTGGCTGCCAGAGCCCATGCTGGCACGACGCTCCAGCACGTCGGCGTCCCTGCGGGCCACACTACCGGTGACATGGCTAGCATGACCCTCCTTCCTGGCAGTGACACTGTTGATGTGAACCCCAGTTTCACATCTGTCATTTGTAAATAGGACCATTTTCCCTTTTCGCTCTCCCTTCCATTCACAGGCCTTCTCATTCTCTCTCTTTCTGCCTCCGTTTCAGATATTTACTCACCTTTTTCTCTCTCACTATGTCTGCCGTGGTCTCCATGAGAGTGCGCCACAGAAGATTCCCCCATTAAAAGTCATGAATTGAGTGGCTTTTAGTATACCTGTGGTGGTGCACATTCAATTTTAATTCGCAATCCGTTATAGAACGTCTTATCACCCCCGACCAGAGAAAAACCCTGTAGACATTAGTCACTCCTCATTCTGTCTCAAACCCTCTCCCTGACCCTCAGCCCTAGGTAGCAACTACCTAGTGCGATCAATCCCATATGCATAGATTTCCATATTGTGGGCATTTCCTATCAACGGAATTGCACAATAGGTGAGCTGTTATGACTGACACAACACGTAGCACAATATTTTCAAGATTCATCCACATTGTAGGCTTACCCACAGGGGGAAACCATTTTTTGGGGGGTTTTAGTAACACCGGGTGTTTTCTCCTTCCTTTCATCATTCTTTCCTTCCTTCCTTCCTTCCTTCCTTCCTTCCTTCCTTCCTACCTTCCTTCTTTCTTTCCTTCCTTCCTTCCTTCCTCCTATTTCTCTCTTACTCCTTCTGCCCTCTCTCTTTCATATGCCTTAGGTGCATCCCACATTCTGCGTTTTTTGGGAGAAATCCTCGACAGGTGCAGGAAAATTGTGTTATTGTAACTATTTACCGCTATCTCTCTTTCACGGCTCTCCATCAGTTGTGAACATCTATTGGTTTATCCCAAGTCACTAAGCATATTTTTATTAGGTACACCTGTTTTTCCTTATACAGCTGTTTCTGGAGTATAGGGTCGCATACTCATAAACCCACTGTAACTCAGAAACGCATCTAATATTCCAATAATCCCATCATAACGTTGAAAAATCATAAATCAAACCACCGTAAGTCACGGTGTGTCCGTGGATATGGGCATCATCAATTCCATTGTATTCAGTAATGCTGTACACCATTAACAATGGCAGACTGATTGGGAGTTGATATTGATAGCATTATAAAAGTCAGTTATTAGAGGGATACTTCTTTAACCTGACTGAAGAACTGATCTAATGGCTTTAGTACAGTGCATGATTATGTGAGATGTTTTGAGACAGAGTAGTACATTTGTGAATGAAGTTTTTTCACTTAGTAGGAACCATTGTGTGTGGAAAAGTGAGAAAATTGCTTTCTGCTGTAGAGTCTGGCATTCATTGTAGACTTAAGCTTATTTTTCTGTGAGCAAATCTTATTCAATAAAATACTACTCTTTATACTAGAAAACAAAAACAGTGGTGATGTGTGGTCATTATGCTCAGCAAACTAATCCAGGGAAAGAAAACCAAACGCCACATTCTCACTTATAATGAGAGCTGAAAAATGAGATCACATGGACACAGGAAGGGGAACAACACTCACTGGGGCCTTTCGGGAGGCAGAGCGTTAAGAAAAACAGCTACTGCATGCTGGGCTTAATACCTAGGTGATGGGTTGACAGGTGCAGCAAACCACCATGGCACACGTTTACCTTAGTAACAAATCTGCACATCCTGCACATATACCCCAGAACTTAGAAACGAAACGAAACAAAAGAAAACGAAAAAGCAATAGCAAAACGCTAAAGGCAAACTAAAGTTTCAAACTCAGAACGTGACAGACCAATGTTTGGTTCAAATCATGGTTCTCAACCCAGGTGCCATAAGGCCAGGATAAAGAATTTGATTACATATTGTAAATAAGACATGCAGCAAATGACCAGAAAGATTATTCTCAACATATGTGTGTCTTCTAATTCAATGGTGACGCTATCTACCGGGACATAGCTTTAGATTCCAAAGGGCCGAGTCCCGCCAGACAGGCCTCCCACACTAATAACAATGGGAAGCCCCACGTTGTTTTACCTGTGCTTCTCAGCAACTGGCTATAAATCAGGTTGCCACCACTCCCAGATTTAGTTGCATTCATTGGCTGGAAGAGCTCACAGCACGCAGGCAAACACTTACGTTTGCCGTTGTATTTTAGCGGACTTTGCAAAAAGTTCAGAAATAAATGCGGGGCCCGGCGTGTGGGGAGGGGTGCACTACCTTCCAGGAAGTGTTATCCACAAGCTCTCTGAACCCAGTCCTTTTGGGTTTTTATGGAGACCTCATTCTATAGGCATGACGGGTTAAACCATAGGCTATTGGTGATCAACTCCACCTGAGGCTCTCAACCCTCCCTGGAAATTGGGGTTGAGGCTTTGCCATTCTCAGTCTGACTAAAAGAATTTACCCAAACGGAATTTTAAAACAGATGAGCATAACTGGAATCTTAATTAGATGATTGGATTATCTGGAGCCACACCTTGATATTCCCAACCCGAGCACCCTCATCCAACGAATGCTCCACCCAACTGGCTCCCAAGTCTCTACGTGGTTCCAGAGCAAAAGAATGTTTATACAACGCATATCTCCACCTTTTCTTCAAAGTCTTTTCCCTTCCACGGAAAGACTTCTTAAACTGCCATGCATCCGGATCAGGGGGAGGTATTGTTACACCGCAGATCTGTGGATCTCCGGTGTTTGATTGTGGCAACGATGCTGCTGGTGTCAAAACCACAACGTGGGAACCACAGAACCACTAGTTGGTTTTCAGTGTTTCAGTGCATACAATTCCTAATATATCTGGCCAAGAAAACTTGTAAGTTCTTAGATTGTCCCAAAGGTGGCGCATGAAATCAAAGCAGGAGAACAGTTTCCTACGAGGTGTAGCCTGGGAAAGTTGGGGGTGACTGATGGAAAGGAGGAGTGAAGCTCCGCCCTTTCCGCTGCTAGACTGCGCCCGAGGCTATTTAAACCCACCCTGCCTGGCCTGTACTCAGATCTTCGCGGAGCGGATCAGCGGCCGGAGCGGTTGGCAGACTCTGCGTTGACTTGGAGCTCACAGCGTCTTGCGACTTGGAAGCGGATTCAGAGGACAGGACAGAACACTTGGGCAAGTGAATCTCTGTCTGTCTGTCTGTCTGTCTCATTGGTTGGTTGATTTCCATTTTCTTAAGGGGCACATACCTCACACCGCACACACACACACACGCACACACACTCCTTCCTTCTGCGAGTTAGAAAATTAGTAGGGGCCCCTGGGAGCTGCAGGTTTCCTAATCATGTCTGCACCTAAGAACAGTAGGGTCTTGTCCGGCTCTTCTTATGAACGGTCCCCCAGCACGGACTCCCCAAGGTCCATGCGAGCCTCACCCAGCTTCTCCCTCTCCCCTCTCAGAAACTCAGGCTTCAGGGGAAGCTCCTCACCAGGGATCCGGAGCTACCATTCACCATCCCCTAGGGCTTCACCACACTCACCTCTGTCATCACCAGAATCCCACAAGCTCCCATTTCCCTGTCCTCACCGTGATGGGCAATCAATGAAGCCATTGGGCTCTCCCGTGTCCTCCTCTGAGGATTCCTCAGAGTCCCCACGTTCATCAATAATATACCACATGTTCTTACTGCCATCACCCAGCAGCTCACCCCCAGCTCTCGGGGGATCTCCTGTGTCTCCCAGCTACTCTGCAAACAACCCCAGATTTCAGCTGGAGTCAGCCCCCCACACCCGGGAATCACCTACAAACTCACGAGCCTCACGGTGCTCCACCCCTGTGTCTTTCATCTCTTCACCCCCAGGCCTCAGGGACTCTCCTGTGGCTCCCAGTTACTCTCCAGCCATCCCCAGGTTCCTGCGGGAGTCAGCCCCATGCACCCAGGAGTCCCCCAGAGACTCACAGGTCTCGGGAGAATATCAGCGGTCCCCCAGCCCTGACTCCTCAAGATTCATGCCTGCCTCACCCAGCTTCTCCCTCTCCCCTCCCAGAAACTCAGACCCAAGGGGCAGCTCCTCACCAGGGATGTGGAAGTACTCTACATCACCCCGCAGGGCTTCACCACTCTCACATCCATCATCAACAGAATTCCACAACTTTACGTTTCCCTTTCCTAACCAAGCAGGACAGTCACTCATGTCATTGTGTTCTCCCGTGTCCTCCTCTGGAGATTCTTCACAGTCACCTCATTCATCAATAATATACCATATGTTCTTACCGCCATCAACCAGCAGCTCACCCCCAGCCACCCATGACTCTCCTGTCTGTCCCAGCTACTCTCCAACTACGCCCAGATTTCAGCGGGAGTCTCTACCCCACACCCCAGAAACACCTACAAACTCACAGACCTCAGTGAGATCCTCGCCAGTCTCTCTCACGTCTTCACCCCCAGCCCTTACGGACCCTCCAGTCTGTCCCAGCTACTCTCCAACCACGCCCACATTTCAGCGCGGCTCAGTTCCAGGAACCCAGGGATCACCACCAAGCCCACCACTTTCACTGAGTTCCTCCCCAGTCTCTAGCACGTCTTTATCTCCAACCCTCAGGGACTCGCCTGTCTGTCCCAGCTACTCTCCAAACACGCCCACACTTCAGCGGGAGTCCGTTGCAGGCACCCAGAAATCACCACCAAACTCACCAATTTCACTGCGTTACTCCCCAGTCTCCCTCATGTCTTCACCATCCCTCAGGGACTCTCCCGTCTGTCCCAGCTACTCTCCAACCACGCCCACATTTCAGCTGCAGTCAGCTCCAGGCACCCCGGAATCACCACCAAACTCCCCAATTTCACTCAGTTACTCCTCAGTCTCTAGCACGTCTTTATCTCCAACCCTCAGGGACTCTCCTGTGTGTCCCAGCTACTCTCCAACCACGCCCACACTTCAGCGGGAGTCAGTTCCAGGCACACAGGAAGCACCACCAAACTCACCAATTTCACTCACTTACTCTCCAGTCTCTCTCAGGTCTTCACCAGCCCTCAGGGACTCTCCTGTCTGTCCCAGCTACTCTCCAACCACGCACACATTTCAGCTGGAGTCAGTCCCAGGCACCCCGGAGTCACCACCAAACTCACCAGTTTCACTGAGGTACTCCCCGGTCTCTCTCATGTCTTCACCCCCAGCCCTCAGGGACTCTCCTGTGTGTCCCGGCTACTCTCCAACCATGCCCAGATTTCAGCGGGAGTCAGTTCCAGGCACCCAGGTATCACCACAAAACTCAGCAGTTTCGCTGAGTTACTCCCCAGTCTCTCTCATGTCTTCACCCCCAGCCCCCTGGGACTCTCCTGTCTGTCCCAGCTACTCTCCCACCACGCCCAGATTTCAGCGGGAGTCAGCCTCCCACACTCCGGAATCACCTACAGACTCACAGACTTCACTGAGGTCCTCCCTGGTCTCTCTCAGGTCTTTGCCCTCAGCCCACAGGGACTCCTGTGTCTCTTTCAGCTACTCTCAAAACTTCGCTAGATTCCAGCTGGAGTCAGTTCCAGGCACCCACGATACACCACCGAACTCACGAATTTCACTGACTTACTCCCCAGTCTCCCTCATGTTCTCACCCCCAGCCCTCAAGGACTCTTCTGTCTCTCTCAGCTACACTCCGACCATCTCCAGATTTCACCTGGAGTCAGCTTCCCGCACCCAGGAATCACCTACAAACTCACGGACCTTACTGCAACCCTCCCCCATTTCTTTCACCTCTTCACCCCCTGCCTTCAGGGACTCTCCTGGGTCTCCCAGCTTCTCTCCAGCCTTCCCCAGATTTCTGCCACAGTCAGCCCCAGGCACCCAGGACAACCCTAGACACTCACAGGCCTCACGAGACTATCTCCCTATGACCTGTACCTATACAGGGATGGCTCCCACGCATCCCTCAGTGACCCCAAACCCATCTCCACTTACACTCAGACACTCCCAGGGCCTGACAGCTACTCCCCGTTATTGTCCTTCAGTTCGAAGCCCTGGCCAATCTACTAGCCCACATGACGCAGTTACCTGGCCATTTCTCCACGGTTCCCGTGAGGGCCCCACACCCAGCCGCACAAGAGCCCCTCCTGCATTCCGTCCTCACACGCAGGCCTGTCCATCTACTTGCTACTGTCACACTCTTGCCAGCAGAAGAGGCCCCTGTAATGGGCGATATCACCACCCAGTCTATCCTCACCCCACAGCTGTGCAGCGGGACCCTCCTGCTGGCCCACGTGGCTGCCAGAGCCCATGCTGGCACGACGCTCCAGCACGTCGGCGTCCCTGCGGGCCACACTACCGGTGACATGGCTAGCATGACCCTCCTTCCTGGCAGTGACACTGTTGATGTGAACCCCAGTTTCACATCTGTCATTTGTAAATAGGACCATTTTCCCTTTTCGCTCTCCCTTCCATTCACAGGCCTTCTCATTCTCTCTCTTTCTGCCTCCGTTTCAGATATTTACTCACCTTTTTCTCTCTCACTATGTCTGCCGTGGTCTCCATGAGAGTGCGCCACAGAAGATTCCCCCATTAAAAGTCATGAATTGAGTGGCTTTTAGTATACCTGTGGTGGTGCACATTCAATTTTAATTCGCAATCCGTTATAGAACGTCTTATCACCCCCGACCAGAGAAAAACCCTGTAGACATTAGTCACTCCTCATTCTGTCTCAAACCCTCTCCCTGACCCTCAGCCCTAGGTAGCAACTACCTAGTGCGATCAATCCCATATGCATAGATTTCCATATTGTGGGCATTTCCTATCAACGGAATTGCACAATAGGTGAGCTGTTATGACTGACACAACACGTAGCACAATATTTTCAAGATTCATCCACATTGTAGGCTTACCCACAGGGGGAAACCATTTTTTGGGGGGTTTTAGTAACACCGGGTGTTTTCTCCTTCCTTTCATCATTCTTTCCTTCCTTCCTTCCTTCCTTCCTTCCTTCCTTCCTTCCTACCTTCCTTCTTTCTTTCCTTCCTTCCTTCCTTCCTCCTATTTCTCTCTTACTCCTTCTGCCCTCTCTCTTTCATATGCCTTAGGTGCATCCCACATTCTGCGTTTTTTGGGAGAAATCCTCGACAGGTGCAGGAAAATTGTGTTATTGTAACTATTTACCGCTATCTCTCTTTCACGGCTCTCCATCAGTTGTGAACATCTATTGGTTTATCCCAAGTCACTAAGCATATTTTTATTAGGTACACCTGTTTTTCCTTATACAGCTGTTTCTGGAGTATAGGGTCGCATACTCATAAACCCACTGTAACTCAGAAACGCATCTAATATTCCAATAATCCCATCATAACGTTGAAAAATCATAAATCAAACCACCGTAAGTCACGGTGTGTCCGTGGATATGGGCATCATCAATTCCATTGTATTCAGTAATGCTGTACACCATTAACAATGGCAGACTGATTGGGAGTGGATATTGATAGCATTATAAAAGTCAGTTATTAGAGGGATACTTCTTTAACCTGACTGAAGAACTGATCTAATGGCTTTAGTACAGTGCATGATTATGTGAGATGTTTTGAGACAGAGTAGTACATTTGTGAATGAAGTTTTTTCACTTAGTAGGAACCATTGTGTGTGGAAAAGTGAGAAAATTGCTTTCTGCTGTAGAGTCTGGCATTCATTGTAGACTTAAGCTTATTTTTCTGTGAGCAAATCTTATTCAATAAAATACTACTCTTTATACTAGAAAACAAAAACAGTGGTGATGTGTGGTCATTATGCTCAGCAAACTAATCCAGGGAAAGAAAACCAAACGCCACATTCTCACTTATAATGAGAGCTGAAAAATGAGATCACATGGACACAGGAAGGGGAACAACACTCACTGGGGCCTTTCGGGAGGCAGAGCGTTAAGAAAAACAGCTACTGCATGCTGGGCTTAATACCTAGGTGATGGGTTGACAGGTGCAGCAAACCACCATGGCACACGTTTACCTTAGTAACAAATCTGCACATCCTGCACATATACCCCAGAACTTAGAAACGAAACGAAACAAAAGAAAACGAAAAAGCAATAGCAAAACGCTAAAGGCAAACTAAAGTTTCAAACTCAGAACGTGACAGACCAATGTTTGGTTCAAATCATGGTTCTCAACCCAGGTGCCATAAGGCCAGGATAAAGAATTTGATTACATATTGTAAATAAGACATGCAGCAAATGACCAGAAAGATTATTCTCAACATATGTGTGTCTTCTAATTCAATGGTGACGCTATCTACCGGGACATAGCTTTAGATTCCAAAGGGCCGAGTCCCGCCAGACAGGCCTCCCACACTAATAACAATGGGAAGCCCCACGTTGTTTTACCTGTGCTTCTCAGCAACTGGCTATAAATCAGGTTGCCACCACTCCCAGATTTAGTTGCATTCATTGGCTGGAAGAGCTCACAGCACGCAGGCAAACACTTACGTTTGCCGTTGTATTTTAGCGGACTTTGCAAAAAGTTCAGAAATAAATGCGGGGCCCGGCGTGTGGGGAGGGGTGCACTACCTTCCAGGAAGTGTTATCCACAAGCTCTCTGAACCCAGTCCTTTTGGGTTTTTATGGAGACCTCATTCTATAGGCATGACGGGTTAAACCATAGGCTATTGGTGATCAACTCCACCTGAGGCTCTCAACCCTCCCTGGAAATTGGGGTTGAGGCTTTGCCATTCTCAGTCTGACTAAAAGAATTTACCCAAACGGAATTTTAAAACAGATGAGCATAACTGGAATCTTAATTAGATGATTGGATTATCTGGAGCCACACCTTGATATTCCCAACCCGAGCACCCTCATCCAACGAATGCTCCACCCAACTGGCTCCCAAGTCTCTACGTGGTTCCAGAGCAAAAGAATGTTTATACAACGCATATCTCCACCTTTTCTTCAAAGTCTTTTCCCTTCCACGGAAAGACTTCTTAAACTGCCATGCATCCGGATCAGGGGGAGGTATTGTTACACCGCAGATCTGTGGATCTCCGGTGTTTGATTGTGGCAACGATGCTGCTGGTGTCAAAACCACAACGTGGGAACCACAGAACCACTAGTTGGTTTTCAGTGTTTCAGTGCATACAATTCCTAATATATCTGGCCAAGAAAACTTGTAAGTTCTTAGATTGTCCCAAAGGTGGCGCATGAAATCAAAGCAGGAGAACAGTTTCCTACGAGGTGTAGCCTGGGAAAGTTGGGGGTGACTGATGGAAAGGAGGAGTGAAGCTCCGCCCTTTCCGCTGCTAGACTGCGCCCGAGGATATTTAAACCCACCCTGCCTGGCCTGTACTCAGATCTTCGCGGAGCGGATCAGCGGCCGGAGCGGTTGGCAGACTCTGCGTTGACTTGGAGCTCACAGCGTCTTGCGACTTGGAAGCGGATTCAGAGGACAGGACAGAACACTTGGGCAAGTGAATCTCTGTCTGTCTGTCTGTCTGTCTCATTGGTTGGTTGATTTCCATTTTCTTAAGGGGCACATACCTCACACCGCACACACACACACACGCACACACACTCCTTCCTTCTGCGAGTTAGAAAATTAGTAGGGGCCCCTGGGAGCTGCAGGTTTCCTAATCATGTCTGCACCTAAGAACAGTAGGGTCTTGTCCGGCTCTTCTTATGAACGGTCCCCCAGCACGGACTCCCCAAGGTCCATGCGAGCCTCACCCAGCTTCTCCCTCTCCCCTCTCAGAAACTCAGGCTTCAGGGGAAGCTCCTCACCAGGGATCCGGAGCTACCATTCACCATCCCCTAGGGCTTCACCACACTCACCTCTGTCATCACCAGAATCCCACAAGCTCCCATTTCCCTGTCCTCACCGTGATGGGCAATCAATGAAGCCATTGGGCTCTCCCGTGTCCTCCTCTGAGGATTCCTCAGAGTCCCCACGTTCATCAATAATATACCACATGTTCTTACTGCCATCACCCAGCAGCTCACCCCCAGCTCTCGGGGGATCTCCTGTGTCTCCCAGCTACTCTGCAAACAACCCCAGATTTCAGCTGGAGTCAGCCCCCCACACCCGGGAATCACCTACAAACTCACGAGCCTCACGGTGCTCCACCCCTGTGTCTTTCATCTCTTCACCCCCAGGCCTCAGGGACTCTCCTGTGGCTCCCAGTTACTCTCCAGCCATCCCCAGGTTCCTGCGGGAGTCAGCCCCATGCACCCAGGAGTCCCCCAGAGACTCACAGGTCTCGGGAGAATATCAGCGGTCCCCCAGCCTTGACTCCTCAAGATTCATGCCTGCCTCACCCAGCTTCTCCCTCTCCCCTCCCAGAAACTCAGACCCAAGGGGCAGCTCCTCACCAGGGATGTGGAAGTACTCTACATCACCCCGCAGGGCTTCACCACTCTCACATCCATCATCAACAGAATTCCACAACTTTACGTTTCCCTTTCCTAACCAAGCAGGACAGTCACTCATGTCATTGTGTTCTCCCGTGTCCTCCTCTGGAGATTCTTCACAGTCACCTCATTCATCAATAATATACCATATGTTCTTACCGCCATCAACCAGCAGCTCACCCCCAGCCACCCATGACTCTCCTGTCTGTCCCAGCTACTCTCCAACTACGCCCAGATTTCAGCGGGAGTCTCTACCCCACACCCCAGAAACACCTACAAACTCACAGACCTCAGTGAGATCCTCGCCAGTCTCTCTCACGTCTTCACCCCCAGCCCTTACGGACCCTCCAGTCTGTCCCAGCTACTCTCCAACCACGCCCACATTTCAGCGCGGCTCAGTTCCAGGAACCCAGGGATCACCACCAAGCCCACCACTTTCACTGAGTTCCTCCCCAGTCTCTAGCACGTCTTTATCTCCAACCCTCAGGGACTCGCCTGTCTGTCCCAGCTACTCTCCAAACACGCCCACACTTCAGCGGGAGTCCGTTGCAGGCACCCAGAAATCACCACCAAACTCACCAATTTCACTGCGTTACTCCCCAGTCTCCCTCATGTCTTCACCATCCCTCAGGGACTCTCCCGTCTGTCCCAGCTACTCTCCAACCACGCCCACATTTCAGCTGCAGTCAGCTCCAGGCACCCCGGAATCACCACCAAACTCCCCAATTTCACTCAGTTACTCCTCAGTCTCTAGCACGTCTTTATCTCCAACCCTCAGGGACTCTCCTGTGTGTCCCAGCTACTCTCCAACCACGCCCACACTTCAGCGGGAGTCAGTTCCAGGCACACAGGAAGCACCACCAAACTCACCAATTTCACTCACTTACTCTCCAGTCTCTCTCAGGTCTTCACCAGCCCTCAGGGACTCTCCTGTCTGTCCCAGCTACTCTCCAACCACGCACACATTTCAGCTGGAGTCAGTCCCAGGCACCCCGGAGTCACCACCAAACTCACCAGTTTCACTGAGGTACTCCCCGGTCTCTCTCATGTCTTCACCCCCAGCCCTCAGGGACTCTCCTGTGTGTCCCGGCTACTCTCCAACCATGCCCAGATTTCAGCGGGAGTCAGTTCCAGGCACCCAGGTATCACCACCAAACTCAGCAGTTTCGCTGAGTTACTCCCCAGTCTCTGTCATGTCTTCACCCCCAGCCCCCTGGGACTCTCCTGTCTGTCCCAGCTACTCTCCCACCACGCCCAGATTTCAGCGGGAGTCAGCCTCCCACACTCCGGAATCACCTACAGACTCACAGACTTCACTGAGGTCCTCCCTGGTCTCTCTCAGGTCTTTGCCCTCAGCCCACAGGGACTCCTGTGTCTCTTTCAGCTACTCTCAAAACTTCGCTAGATTCCAGCTGGAGTCAGTTCCAGGCACCCACGATACACCACCGAACTCACGAATTTCACTGACTTACTCCCCAGTCTCCCTCATGTTCTCACCCCCAGCCCTCAAGGACTCTTCTGTCTCTCTCAGCTACACTCCGACCATCTCCAGATTTCACCTGGAGTCAGCTTCCCGCACCCAGGAATCACCTACAAACTCACGGACCTTACTGCAACCCTCCCCCATTTCTTTCACCTCTTCACCCCCTGCCTTCAGGGACTCTCCTGGGTCTCCCAGCTTCTCTCCAGCCTTCCCCAGATTTCTGCCACAGTCAGCCCCAGGCACCCAGGACAACCCTAGACACTCACAGGCCTCACGAGACTATCTCCCTATGACCTGTACCTATACAGGGATGGCTCCCACGCATCCCTCAGTGACCCCAAACCCATCTCCACTTACACTCAGACACTCCCAGGGCCTGACAGCTACTCCCCGTTATTGTCCTTCAGTTCGAAGCCCTGGCCAATCTACTAGCCCACATGACGCAGTTACCTGGCCATTTCTCCACGGTTCCCGTGAGGGCCCCACACCCAGCCGCACAAGAGCCCCTCCTGCATTCCGTCCTCACACGCAGGCCTGTCCATCTACTTGCTACTGTCACACTCTTGCCAGCAGAAGAGGCCCCTGTAATGGGCGATATCACCACCCAGTCTATCCTCACCCCACAGCTGTGCAGCGGGACCCTCCTGCTGGCCCACGTGGCTGCCAGAGCCCATGCTGGCACGACGCTCCAGCACGTCGGCGTCCCTGCGGGCCACACTACCGGTGACATGGCTAGCATGACCCTCCTTCCTGGCAGTGACACTGTTGATGTGAACCCCAGTTTCACATCTGTCATTTGTAAATAGGACCATTTTCCCTTTTCGCTCTCCCTTCCATTCACAGGCCTTCTCATTCTCTCTCTTTCTGCCTCCGTTTCAGATATTTACTCACCTTTTTCTCTCTCACTACGTCTGCCGTGGTCTCCATGAGAGTGCGCCACAGAAGATTCCCCCATTAAAAGTCATGAATTGAGTGGCTTTTAGTATACCTGTGGTGGTGCACATTCAATTTTAATTCGCAATCCGTTATAGAACGTCTTATCACCCCCGACCAGAGAAAAACCCTGTAGACATTAGTCACTCCTCATTCTGTCTCAAACCCTCTCCCTGACCCTCAGCCCTAGGTAGCAACTACCTAGTGCGATCAATCCCATATGCATAGATTTCCATATTGTGGGCATTTCCTATCAACGGAATTGCACAATAGGTGAGCTGTTATGACTGACACAACACGTAGCACAATATTTTCAAGATTCATCCACATTGTAGGCTTACCCACAGGGGGAAACCATTTTTTGGGGGGTTTTAGTAACACCGGGTGTTTTCTCCTTCCTTTCATCCTTCTTTCCTTCCTTCCTTCCTTCCTTCCTTCCTTCCTTCCTTCCTTCCTACCTTCCTTCTTTCTTTCCTTCCTTCCTTCCTTCCTCCTATTTCTCTCTTACTCCTTCTGCCCTCTCTCTTTCATATGCCTTAGGTGCATCCCACATTCTGCGTTTTTTGGGAGAAATCCTCGACAGGTGCAGGAAAATTGTGTTATTGTAACTATTTACCGCTATCTCTCTTTCACGGCTCTCCATCAGTTGTGAACATCTATTGGTTTATCCCAAGTCACTAAGCATATTTTTATTAGGTACACCTGTTTTTCCTTATACAGCTGTTTCTGGAGTATAGGGTCGCATACTCATAAACCCACTGTAACTCAGAAACGCATCTAATATTCCAATAATCCCATCATAACGTTGAAAAATCATAAATCAAACCACCGTAAGTCACGGTGTGTCCGTGGATATGGGCATCATCAATTCCATTGTATTCAGTAATGCTGTACACCATTAACAATGGCAGACTGATTGGGAGTGGATATTGATAGCATTATAAAAGTCAGTTATTAGAGGGATACTTCTTTAACCTGACTGAAGAACTGATCTAATGGCTTTAGTACAGTGCATGATTATGTGAGATGTTTTGAGACAGAGTAGTACATTTGTGAATGAAGTTTTTTCACTTAGTAGGAACCATTGTGTGTGGAAAAGTGAGAAAATTGCTTTCTGCTGTAGAGTCTGGCATTCATTGTAGACTTAAGCTTATTTTTCTGTGAGCAAATCTTATTCAATAAAATACTACTCTTTATACTAGAAAACAAAAACAGTGGTGATGTGTGGTCATTATGCTCAGCAAACTAATCCAGGGAAAGAAAACCAAACGCCACATTCTCACTTATAATGAGAGCTGAAAAATGAGATCACATGGACACAGGAAGGGGAACAACACTCACTGGGGCCTTTCGGGAGGCAGAGCGTTAAGAAAAACAGCTACTGCATGCTGGGCTTAATACCTAGGTGATGGGTTGACAGGTGCAGCAAACCACCATGGCACACGTTTACCTTAGAAACAAATCTGCACATCCTGCACATATACCCCAGAACTTAGAAACGAAACGAAACAAAAGAAAACGAAAAAGCAATAGCAAAACGCTAAAGGCAAACTAAAGTTTCAAACTCAGAACGTGACAGACCAATGTTTGGTTCAAATCATGGTTCTCAACCCAGGTGCCATAAGGCCAGGATAAAGAATTTGATTACATATTGTAAATAAGACATGCAGCAAATGACCAGAAAGATTATTCTCAACATATGTGTGTCTTCTAATTCAATGGTGACGCTATCTACCGGGACATAGCTTTAGATTCCAAAGGGCCGAGTCCCGCCAGACAGGCCTCCCACACTAATAACAATGGGAAGCCCCACGTTGTTTTACCTGTGCTTCTCAGCAACTGGCTATAAATCAGGTTGCCACCACTCCCAGATTTAGTTGCATTCATTGGCTGGAAGAGCTCACAGCACGCAGGCAAACACTTACGTTTGCCGTTGTATTTTAGCGGACTTTGCAAAAAGTTCAGAAATAAATGCGGGGCCCGGCGTGTGGGGAGGGGTGCACTACCTTCCAGGAAGTGTTATCCACAAGCTCTCTGAACCCAGTCCTTTTGGGTTTTTATGGAGACCTCATTCTATAGGCATGACGGGTTAAACCATAGGCTATTGGTGATCAACTCCACCTGAGGCTCTCAACCCTCCCTGGAAATTGGGGTTGAGGCTTTGCCATTCTCAGTCTGACTAAAAGAATTTACCCAAACGGAATTTTAAAACAGATGAGCATAACTGGAATCTTAATTAGATGATTGGATTATCTGAAGCCACACCTTGATATTCCCAACCCGAGCACCCTCATCCAACGAATGCTCCACCCAACTGGCTCCCAAGTCTCTACGTGGTTCCAGAGCAAAAGAATGTTTATACAACGCATATCTCCACCTTTTCTTCAAAGTCTTTTCCCTTCCACGGAAAGACTTCTTAAACTGCCATGCATCCGGATCAGGGGGAGGTATTGTTACACCGCAGATCTGTGGATCTCCGGGTTTGATTGTGGCAACGATGCTGCTGGTGTCAAAACCACAACGTGGGAACCACAGAACCACTAGTGGTTTTCAGTGTTTCAGTGCATACAATTCCTAATATATCTGGCCAAGAAAACTTGTAAGTTCTTAGATTGTCCCAAAGGTGGCGCATGAAATCAAAGCAGGAGAACAGTTTCCTACGAGGTGTAGCCTGGGAAAGTTGGGGGTGACTGATGGAAAGGAGGAGTGAAGCTCCGCCCTTTCCGCTGCTAGGCTGCGCCCGTGGCTATTTAAACCCACCCTGGCTGGCCTGTACTCAGATCTTCGCGGAGCGGATTAGCGGCCGGAGCGGTTGGCGGACTCTGCGTTGACTTGGAGCTCACAGCGTCTTGCGACTTGGAAGCGGATTCAGAGGACAGGACAGAACACTTGGGCAAGTGAATCTCTGTCTGTCTGTCTGTCTGTCTCATTGGTTGGTTGATTTCCATTTTCTTAAGGGGCACATACCTCACACCGCACACACACACACACTCCTTCCTTCTGCGAGTTAGAAAATTAGTAGGGGCCCCTGGGAGCTGCAGGTTTCCTAATCATGTCTGCACCTAAGAACAGTAGGGTCTTGTCCGGCTCTTCTTATGAACGGTCCCCCAGCACGGACTCCCCAAGGTCCATGCGAGCCTCACCCAGCTTCTCCCTCTCCCCTCTCAGAAACTCAGGCTTCAGGGGAAGCTCCTCACCAGGGATCCGGAGCTACCATTCACCATCCCCTAGGGCTTCACCACACTCACCTCTGTCATCACCAGAATCCCACAAGCTCCCATTTCCCTGTCCTCACCGTGATGGGCAATCAATGAAGCCATTGGGCTCTCCCGTGTCCTCCTCTGAGGATTCCTCAGAGTCCCCACGTTCATCAATAATATACCACATGTTCTTACTGCCATCACCCAGCAGCTCACCCCCAGCTCTCGGGGGATCTCCTGTGTCTCCCAGCTACTCTCCAAACAACCCCAGATTTCAGCTGGAGTCAGCCCCCCACACCCGGGAATCACCTACAAACTCACGAGCCTCACGGTGCTCCACCCCTGTGTCTTTCATCTCTTCACCCCCAGGCCTCAGGGACTCTCCTGTGGCTCCCAGTTACTCTCCAGCCATCCCCAGGTTCCTGCGGGAGTCAGCCCCATGCACCCAGGAGTCCCCCAGAGACTCACAGGTCTCGGGAGAATATCAGCGGTCCCCCAGCCCTGACTCCTCAAGATTCATGCCTGCCTCACCCAGCTTCTCCCTCTCCCCTCCCAGAAACTCAGACCCAAGGGGCAGCTCCTCACCAGGGATGTGGAAGTACTCTACATCACCCCGCAGGGCTTCACCACTCTCACATCCATCATCAACAGAATTCCACAACTTTACGTTTCCCTTTCCTAACCAAGCAGGACAGTCACTCATGTCATTGTGTTCTCCCGTGTCCTCCTCTGGAGATTCTTCACAGTCACCTCATTCATCAATAATATACCATATGTTCTTACCGCCATCATCCAGCAGCTCACCCCCAGCCACCCATGACTCTCCTGTCTGTCCCAGCTACTCTCCAACTACGCCCAGATTTCAGAGGGAGTCTCTACCCCACACCCCAGAAACACCTACAAACTCACAGACCTCAGTGAGATCCTCGCCAGTCTCTCTCACGTCTTCACCCCCAGCCCTTACGGACCCTCCAGTCTGTCCCAGCTACTCTCCAACCACGCCCACATTTCAGCGCGGCTCAGTTCCAGGAACCCAGGGATCACCACCAAGCCCACCACTTTCACTGAGTTCCTCCCCAGTCTCTAGCACGTCTTTATCTCCAACCCTCAGGGACTCGCCTGTCTGTCCCAGCTAATCTCCAAACACGCCCACACTTCAGCGGGAGTCCGTTGCAGGCACCCAGAAATCACCACCAAACTCACCAATTTCACTGCGTTAATCTCCAGTCTCTCCCATGTCTTCACCATCCCTCAGGGACTCTCCCGTCTGTCCCAGCTACTCTCCAACCACGCCCACCTTTCAGCTGCAGTCAGTTCCAGGCACCCCGGAATCACCACCAAACTCCCCAATTTCACTGAGTTCCTCCCCAGTCTCTAGCACGTCTTTATCTCCAACCCTCAGGGACTCTCCTGTGTGTCCCAGCTACTCTCCAACCACGCCCACACTTCAGCGGGAGTCAGTTCCAGGCACCCAGGAAGCACCACCAAACTCACCAATTTCACTCACTTACTCTCCAGTCTCTCTCATGTCTTCACTAGCCCTCAGGGACTCTCCTGTCTGTCCCAGCTACTCTCCAACCACGCACACATTTCAGCTGGAGTCAGTCCCAGGCACCCCGGAGTCACCACCAAACTCACCAGTTTCACTGAGGTACTCCCCGGTCTCTCTCATGTCTTCACCCCCAGCCCTCAGGGACTCTCCTGTGTGTCCCAGCTACTCTCCAACCATGCCCAGATTTCAGCGGGAGTCAGTTCCAGGCACCCAGGTATCACCACCAAACTCAGCAGTTTCGCTGAGTTACTCCCCAGTCTCTGTCATGTCTTCACCCCCAGCCCCCTGGGACTCTCCTGTCTGTCCCAGCTACTCTCCCACCACGCCCAGATTTCAGCGGGAGTCAGCCTCCCACACTCCGGAATCACCTACAGACTCACAGACTTCACTGAGGTCCTCCCTGGTCTCTCTCAGGTCTTTGCCCTCAGCCCACAGGGACTCCTGTGTCTCTTTCAGCTACTCTCAAAACTTCGCTAGATTCCAGCTGGAGTCAGTTCCAGGCACCCACGATACACCACCGAACTCACGAATTTCACTGACTTACTCCCCAGTCTCCCTCATGTTCTCACCCCCAGCCCTCAAGGACTCTTCTGTCTCTCTCAGCTACACTCCGACCATCTCCAGATTTCACCTGGAGTCAGCTTCCCGCACCCAGGAATCACCTACAAACTCACGGACCTTACTGCATCCCTCCCCCATTTCTTTCACCTCTTCACCCCCTGCCTTCAGGGACTCTCCTGGGTCTCCCAGCTTCTCTCCAGCCTTCCCCAGATTTCTGCCACAGTCAGCCCCAGGCACCCAGGACAACCCTAGACACTCACAGGCCTCACGAGACTATCTCCCTATGACCTGTACCTATACAGGGATGGCTCCCACGCATCCCTCAGTGACCCCAAACCCATCTCCACTTACACTCAGACACTCCCAGGGCCTGACAGCTACTCCCCGTTATTGTCCTTAAGTTCGAAGCCCTGGCCAATCTACTAGCCCACATGACGCAGTTACCTGGCCATTTCTCCACGGTTCCCGTGAGGGCCCCACACCCAGCCGCACAAGAGCCCCTCCTGCATTCCGTCCTCACACGCAGGCTTGTCCATCTACTTGCTACTGTCACACTCTTGCCAGCAGAAGAGGCCCCTGTAATGGCCGATATCACCACCCAGTCTATCCTCACCCCACAGCTGTTCAGCGGGACCCTCCTGCTGGCCCACGTGGCTGCCAGAGCCCATGCTGGCACGACGCTCCAGCACGTCGGCGTCCCTGCGGGCCACACTACCGGTGACATGGCTAGCATGACCCTCCTTCCTGGCAGTGACACTGTTGATGTGAACCCCAGTTTCACATCTGTCATTTGTAAATAGGACCATTTTCCGTTTTCGCTCTCCCTTCCATTCACAGGGCTTCTCATTCTCTCTCTTTCTGCCTCCGTTTCAGATATTTACTCACCTTTTTCTCTCTCACTATGTCTGCCGTGGTCTCCATGAGAGTGCGCCACAGAAGATTCCCCCATTAAAAGTCATGAATTGAGTGGCTTTTAGTATACCTGTGGTGGTGCACATTCAATTTTAATTCGCAATCCGTTGTAGAACGTCTTATCACCCCCGACCAGAGAAAAACCCTGTAGACATTAGTCACTCCTCATTCTGTCTCAAACCCTCTCCCTGACCCTCAGCCCTAGGTAGCAACTACCTAGTGCGATCAATCCCATATGCATAGATTTCCATATTGTGGACATTTCCTATCAACGGAATTGCACAATAGGTGAGCTGTTATGACTGACACAACACGTAGCACAATATTTTCAAGATTCATCCACATTGTAGGCTTACCCACAGGGGGAAACCATTTTTTGGGGGGTTTTAGTAACACCGGGTGTTTTCTCCTTCCTTTCGTCCTTCTTTCCTTCCTTCCTTCCTTCCTTCCTTCCTTCCTTCCTACCTTCCTTCTTTCTTTCCTTCCTTCCTTCCTTCCTCCTATTTCTCTCTTACTCCTTCTGCCCTCTCTCTTTCATACGCCTTAGGTGCATCCCACATTCTGCGTTTTTTGGGAGAAATCCTCGACAGGTGCAGGAAAATTGTGTTATTGTAACTATTTACCGCTATCTCTCTTTCACGGCTCTCCATCAGTTGTGAACATCTATTGGTTTATCCCAAGTCACTAAGCATATTTTTATTAGGTACACCTGTTTTTCCTTATACAGCTGTTTCTGGAGTGTAGGGTCGCATACTCATAAACCCACTGTAACTCAGAAACGCATCTAATATTCCAATAATCCCATCATAACGTTGAAAAATCATAAATCAAACCACCGTAAGTCACGGTGTGTCCGTGGATATGGGCGTCATCAATTCCATTGTATTCAGTAATGCTCTACACCATTAACAATGGCAGACTGATTGGGAGTGGATATTGATAGCATTATAAAAGTCAGTTATTAGAGGGATACTTCTTTAACCTGACTGAAGAACTGATCTAATGGCTTTAGTACAGTGCATGATTATGTGAGATGTGTTGAGTCAGAGTAGTACATTTGTGAATGAAGTTTTTTCACTTAGTAGGAACCATTGTGTGTGGAAAAGTGAGAAAATTGCTTTCTGCTGTAGAGTCTGGCATTCATTGTAGACTTAAGCTTATTTTTCTGTGAGCAAATCTTATTCAATAAAATACTACTCTTTATACTAAAATACAGAAACAGTGGTGATGTGTGGTCATTATGCTCAGCAAACTAATCCAGGGAAAGAAAACCAAATGCCACATTCTCACTTATAATGAGAGCTGAAAAATGAGATCACATGGACACAGGAAGGGGAACAACACTCACTGGGGCCTTTCGGGAGGCAGAGCGTTAAGAAAAACAGCTACTGCATGCTGGGCTTAATACCTAGGTGATGGGTTGACAGGTGCAGCAAACCACCATGGCACACGTTTACCTTAGTAACGAATCTGCACATCCTGCACATATACCCCAGGACTTAGAAACGAAACGAAACAAAAGAAAACGAAAAAGCAATAGCAAAACGCTAAAGGCAAACTAAAGTTTCAAACTCAGAACGTGACAGAACAATGTTTGGTTCAAATCATGGTTCTCAACCCAGGTGCCATAAGGCCAGGATAAAGAATTTGATTACATATTGTAAATAAGACATGCAGCAAATGACCAGAAAGATTATTCTCAACATATGTGTGTCTTCTAATTCAATGGTGACGCTATCTACCGGGACATAGCTTTAGATTCCAAAGGGCCGAGTCCCGCCAGACAGGCCTCCCACACTAATAACAATGGGAAGCCCCACGTTGTTTTACCTGTGCTTCTCAGCAACTGGCTATAAATCAGGTTGCCACCACTCCCAGATTTAGTTGCATTCATTGGCTGGAAGAGCTCACAGCACGCAGGCAAACACTTACGTTTGCCGTTGTATTTTAGCGGACTTTGCAAAAAGTTCAGAAATAAATGCGGGGCCCGGCGTGTGGGGAGGGGTGCACTACCTTCCAGGAAGTGTTATCCACAAGCTCTCTGAACCCAGTCCTTTTGGGTTTTTATGGAGACCTCATTCTATAGGCATGACGGGTTAAACCATAGGCTATTGGTGATCCACTCCACCTGAGGCTCTCAACCCTCCCTGGAAATTGGGGTTGAGGCTTTGCCATTCTCAGTCTGACTAAAAGAATTTACCCAAACGGAATTTTAAAACAGATGAGCATAACTGGAATCTTAATTAGATGATTGGATTATCTGGAGCCACACCTTGATATTCCCAACACGAGCACCCTCTTCCAACGAATGCTCCACCCAACTGGCTCCCAAGTCTCTACGTGGTTCCAGAGCAAAAGAATGTTTATACAACGCATATCTCCACCTTTTCTTCAAAGTCTTTTCCCTTCCACGGAAAGACTTCTTAAACTGCCATGCATCCGGATCAGGGGGAGGTATTGTTACACCGCAGATCTGTGGATCTCCGGTGTTTGATTGTGGCAACGATGCTGCCGGTGTCAAAACCACAACGTGGGAACCACAGAACCACTAGTTGGTTTTCAGTGTTTCAGTGCATACAATTCCTAATATATCTGGCCAAGAAAACTTGTAAGTTCTTAGATTGTCCCAAAGGTGGCGCATGAAATCAAAGCAGGAGAACAGTTTCCTACGAGGTGTAGCCTGGGAAAGTTGGGGGTGACTGATGGAAAGGAGGAGTGAAGCTCCGCCCTTTCCGCTGCTAGACTGCGCCCGAGGCTATTTAAACCCACCCTGCCTGGCCTGTACTCAGATCTTCGCGGAGCGGATCAGCGGCCGGAGCGGTTGGCAGACTCTGCGTTGACTTGGAGCTCACAGCGTCTTGCGACTTGGAAGCGGATTCAGAGGACAGGACAGAACACTTGGGCAAGTGAATCTCTGTCTGTCTGTCTGTCTGTCTCATTGGTTGGTTGATTTCCATTTTCTTAAGGGGCACATACCTCACACCGCACACACACACACACGCACACACACTCCTTCCTTCTGCGAGTTAGAAAATTAGTAGGGGCCCCTGGGAGCTGCAGGTTTCCTAATCATGTCTGCACCTAAGAACAGTAGGGTCTTGTCCGGCTCTTCTTATGAACGGTCCCCCAGCACGGACTCCCCAAGGTCCATGCGAGCCTCACCCAGCTTCTCCCTCTCCCCTCTCAGAAACTCAGGCTTCAGGGGAAGCTCCTCACCAGGGATCCGGAGCTACCATTCACCATCCCCTAGGGCTTCACCACACTCACCTCTGTCATCACCAGAATCCCACAAGCTCCCATTTCCCTGTCCTCACCGTGATGGGCAATCAATGAAGCCATTGGGCTCTCCCGTGTCCTCCTCTGAGGATTCCTCAGAGTCCCCACGTTCATCAATAATATACCACATGTTCTTACTGCCATCACCCAGCAGCTCACCCCCAGCTCTCGGGGGATCTCCTGTGTCTCCCAGCTACTCTGCAAACAACCCCAGATTTCAGCTGGAGTCAGCCCCCCACACCCAGGAATCACCTACAAACTCACGAGCCTCACGGTGCTCCACCCCTGTGTCTTTCATCTCTTCACCCCCAGGCCTCAGGGACTCTCCTGTGGCTCCCAGTTACTCTCCAGCCATCCCCAGGTTCCTGCGGGAGTCAGCCCCATGCACCCAGGAGTCCCCCAGAGACTCACAGGTCTCGGGAGAATATCAGCGGTCCCCCAGCCCTGACTCCTCAAGATTCATGCCTGCCTCACCCAGCTTCTCCCTCTCCCCTCCCAGAAACTCAGACCCAAGGGGCAGCTCCTCACCAGGGATGTGGAAGTACTCTACATCACCCCGCAGGGCTTCACCACTCTCACATCCATCATCAACAGAATTCCACAACTTTACGTTTCCCTTTCCTAACCAAGCAGGACAGTCACTCATGTCATTGTGTTCTCCCGTGTCCTCCTCTGGAGATTCTTCACAGTCACCTCATTCATCAATAATATACCATATGTTCTTACCGCCATCAACCAGCAGCTCACCCCCAGCCACCCATGACTCTCCTGTCTGTCCCAGCTACTCTCCAACTACGCCCAGATTTCAGCGGGAGTCTCTACCCCACACCCCAGAAACACCTACAAACTCACAGACCTCAGTGAGATCCTCGCCAGTCTCTCTCACGTCTTCACCCCCAGCCCTTACGGACCCTCCAGTCTGTCCCAGCTACTCTCCAACCACGCCCACATTTCAGCGCGGCTCAGTTCCAGGAACCCAGGGATCACCACCAAGCCCACCACTTTCACTGAGTTCCTCCCCAGTCTCTAGCACGTCTTTATCTCCAACCCTCAGGGACTCGCCTGTCTGTCCCAGCTACTCTCCAAACACGCCCACACTTCAGCGGGAGTCCGTTGCAGGCACCCAGAAATCACCACCAAACTCACCAATTTCACTGCGTTACTCCCCAGTCTCCCTCATGTCTTCACCATCCCTCAGGGACTCTCCCGTCTGTCCCAGCTACTCTCCAACCACGCCCACATTTCAGCTGCAGTCAGCTCCAGGCACCCCGGAATCACCACCAAACTCCCCAATTTCACTCAGTTACTCCTCAGTCTCTAGCACGTCTTTATCTCCAACCCTCAGGGACTCTCCTGTGTGTCCCAGCTACTCTCCAACCACGCCCACACTTCAGCGGGAGTCAGTTCCAGGCACCCAGGAAGCACCACCAAACTCACCAATTTCACTCACTTACTCTCCAGTCTCTCTCAGGTCTTCACCAGCCCTCAGGGACTCTCCTGTCTGTCCCAGCTACTCTCCAACCACGCACACATTTCAGCTGGAGTCAGTCCCAGGCACCCCGGAGTCACCACCAAACTCACCAGTTTCACTGAGGTACTCCCCGGTCTCTCTCATGTCTTCACCCCCAGCCCTCAGGGACTCTCCTGTGTGTCCCGGCTACTCTCCAACCATGCCCAGATTTCAGCGGGAGTCAGTTCCAGGCACCCAGGTATCACCACCAAACTCAGCAGTTTCGCTGAGTTACTCCCCAGTCTCTCTCATGTCTTCACCCCCAGCCCCCTGGGACTCTCCTGTCTGTCCCAGCTACTCTCCCACCACGCCCAGATTTCAGCGGGAGTCAGCCTCCCACACTCCGGAATCACCTACAGACTCACAGACTTCACTGAGGTCCTCCCTGGTCTCTCTCAGGTCTTTGCCCTCAGCCCACAGGGACTCCTGTGTCTCTTTCAGCTACTCTCAAAACTTCGCTAGATTCCAGCTGGAGTCAGTTCCAGGCACCCACGATACACCACCGAACTCACGAATTTCACTGACTTACTCCCCAGTCTCCCTCATGTTCTCACCCCCAGCCCTCAAGGACTCTTCTGTCTCTCTCAGCTACACTCCGACCATCTCCAGATTTCACCTGGAGTCAGCTTCCCGCACCCAGGAATCACCTACAAACTCACGGACCTTACTGCAACCCTCCCCCATTTCTTTCACCTCTTCACCCCCTGCCTTCAGGGACTCTCCTGGGTCTCCCAGCTTCTCTCCAGCCTTCCCCAGATTTCTGCCACAGTCAGCCCCAGGCACCCAGGACAACCCTAGACACTCACAGGCCTCACGAGACTATCTCCCTATGACCTGTACCTATACAGGGATGGCTCCCACGCATCCCTCAGTGACCCCAAACCCATCTCCACTTACACTCAGACACTCCCAGGGCCTGACAGCTACTCCCCGTTATTGTCCTTCAGTTCGAAGCCCTGGCCAATCTACTAGCCCACATGACGCAGTTACCTGGCCATTTCTCCACGGTTCCCGTGAGGGCCCCACACCCAGCCGCACAAGAGCCCCTCCTGCATTCCGTCCTCACACGCAGGCCTGTCCATCTACTTGCTACTGTCACACTCTTGCCAGCAGAAGAGGCCCCTGTAATGGGCGATATCACCACCCAGTCTATCCTCACCCCACAGCTGTGCAGCGGGACCCTCCTGCTGGCCCACGTGGCTGCCAGAGCCCATGCTGGCACGACGCTCCAGCACGTCGGCGTCCCTGCGGGCCACACTACCGGTGACATGGCTAGCATGACCCTCCTTCCTGGCAGTGACACTGTTGATGTGAACCCCAGTTTCACATCTGTCATTTGTAAATAGGACCATTTTCCCTTTTCGCTCTCCCTTCCATTCACAGGCCTTCTCATTCTCTCTCTTTCTGCCTCCGTTTCAGATATTTACTCACCTTTTTCTCTCTCACTATGTCTGCCGTGGTCTCCATGAGAGTGCGCCACAGAAGATTCCCCCATTAAAAGTCATGAATTGAGTGGCTTTTAGTATACCTGTGGTGGTGCACATTCAATTTTAATTCGCAATCCGTTATAGAACGTCTTATCACCCCCGACCAGAGAAAAACCCTGTAGACATTAGTCACTCCTCATTCTGTCTCAAACCCTCTCCCTGACCCTCAGCCCTAGGTAGCAACTACCTAGTGCGATCAATCCCATATGCATAGATTTCCATATTGTGGGCATTTCCTATCAACGGAATTGCACAATAGGTGAGCTGTTATGACTGACACAACACGTAGCACAATATTTTCAAGATTCATCCACATTGTAGGCTTACCCACAGGGGGAAACCATTTTTTGGGGGGTTTTAGTAACACCGGGTGTTTTCTCCTTCCTTTCATCATTCTTTCCTTCCTTCCTTCCTTCCTTCCTTCCTTCCTTCCTTCCTTCCTACCTTCCTTCTTTCTTTCCTTCCTTCCTTCCTTCCTCCTATTTCTCTCTTACTCCTTCTGCCCTCTCTCTTTCATATGCCTTAGGTGCATCCCACATTCTGCGTTTTTTGGGAGAAATCCTCGACAGGTGCAGGAAAATTGTGTTATTGTAACTATTTACCGCTATCTCTCTTTCACGGCTCTCCATCAGTTGTGAACATCTATTGGTTTATCCCAAGTCACTAAGCATATTTTTATTAGGTACACCTGTTTTTCCTTATACAGCTGTTTCTGGAGTATAGGGTCGCATACTCATAAACCCACTGTAACTCAGAAACGCATCTAATATTCCAATAATCCCATCATAACGTTGAAAAATCATAAATCAAACCACCGTAAGTCACGGTGTGTCCGTGGATATGGGCATCATCAATTCCATTGTATTCAGTAATGCTGTACACCATTAACAATGGCAGACTGATTGGGAGTTGATATTGATAGCATTATAAAAGTCAGTTATTAGAGGGATACTTCTTTAACCTGACTGAAGAACTGATCTAATGGCTTTAGTACAGTGCATGATTATGTGAGATGTTTTGAGACAGAGTAGTACATTTGTGAATGAAGTTTTTTCACTTAGTAGGAACCATTGTGTGTGGAAAAGTGAGAAAATTGCTTTCTGCTGTAGAGTCTGGCATTCATTGTAGACTTAAGCTTATTTTTCTGTGAGCAAATCTTATTCAATAAAATACTACTCTTTATACTAGAAAACAAAAACAGTGGTGATGTGTGGTCATTATGCTCAGCAAACTAATCCAGGGAAAGAAAACCAAACGCCACATTCTCACTTATAATGAGAGCTGAAAAATGAGATCACATGGACACAGGAAGGGGAACAACACTCACTGGGGCCTTTCGGGAGGCAGAGCGTTAAGAAAAACAGCTACTGCATGCTGGGCTTAATACCTAGGTGATGGGTTGACAGGTGCAGCAAACCACCATGGCACACGTTTACCTTAGTAACAAATCTGCACATCCTGCACATATACCCCAGAACTTAGAAACGAAACGAAACAAAAGAAAACGAAAAAGCAATAGCAAAACGCTAAAGGCAAACTAAAGTTTCAAACTCAGAACGTGACAGACCAATGTTTGGTTCAAATCATGGTTCTCAACCCAGGTGCCATAAGGCCAGGATAAAGAATTTGATTACATATTGTAAATAAGACATGCAGCAAATGACCAGAAAGATTATTCTCAACATATGTGTGTCTTCTAATTCAATGGTGACGCTATCTACCGGGACATAGCTTTAGATTCCAAAGGGCCGAGTCCCGCCAGACAGGCCTCCCACACTAATAACAATGGGAAGCCCCACGTTGTTTTACCTGTGCTTCTCAGCAACTGGCTATAAATCAGGTTGCCACCACTCCCAGATTTAGTTGCATTCATTGGCTGGAAGAGCTCACAGCACGCAGGCAAACACTTACGTTTGCCGTTGTATTTTAGCGGACTTTGCAAAAAGTTCAGAAATAAATGCGGGGCCCGGCGTGTGGGGAGGGGTGCACTACCTTCCAGGAAGTGTTATCCACAAGCTCTCTGAACCCAGTCCTTTTGGGTTTTTATGGAGACCTCATTCTATAGGCATGACGGGTTAAACCATAGGCTATTGGTGATCAACTCCACCTGAGGCTCTCAACCCTCCCTGGAAATTGGGGTTGAGGCTTTGCCATTCTCAGTCTGACTAAAAGAATTTACCCAAACGGAATTTTAAAACAGATGAGCATAACTGGAATCTTAATTAGATGATTGGATTATCTGGAGCCACACCTTGATATTCCCAACCCGAGCACCCTCATCCAACGAATGCTCCACCCAACTGGCTCCCAAGTCTCTACGTGGTTCCAGAGCAAAAGAATGTTTATACAACGCATATCTCCACCTTTTCTTCAAAGTCTTTTCCCTTCCACGGAAAGACTTCTTAAACTGCCATGCATCCGGATCAGGGGGAGGTATTGTTACACCGCAGATCTGTGGATCTCCGGTGTTTGATTGTGGCAACGATGCTGCTGGTGTCAAAACCACAACGTGGGAACCACAGAACCACTAGTTGGTTTTCAGTGTTTCAGTGCATACAATTCCTAATATATCTGGCCAAGAAAACTTGTAAGTTCTTAGATTGTCCCAAAGGTGGCGCATGAAATCAAAGCAGGAGAACAGTTTCCTACGAGGTGTAGCCTGGGAAAGTTGGGGGTGACTGATGGAAAGGAGGAGTGAAGCTCCGCCCTTTCCGCTGCTAGACTGCGCCCGAGGCTATTTAAACCCACCCTGCCTGGCCTGTACTCAGATCTTCGCGGAGCGGATCAGCGGCCGGAGCGGTTGGCAGACTCTGCGTTGACTTGGAGCTCACAGCGTCTTGCGACTTGGAAGCGGATTCAGAGGACAGGACAGAACACTTGGGCAAGTGAATCTCTGTCTGTCTGTCTGTCTGTCTCATTGGTTGGTTGATTTCCATTTTCTTAAGGGGCACATACCTCACACCGCACACACACACACACGCACACACACTCCTTCCTTCTGCGAGTTAGAAAATTAGTAGGGGCCCCTGGGAGCTGCAGGTTTCCTAATCATGTCTGCACCTAAGAACAGTAGGGTCTTGTCCGGCTCTTCTTATGAACGGTCCCCCAGCACGGACTCCCCAAGGTCCATGCGAGCCTCACCCAGCTTCTCCCTCTCCCCTCTCAGAAACTCAGGCTTCAGGGGAAGCTCCTCACCAGGGATCCGGAGCTACCATTCACCATCCCCTAGGGCTTCACCACACTCACCTCTGTCATCACCAGAATCCCACAAGCTCCCATTTCCCTGTCCTCACCGTGATGGGCAATCAATGAAGCCATTGGGCTCTCCCGTGTCCTCCTCTGAGGATTCCTCAGAGTCCCCACGTTCATCAATAATATACCACATGTTCTTACTGCCATCACCCAGCAGCTCACCCCCAGCTCTCGGGGGATCTCCTGTGTCTCCCAGCTACTCTGCAAACAACCCCAGATTTCAGCTGGAGTCAGCCCCCCACACCCGGGAATCACCTACAAACTCACGAGCCTCACGGTGCTCCACCCCTGTGTCTTTCATCTCTTCACCCCCAGGCCTCAGGGACTCTCCTGTGGCTCCCAGTTACTCTCCAGCCATCCCCAGGTTCCTGCGGGAGTCAGCCCCATGCACCCAGGAGTCCCCCAGAGACTCACAGGTCTCGGGAGAATATCAGCGGTCCCCCAGCCCTGACTCCTCAAGATTCATGCCTGCCTCACCCAGCTTCTCCCTCTCCCCTCCCAGAAACTCAGACCCAAGGGGCAGCTCCTCACCAGGGATGTGGAAGTACTCTACATCACCCCGCAGGGCTTCACCACTCTCACATCCATCATCAACAGAATTCCACAACTTTACGTTTCCCTTTCCTAACCAAGCAGGACAGTCACTCATGTCATTGTGTTCTCCCGTGTCCTCCTCTGGAGATTCTTCACAGTCACCTCATTCATCAATAATATACCATATGTTCTTACCGCCATCAACCAGCAGCTCACCCCCAGCCACCCATGACTCTCCTGTCTGTCCCAGCTACTCTCCAACTACGCCCAGATTTCAGCGGGAGTCTCTACCCCACACCCCAGAAACACCTACAAACTCACAGACCTCAGTGAGATCCTCGCCAGTCTCTCTCACGTCTTCACCCCCAGCCCTTACGGACCCTCCAGTCTGTCCCAGCTACTCTCCAACCACGCCCACATTTCAGCGCGGCTCAGTTCCAGGAACCCAGGGATCACCACCAAGCCCACCACTTTCACTGAGTTCCTCCCCAGTCTCTAGCACGTCTTTATCTCCAACCCTCAGGGACTCGCCTGTCTGTCCCAGCTACTCTCCAAACACGCCCACACTTCAGCGGGAGTCCGTTGCAGGCACCCAGAAATCACCACCAAACTCACCAATTTCACTGCGTTACTCCCCAGTCTCCCTCATGTCTTCACCATCCCTCAGGGACTCTCCCGTCTGTCCCAGCTACTCTCCAACCACGCCCACATTTCAGCTGCAGTCAGCTCCAGGCACCCCGGAATCACCACCAAACTCCCCAATTTCACTCAGTTACTCCTCAGTCTCTAGCACGTCTTTATCTCCAACCCTCAGGGACTCTCCTGTGTGTCCCAGCTACTCTCCAACCACGCCCACACTTCAGCGGGAGTCAGTTCCAGGCACACAGGAAGCACCACCAAACTCACCAATTTCACTCACTTACTCTCCAGTCTCTCTCAGGTCTTCACCAGCCCTCAGGGACTCTCCTGTCTGTCCCAGCTACTCTCCAACCACGCACACATTTCAGCTGGAGTCAGTCCCAGGCACCCCGGAGTCACCACCAAACTCACCAGTTTCACTGAGGTACTCCCCGGTCTCTCTCATGTCTTCACCCCCAGCCCTCAGGGACTCTCCTGTGTGTCCCGGCTACTCTCCAACCATGCCCAGATTTCAGCGGGAGTCAGTTCCAGGCACCCAGGTATCACCACCAAACTCAGCAGTTTCGCTGAGTTACTCCCCAGTCTCTCTCATGTCTTCACCCCCAGCCCCCTGGGACTCTCCTGTCTGTCCCAGCTACTCTCCCACCACGCCCAGATTTCAGCGGGAGTCAGCCTCCCACACTCCGGAATCACCTACAGACTCACAGACTTCACTGAGGTCCTCCCTGGTCTCTCTCAGGTCTTTGCCCTCAGCCCACAGGGACTCCTGTGTCTCTTTCAGCTACTCTCAAAACTTCGCTAGATTCCAGCTGGAGTCAGTTCCAGGCACCCACGATACACCACCGAACTCACGAATTTCACTGACTTACTCCCCAGTCTCCCTCATGTTCTCACCCCCAGCCCTCAAGGACTCTTCTGTCTCTCTCAGCTACACTCCGACCATCTCCAGATTTCACCTGGAGTCAGCTTCCCGCACCCAGGAATCACCTACAAACTCACGGACCTTACTGCAACCCTCCCCCATTTCTTTCACCTCTTCACCCCCTGCCTTCAGGGACTCTCCTGGGTCTCCCAGCTTCTCTCCAGCCTTCCCCAGATTTCTGCCACAGTCAGCCCCAGGCACCCAGGACAACCCTAGACACTCACAGGCCTCACGAGACTATCTCCCTATGACCTGTACCTATACAGGGATGGCTCCCACGCATCCCTCAGTGACCCCAAACCCATCTCCACTTACACTCAGACACTCCCAGGGCCTGACAGCTACTCCCCGTTATTGTCCTTCAGTTCGAAGCCCTGGCCAATCTACTAGCCCACATGACGCAGTTACCTGGCCATTTCTCCACGGTTCCCGTGAGGGCCCCACACCCAGCCGCACAAGAGCCCCTCCTGCATTCCGTCCTCACACGCAGGCCTGTCCATCTACTTGCTACTGTCACACTCTTGCCAGCAGAAGAGGCCCCTGTAATGGGCGATATCACCACCCAGTCTATCCTCACCCCACAGCTGTGCAGCGGGACCCTCCTGCTGGCCCACGTGGCTGCCAGAGCCCATGCTGGCACGACGCTCCAGCACGTCGGCGTCCCTGCGGGCCACACTACCGGTGACATGGCTAGCATGACCCTCCTTCCTGGCAGTGACACTGTTGATGTGAACCCCAGTTTCACATCTGTCATTTGTAAATAGGACCATTTTCCCTTTTCGCTCTCCCTTCCATTCACAGGCCTTCTCATTCTCTCTCTTTCTGCCTCCGTTTCAGATATTTACTCACCTTTTTCTCTCTCACTATGTCTGCCGTGGTCTCCATGAGAGTGCGCCACAGAAGATTCCCCCATTAAAAGTCATGAATTGAGTGGCTTTTAGTATACCTGTGGTGGTGCACATTCAATTTTAATTCGCAATCCGTTATAGAACGTCTTATCACCCCCGACCAGAGAAAAACCCTGTAGACATTAGTCACTCCTCATTCTGTCTCAAACCCTCTCCCTGACCCTCAGCCCTAGGTAGCAACTACCTAGTGCGATCAATCCCATATGCATAGATTTCCATATTGTGGGCATTTCCTATCAACGGAATTGCACAATAGGTGAGCTGTTATGACTGACACAACACGTAGCACAATATTTTCAAGATTCATCCACATTGTAGGCTTACCCACAGGGGGAAACCATTTTTTGGGGGGTTTTAGTAACACCGGGTGTTTTCTCCTTCCTTTCATCATTCTTTCCTTCCTTCCTTCCTTCCTTCCTTCCTTCCTTCCTTCCTACCTTCCTTCTTTCTTTCCTTCCTTCCTTCCTTCCTCCTATTTCTCTCTTACTCCTTCTGCCCTCTCTCTTTCATATGCCTTAGGTGCATCCCACATTCTGCGTTTTTTGGGAGAAATCCTCGACAGGTGCAGGAAAATTGTGTTATTGTAACTATTTACCGCTATCTCTCTTTCACGGCTCTCCATCAGTTGTGAACATCTATTGGTTTATCCCAAGTCACTAAGCATATTTTTATTAGGTACACCTGTTTTTCCTTATACAGCTGTTTCTGGAGTATAGGGTCGCATACTCATAAACCCACTGTAACTCAGAAACGCATCTAATATTCCAATAATCCCATCATAACGTTGAAAAATCATAAATCAAACCACCGTAAGTCACGGTGTGTCCGTGGATATGGGCATCATCAATTCCATTGTATTCAGTAATGCTGTACACCATTAACAATGGCAGACTGATTGGGAGTGGATATTGATAGCATTATAAAAGTCAGTTATTAGAGGGATACTTCTTTAACCTGACTGAAGAACTGATCTAATGGCTTTAGTACAGTGCATGATTATGTGAGATGTTTTGAGACAGAGTAGTACATTTGTGAATGAAGTTTTTTCACTTAGTAGGAACCATTGTGTGTGGAAAAGTGAGAAAATTGCTTTCTGCTGTAGAGTCTGGCATTCATTGTAGACTTAAGCTTATTTTTCTGTGAGCAAATCTTATTCAATAAAATACTACTCTTTATACTAGAAAACAAAAACAGTGGTGATGTGTGGTCATTATGCTCAGCAAACTAATCCAGGGAAAGAAAACCAAACGCCACATTCTCACTTATAATGAGAGCTGAAAAATGAGATCACATGGACACAGGAAGGGGAACAACACTCACTGGGGCCTTTCGGGAGGCAGAGCGTTAAGAAAAACAGCTACTGCATGCTGGGCTTAATACCTAGGTGATGGGTTGACAGGTGCAGCAAACCACCATGGCACACGTTTACCTTAGTAACAAATCTGCACATCCTGCACATATACCCCAGAACTTAGAAACGAAACGAAACAAAAGAAAACGAAAAAGCAATAGCAAAACGCTAAAGGCAAACTAAAGTTTCAAACTCAGAACGTGACAGACCAATGTTTGGTTCAAATCATGGTTCTCAACCCAGGTGCCATAAGGCCAGGATAAAGAATTTGATTACATATTGTAAATAAGACATGCAGCAAATGACCAGAAAGATTATTCTCAACATATGTGTGTCTTCTAATTCAATGGTGACGCTATCTACCGGGACATAGCTTTAGATTCCAAAGGGCCGAGTCCCGCCAGACAGGCCTCCCACACTAATAACAATGGGAAGCCCCACGTTGTTTTACCTGTGCTTCTCAGCAACTGGCTATAAATCAGGTTGCCACCACTCCCAGATTTAGTTGCATTCATTGGCTGGAAGAGCTCACAGCACGCAGGCAAACACTTACGTTTGCCGTTGTATTTTAGCGGACTTTGCAAAAAGTTCAGAAATAAATGCGGGGCCCGGCGTGTGGGGAGGGGTGCACTACCTTCCAGGAAGTGTTATCCACAAGCTCTCTGAACCCAGTCCTTTTGGGTTTTTATGGAGACCTCATTCTATAGGCATGACGGGTTAAACCATAGGCTATTGGTGATCAACTCCACCTGAGGCTCTCAACCCTCCCTGGAAATTGGGGTTGAGGCTTTGCCATTCTCAGTCTGACTAAAAGAATTTACCCAAACGGAATTTTAAAACAGATGAGCATAACTGGAATCTTAATTAGATGATTGGATTATCTGGAGCCACACCTTGATATTCCCAACCCGAGCACCCTCATCCAACGAATGCTCCACCCAACTGGCTCCCAAGTCTCTACGTGGTTCCAGAGCAAAAGAATGTTTATACAACGCATATCTCCACCTTTTCTTCAAAGTCTTTTCCCTTCCACGGAAAGACTTCTTAAACTGCCATGCATCCGGATCAGGGGGAGGTATTGTTACACCGCAGATCTGTGGATCTCCGGTGTTTGATTGTGGCAACGATGCTGCTGGTGTCAAAACCACAACGTGGGAACCACAGAACCACTAGTTGGTTTTCAGTGTTTCAGTGCATACAATTCCTAATATATCTGGCCAAGAAAACTTGTAAGTTCTTAGATTGTCCCAAAGGTGGCGCATGAAATCAAAGCAGGAGAACAGTTTCCTACGAGGTGTAGCCTGGGAAAGTTGGGGGTGACTGATGGAAAGGAGGAGTGAAGCTCCGCCCTTTCCGCTGCTAGACTGCGCCCGAGGATATTTAAACCCACCCTGCCTGGCCTGTACTCAGATCTTCGCGGAGCGGATCAGCGGCCGGAGCGGTTGGCAGACTCTGCGTTGACTTGGAGCTCACAGCGTCTTGCGACTTGGAAGCGGATTCAGAGGACAGGACAGAACACTTGGGCAAGTGAATCTCTGTCTGTCTGTCTGTCTGTCTCATTGGTTGGTTGATTTCCATTTTCTTAAGGGGCACATACCTCACACCGCACACACACACACACGCACACACACTCCTTCCTTCTGCGAGTTAGAAAATTAGTAGGGGCCCCTGGGAGCTGCAGGTTTCCTAATCATGTCTGCACCTAAGAACAGTAGGGTCTTGTCCGGCTCTTCTTATGAACGGTCCCCCAGCACGGACTCCCCAAGGTCCATGCGAGCCTCACCCAGCTTCTCCCTCTCCCCTCTCAGAAACTCAGGCTTCAGGGGAAGCTCCTCACCAGGGATCCGGAGCTACCATTCACCATCCCCTAGGGCTTCACCACACTCACCTCTGTCATCACCAGAATCCCACAAGCTCCCATTTCCCTGTCCTCACCGTGATGGGCAATCAATGAAGCCATTGGGCTCTCCCGTGTCCTCCTCTGAGGATTCCTCAGAGTCCCCACGTTCATCAATAATATACCACATGTTCTTACTGCCATCACCCAGCAGCTCACCCCCAGCTCTCGGGGGATCTCCTGTGTCTCCCAGCTACTCTGCAAACAACCCCAGATTTCAGCTGGAGTCAGCCCCCCACACCCGGGAATCACCTACAAACTCACGAGCCTCACGGTGCTCCACCCCTGTGTCTTTCATCTCTTCACCCCCAGGCCTCAGGGACTCTCCTGTGGCTCCCAGTTACTCTCCAGCCATCCCCAGGTTCCTGCGGGAGTCAGCCCCATGCACCCAGGAGTCCCCCAGAGACTCACAGGTCTCGGGAGAATATCAGCGGTCCCCCAGCCTTGACTCCTCAAGATTCATGCCTGCCTCACCCAGCTTCTCCCTCTCCCCTCCCAGAAACTCAGACCCAAGGGGCAGCTCCTCACCAGGGATGTGGAAGTACTCTACATCACCCCGCAGGGCTTCACCACTCTCACATCCATCATCAACAGAATTCCACAACTTTACGTTTCCCTTTCCTAACCAAGCAGGACAGTCACTCATGTCATTGTGTTCTCCCGTGTCCTCCTCTGGAGATTCTTCACAGTCACCTCATTCATCAATAATATACCATATGTTCTTACCGCCATCAACCAGCAGCTCACCCCCAGCCACCCATGACTCTCCTGTCTGTCCCAGCTACTCTCCAACTACGCCCAGATTTCAGCGGGAGTCTCTACCCCACACCCCAGAAACACCTACAAACTCACAGACCTCAGTGAGATCCTCGCCAGTCTCTCTCACGTCTTCACCCCCAGCCCTTACGGACCCTCCAGTCTGTCCCAGCTACTCTCCAACCACGCCCACATTTCAGCGCGGCTCAGTTCCAGGAACCCAGGGATCACCACCAAGCCCACCACTTTCACTGAGTTCCTCCCCAGTCTCTAGCACGTCTTTATCTCCAACCCTCAGGGACTCGCCTGTCTGTCCCAGCTACTCTCCAAACACGCCCACACTTCAGCGGGAGTCCGTTGCAGGCACCCAGAAATCACCACCAAACTCACCAATTTCACTGCGTTACTCCCCAGTCTCCCTCATGTCTTCACCATCCCTCAGGGACTCTCCCGTCTGTCCCAGCTACTCTCCAACCACGCCCACATTTCAGCTGCAGTCAGCTCCAGGCACCCCGGAATCACCACCAAACTCCCCAATTTCACTCAGTTACTCCTCAGTCTCTAGCACGTCTTTATCTCCAACCCTCAGGGACTCTCCTGTGTGTCCCAGCTACTCTCCAACCACGCCCACACTTCAGCGGGAGTCAGTTCCAGGCACACAGGAAGCACCACCAAACTCACCAATTTCACTCACTTACTCTCCAGTCTCTCTCAGGTCTTCACCAGCCCTCAGGGACTCTCCTGTCTGTCCCAGCTACTCTCCAACCACGCACACATTTCAGCTGGAGTCAGTCCCAGGCACCCCGGAGTCACCACCAAACTCACCAGTTTCACTGAGGTACTCCCCGGTCTCTCTCATGTCTTCACCCCCAGCCCTCAGGGACTCTCCTGTGTGTCCCGGCTACTCTCCAACCATGCCCAGATTTCAGCGGGAGTCAGTTCCAGGCACCCAGGTATCACCACCAAACTCAGCAGTTTCGCTGAGTTACTCCCCAGTCTCTGTCATGTCTTCACCCCCAGCCCCCTGGGACTCTCCTGTCTGTCCCAGCTACTCTCCCACCACGCCCAGATTTCAGCGGGAGTCAGCCTCCCACACTCCGGAATCACCTACAGACTCACAGACTTCACTGAGGTCCTCCCTGGTCTCTCTCAGGTCTTTGCCCTCAGCCCACAGGGACTCCTGTGTCTCTTTCAGCTACTCTCAAAACTTCGCTAGATTCCAGCTGGAGTCAGTTCCAGGCACCCACGATACACCACCGAACTCACGAATTTCACTGACTTACTCCCCAGTCTCCCTCATGTTCTCACCCCCAGCCCTCAAGGACTCTTCTGTCTCTCTCAGCTACACTCCGACCATCTCCAGATTTCACCTGGAGTCAGCTTCCCGCACCCAGGAATCACCTACAAACTCACGGACCTTACTGCAACCCTCCCCCATTTCTTTCACCTCTTCACCCCCTGCCTTCAGGGACTCTCCTGGGTCTCCCAGCTTCTCTCCAGCCTTCCCCAGATTTCTGCCACAGTCAGCCCCAGGCACCCAGGACAACCCTAGACACTCACAGGCCTCACGAGACTATCTCCCTATGACCTGTACCTATACAGGGATGGCTCCCACGCATCCCTCAGTGACCCCAAACCCATCTCCACTTACACTCAGACACTCCCAGGGCCTGACAGCTACTCCCCGTTATTGTCCTTCAGTTCGAAGCCCTGGCCAATCTACTAGCCCACATGACGCAGTTACCTGGCCATTTCTCCACGGTTCCCGTGAGGGCCCCACACCCAGCCGCACAAGAGCCCCTCCTGCATTCCGTCCTCACACGCAGGCCTGTCCATCTACTTGCTACTGTCACACTCTTGCCAGCAGAAGAGGCCCCTGTAATGGGCGATATCACCACCCAGTCTATCCTCACCCCACAGCTGTGCAGCGGGACCCTCCTGCTGGCCCACGTGGCTGCCAGAGCCCATGCTGGCACGACGCTCCAGCACGTCGGCGTCCCTGCGGGCCACACTACCGGTGACATGGCTAGCATGACCCTCCTTCCTGGCAGTGACACTGTTGATGTGAACCCCAGTTTCACATCTGTCATTTGTAAATAGGACCATTTTCCCTTTTCGCTCTCCCTTCCATTCACAGGCCTTCTCATTCTCTCTCTTTCTGCCTCCGTTTCAGATATTTACTCACCTTTTTCTCTCTCACTATGTCTGCCGTGGTCTCCATGAGAGTGCGCCACAGAAGATTCCCCCATTAAAAGTCATGAATTGAGTGGCTTTTAGTATACCTGTGGTGGTGCACATTCAATTTTAATTCGCAATCCGTTATAGAACGTCTTATCACCCCCGACCAGAGAAAAACCCTGTAGACATTAGTCACTCCTCATTCTGTCTCAAACCCTCTCCCTGACCCTCAGCCCTAGGTAGCAACTACCTAGTGCGATCAATCCCATATGCATAGATTTCCATATTGTGGGCATTTCCTATCAACGGAATTGCACAATAGGTGAGCTGTTATGACTGACACAACACGTAGCACAATATTTTCAAGATTCATCCACATTGTAGGCTTACCCACAGGGGGAAACCATTTTTTGGGGGGTTTTAGTAACACCGGGTGTTTTCTCCTTCCTTTCATCATTCTTTCCTTCCTTCCTTCCTTCCTTCCTTCCTTCCTTCCTTCCTTCCTACCTTCCTTCTTTCTTTCCTTCCTTCCTTCCTTCCTCCTATTTCTCTCTTACTCCTTCTGCCCTCTCTCTTTCATATGCCTTAGGTGCATCCCACATTCTGCGTTTTTTGGGAGAAATCCTCGACAGGTGCAGGAAAATTGTGTTATTGTAACTATTTACCGCTATCTCTCTTTCACGGCTCTCCATCAGTTGTGAACATCTATTGGTTTATCCCAAGTCACTAAGCATATTTTTATTAGGTACACCTGTTTTTCCTTATACAGCTGTTTCTGGAGTATAGGGTCGCATACTCATAAACCCACTGTAACTCAGAAACGCATCTAATATTCCAATAATCCCATCATAACGTTGAAAAATCATAAATCAAACCACCGTAAGTCACGGTGTGTCCGTGGATATGGGCATCATCAATTCCATTGTATTCAGTAATGCTGTACACCATTAACAATGGCAGACTGATTGGGAGTGGATATTGATAGCATTATAAAAGTCAGTTATTAGAGGGATACTTCTTTAACCTGACTGAAGAACTGATCTAATGGCTTTAGTACAGTGCATGATTATGTGAGATGTTTTGAGACAGAGTAGTACATTTGTGAATGAAGTTTTTTCACTTAGTAGGAACCATTGTGTGTGGAAAAGTGAGAAAATTGCTTTCTGCTGTAGAGTCTGGCATTCATTGTAGACTTAAGCTTATTTTTCTGTGAGCAAATCTTATTCAATAAAATACTACTCTTTATACTAGAAAACAAAAACAGTGGTGATGTGTGGTCATTATGCTCAGCAAACTAATCCAGGGAAAGAAAACCAAACGCCACATTCTCACTTATAATGAGAGCTGAAAAATGAGATCACATGGACACAGGAAGGGGAACAACACTCACTGGGGCCTTTCGGGAGGCAGAGCGTTAAGAAAAACAGCTACTGCATGCTGGGCTTAATACCTAGGTGATGGGTTGACAGGTGCAGCAAACCACCATGGCACACGTTTACCTTAGAAACAAATCTGCACATCCTGCACATATACCCCAGAACTTAGAAACGAAACGAAACAAAAGAAAACGAAAAAGCAATAGCAAAACGCTAAAGGCAAACTAAAGTTTCAAACTCAGAACGTGACAGACCAATGTTTGGTTCAAATCATGGTTCTCAACCCAGGTGCCATAAGGCCAGGATAAAGAATTTGATTACATATTGTAAATAAGACATGCAGCAAATGACCAGAAAGATTATTCTCAACATATGTGTGTCTTCTAATTCAATGGTGACGCTATCTACCGGGACATAGCTTTAGATTCCAAAGGGCCGAGTCCCGCCAGACAGGCCTCCCACACTAATAACAATGGGAAGCCCCACGTTGTTTTACCTGTGCTTCTCAGCAACTGGCTATAAATCAGGTTGCCACCACTCCCAGATTTAGTTGCATTCATTGGCTGGAAGAGCTCACAGCACGCAGGCAAACACTTACGTTTGCCGTTGTATTTTAGCGGACTTTGCAAAAAGTTCAGAAATAAATGCGGGGCCCGGCGTGTGGGGAGGGGTGCACTACCTTCCAGGAAGTGTTATCCACAAGCTCTCTGAACCCAGTCCTTTTGGGTTTTTATGGAGACCTCATTCTATAGGCATGACGGGTTAAACCATAGGCTATTGGTGATCAACTCCACCTGAGGCTCTCAACCCTCCCTGGAAATTGGGGTTGAGGCTTTGCCATTCTCAGTCTGACTAAAAGAATTTACCCAAACGGAATTTTAAAACAGATGAGCATAACTGGAATCTTAATTAGATGATTGGATTATCTGAAGCCACACCTTGATATTCCCAACCCGAGCACCCTCATCCAACGAATGCTCCACCCAACTGGCTCCCAAGTCTCTACGTGGTTCCAGAGCAAAAGAATGTTTATACAACGCATATCTCCACCTTTTCTTCAAAGTCTTTTCCCTTCCACGGAAAGACTTCTTAAACTGCCATGCATCCGGATCAGGGGGAGGTATTGTTACACCGCAGATCTGTGGATCTCCGGGTTTGATTGTGGCAACGATGCTGCTGGTGTCAAAACCACAACGTGGGAACCACAGAACCACTAGTGGTTTTCAGTGTTTCAGTGCATACAATTCCTAATATATCTGGCCAAGAAAACTTGTAAGTTCTTAGATTGTCCCAAAGGTGGCGCATGAAATCAAAGCAGGAGAACAGTTTCCTACGAGGTGTAGCCTGGGAAAGTTGGGGGTGACTGATGGAAAGGAGGAGTGAAGCTCCGCCCTTTCCGCTGCTAGGCTGCGCCCGTGGCTATTTAAACCCACCCTGGCTGGCCTGTACTCAGATCTTCGCGGAGCGGATTAGCGGCCGGAGCGGTTGGCGGACTCTGCGTTGACTTGGAGCTCACAGCGTCTTGCGACTTGGAAGCGGATTCAGAGGACAGGACAGAACACTTGGGCAAGTGAATCTCTGTCTGTCTGTCTGTCTGTCTCATTGGTTGGTTGATTTCCATTTTCTTAAGGGGCACATACCTCACACCGCACACACACACACACTCCTTCCTTCTGCGAGTTAGAAAATTAGTAGGGGCCCCTGGGAGCTGCAGGTTTCCTAATCATGTCTGCACCTAAGAACAGTAGGGTCTTGTCCGGCTCTTCTTATGAACGGTCCCCCAGCACGGACTCCCCAAGGTCCATGCGAGCCTCACCCAGCTTCTCCCTCTCCCCTCTCAGAAACTCAGGCTTCAGGGGAAGCTCCTCACCAGGGATCCGGAGCTACCATTCACCATCCCCTAGGGCTTCACCACACTCACCTCTGTCATCACCAGAATCCCACAAGCTCCCATTTCCCTGTCCTCACCGTGATGGGCAATCAATGAAGCCATTGGGCTCTCCCGTGTCCTCCTCTGAGGATTCCTCAGAGTCCCCACGTTCATCAATAATATACCACATGTTCTTACTGCCATCACCCAGCAGCTCACCCCCAGCTCTCGGGGGATCTCCTGTGTCTCCCAGCTACTCTCCAAACAACCCCAGATTTCAGCTGGAGTCAGCCCCCCACACCCGGGAATCACCTACAAACTCACGAGCCTCACGGTGCTCCACCCCTGTGTCTTTCATCTCTTCACCCCCAGGCCTCAGGGACTCTCCTGTGGCTCCCAGTTACTCTCCAGCCATCCCCAGGTTCCTGCGGGAGTCAGCCCCATGCACCCAGGAGTCCCCCAGAGACTCACAGGTCTCGGGAGAATATCAGCGGTCCCCCAGCCCTGACTCCTCAAGATTCATGCCTGCCTCACCCAGCTTCTCCCTCTCCCCTCCCAGAAACTCAGACCCAAGGGGCAGCTCCTCACCAGGGATGTGGAAGTACTCTACATCACCCCGCAGGGCTTCACCACTCTCACATCCATCATCAACAGAATTCCACAACTTTACGTTTCCCTTTCCTAACCAAGCAGGACAGTCACTCATGTCATTGTGTTCTCCCGTGTCCTCCTCTGGAGATTCTTCACAGTCACCTCATTCATCAATAATATACCATATGTTCTTACCGCCATCATCCAGCAGCTCACCCCCAGCCACCCATGACTCTCCTGTCTGTCCCAGCTACTCTCCAACTACGCCCAGATTTCAGAGGGAGTCTCTACCCCACACCCCAGAAACACCTACAAACTCACAGACCTCAGTGAGATCCTCGCCAGTCTCTCTCACGTCTTCACCCCCAGCCCTTACGGACCCTCCAGTCTGTCCCAGCTACTCTCCAACCACGCCCACATTTCAGCGCGGCTCAGTTCCAGGAACCCAGGGATCACCACCAAGCCCACCACTTTCACTGAGTTCCTCCCCAGTCTCTAGCACGTCTTTATCTCCAACCCTCAGGGACTCGCCTGTCTGTCCCAGCTAATCTCCAAACACGCCCACACTTCAGCGGGAGTCCGTTGCAGGCACCCAGAAATCACCACCAAACTCACCAATTTCACTGCGTTAATCTCCAGTCTCTCCCATGTCTTCACCATCCCTCAGGGACTCTCCCGTCTGTCCCAGCTACTCTCCAACCACGCCCACCTTTCAGCTGCAGTCAGTTCCAGGCACCCCGGAATCACCACCAAACTCCCCAATTTCACTGAGTTCCTCCCCAGTCTCTAGCACGTCTTTATCTCCAACCCTCAGGGACTCTCCTGTGTGTCCCAGCTACTCTCCAACCACGCCCACACTTCAGCGGGAGTCAGTTCCAGGCACCCAGGAAGCACCACCAAACTCACCAATTTCACTCACTTACTCTCCAGTCTCTCTCATGTCTTCACTAGCCCTCAGGGACTCTCCTGTCTGTCCCAGCTACTCTCCAACCACGCACACATTTCAGCTGGAGTCAGTCCCAGGCACCCCGGAGTCACCACCAAACTCACCAGTTTCACTGAGGTACTCCCCGGTCTCTCTCATGTCTTCACCCCCAGCCCTCAGGGACTCTCCTGTGTGTCCCAGCTACTCTCCAACCATGCCCAGATTTCAGCGGGAGTCAGTTCCAGGCACCCAGGTATCACCACCAAACTCAGCAGTTTCGCTGAGTTACTCCCCAGTCTCTGTCATGTCTTCACCCCCAGCCCCCTGGGACTCTCCTGTCTGTCCCAGCTACTCTCCCACCACGCCCAGATTTCAGCGGGAGTCAGCCTCCCACACTCCGGAATCACCTACAGACTCACAGACTTCACTGAGGTCCTCCCTGGTCTCTCTCAGGTCTTTGCCCTCAGCCCACAGGGACTCCTGTGTCTCTTTCAGCTACTCTCAAAACTTCGCTAGATTCCAGCTGGAGTCAGTTCCAGGCACCCACGATACACCACCGAACTCACGAATTTCACTGACTTACTCCCCAGTCTCCCTCATGTTCTCACCCCCAGCCCTCAAGGACTCTTCTGTCTCTCTCAGCTACACTCCGACCATCTCCAGATTTCACCTGGAGTCAGCTTCCCGCACCCAGGAATCACCTACAAACTCACGGACCTTACTGCATCCCTCCCCCATTTCTTTCACCTCTTCACCCCCTGCCTTCAGGGACTCTCCTGGGTCTCCCAGCTTCTCTCCAGCCTTCCCCAGATTTCTGCCACAGTCAGCCCCAGGCACCCAGGACAACCCTAGACACTCACAGGCCTCACGAGACTATCTCCCTATGACCTGTACCTATACAGGGATGGCTCCCACGCATCCCTCAGTGACCCCAAACCCATCTCCACTTACACTCAGACACTCCCAGGGCCTGACAGCTACTCCCCGTTATTGTCCTTAAGTTCGAAGCCCTGGCCAATCTACTAGCCCACATGACGCAGTTACCTGGCCATTTCTCCACGGTTCCCGTGAGGGCCCCACACCCAGCCGCACAAGAGCCCCTCCTGCATTCCGTCCTCACACGCAGGCTTGTCCATCTACTTGCTACTGTCACACTCTTGCCAGCAGAAGAGGCCCCTGTAATGGCCGATATCACCACCCAGTCTATCCTCACCCCACAGCTGTTCAGCGGGACCCTCCTGCTGGCCCACGTGGCTGCCAGAGCCCATGCTGGCACGACGCTCCAGCACGTCGGCGTCCCTGCGGGCCACACTACCGGTGACATGGCTAGCATGACCCTCCTTCCTGGCAGTGACACTGTTGATGTGAACCCCAGTTTCACATCTGTCATTTGTAAATAGGACCATTTTCCGTTTTCGCTCTCCCTTCCATTCACAGGGCTTCTCATTCTCTCTCTTTCTGCCTCCGTTTCAGATATTTACTCACCTTTTTCTCTCTCACTATGTCTGCCGTGGTCTCCATGAGAGTGCGCCACAGAAGATTCCCCCATTAAAAGTCATGAATTGAGTGGCTTTTAGTATACCTGTGGTGGTGCACATTCAATTTTAATTCGCAATCCGTTGTAGAACGTCTTATCACCCCCGACCAGAGAAAAACCCTGTAGACATTAGTCACTCCTCATTCTGTCTCAAACCCTCTCCCTGACCCTCAGCCCTAGGTAGCAACTACCTAGTGCGATCAATCCCATATGCATAGATTTCCATATTGTGGACATTTCCTATCAACGGAATTGCACAATAGGTGAGCTGTTATGACTGACACAACACGTAGCACAATATTTTCAAGATTCATCCACATTGTAGGCTTACCCACAGGGGGAAACCATTTTTTGGGGGGTTTTAGTAACACCGGGTGTTTTCTCCTTCCTTTCGTCCTTCTTTCCTTCCTTCCTTCCTTCCTTCCTTCCTTCCTTCCTACCTTCCTTCTTTCTTTCCTTCCTTCCTTCCTTCCTCCTATTTCTCTCTTACTCCTTCTGCCCTCTCTCTTTCATACGCCTTAGGTGCATCCCACATTCTGCGTTTTTTGGGAGAAATCCTCGACAGGTGCAGGAAAATTGTGTTATTGTAACTATTTACCGCTATCTCTCTTTCACGGCTCTCCATCAGTTGTGAACATCTATTGGTTTATCCCAAGTCACTAAGCATATTTTTATTAGGTACACCTGTTTTTCCTTATACAGCTGTTTCTGGAGTGTAGGGTCGCATACTCATAAACCCACTGTAACTCAGAAACGCATCTAATATTCCAATAATCCCATCATAACGTTGAAAAATCATAAATCAAACCACCGTAAGTCACGGTGTGTCCGTGGATATGGGCGTCATCAATTCCATTGTATTCAGTAATGCTCTACACCATTAACAATGGCAGACTGATTGGGAGTGGATATTGATAGCATTATAAAAGTCAGTTATTAGAGGGATACTTCTTTAACCTGACTGAAGAACTGATCTAATGGCTTTAGTACAGTGCATGATTATGTGAGATGTGTTGAGTCAGAGTAGTACATTTGTGAATGAAGTTTTTTCACTTAGTAGGAACCATTGTGTGTGGAAAAGTGAGAAAATTGCTTTCTGCTGTAGAGTCTGGCATTCATTGTAGACTTAAGCTTATTTTTCTGTGAGCAAATCTTATTCAATAAAATACTACTCTTTATACTAAAATACAGAAACAGTGGTGATGTGTGGTCATTATGCTCAGCAAACTAATCCAGGGAAAGAAAACCAAATGCCACATTCTCACTTATAATGAGAGCTGAAAAATGAGATCACATGGACACAGGAAGGGGAACAACACTCACTGGGGCCTTTCGGGAGGCAGAGCGTTAAGAAAAACAGCTACTGCATGCTGGGCTTAATACCTAGGTGATGGGTTGACAGGTGCAGCAAACCACCATGGCACACGTTTACCTTAGTAACGAATCTGCACATCCTGCACATATACCCCAGGACTTAGAAACGAAACGAAACAAAAGAAAACGAAAAAGCAATAGCAAAACGCTAAAGGCAAACTAAAGTTTCAAACTCAGAACGTGACAGACCAATGTTTGGTTCAAATCATGGTTCTCAACCCAGGTGCCATAAGGCCAGGATAAAGAATTTGATTACATATTGTAAATAAGACATGCAGCAAATGACCAGAAAGATTATTCTCAACATATGTGTGTCTTCTAATTCAATGGTGACGCTATCTACCGGGACATAGCTTTAGATTCCAAAGGGCCGAGTCCCGCCAGACAGGCCTCCCACACTAATAACAATGGGAAGCCCCACGTTGTTTTACCTGTGCTTCTCAGCAACTGGCTATAAATCAGGTTGCCACCACTCCCAGATTTAGTTGCATTCATTGGCTGGAAGAGCTCACAGCACGCAGGCAAACACTTACGTTTGCCGTTGTATTTTAGCGGACTTTGCAAAAAGTTCAGAAATAAATGCGGGGCCCGGCGTGTGGGGAGGGGTGCACTACCTTCCAGGAAGTGTTATCCACAAGCTCTCTGAACCCAGTCCTTTTGGGTTTTTATGGAGACCTCATTCTATAGGCATGACGGGTTAAACCATAGGCTATTGGTGATCCACTCCACCTGAGGCTCTCAACCCTCCCTGGAAATTGGGGTTGAGGCTTTGCCATTCTCAGTCTGACTAAAAGAATTTACCCAAACGGAATTTTAAAACAGATGAGCATAACTGGAATCTTAATTAGATGATTGGATTATCTGGAGCCACACCTTGATATTCCCAACACGAGCACCCTCTTCCAACGAATGCTCCACCCAACTGGCTCCCAAGTCTCTACGTGGTTCCAGAGCAAAAGAATGTTTATACAACGCATATCTCCACCTTTTCTTCAAAGTCTTTTCCCTTCCACGGAAAGACTTCTTAAACTGCCATGCATCCGGATCAGGGGGAGGTATTGTTACACCGCAGATCTGTGGATCTCCGGGTTTTGATTGTGGCAACGATGCTGCTGGTGTCAAAACCACAACGTGGGAACCACAGAACCACTAGTTGGTTTTCAGTGTTTCAGTGCATACAATTCCTAATATATCTGGCCAAGAAAACTTGTAAGTTCTTAGATTGTCCCAAAGGTGGCGCATGAAATCAAAGCAGGAGAACAGTTTCCTACGAGGTGTAGCCTGGGAAAGTTGGGGGTGACTGATGGAAAGGAGGAGTGAAGCTCCGCCCTTTCCGCTGCTAGGCTGCGCCCGAGGCTATTTAAACCCACCCTGGCTGGCCTGTACTCAGATCTTCGCGGAGCGGATCAGCGGCCGGAGCGGTTGGCGGACTCTGCGTTGACTTGGAGCTCACAGCGTCTTGCGACTTGGAAGCGGATTCAGAGGACAGGACAGAACCCTTGGGCAAGTGAATCTCTGTCTGTCTGTCTGTCTGTCTGTCTGTCTCATTGGTTGGTTGATTTCCATTTTCTTAAGGGGCACATACCTCACACCGCACACACACACACACGCACACACACTCCTTCCTTCTGCGAGTTACAAAATTAGTAGGGGCCCCTGGGAGCTGCAGGTTTCCTAATCATGTCTGCACCTAAGAACAGTAGGGTCTTGTCCGGCTCTTCTTATGAACGGTCCCCCAGCACGGACTCCCCAAGGTCCATGCGAGCCTCACCCAGCTTCTCCCTCTCCCCTCTCAGAAACTCAGGCTTCAGGGGAAGCTCCTCACCAGGGATCCGGAGCTACCATTCACCATCCCCTAGGGCTTCACCACACTCACCTCTGTCATCACCAGAATCCCACAAGCTCCCATTTCCCTGTCCTCACCGTGATGGGCAATCAATGAAGCCATTGGGCTCTCCCGTGTCCTCCTCTGAGGATTCCTCAGAGTCCCCACGTTCATCAATAATATACCACATGTTCTTACTGCCATCACCCAGCAGCTCACCCCCAGCTCTCGGGGGATCTCCTGTGTCTCCCAGCTACTCTCCAAACAACCCCAGATTTCAGCTGGAGTCAGCCCCCAACACCCGGGAATCACCTACAAACTCACGAGCCTCACGGTGCTCCACCCCTGTGTCTTTCATCTCTTCACCCCCAGGCCTCAGGGACTCTCCTGTGGCTCCCAGTTACTCTCCAGCCATCCCCAGGTTCCTGCGGGAGTCAGCCCCATGCACCCAGGAGTCCCCCAGAGACTCACAGGTCTCGGGAGAATATGAGCGGTCCCCCAGCCCTGACTCCTCAAGATTCATGCCTGCCTCACCCAGCTTCTCCCTCTCCCCTCCCAGAAACTCAGACCCAAGGGGCAGCTCCTCACCAGGGATGTGGAAGTACTCTACATCACCCCGCAGGGCTTCACCACTCTCACATCCATCATCAACAGAATTCCACAACTTTACGTTTCCCTTTCCTAACCAAGCAGGACAGTCACTCATGTCATTGTGTTCTCCCGTGTCCTACTCTGGAGATTCTTCACAGTCACCTCATTCATCAATAATATACCATATGTTCTTACCGCCATCATCCAGCAGCTCACCCCCAGCCACCCATGACTCTCCTGTCTGTCCCAGCTACTCTCCAACTACGCCCAGATTTCAGCGGGAGTCTCTACCCCACACCCCAGAAACACCTACAAACTCACAGACCTCAGTGAGATCCTCGCCAGTCTCTCTCACGTCTTCACCCCCAGCCCTTACGGACCCTCCAGTCTGTCCCAGCTACTCTCCAACCACGCCCACATTTCAGCGCGGGTCAGTTCCAGGAACCCAGGGATCACCACCAAGCCCACCACTTTCACTGAGTTCCTCCCCAGTCTCTAGCACGTCTTTATCTCCAACCCTCAGGGACTCGCCTGTCTATCCCAGCTACTCTCCAAACACGCCCACACTTCAGCGGGAGTCCGTTGCAGGCACCCAGAAATCACCACCAAACTCACCAATTTCACTGCGTTACTCCCCAGTCTCTCTCATGTCTTCACCATCCTTCAGGGACTCTCCCGTCTGTCCCAGCTACTCTCCAACCACGCCCACATTTCAGCTGCAGTCAGCTCCAGGCACCCCGGAATCACCACCAAACTCCCCAATTTCACTCAGTTACTCCTCAGTCTCTAGCACGTCTTTATCTCCAACCCTCAGGGACTCTCCTGTGTGTCCCAGCTACTCTCCAACCACGCCCACACTTCAGCGGGAGTCAGTTCCAGGCACCCAGGAAGCACCACCAAACTCACCAATTTCACTCACTTACTCTCCAGTCTCTCTCGTGTCTTCACTAGCCCTCAGGGACTCTCCTGTCTGTCCCAGCTACTCTCCAACCACGCACACATTTCAGCTGGAGTCACTTCCAGGCACTCCGGAGTCACCACAAAACTCACCAGTTTCACAGAGGTACTCCCCGGTCTCTCTCATGTCTTCACCCCCAGCCCTCAGGGACTCTCCTGTGTGTCCCAGCTACTCTCCAAAAATGCCCAGATTTCAGCGGGAGTCAGTTCCAGGCACCCAGGTATCACCACCAAACTCAGCAGTTTCGCTGAGTTACTCCCCAGTCTCTCTCATGTCTTCACCCCCAGCCCCCTGGGACTCTCCTGTCTGTCCCAGCTACTCTCGCACCACGCCCAGATTTCAGCGGGAGTCAGCCTCCCACACTCCGGAATCACCTACAGACTCACAGACTTCACTGAGGTCCTCCCTGGTCTCTCTCAGGTCTTTGCCCTCAGCCCACAGGGACTCCTGTGTCTCTTTCAGCTACTCTCAAAACTTCACTACATTCCAGCTGGAGTCAGTTCCAGGCACCCACGATACACCACCGAACTCACGAATTTCACTGACTTACTCCCCAGTCTCCCTCATGTTCTCACGCGCACCCCTCAGGGACTCTTCTGTCTCTCTCAGCTACTCTCCAACCATCTCCAGATTTCACCTGGAGTCAGCTTCCCGCACCCAGGTATCACATACAAACTCACGGACCTTACTGCAACCCTCCCCCATTTCTTTCACCTCTTCACCCCCTGCCTTCAGGGACTCTCCTGGGTCTCCCAGCTTCTCTCCAGCCTTCCCCAGATTTCTGCCACAGTCAGCCCCAGGCACCCAGGACAACGCTAGACACAGGCCTCACGAGACTATCTCCCTATGACCTGTACCTATACAGGGATGGCTCCCACGCATCCCTCAGTGACCCCAAACCCATCTCCACTTACACTCAGACACTCCCAGGGCCTGACAGCTACTCCCCGTTATTGTCCTTCAGTTCGAAGCCCTGGCCAATCTACTAGCCCACATGACGCAGTTACCTGGCCATTTCTCCACGGTTCCCGTGAGGGCCCCACACCCAGCCGCACAAGAGCCCCTCCTGCATTCCGTCCTCACACGCAGGCTTGTCCATCTACTTGCTACTGTCACACTCTTGCCAGCAGAAGAGGCCCCTGTAATGGCCGATATCACCACCCAGTCTATCCTCACCCCACAGCTGTGCAGCGGGACCCTCCTGCTGGCCCACGTGGCTGCCAGAGCCCATGTTGGCACGACGCTACAGCAGGTCGGCGTCCCTGCGGGCCACACTACCGGTGACATGGCTAGCATGACCCTCCTTCCTGGCAGTGACACTGTTGATGTGAACCCCAGTTTCACATCTGTCATTTGTAAATAGGACCATTTTCCCTTTTCGCTCTCCCTTCCATTCACAGGGCTTTTCATTCTCTCTGTTTCTGCCTCCGTTTCAGATATTTACTCACCTTTTTCTCTCTCACTATGTCTGCCGTGGTCTCCATGAGAGTGCGCCGCAGAAGATTCCCCCATTAAAAGTCATGAATTGAGTGGCTTTTAGTATACCTGTGGTGGTGCACATTCAGTTTTAATTCGCAATCCATTGTAGAACGTCTTATCACCCCCGACCAGAGAAAAACCCTGTAGACATTAGTCACTCCTCATTCTGTCTCAAACCCTCTCCCTGACCCTCAGCCCTAGGTAGCAACTACCTAGTGCGATCAATCCCATATGCATAAATTTCCATATTGTGGACATTTCCTATCAACGGAATTGCACAATAGGTGAGCTGTTATGACTGACACAACACGTAGCACAATATTTTCAAGATTCATCCACATTGTAGGCTTACCCACAGGGGGAAACCATTTTTTGGGGTTTTAGTAACACCGGGTGTTTTCTCCTTCCTTTCGTCCTTCTTTCCTTCCTTCCTTCCTTCCTTCCTTCCTTCCTACCTTCCTTCTTTCCTTCATTCCTTCCTTCCTTCCTCCTATTTCTCTCTTACTCCTTCTGCCCTCTCTCTTTCATATGCCTTAGGTGCATCCCACATTCTGCGTTGTTTGGGAGAAATCCTCGACAGGTGCAGGAAAATTGTGTTATTGTAACTATTTACCGCTATCTCTCTTTCACGGCTCTCCATCAGTTGTGAACATCTATTGGTTTATCCCAAGTCACTAAGCATATTTTTATTAGGTACACCTGTTTTTCCTTATACAGCTGTTTCTGGAGTATTGGGTCCCATACTCATAAACCCAGTGTAACTCAGAAACGCATCTAATATTCCAATAAACCCATCATAACGTTGAAAAATCATAAATCAAACCACCGTAAGTCACGGTGTGTCCGTGGATATGGGCGTCATCAATTCCATTGTCTTCAGTAATGCTCTACACCATTAACAATGGCAGACTGATTGGGAGTGGATATTGATAGCATTATAAAAGTCAGTTATTAGAGGGATACTTCTTTAACCTGACTGAAGAACGGATCTAATGGCTTTAGTACAGTGCATGATTATGTGAGATGTTTTGAGACAGAGTAGTACATTTGTGAATGAAGTTTTTTCACTTAGTAGAAACCACTGTGTGTGGAAAAGTGAGAAAATTGCTTTCTGCTGTAGAGTCTGGCATTCATTGTAGATTTAAGCTTATTTTTCTGTGAGCAAATCTTATTCAATAAAATACTACTCTTTATACTAAAAAACAAAAACAGTGGTGATGAGTGGTCGTTATCCTCAGCAAACTAATCCAGGGAAAGAAAACCAAATGCCACATTCTCACTTATAATGGGAGCTGAAAAATGAGATCACATGGACACCGGAAGGGGAACAACACACACTGGGGCCTTTCGGGAGGCAGAGCGTTAAGAAAAACAGCTACTGCATGCTGGGCTTAATACCTAGGTGATGGGTTGACAGGTGCAGCAAACCACCATGCACGCGTTTACCTTGGTAACAAATCTGCACATCCTGCACATATACCCCAGAACTTAGAAACGAAACGAAACAAAAGTAAACGAAAAAGCAATAGCAAAACGCTAAAGGCAAACTAAAGTTTCAAACACAGAACGTGACAGACCAACGTTTGGTTCAAATCTTGGTTCTCAACCCAGGTGCCATAAGGTCAGGATAAAGAATTTGATTACATATTGTAAATGAGACATGCAACAAATGACCAGAAAGATTATTCTCAACATATGTGTGTCTTCTAATTCAATGGTGACGCTATCTACCGGGACATAGCTTTAGATTCCAAAGGGCCGAGTCCCGCCAGACAGGCCTCCCACACTAATAACCATGGGAAGCCCTACGTTGTTTTACCTGTGCTTCTCAGCAACTGGCTATAAATCAGGTTGCCACCACTCCCAGATTTAATTGCATTCATTGGCTGGAAGAGCTCACAGCACGCAGGGAAACACTTACATTTGCCGGTGTATTTTAGCGGACATTGCAAAAAGTTCACAAAGAAATGTGGGGCCCGGCCTGTGGGGAGGGGCGCACTACCTTCCAGGAAGTGTTATCCACAAGCTCTCTGAACCCAGTCCTTTTGGGTTTTTATGGAGACCTCATTCTATAGGCATGATGGGTTAAACCATAGGCTATTGGTGATCCACTCCACCTGAGGCTCTCAACCCTCCCTGGAAATTGGGGTTGAGGCTTTGCCATTCTCAGTCTGACTAAAAGAATTTACCCAAACGGAATTTTAAAACAGATGAGCATAACTGGAATCTTAATTAGATGATTGGATTATCTGGAGCCACACCTTGATATTCCCAACCCGAGCACCCTCATCCAACGAATGCTCCTCCCAAATGGCTCCCAAGTCTCTAAGTGGTTCCAGAGCAAAAGAAAGTTTATACAACGCATATCTCCACCTTTACTTCAAAGTCTTTTCCCTTACACGGAAAGACTTAAACTGCCATGCATCAGGGTCAGGGAGAGGTGTAGTTACAACACAGATCTGTGGATCTCCGGGGTTTCACTGTGGCAAGGATGCTGCTGGTGTCAAAACCACAACGTGGGAACCACAGAACCACTAGTTGGTTTTCAGTGTTTCAGTGCATACAATTCCTAATATATCTGGCCAAGAAAACTTGTAAGTTCTTAGATTGTCCCAAAGGTGGCGCATGAAATCAAAGCAGGAGAACAGTTTCCTACGAGGTGTAGCCTGGGAAAGTTGGGGGTGACTGATGGAAAGGAGGAGTGAAGCTCCGCCCTTTCCGCTGCTAGGCTGCGCCCGAGGCTATTTAAACCCACCCTGGCTGGCCTGTACTCAGATCTTCGCGGAGCGGATCAGCGGCCGGAGCGGTTGGCGGACTCTGCGTTGACTTGGAGCTCACAGCGTCTTGCGACTTGGAAGCGGATTCAGAGGACAGGACAGAACACTTGGGCAAGTGAATCTCTGTCTGTCTGTCTGTCTCATTGGTTGGTTGATTTCCATTTTCTAAAGGGGCACATACCTCACACCGCACACACACACACACGCACACACACTCCTTCCTTCTGCGAGTTACAAAATTAGTAGGGGCCCCTGGGAGCTGCAGGTTTCCTAATCATGTCTGCACCTAAGAACAGTAGGGTCTTGTCCGGCTCTTCTTATGAACGGTCCCCCAGCACGGACTCCCCAAGGTCCATGCGAGCCTCACCCAGCTTCTCCCTCTCCCCTCTCAGAAACTCAGGCTTCAGGGGAAGCTCCTCACCAGGGATCCGGAGCTACCATTCACCATCCCCTAGGGCTTCACCACACTCACCTCTGTCATCACCAGAATCCCACAAGCTCCCATTTCCCTGTCCTCACCGTGATGGGCAATCAATGAAGCCATTGGGCTCTCCCATGTCCTCCTCTGAGGATTCCTCAGAGTCCCCACGTTCATCAATAATATACCACATGTTCTTACTGCCATCACCCAGCAGCTCACCCCCAGCTCTCGGGGGATCTCCTGTGTCTCCCAGCTACTCTCCAAACAACCCCAGATTTCAGCTGGAGTCAGCCCTCCACACCCGGGAATCACCTACAAACTCACGAGCCTCACGGTGCTCCACCCCTGTGTCTTTCATCTCTTCACCCCCAGGCCTCAGGGACTCTCCTGTGGCTCCCAGTTACTCTCCAGCCATCCCCAGGTTCCTGCGGGAGTCACCCCATGCACCCAGGAGTCCCCCAGAGACTCACAGGTCTCGGGAGAATATGAGCGGTCCCCCAGCCCTGACTCCTCAAGATTCATGCCTGCCTCACCCAGCTTCTCCCTCTCCCCTCCCAGAAACTCAGACCCAAGGGGCAGCTCCTCACCAGGGATGTGGAAGTACTCTACATCACCCCGCAGGGCTTCACCACTCTCACATCCATCATCAACAGAATTCCACAACTTTACGTTTCCCTTTCCTAACCAAGCAGGACAGTCACTCATGTCATTGTGTTCTCCCGTGTCCTCCTCTGGAGATTCTTCACAGTCACCTCATTCATCAATAATATACCATATGTTCTTACCGTCATCATCCAGCAGCTCACCCCCAGCCACCCATGACTCTCCTGTCTGTCCCAGCTACTCTCCAACTACGCCCAGATTTCAGCGGGAGTCTCTACCCCACACCCCAGAAACACCTACAAACTCACAGACCTCAGTGAGATCCTCGCCAGTCTCTCTCACGTCTTCACCCCCAGCCCTTACGGACCCTCCAGTCTGTCCCAGCTACTCTCCAACCACGCCCACATTTCAGCGCGGGTCAGTTCCAGGAACCCAGGGATCACCACCAAGCCCACCACTTTCACTGAGTTCCTCCCCAGTCTCTAGCACGTCTTTATCTCCAACCCTCAGGGACTCGCCTGTCTGTCCCAGCTACTCTCCAAACACGCCCACACTTCAGCGGGAGTCCGTTGCAGGCACCCAGAAATCACCACCAAACTCACCAATTTCACTGCGTTACTCCCCAGTCTCTCTCATGTCTTCACCATCCCTCAGGGACTCTCCCGTCTGTCCCAGCTACTCTCCAACCACGCCCACATTTCAGCTGCAGTCAGTTCCAGGCACCCCGGAATCACCACCAAACTCCCCAATTTCACTCAGTTACTCCTCAGTCTCTAGCACGTCTTTATCTCCAACCCTCAGGGACTCTCCTGTGTGTCCCAGCTACTCTCCAACCACGCCCACACTTCAGCGGGAGTCAGTTCCAAGCACCCAGGAAGCACCACCAAACTCACCAATTTCACTCACTTACTCTCCAGTCTCTCTCAGGTCTTCACCAGCCCTCAGGGACTCTCCTGTCTATCCCAGCTACTCTCCAACCACGCACACATTTCAGCTGGAGTCAGTCCCAGGCACCCCGGAGTCACCACCAAACTCACCAGTTTCACTGAGGTACTCCCCGGTCTCTCTCATGTCTTCACCCCCAGCCCTCAGGGACTCTCCTGTGTGTCCCAGCTACTCTCCAACCATGCCCAGATTTCAGCGGGAGTCAGTTCCAGGCACCCAGGTATCACCACCAAACTCAGCAGTTTCGCTGAGTTACTCCCCAGTCTCTGTCATGTCTTCACCCCCAGCCCCCTGGGACTCTCCTGTCTGTCCCAGCTACTCTCCCACCACGCCCAGATTTCAGCGGGAGTCAGCCTCCCACACTCCGGAATCACCTACAGACTCACAGACTTCACTGAGGTCCTCCCTGGTCTCTCTCAGGTCTTTGCCCTCAGCCCACAGGGACTCCTGTGTCTCTTTCAGCTACTCTCAAAACTTCGCTAGATTCCAGCTGGAGTCAGTTCCAGGCACCCACGATACACCACCGAACTCACGAATTTCACTGACTTACTCCCCAGTCTCCCTCATGTTCTCACCCCCAGCCCTCAAGGACTCTTCTGTCTCTCTCAGCTACACTCCGACCATCTCCAGATTTCACCTGGAGTCAGCTTCCCGCACCCAGGAATCACCTACAAACTCACGGACCTTACTGCAACCCTCCCCCATTTCTTTCACCTCTTCACCCCCTGCCTTCAGGGACTCTCCTGGGTCTCCCAGCTTCTCTCCAGCCTTCCCCAGATTTCTGCCACAGTCAGCCCCAGGCACCCAGGACAACCCTAGACACTCACGGGCCTCACGAGACTATCTCCCTATGACCTGTACCTATACAGGGATGGCTCCCACGCATCCCTCAGTGACCCCAAACCCATCTCCACTTACACTCAGACACTCCCAGGGCCTGACAGCTACTCCCCGTTATTGTCCTTCAGTTCGAAGCCCTGGCCAATCTACTAGCCCACATGACGCAGTTACCTGGCCATTTCTCCACGGTTCCCGTGAGGGCCCCACACCCAGCCGCACAAGAGCCCCTCCTGCATTCCGTCCTCACACGCAGGCCTGTCCATCTACTTGCTACTGTCACACTCTTGCCAGCAGAAGAGGCCCCTGTAATGGGCGATATCACCACCCAGTCTATCCTCACCCCACAGCTGTGCAGCGGGACCCTCCTGCTGGCCCACGTGGCTGCCAGAGCCCATGCTGGCACGACGCTCCAGCACGTCGGCGTCCCTGCGGGCCACACTACCGGTGACATGGCTAGCATGACCCTCCTTCCTGGCAGTGACACTGTTGATGTGAACCCCAGTTTCACATCTGTCATTTGTAAATAGGAACATTTTCCCTTTTCGCTCTCCCTTCCATTCACAGGGCTTCTCATTCTCTCTCTTTCTGCCTCCGTTTCAGATATTTACTCACCTTTTTCTCCCTCACTATGTCTGCCGTGGTCTCCATGAGAGTGCGCCACAGAAGATTCCCCCATTAAAAGTCATGAATTGAGTGGCTTTTAGTATACCTGTGGTGGTGCACATTCAATTTTAATTCGCAATCCGTTGTAGAACGTCTTATCACCCCCGACCAGAGAAAAACCCTGTAGACATTAGTCACTCCTCATTCTGTCTCAAACCCTCTCCCTGACCCTCAGCCCTAGGTAGCAACTACCTAGTGCGATCAATCCCATATGCATAGATTTCCATATTGTGGACATTTCCTATCAACGGAATTGCACAATAGGTGAGCTGTTATGACTGACACAACACGTAGCACAATATTTTCAAGATTCATCCACATTGTAGGCTTACCCACAGGGGGAAACCATTTTTTGGGGGGTTTTAGTAACACCGGGTGTTTTCTCCTTCCTTTCGTCCTTCTTTCCTTCCTTCCTTCCTTCCTTCCTTCCTTCCTACCTTCCTTCTTTCTTTCCTTCCTTCCTTCCTTCCTCCTATTTCTCTCTTACTCCTTCTGCCCTCTCTCTTTCATACGCCTTAGGTGCATCCCACATTCTGCGTTTTTTGGGAGAAATCCTCGACAGGTGCAGGAAAATTGTGTTATTGTAACTATTTACCGCTATCTCTCTTTCACGGCTCTCCATCAGTTGTGAACATCTATTGGTTTATCCCAAGTCACTAAGCATATTTTTATTAGGTACACCTGTTTTTCCTTATACAGCTGTTTCTGGAGTATAGGGTCGCATACTCATAAACCCACTGTAACTCAGAAACGCATCTAATATTCCAATAATCCCATCATAACGTTGAAAAATCATAAATCAAACCACCGTAAGTCACGGTGTGTCCGTGGATATGGGCGTCATCAATTCCATTGTATTCAGTAATGCTGTACACCATTAACAATGGCAGACTGATTGGGAGTGGATATTGATAGCATAATAAAAGTCAGTTATTAGAGGGATACTTCTTTAACCTGACTGAAGAACTGATCTAATGGCTTTAGTACAGTGCATGATTATGTGAGATGTGTTGAGACAGAGTAGTACATTTGTGAATGAAGTTTTTTCACTTAGTAGGAACCACTGTGTGTGGAAAAGTGAGAAAATTGCTTTCTGCTGTAGAGTCTGGCATTCATTGTAGACTTAAGCTTATTTTTCTGTGAGCAAATCTTATTCAATAAAATACTACTCTTTATACTAAAATACAAAAACAGTGGTGATGTGTGGTCATTATGCTCAGCAAACTAATCCAGGGAAAGAAAACCAAACGCCACATTCTCACTTATAATGAGAGCTGAAAAATGAGATCACATGGACACAGGAAGGGGAACAACACTCACTGGGGCCTTTCGGGAGGCAGAGCGTTAAGAAAAACAGCTACTGCATGCTGGGCTTAATACCTAGGTGATGGGTTGACAGGTGCAGCAAACCACCATGGCACACGTTTACCTTAGTAACAAATCTGCACATCCTGCACATATACCCCAGAACTTAGAAACGAAACGAAACAAAAGAAAACGAAAAAGCAATAGCAAAACGCTAAAGGCAAACTAAAGTTTCAAACTCAGAACGTGACAGACCAATGTTTGGTTCAAATCATGGTTCTCAACCCAGGTGCCATAAGGCCAGGATAAAGAATTTGATTACATATTGTAAATAAGACATGCAGCAAATGACCAGAAAGATTATTCTCAACATATGTGTGTCTTCTAATTCAATGGTGACGCTATCTACCGGGACATAGCTTTAGATTCCAAAGGGCCGAGTCCCGCCAGACAGGCCTCCCACACTAATAACAATGGGAAGCCCCTCGTTGTTTTACCTGTGCTTCTCAGCAACTGGCTATAAATCAGGTTGCCACCACTCCCAGATTTAGTTGCATTCATTGGCTGGAAGAGCTCACAGCACGCAGGCAAACACTTACGTTTGCCGTTGTATTTTAGCGGACTTTGCAAAAAGTTCAGAAATAAATGCGGGGCCCGGCGTGTGGGGAGGGGTGCACTACCTTCCAGGAAGTGTTATCCACAAGCTCTCTGAACCCAGTCCTTTTGGGTTTTTATGGAGACCTCATTCTATAGGCATGACGGGTTAAACCATAGGCTATTGGTGATCAACTCCACCTGAGGCTCTCAACCCTCCCTGGAAATTGGGGTTGAGGCTTTGCCATTCTCAGTCTGACTAAAAGAATTTACCCAAACGGAATTTTAAAACAGATGAGCATAACTGGAATCTTAATTAGATGATTGGATTATCTGGAGCCACACCTTGATATTCCCGACCCGAGCACCCTCATCCAACGAATGCTCCACCCAACTGGCTCCCAAGTCTCTACGTGGTTCCAGAGCAAAAGAATGTTTATACAACGCATATCTCCACCTTTACTTCAAAGTCTTTTCACTTCCACGGAAAGACTTCTTAAACTGCCATGCATCCGGATCAGGGGGAGGTATTGTTACACCGCAGATCTGTGGATCTCCGGGGTTTGATTGTGGCAACGATGCTGCTGGTGTCAAAACCACAACGTGGGAACCACAGAACCACTAGTTGGTTTTCAGTGTTTCAGTGCATACAATTCCTAATATATCTGGCCAAGAAAACTTGTAAGTTCTTAGATTGTCCCAAAGGTGGCGCATGAAATCAAAGCAGGAGAACAGTTTCCTACGAGGTGTAGCCTGGGAAAGTTGGGGGTGACTGATGGAAAGGAGGAGTGAAGCTCCGCCCTTTCCGCTGCTAGGCTGCGCCCGAGGCTATTTAAACCCACCCTGGCTGGCCTGTACTCAGATCTTCGCGGAGCGGATCAGCGGCCGGAGCGGTTGGCGGACTCTGCGTTGACTTGGAGCTCACAGCGTCTTGCGACTTGGAAGCGGATTCAGAGGACAGGACAGAACACTTGGGCAAGTGAATCTCTGTCTGTCTGTCTGTCTGACTGTCTGTCTCATTGGTTGGTTGATTTCCATTTTCTTAAGGGGCACATACCTCACACCGCACACACACACACACGCACACACACTCCTTCCTTCTGCGAGTTAGAAAATTAGTAGGGGCCCCTGGGAGCTGCAGGTTTCCTAATCATGTCTGCACCTAAGAACAGTAGGGTCTTGTCCGGCTCTTCTTATGAACGGTCCCCCAGCACGGACTCCCCAAGGTCCATGCGAGCCTCACCCAGCTTCTCCCTCTCCCCTCTCAGAAACTCAGGCTTCAGGGGAAGCTCCTCACCAGGGATCCGGAGCTACCATTCACCATTCCCTAGGGCTTCACCACACTCACCTCTGTCATCACCAGAATCCCACAAGCTCCCATTTCCCTGTCCTCATCGTGATGGGCAATCAATGAAGCCATTGGGCTCTCCCGTGTCCTCCTCTGAGGATTCCTCAGAGTCCCCACGTTCATCAATAATATACCACATGTTCTTACTGCCATCACCCAGCAGCTCACCCCCAGCTCTCGGGGGATCTCCTGTGTCTCCCAGCTACTCTCCAAACAACCCCAGATTTCAGCTGGAGTCAGCCCCCCACACCCGGGAATCACCTACAAACTCACGAGCCTCACGGTGCTCCACCCCTGTGTCTTTCATCTCTTCACCCCCAGGCCTCAGGGACTCTCCTGTGGCTCCCAGTTACTCTCCAGCCATCCCCAGGTTCCTGCGGGAGTCAGCCCCATGCACCCAGGAGTCCCCCAGAGACTCACAGGTCTCGGGAGAATATCAGCGGTCCCCCAGCCCTGACTCCTCAAGATTCATGCCTGCCTCACCCAGCTTCTCCCTCTCCCCTCCCAGAAACTCAGACCCAAGGGGCAGCTCCTCACCAGGGATGTGGAAGTACTCTACATCACCCCGCAGGGCTTCACCACTCTCACATCCATCATCAACAGAATTCCACAACTTTACGTTTCCCTTTCCTAACCAAGCAGGACAGTCACTCATGTCATTGTGTTCTCCCGTGTCCTCCTCTGGAGATTCTTCACAGTCACCTCATTCATCAATAATATACCATATGTTCTTACTGCCATCATCCAGCAGCTCACCCCCAGCCACCCATGACTCTCCTGTCTGTCCCAGCTACTCTCCAACTACGCCCAGATTTCAGCGGGAGTCTCTACCCCACACCCCAGAAACACCTACAAACTCACAGACCTCAGTGAGATCCTCGCCAGTCTCTCTCACGTCTTCACCCCCAGCCCTTACGGACCCTCCAGTCTGTCCGAGCTACTCTCCAACCACGCCCACATTTCAGCGCGGCTCAGTTCCAGGAACCCAGGGATCACCACCAAGCCCACCACTTTCACTGAGTTCCTCCCCAGTCTCTAGCACGTCTTTATCTCCAACCCTCAGGGACTCGCCTGTCTGTCCCAGCTACTCTCCAAACACGCCCACACTTCAGCGGGAGTCCGTTGCAGGCACCCAGAAATCACCACCAAACTCACCAATTTCACTGCGTTACTCCCCAGTCTCTCTCATGTCTTCACCATCCCTCAGGGACTCTCCCGTCTGTCCCAGCTACTCTCCAACCACGCCCACATTTCAGCTGCAGTCAGTTCCAGGCACCCCGGAATCACCACCAAACTCCCCAATTTCACTCAGTTACTCCTCAGTCTCTAGCACGTCTTTATCTCCAACCCTCAGGGACTCTCCTGTGTGTCCCAGCTACTCTCCAACCACGCCCACACTTCAGCGGGAGTCAGTTCCGAGCACCCAGGAAGCACCACCAAACTCACCAATTTCACTCACTTACTCTCCAGTCTCTCTCAGGTCTTCACCAGCCCTCAGGGACTCTCCTGTCTGTCCCAGCTACTCTCCAACCACGCACACATTTCAGCTGGAGTCAGTCCCAGGCACCCCGGAGTCACCACCAAACTCACCAGTTTCACTGAGGTACTCCCCGGTCTCTCTCATGTCTTCACCCCCAGCCCTCAGGGACTCTCCTGTGTGTCCCAGCTACTCTCCAACCATGCCCAGATTTCAGCGGGAGTCAGTTCCAGGCACCCAGGTATCACCACCAAACTCAGCAGTTTCGCTGAGTTACTCCCCAGTCTCTGTCATGTCTTCACCCCCAGCCCCCTGGGACTCTCCTGTCTGTCCCAGCTACTCTCCCACCACGCCCAGATTTCAGCGGGAGTCAGCCTCCCACACTCCGGAATCACCTACAGACTCACAGACTTCACTGAGGTCCTCCCTGGTCTCTCTCAGGTCTTTGCCCTCAGCCCACAGGGACTCCTGTGTCTCTTTCAGCTACTCTCAAAACTTCGCTAGATTCCAGCTGGAGTCAGTTCCAGGCACCCACGATACACCACCGAACTCACGAATTTCACTGACTTACTCCCCAGTCTCCCTCATGTTCTCACCCCCAGCCCTCAAGGACTCTTCTGTCTCTCTCAGCTACACTCCGACCAACTCCAGATTTCACCTGGAGTCAGCTTCCCGCACCCAGGAATCACCTACAAACTCACGGACCTTACTGCAACCCTCCCCCATTTCTTTCACCTCTTCACCCCCTGCCTTCAGGGACTCTCCTGGGTCTCCCAGCTTCTCTCCAGCCTTCCCCAGATTTCTGCCACAGTCAGCCCCAGGCACCCAGGACAACCCTAGACACTCACGGGCCTCACGAGACTATCTCCCTATGACCTGTACCTATACAGGGATGGCTCCCACGCATCCCTCAGTGACCCCAAACCCATCTCCACTTACACTCAGACACTCCCAGGGCCTGACAGCTACTCCCCGTTATTGTCCTTCAGTTCGAAGCCCTGGCCAATCTACTAGCCCACATGACGCAGTTACCTGGCCATTTCTCCACGGTTCCCGTGAGGGCCCCACACCCAGCCGCACAAGAGCCCCTCCTGCATTCCGTCCTCACACGCAGGCTTGTCCATCTACTTGCTACTGTCACACTCTTGCCAGCAGAAGAGGCCCCTGTAATGGGCGATATCACCACCCAGTCTATCCTCACCCCACAGCTGTGCAGCGGGACCCTCCTGCTGGCCCACGTGGCTGCCAGAGCCCATGCTGGCACGACGCTCCAGCACGTCGGCGTCCCTGCGGGCCACACTACCGGTGACATGGCTAGCATGACCCTCCTTCCTGGCAGTGACACTGTTGATGTGAACCCCAGTTTCACATCTGTCATTTGTAAATAGGAACATTTTCCCTTTTCGCTCTCCCTTCCATTCACAGGGCTTCTCATTCTCTCTCTTTCTGCCTCCGTTTCAGATATTTACTCACCTTTTTCTCCCTCACTATGTCTGCCGTGGTCTCCATGAGAGTGCGCCACAGAAGATTCCCCCATTAAAAGTCATGAATTGAGTGGCTTTTAGTATACCTGTGGTGGTGCACATTCAATTTTAATTCGCAATCCGTTGTAGAACGTCTTATCACCCCCGACCAGAGAAAAACCCTGTAGACATTAGTCACTCCTCATTCTGTCTCAAACCCTCTCCCTGACCCTCAGCCCTAGGTAGCAACTATCTAGTGCGATCAATCCCATATGCATAGATTTCCATATTGTGGACATTTCCTATCAACGGAATTGCACAATAGGTGAGCTGTTATGACTGACACAACACGTAGCACAATATTTTCAAGATTCATCCACATTGTAGGCTTACCCACAGGGGGAAACCATTTTTTGGGGGGTTTTAGTAACACCGGGTGTTTTCTCCTTCCTTTCGTCCTTCTTTCCTTCCTTCCTTCCTTCCTTCCTTCCTTCCTACCTTCCTTCTTTCTTTCCTTCCTTCCTTCCTTCCTCCTATTTCTCTCTTACTCCTTCTGCCCTCTCTCTTTCATACGCCTTAGGTGCATCCCACATTCTGCGTTTTTTGGGAGAAATCCTCGACAGGTGCAGGAAAATTGTGTTATTGTAACTATTTACCGCTATCTCTCTTTCACGGCTCTCCATCAGTTGTGAACATCTATTGGTTTATCCCAAGTCACTAAGCATATTTTTATTAGGTACACCTGTTTTTCCTTATACAGCTGTTTCTGGAGTATAGGGTCGCATACTCATAAACCCACTGTAACTCAGAAACGCATCTAATATTCCAATAATCCCATCATAACGTTGAAAAATCATAAATCAAACCACCGTAAGTCACGGTGTGTCCGTGGATATGGGCGTCATCAATTCCATTGTATTCAGTAATGCTGTACACCATTAACAATGGCAGACTGATTGGGAGTGGATATTGATAGCATTATGAAAGTCAGTTATTAGAGGGATACTTCTTTAACCTGACTGAAGAACTGATCTAATGGCTTTAGTACAGTGCATGATTATGTGAGATGTGTTGAGACAGAGTAGTACATTTGTGAATGAAGTTTTTTCACTTAGTAGGAACCACTGTGTGTGGAAAAGTGAGAAAATTGCTTTCTGCTGTAGAGTCTGGCATTCATTGTAGACTTAAGCTTATTTTTCTGTGAGCAAATCTTATTCAATAAAATACTACTCTTTATACTAAAATACAAAAACAGTGGTGATGTGTGGTCATTATGCTCAGCAAACTAATCCTGGGAAAGAAAACCAAACGCCACATTCTCACTTATAATGAGAGCTGAAAAATGAGATCACATGGACACAGGAAGGGGAACAACACTCACTGGGGCCTTTCGGGAGGCAGAGCGTTAAGAAAAACAGCTACTGCATGCTGGGCTTAATACCTAGGTGATGGGTTGACAGGTGCAGCAAACCACCATGGCACACGTTTACCTTAGTAACAAATCTGCACATCCTGCACATATACCCCAGAACTTAGAAACGAAACGAAACAAAAGAAAACGAAAAAGCAATAGCAAAACGCTAAAGGCAAACTAAAGTTTCAAACTCAGAACGTGACAGACCAATGTTTGGTTCAAATCATGGTTCTCAACCCAGGTGCCATAAGGCCAGGATAAAGAATTTGATTACATATTGTAAATAAGACATGCAGCAAATGACCAGAAAGATTATTCTCAACATATGTGTGTCTTCTAATTCAATGGTGACGCTATCTACCGGGACATAGCTTTAGATTCCAAAGGGCCGAGTCCCGCCAGACAGGCCTCCCACACTAATAACAATGGGAAGCCCCACGTTGTTTTACCTGTGCTTCTCAGCAACTGGCTATAAATCAGGTTGCCACCACTCCCAGATTTAGTTGCATTCATTGGCTGGAAGAGCTCACAGCACGCAGGCAAACACTTACGTTTGCCGTTGTATTTTAGCGGACTTTGCAAAAAGTTCAGAAATAAATGCGGGGCCCTGCGTGTGGGGAGGGGTGCACTACCTTCCAGGAAGTGTTATCCACAAGCTCTCTGAACCCAGTCCTTTTGGGTTTTTATGGAGACCTCATTCTATAGGCATGACGGGTTAAACCATAGGCTATTGGTGATCAACTCCACCTGAGGCTCTCAACCCTCCCTGGAAATTGGGGTTGAGGCTTTGCCATTCTCAGTCTGACTAAAAGAATTTACCCAAACGGAATTTTAAAACAGATGAGCATAACTGGAATCTTAATTAGATGATTGGATTATCTGGAGCCACACCTTGATATTCCTAACCCGAGCACCCTCCTCCAACGAATGCTCCACCCAACTGGCTCCCAAGTCTCTACGTGGTTCCAGAGCAAAAGAATGTTTATACAACGCATATCTCCACCTTTTCTTCAAAGTCTTTTCCCTTCCACGGAAAGACTTCTTAAACTGCCATGCATCCGGATCAGGGGGAGGTATTGTTACACCGCAGATCTGTGGATCTCCGGGGTTTGATTGTGGCAACGATGCTGCTGGTGTCAAAACCACAACGTGGGAACCACAGAACCACTAGTTGGTTTTCAGTGTTTCAGTGCATACAATTCCTAATATATCTGGCCAAGAAAACTTGTAAGTTCTTAGATTGTCCCAAAGGTGGCGCATGAAATCAAAGCAGGAGAACAGTTTCCTACGAGGTGTAGCCTGGGAAAGTTGGGGGTGACAGATGGAAAGGAGGAGTGAAGCTCCGCCCTTTCCGCTGCTAGGCTGCGCCCGAGGCTATTTAAACCCACCCTGGCTGGCCTGTACTCAGATCTTCGCGGAGCGGATCAGCGGCCGGAGCGGTTGGCGGACTCTGCGTTGACTTGGAGCTCACAGCGTCTTGCGACTTGGAAGCGGATTCAGAGGACAGGACAGAACACTTGGGCAAGTGAATCTCTGTCTGTCTGTCTGTCTCTCTCATTGGTTGGTTGATTTCCATTTTCTTAAGGGGCACATACCTCACACCACACACACACACACACACGCACACACACTCCTTCCTTCTGCGAGTTAGAAAATTAGTAGGGGCCCCTGGGAGCTGCAGGTTTCCTAATCATGTCTGCACCTAAGAACAGTAGGGCCTTGTCCGGCTCTTCTTATGAACGGTCCCCCAGCACGGACTCCCCAAGGTCCATGCGAGCCTCACCCAGCTTCTCCCTCTCCCCTCTCAGAAACTCAGGCTTCAGGGGAAGCTCCTCACCAGGGATCCGGAGCTACCATTCACCATCCCCTAGGGCTTCACCACACTCACCTCTGTCGTCACCAGAATCCCACAAGCTCCCATTTCCCTGTCCTCACCGTGATGGGCAATCAATGAAGCCATTGGGCTCTCCCGTGTCCTCCTCTGAGGATTCCTCAGAGTCCCCACGTTCATCAATAATATACCACATGTTCTTACTGCCATCACCCAGCAGCTCACCCCCAGCTCTCGGGGGATCTCCTGTGTCTCCCAGCTACTCTCCAAACAACCCCAGATTTCAGCTGGAGTCAGCCCCCCACACCCGGGAATCACCTACAAACTCACGAGCCTCACGGTGCTCCACCCCTGTGTCTTTCATCTCTTCACCCCCAGGCCTCAGGGACTCTCCTGTGGCTCCCAGTTACTCTCCAGCCATCCCCAGGTTCCTGCGGGAGTCAGCCCCATGCACCCAGGAGTCCCCCAGAGACTCACAGGTCTCGGGAGAATATGAGCGGTCCCCCAGCCCTGACTCCTCAAGATTCATGCCTGCCTCACCCAGCTTCTCCCTCTCCCCTCCCAGAAACTCAGACCCAAGGGGCAGCTCCTCACCAGGGATGTGGAAGTACTCTACGTCACCCCGCAGGGCTTCACCACTCTCACATGCATCATCAACAGAATTCCACAACTTTACGTTTCCCTTTCCTAACCAAGCAGGACAGTCACTCATGTCATTGTGTTCTCCCGTGTCCTCCTCTGGAGATTCTTCACAGTCACCTCATTCATCAATAATATACCATATGTTCTTACCGTCATCATCCAGCAGCTCACCCCCAGCCACCCATGACTCTCCTGTCTGTCCCAGCTACTCTCCAACTACGCCCAGATTTCAGCGGGAGTCTCTACCCCACACCCCAGAAACACCTACAAACTCACAGACCTCAGTGAGATCCTCGCCAGTCTCTCTCACGTCTTCACCCCCAGCCCTTACGGACCCTCCAGTCTGTCCCAGCTACTCTCCAACCACGCCCACATTTCAGCGCGGCTCAGTTCCAGGAACCCAGGGATCACCACCAAGCCCACCACTTTCACTGAGTTCCTCCCCAGTCTCTAGCACGTCTTTATCTCCAACCCTCAGGGACTCGCCTGTCTGTCCCAGCTACTCTCCAAACACGCCCACACTTCAGCGGGAGTCCGTTGCAGGCACCCAGAAATCACCACCAAACTCACCAATTTCACTGCGTTACTCCCCAGTCTCTCTCATGTCTTCACCATCCCTCAGGGACTCTCCCGTCTGTCCCAGCTACTCTCCAACCACGCCCACATTTCAGCTGCAGTCAGTTCCAGGCACCCCGGAATCACCACCAAACTCCCCAATTTCACTCAGTTACTCCTCAGTCTCTAGCACGTCTTTATCTCCAACCCTCAGGGACTCTCCTGTGTGTCCCAGCTACTCTCCAACCACGCCCACACTTCAGCGGGAGTCAGTCCCGAGCACCCAGGAAGCACCACCAAACTCACCAATTTCACTCACTTACTCTCCAGTCTCTCTCAGGTCTTCACCAGCCCTCAGGGACTCTCCTGTCTGTCCCAGCTACTCTCCAACCACGCACACATTTCAGCTGGAGTCAGTCCCAGGCACCCCGGAGTCACCACCAAACTCACCAGTTTCACTGAGGTACTCCCCGGTCTCTCTCATGTCTTCACCCCCAGCCCTCAGGGACTCTCCTGTGTGTCCCAGCTACTCTCCAACCATGCCCAGATTTCAGCGGGAGTCAGTTCCAGGCACCCAGGTATCACCACCAAACTCAGCAGTTTCGCTGAGTTACTCCCCAGTCTCTGTCATGTCTTCACCCCCAGCCCCCTGGGACTCTCCTGTCTGTCCCAGCTACTCTCCCACCACGCCCAGATTTCAGCGGGAGTCAGCCTCCCACACTCCGGAATCACCTACAGACTCACAGACTTCACTGAGGTCCTCCCTGGTCTCTCTCAGGTCTTTGCCCTCAGCCCACAGGGACTCCTGTGTCTCTTTCAGCTACTCTCAAAACTTCGCTAGATTCCAGCTGGAGTCAGTTCCAGGCACCCACGATACACCACCGAACTCACGAATTTCACTGACTTACTCCCCAGTCTCCCTCATGTTCTCACCCCCAGCCCTCAAGGACTCTTCTGTCTCTCTCAGCTACACTCCGACCATCTCCAGATTTCACCTGGAGTCAGCTTCCCGCACCCAGGAATCACCTACAAACTCACGGACCTTACTGCAACCCTCCCCCATTTCTTTCACCTCTTCACCCCCTGCCTTCAGGGACTCTCCTGGGTCTCCCAGCTTCTCTCCAGCCTTCCCCAGATTTCTGCCACAGTCAGCCCCAGGCACCCAGGACAACCCTAGACACTCACAGGCCTCACGAGACTATCTCCCTATGACCTGTACCTATACAGGGATGGCTCCCACGCATCCCTCAGTGACCCCAAACCCATCTCCACTTACACTCAGACACTCCCAGGGCCTGACAGCTACTCCCCGTTATTGTCCTTCAGTTCGAAGCCCTGGCCAATCTACTAGCCCACATGACGCAGTTACCTGGCCATTTCTCCACGGTTCCCGTGAGGGCCCCACACCCAGCCGCACAAGAGCCCCTCCTGCATTCCATCCTCACACGCAGGCTTGTCCATCTACTTGCTACTGTCACACTCTTGCCAGCAGAAGAGGCCCCTGTAATGGGCGATATCACCACCCAGTCTATCCTCACCCCACAGCTGTGCAGCGGGACCCTCCTGCTGGCCCACGTGGCTGCCAGAGCCCATGCTGGCACGACGCTCCAGCACGTCGGCGTCCCTGCGGGCCACACTACCGGTGACATGGCTAGCATGACCCTCCTTCCTGGCAGTGACACTGTTGATGTGAACCCCAGTTTCACATCTGTCATTTGTAAATAGGACCATTTTCCCTTTCCGCTCTCCCTTCCATTCACAGGGCTTCTCATTCTCTCTCTTTCTGCCTCCGTTTCAGATATTTACTCACCTTTTTCTCTCTCACTATGTCTGCCGTGGTCTCCATGAGAGTGCGCCACAGAAGATTCCCCCATTAAAAGTCATGAATTGAGTGGCTTTTAGTATACCTGTGGTGGTGCACATTCAATTTTAATTCGCAATCCATTGTAGAACGTCTTATCACCCCCGACCAGAGAAAAACCCTGTAGACATTAGTCACTCCTCATTCTGTCTCAAACCCTCTCCCTGACCCTCAGCCCTAGGTAGCAACTACCTAGTGCGATCAATCCCATATGCATAGATTTCCATATTGTGGACATTTCCTATCAACGGAATTGCACAATAGGTGAGTTGTTATGACTGACACAACACGTAGCACAATATTTTCAAGATTCATCCACATTGTAGGCTTACCCACAGGGGGAAACCATTTTTTGGGGGTTTTCAGTAACACCGGGTGTTTTCTCCTTCCTTTCGTCCTTCTTTCCTTCCTTCCTTCCTTCCTTCCTTCCTTCCTTCCTACCTTCCTTCTTTCTTTCCTTCCTTCCTTCCTTCCTCCTATTTCTCTCTTACTCCTTCTGCCCTCTCTCTTTCATATGCCTTAGGTGCATCCCACATTCTGCGTTTTTTGGGAGAAATCCTCGACAGGTGCAGGAAAATTGTGTTATTGTAACTATTTACCGCTATCTCTCTTTCACGGCTCTCCATCAGTTGTGAACATCTATTGGTTTATCCCAAGTCACTAAGCATATTTTTATTAGGTACACCTGTTTTTCCTTATACAGCTGTTTCTGGAGTATAGGGTCGCATACTCATAAACCCACTGTAACTCAGAAACGCATCTAATATTCCAATAATCCCATCATAACGTTGAAAAATCATAAATCAAACCACCGTAAGTCACGGTGTGTCCGTGGATATGGGCGTCATCAATTCCATTGTATTCAGTAATGCTGTACACCATTAACAATGGCAGACTGATTGGGAGTGGATATTGATAGCATTATAAAAGTCAGTTATTAGAGGGATACTTCTTTAACCTGACTGAAGAACTGATCTAATGGCTTTAGTACAGTGCATGATTATGTGAGATGTGTTGAGACAGAGTAGTACATTTGTGAATGAAGTTTTTTCACTTAGTAGGAACCATTGTGTGTGGAAAAGTGAGAAAATTGCTTTCTGCTGTAGAGTCTGGCATTCATTGTAGACTTAAGCTTATTTTTCTGTGAGCAAATCTTATTCAATAAAATACTACTCTTTATACTAAAAAACAGAAACAGTGGTGATGTGTGGTCATTATGCTCAGCAAACTAATCCAGGGAAAGAAAACCAAATGCCACATTCTCACTTATAATGAGAGCTGAAAAATGAGATCACATGGACACAGGAAGGGGAACAACACTCACTGGGGCCTTTCGGGAGGCAGAGCGTTAAGAAAAACAGCTACTGCATGCTGGGCTTAATACCTAGGTGATGGGTTGACAGGTGCAGCAAACCACCATGGCACACGTTTACCTTAGTAACAAATCTGCACATCCTGCACATATACCCCAAAACATAGAAACGAAACGAAACGAAACAAAAGAAAACGAAAAAGCAATAGCAAAACGCTAAAGGCAAACTAAAGTTTCAAACTCAGAACGTGACAGACCAATGTTTGGTTCAAATCATGGTTCTCAACCCAGGTGCCATAAGGCCAGGATAAAGAATTTGATTACATATTGTAAATAAGACATGCAGCAAATGACCAGAAAGATTATTCTCAACATATGTGTGTCTTCTAATTCAATGGTGACGCTATCTACCGGGACATAGCTTTAGATTCCAAAGGGCCGAGTCCCGCCAGACAGGCCTCCCACACTAATAACAATGGGAAGCCCCACGTTGTTTTACCTGTGCTTCTCAGCAACTGGCTATAAATCAGGTTGCCACCACTCCCAGATTTAGTTGCATTCATTGGCTGGAAGAGCGCACAGCACGCAGGCAAACACTTACATTTGCCGTTGTATTTTAGCGGACTTTGCAAAAAGTTCAGAAATAAATGCGGGGCCGGGCGTGTGGGGAGGGGTGCACTACCTTCCAGGAAGTGTTATCCACAAGCTCTCTGAACCCAGTCCTTTTGGGTTTTTATGGAGACCTCATTCTATAGGCATGACGGGTTAAACCATAGGCTATTGGTGATCAACTCCACCTGAGGCTCTCAACCCTCCCTGGAAATTGGGGTTGAGGCTTTGCCATTCTCAGTCTGACTAAAAAATTTACCCAAACGGAATTTTAAAACAGATGAGCATAACTGGAATCTTAATTAGATGATTGGATTATCTGGAGCCACACCTTGATATTCCTAACCCGAGCACCCTCATCCAACGAATGCTCCACCCAACTGGCTCCCAAGTCTCTAAGTGGTTCCAGAGCAAAAGAATGTTTATACAACGCATATCTCCACCTTTTCTTCAAAGTCTTTTCCCTTCCACGGAAAGACTTCTTAAACTGCCATGCATCCGGATCAGGGGGAGGTATTGTTACACCGCAGATCTGTGGATCTCCGGGGTTTGATTGTGGCAACGATGCTGCTGGTGTCAAAACCACAACGTGGGAACCACAGAACCACTAGTTGGTTTTCAGTGTTTCAGTGCATACAATTCCTAATATATCTGGCCAAGAAAACTTGTAAGTTCTTAGATTGTCCCAAAGGTGGCGCATGAAATCAAAGCAGGAGAACAGTTTCCTACGAGGTGTAGCCTGGGAAAGTTGGGGGTGACTGATGGAAAGGAGGAGTGAAGCTCCGCCCTTTCCGCTGCTAGGCTGCGCCCGAGGCTATTTAAACCCACCCTGGCTGGCCTGTACTCAGATCTTCGCGGAGCGGATCAGCGGCCGGAGCGGTTGGCGGACTCTGCGTGGACTTGGAGCTCACAGCGTCTTGCGACTTGGAAGCGGATTCAGAGGACAGGACAGAACACTTGGGCAAGTGAATCTCTGTCTGTCTGTCTGTCTGTCTCATTGGTTGGTTGATTTCCATTTTCTTAAGGGGCACATACCTCACACCGCACACACACACACACGCACACACACTCCTTCCTTCTGCGAGTTACAAAATTAGTAGGGGCCCCTGGGAGCTGCAGGTTTCCTAATCATGTCTGCACCTAAGAACAGTAGGGTCTTGTCCGGCTCTTCTTATGAACGGTCCCCCAGCACGGACTCCCCAAGGTCCATGCGAGCCTCACCCAGCTTCTCCCTCTCCCCTCTCAGAAACTCAGGCTTCAGGGGAAGCTCCTCACCAGGGATCCGGAGCTACCATTCACCATCCCCTAGGGCTTCACCACACTCACCTCTGTCATCACCAGAATCCCACAAGCTCCCATTTCCCTGTCCTCACCGTGATGGGCAATCAATGAAGCCATTGGGCTCTCCCGTGTCCTCCTCTGAGGATTCCTCAGAGTCCCCACGTTCATCAATAATATACCACATGTTCTTACTGCCATCACCCAGCAGCTCACCCCCAGCTCTCGGGGGATCTCCTGTGTCTCCCAGCTACTCTCCAAACAACCCCAGATTTCAGCTGGAGTCAGCCCCCCACACCCGGGAATCACCTACAAACTCACGAGCCTCACGGTGCTCCACCCCTGTGTCTTTCATCTCTTCACCCCCAGGCCTCAGGGACTCTCCTGTGGCTCCCAGTTACTCTCCAGCCATCCCCAGGTTCCTGCGGGAGTCAGCCCCATGCACCCAGGAGTCCCCCAGAGACTCACAGGTCTCGGGAGAATATCAGCGGTCCCCCAGCCCTGACTCCTCAAGATTCATGCCTGCCTCACCCAGCTTCTCCCTCTCCCCTCCCAGAAACTCAGACCCAAGGGGCAGCTCCTCACCAGGGATGTGGAAGTACTCTACGTCACCCCGCAGGGCTTCACCACTCTCACATGCATCATCAACAGAATTCCACAACTTTACGTTTCCCTTTCCTAACCAAGCAGGACAGTCACTCATGTCATTGTGTTCTCCCGTGTCCTCCTCTGGAGATTCTTCACAGTCACCTCATTCATCAATAATATACCATATGTTCTTACCGTCATCATCCAGCAGCTCACCCCCAGCCACCCATGACTCTCCTGTCTGTCCCAGCTACTCTCCAACTACGCCCAGATTTCAGCGGGAGTCTCTACCCCACACCCCAGAAACACCTACAAACTCACAGACCTCAGTGAGATCCTCGCCAGTCTCTCTCACGTCTTCACCCCCAGCCCTTACGGACCCTCCAGTCTGTCCCAGCTACTCTCCAACCACGCCCACATTTCAGCGCGGCTCAGTTCCAGGAACCCAGGGATCACCACCAAGCCCACCACTTTCACTGAGTTCCTCCCCAGTCTCTAGCACGTCTTTATCTCCAACCCTCAGGGACTCGCCTGTCTGTCCCAGCTACTCTCCAAACACGCCCACACTTCAGCGGGAGTCCGTTGCAGGCACCCAGAAATCACCACCAAACTCACCAATTTCACTGCGTTACTCCCCAGTCTCTCTCATGTCTTCACCATCCCTCAGGGACTCTCCCGTCTGTCCCAGCTACTCTCCAACCACGCCCACATTTCAGCTGCAGTCAGTTCCAGGCACCCCGGAATCACCACCAAACTCCCCAATTTCACTCAGTTACTCCTCAGTCTCTAGCACGTCTTTATCTCCAACCCTCAGGGACTCTCCTGTGTGTCCCAGCTACTCTCCAACCACGCCCACACTTCAGCGGGAGTCCGTTGCAGGCACCCAGAAATCACCACCAAACTCACCAATTTCACTGCGTTACTCCCCAGTCTCTCTCATGTCTTCACCATCCCTCAGGGACTCTCCCGTCTGTCCCAGCTACTCTCCAACCACGCCCACATTTCAGCTGCAGTCAGTTCCAGGCACCCCGGAATCACCACCAAACTCCCCAATTTCACTCAGTTACTCCTCAGTCTCTAGCACGTCTTTATCTCCAACCCTCAGGGACTCTCCTGTGTGTCCCAGCTACTCTCCAACCACACCCACACTTCAGCGGGAGTCAGTTCCGAGCACCCAGGAAGCACCACCAAACTCACCAATTTCACTCACTTACTCTCCAGTCTCTCTCAGGTCTTCACCAGCCCTCAGGGACTCTCCTGTCTGTCCCAGCTACTCTCCAACCACGCACACATTTCAGCTGGAGTCAGTCCCAGGCACCCCGGAGTCACCACCAAACTCACCAGTTTCACTGAGGTACTCCCCGGTCTCTCTCATGTCTTCACCCCCAGCCCTCAGGGACTCTCCTGTGTGTCCCAGCTACTCTCCAACCATGCCCAGATTTCAGCGGGAGTCAGTTCCAGGCACCCAGGTATCACCACCAAACTCAGCAGTTTCGCTGAGTTACTCCCCAGTCTCTCTCATGTCTTCACCCCCAGCCCCCTGGGACTCTCCTGTCTGTCCCAGCTACTCTCCCACCACGCCCAGATTTCAGCGGGAGTCAGCCTCCCACACTCCGGAATCACCTACAGACTCACAGACTTCACTGAGGTCCTCCCTGGTCTCTCTCAGGTCTTTGCCCTCAGCCCACAGGGACTCCTGTGTCTCTTTCAGCTACTCTCAAAACTTCGCTAGATTCCAGCTGGAGTCAGTTCCAGGCACCCACGATACACCACCGAACTCACGAATTTCACTGACTTACTCCCCAGTCTCCCTCATGTTCTCACCCCCAGCCCTCAAGGACTCTTCTGTCTCTCTCAGCTACACTCCGACCATCTCCAGATTTCACCTGGAGTCAGCTTCCCGCACCCAGGAATCACCTACAAACTCACGGACCTTACTGCAACCCTCCCCCATTTCTTTCACCTCTTCACCCCCTGCCTTCAGGGACTCTCCTGGGTCTCCCAGCTTCTCTCCAGCCTTCCCCAGATTTCTGCCACAGTCAGCCCCAGGCACCCAGGACAACCCTAGACACTCACAGGCCTCACGAGACTATCTCCCTATGACCTGTACCTATACAGGGATGGCTCCCACGCATCCCTCAGTGACCCCAAACCCATCTCCACTTACACTCAGACACTCCCAGGGCCTGACAGCTACTCCCCGTTATTGTCCTTCAGTTCGAAGCCCTGGCCAATCTACTAGCCCACATGACGCAGTTACCTGGCCATTTCTCCACGGTTCCCGTGAGGGCCCCACACCCAGCCGCACAAGAGCCCCTCCTGCATTCCGTCCTCACACGCAGGCCTGTCCATCTACTTGCTACTGTCACACTCTTGCCAGCAGAAGAGGCCCCTGTAATGGGCGATATCACCACCCAGTCTATCCTCACCCCACAGCTGTGCAGCGGGACCCTCCTGCTGGCCCACGTGGCTGCCAGAGCCCATGCTGGCACGACGCTCCAGCACGTCGGCGTCCCTGCGGGCCACACTACCGGTGACATGGCTAGCATGACCCTCCTTCCTGGCAGTGACACTGTTGATGTGAACCCCAGTTTCACATCTGTCATTTGTAAATAGGACCATTTTCCCTTTTCGCTCTCCCTTCCATTCACAGGGCTTCTCATTCTCTCTCTTTCTGCCTCCGTTTCAGATATTTACTCACCTTTTTCTCTCTCACTATGTCTGCCGTGGTCTCCATGAGAGTGCGCCACAGAAGATTCCCCCATTAAAAGTCATGAATTGAGTGGCTTTTAGTATACCTGTGGTGGTGCACATTCAATTTTAATTCGCAATCCATTGTAGAACGTCTTATCACCCCCGACCAGAGAAAAACCCTGTAGACATTAGTCACTCCTCATTCTGTCTCAAACCCTCTCCCTGACCCTCAGCCCTAGGTAGCAACTACCTAGTGCGATCAATCCCATATGCATAGATTTCCATATTGTGGGCATTTCCTATCAACGGAATTGCACAATAGGTGAGCTGTTATGACTGACACAACACGTAGCACAATATTTTCAAGATTCATCCACATTGTAGGCTTACCCACAGGGGGAAACCATTTTTTGGGGGGTTTTAGTAACACCGGGTGTTTTCTCCTTCCTTTCGTCCTTCTTTCCTTCCTTCCTTCCTTCCTTCCTTCCTTCCTTCCTTCCTACCTTCCTTCTTTCTTTCCTTCCTTCCTTCCTTCCTCCTATTTCTCTCTTACTCCTTCTGCCCTCTCTCTTTCATATGCCTTAGGTGCATCCCACATTCTGCGTTTTTTGGGAGAAATCCTCGACAGGTGCAGGAAAATTGTGTTATTGTAACTATTTACCGCTATCTCTCTTTCACGGCTCTCCATCAGTTGTGAACATCTATTGGTTTATCCCAAGTCACTAAGCATATTTTTATTAGGTACACCTGTTTTTCCTTATACAGCTGTTTCTGGAGTATAGGGTCGCATACTCATAAACCCACTGTAACTCAGAAACGCATCTAATATTCCAATAATCCCATCATAACGTTGAAAAATCATAAATCAAACCACCGTAAGTCACGGTGTGTCCGTGGATATGGGCGTCATCAATTCCATTGTATTCAGTAATGCTGTACACCATTAACAATGGCAGACTGATTGGGAGTGGATATTGATAGCATTATAAAAGTCAGTTATTAGAGGGATACTTCTTTAACCTGACTGAAGAACTGATCTAATGGCTTTAGTACAGTGCATGATTATGTGAGATGTTTTGAGACAGAGTAGTACATTTGTGAATGAAGTTTTTTCACTTAGTAGGAACCATTGTGTGTGGAAAAGTGAGAAAATTGCTTTCTGCTGTAGAGTCTGGCATTCATTGTAGACTTAAGCTTATTTTTCTGTGAGCAAATCTTATTCAATAAAATACTACTCTTTATACTAGAAAACAAAAACAGTGGTGATGTGTGGTCATTATGCTCAGCAAACTAATCCAGGGAAAGAAAACCAAACGCCACATTCTCACTTATAATGAGAGCTGAAAAATGAGATCACATGGACACAGGAAGGGGAACAACACTCACTGGGGCCTTTCGGGAGGCAGAGCGTTAAGAAAAACAGCTACTGCATGCTGGGCTTAATACCTAGGTGATGGGTTGACAGGTGCAGCAAACCACCATGGCACACGTTTACCTTAGAAACAAACCTGCACATCCTGCACATATACCCCAGAACTTAGAAACGAAACGAAACAAAAGAAAACGAAAAAGCAATAGCAAAACGCTAAAGGCAAACTAAAGTTTCAAACTCAGAACGTGACAGACCAATGTTTGGTTCAAATCATGGTTCTCAACCCAGGTGCCATAAGGCCAGGATAAAGAATTTGATTACATATTGTAAATAAGACATGCAGCAAATGACCAGAAAGATTATTCTCAACATATGTGTGTCTTCTAATTCAATGGTGACGCTATCTACCGGGACATAGCTTTAGATTCCAAAGGGCCGAGTCCCGCCAGACAGGCCTCCCACACTAATAACAATGGGAAGCCCCACGTTGTTTTACCTGTGCTTCTCAGCAACTGGCTATAAATCAGGTTGCCACCACTCCCAGATTTAGTTGCATTCATTGGCTGGAAGAGCTCACAGCACGCAGGCAAACACTTACATTTGCCGTTGTATTTTAGCGGACTTTGCAAAAAGTTCAGAAATAAATGCGGGGCCCGGCATGTAGGGAGGGGTGCACTACCTTCCAGGAAGTGTTATCCACAAGCTCTCTGAACCCAGTCCTTTTGGGTTTTTATGGAGACCTCATTCTATAGGCATGACGGGTTAAACCATAGGCTATTGGTGATCAACTCCACCTGAGGCTCTCAACCCTCCCTGGAAATTGGGGTTGAGGCTTTGCCATTCTCAGTCTGACTAAAAGAATTTACCCAAACGGAATTTTAAAACAGATGAGCATAACTGGAATCTTAATTAGATGATTGGATTATCTGGAGCCACACCTTGATATTCCTAACCCGAGCACCCTCATCCAACGAATGCTCCACCCAACTGGCTCCCAAGTCTCTACGTGGTTCCAGAGCAAAAGAATGTTTATACAACGCATATCTCCACCTTTTCTTCAAAGTCTTTTCCCTTCCACGGAAAGACTTCTTAAACTGCCATGCATCCGGATCAGGGGGAGGTATTGTTACACCGCAGATCTGTGGATCTCCGGGGTTTGATTGTGGCAACGATGCTGCTGGTGTCAAAACCACAACGTGGGAACCACAGAACCACTAGTTGGTTTTCAGTGTTTCAGTGCATACAATTCCTAATATATCTGGCCAAGAAAACTTGTAAGTTCTTAGATTGTCCCAAAGGTGGCGCATGAAATCAAAGCAGGAGAACAGTTTCCTACGAGGTGTAGCCTGGGAAAGTTGGGGGTGACTGATGGAAAGGAGGAGTGAAGCTCCGCCCTTTCCGCTGCTAGGCTGCGCCCGAGGCTATTTAAACCCACCCTGGCTGGCCTGTACTCAGATCTTCGCGGAGCGGATCAGCGGCCGGAGCGGTTGGCGGACTCTGCGTTGACTTGGAGCTCACAGCGTCTTGCGACTTGGAAGCGGATTCAGAGGACAGGACAGAACACTTGGGCAAGTGAATCTCTGTCTGTCTGTCTGTCTGTCTCATTGGTTGGTTGATTTCCATTTTCTTAAGGGGCACATACCTCACACCGCACACACACACACACGCACACACACTCCTTCCTTCTGCGAGTTAGAAAATTAGTAGGGGCCCCTGGGAGCTGCAGGTTTCCTAATCATGTCTGCACCTAAGAACAGTAGGGTCTTGTCCGGCTCTTCTTATGAACGGTCCCCCAGCACGGACTCCCCAAGGTCCATGCGAGCCTCACCCAGCTTCTCCCTCTCCCCTCTCAGAAACTCAGGCTTCAGGGGAAGCTCCTCACCAGGGATCCGGAGCTACCATTCACCATCCCCTAGGGCTTCACCACACTCACCTCTGTCATCACCAGAATCCCACAAGCTCCCATTTCCCTGTCCTCACCGTGATGGGCAATCAATGAAGCCATTGGGCTCTCCCGGGTCCTCCTCTGAGGATTCCTCAGAGTCCCCACGTTCATCAATAATATACCACATGTTCTTACTGCCATCACCCAGCAGCTCACCCCCAGCTCTCGGGGGATCTCCTGTGTCTCCCAGCTACTCTCCAAACAACCCCAGATTTCAGCTGGAGTCAGCCCCCCACACCCGGGAATCACCTACAAACTCACGAGCCTCACGGTGCTCCACCCCTGTGTCTTTCATCTCTTCACCCCCAGGCCTCAGGGACTCTCCTGTGGCTCCCAGTTACTCTCCAGCCATCCCCAGGTTCCTGCGGGAGTCAGCCCCATGCACCCAGGAGTCCCCCAGAGACTCACAGGTCTCGGGAGAATATCAGCGGTCCCCCAGCCCTGACTCCTCAAGATTCATGCCTGCCTCACCCAGCTTCTCCCTCTCCCCTCCCAGAAACTCAGACCCAAGGGGCAGCTCCTCACCAGGGATGTGGAAGTACTCTACATCGCCCCGCAGGGCTTCACCACTCTCACATCCATCATCAACAGAATTCCACAACTTTACGTTTCCCTTTCCTAACCAAGCAGGACAGTCACTCATGTCATTGTGTTCTCCCGTGTCCTCCTCTGGAGATTCTTCACAGTCACCTCATTCATCAATAATATACCATATGTTCTTACTGCCATCATCCAGCAGCTCACCCCCAGCCACCCATGACTCTCCTGTCTGTCCCAGCTACTCTCCAACTACGCCCAGATTTCAGCGGGAGTCTCTACCCCACACCCCAGAAACACCTACAAACTCACAGACCTCAGTGAGATCCTCGCCAGTCTCTCTCACGTCTTCACCCCCAGCCCTTACGGACCCTCCAGTCTGTCCCAGCTACTCTCCAACCACGCCCACATTTCAGCGCGGCTCAGTTCCAGGAACCCAGGGATCACCACCAAGCCCACCACTTTCACTGAGTTCCTCCCCAGTCTCTAGCACGTCTTTATCTCCAACCCTCAGGGACTCGCCTGTCTGTCCCAGCTACTCTCCAAACACGCCCACACTTCAGCGGGAGTCCGTTGCAGGCACCCAGAAATCACCACCAAACTCACCAATTTCACTGCGTTACTCCCCAGTCTCCCTCATGTCTTCACCATCCCTCAGGGACTCTCCCGTCTGTCCCAGCTACTCTCCAACCACGCCCACATTTCAGCTGCAGTCAGCTCCAGGCACCCCGGAATCACCACCAAACTCCCCAATTTCACTCAGTTACTCCTCAGTCTCTAGCACGTCTTTATCTCCAACCCTCAGGGACTCTCCTGTGTGTCCCAGCTACTCTCCAACCACGCCCACACTTCAGCGGGAGTCAGTTCCAGGCACCCAGGAAGCACCACCAAACTCACCAATTTCACTCACTTACTCTCCAGTCTCTCTCAGGTCTTCACCAGCCCTCAGGGACTCTCCTGTCTGTCCCAGCTACTCTCCAACCACGCACACATTTCAGCTGGAGTCAGTCCCAGGCACCCCGGAGTCACCACCAAACTCACCAGTTTCACTGAGGTACTCCCCGGTCTCTCTCATGTCTTCACCCCCAGCCCTCAGGGACTCTCCTGTGTGTCCCAGCTACTCTCCAACCATGCCCAGATTTCAGCGGGAGTCAGTTCCAGGCACCCAGGTATCACCACCAAACTCAGCAGTTTCGCTGAGTTACTCCCCAGTCTCTGTCATGTCTTCACCCCCAGCCCCCTGGGACTCTCCTGTCTGTCCCAGCTACTCTCCCACCACGCCCAGATTTCAGCGGGAGTCAGCCTCCCACACTCCGGAATCACCTACAGACTCACAGACTTCACTGAGGTCCTCCCTGGTCTCTCTCAGGTCTTTGCCCTCAGCCCACAGGGACTCCTGTGTCTCTTTCAGCTACTCTCAAAACTTCGCTAGATTCCAGCTGGAGTCAGTTCCAGGCACCCACGATACACCACCGAACTCACGAATTTCACTGACTTACTCCCCAGTCTCCCTCATGTTCTCACCCCCAGCCCTCAAGGACTCTTCTGTCTCTCTCAGCTACACTCCGACCATCTCCAGATTTCACCTGGAGTCAGCTTCCCGCACCCAGGAATCACCTACAAACTCACGGACCTTACTGCAACCCTCCCCCATTTCTTTCACCTCTTCACCCCCTGCCTTCAGGGACTCTCCTGGGTCTCCCAGCTTCTCTCCAGCCTTCCCCAGATTTCTGCCACAGTCAGCCCCAGGCACCCAGGACAACCCTAGACACTCACAGGCCTCACGAGACTATCTCCCTATGACCTGTACCTATACAGGGATGGCTCCCACGCATCCCTCAGTGACCCCAAACCCATCTCCACTTACACTCAGACACTCCCAGGGCCTGACAGCTACTCCCCGTTATTGTCCTTCAGTTCGAAGCCCTGGCCAATCTACTAGCCCACATGACGCAGTTACCTGGCCATTTCTCCACGGTTCCCGTGAGGGCCCCACACCCAGCCGCACAAGAGCCCCTCCTGCATTCCGTCCTCACACGCAGGCTTGTCCATCTACTTGCTACTGTCACACTCTTGCCAGCAGAAGAGGCCCCTGTAATGGGCGATATCACCACCCAGTCTATCCTCACCCCACAGCTGTGCAGCGGGACCCTCCTGCTGGCCCACGTGGCTGCCAGAGCCCATGCTGGCACGACGCTCCAGCACGTCGGCGTCCCTGCGGGCCACACTACCGGTGACATGGCTAGCATGACCCTCCTTCCTGGCAGTGACACTGTTGATGTGAACCCCAGTTTCACATCTGTCATTTGTAAATAGGACCATTTTCCCTTTTCGCTCTCCCTTCCATTCACAGGGCTTCTCATTCTCTCTCTTTCTGCCTCCGTTTCAGATATTTACTCACCTTTTTCTCTCTCACTATGTCTGCCGTGGTCTCCATGAGAGTGCGCCACAGAAGATTCCCCCATTAAAAGTCATGAATTGAGTGGCTTTTAGTATACCTGTGGTGGTGCACATTCAATTTTAATTCGCAATCCATTGTAGAACGTCTTATCACCCCCGACCAGAGAAAAACCCTGTAGACATTAGTCACTCCTCATTCTGTCTCAAACCCTCTCCCTGACCCTCAGCCCTAGGTAGCAACTACCTAGTGCGATCAATCCCATATGCATAGATTTCCATATTGTGGGCATTTCCTATCAACGGAATTGCACAATAGGTGAGCTGTTATGACTGACACAACACGTAGCACAATATTTTCAAGATTCATCCACATTGTAGGCTTACCCACAGGGGGAAACTATTTTTTGGGGGGTTTTAGTAACACCGGGTGTTTTCTCCTTCCTTTCGTCCTTCTTTCCTTCCTTCCTTCCTTCCTTCCTTCCTTCCTTCCTACCTTCCTTCTTTCTTTCCTTCCTTCCTTCCTTCCTCCTATTTCTCTCTTACTCCTTCTGCCCTCTCTCTTTCATATGCCTTAGGTGCATCCCACATTCTGCGTTTTTTGGGAGAAATCCTCGACAGGTGCAGGAAAATTGTGTTATTGTAACTATTTACCGCTATCTCTCTTTCACGGCTCTCCATCAGTTGTGAACATCTATTGGTTTATCCCAAGTCACTAAGCATATTTTTATTAGGTACACCTGTTTTTCCTTATACAGCTGTTTCTGGAGTATAGGGTCGCATACTCATAAACCCACTGTAACTCAGAAACGCATCTAATATTCCAATAATCCCATCATAACGTTGAAAAATCATAAATCAAACCACCGTAAGTCACGGTGTGTCCGTGGATATGGGCGTCATCAATTCCATTGTATTCAGTAATGCTGTACACCATTAACAATGGCAGACTGATTGGGAGTGGATATTGATAGCATTATAAAAGTCAGTTATTAGAGGGATACTTCTTTAACCTGACTGAAGAACTGATCTAATGGCTTTAGTACAGTGCATGATTATGTGAGATGTTTTGAGACAGAGTAGTACATTTGTGAATGAAGTTTTTTCACTTAGTAGGAACCATTGTGTGTGGAAAAGTGAGAAAATTGCTTTCTGCTGTAGAGTCTGGCATTCATTGTAGACTTAAGCTTATTTTTCTGTGAGCAAATCTTATTCAATAAAATACTACTCTTTATACTAGAAAACAAAAACAGTGGTGATGTGTGGTCATTATGCTCAGCAAACTAATCCAGGGAAAGAAAACCAAACGCCACATTCTCACTTATAATGAGAGCTGAAAAATGAGATCACATGGACACAGGAAGGGGAACAACACTCACTGGGGCCTTTCGGGAGGCAGAGCGTTAAGAAAAACAGCTACTGCATGCTGGGCTTAATACCTAGGTGATGGGTTGACAGGTGCAGCAAACCACCATGGCACACGTTTACCTTAGAAACAAACCTGCACATCCTGCACATATACCCCAGAACTTAGAAACGAAACGAAACAAAAGAAAACGAAAAAGCAATAGCAAAACGCTAAAGGCAAACTAAAGTTTCAAACTCAGAACGTGACAGACCAATGTTTGGTTCAAATCATGGTTCTCAACCCAGGTGCCATAAGGCCAGGATAAAGAATTTGATTACATATTGTAAATAAGACATGCAGCAAATGACCAGAAAGATTATTCTCAACATATGTGTGTCTTCTAATTCAATGGTGACGCTATCTACCGGGACATAGCTTTAGATTCCAAAGGGCCGAGTCCCGCCAGACAGGCCTCCCACACTAATAACAATGGGAAGCCCCACGTTGTTTTACCTGTGCTTCTCAGCAACTGGCTATAAATCAGGTTGCCACCACTCCCAGATTTAGTTGCATTCATTGGCTGGAAGAGCGCACAGCACGCAGGCAAACACTTACATTTCCCGTTGTATTTTAGCGGACTTTGCAAAAAGTTCAGAAATAAATGCGGGGCCCGGCGTGTGGGGAGGGGTGCACTACCTTCCAGGAAGTGTTATCCACAAGCTCTCTGAACCCAGTCCTTTTGGGTTTTTATGGAGACCTCATTCTATAGGCATGACGGGTTAAACCATAGGCTATTGGTGATCAACTCCACCTGAGGCTCTCAACCCTCCCTGGAAATTGGGGTTGAGGCTTTGCCATTCTCAGTCTGACTAAAAGAATTTACCCAAACGGAATTTTAAAACAGATGAGCATAACTGGAATCTTAATTAGATGATTGGATTATCTGGAGCCACACCTTGATATTCCTAACCCGAGCACCCTCATCCAACGAATGCTCCACCCAACTGGCTCCCAAGTCTCTACGTGGTTCCAGAGCAAAAGAATGTTTATACAACGCATATCTCCACCTTTTCTTCAAAGTCTTTTCCCTTCCACGGAAAGACTTCTTAAACTGCCATGCATCCGGATCAGGGGGAGGTATTGTTACACCGCAGATCTGTGGATCTCCGGGGTTTGATTGTGGCAACGATGCTGCTGGTGTCAAAACCACAACGTGGGAACCACAGAACCACTAGTTGGTTTTCAGTGTTTCAGTGCATACAATTCCTAATATATCTGGCCAAGAAAACTTGTAAGTTCTTAGATTGTCCCAAAGGTGGCGCATGAAATCAAAGCAGGAGAACAGTTTCCTACGAGGTGTAGCCTGGGAAAGTTGGGGGTGACTGATGGAAAGGAGGAGTGAAGCTCCGCCCTTTCCGCTGCTAGGCTGCGCCCGAGGCTATTTAAACCCACCCTGGCTGGCATGTACTCAGATCTTCGCGGAGCGGATCAGCGGCCGGAGCGGTTGGCGGACTCTGCGTTGACTTGGAGCTCACAGCGTCTTGCGACTTGGAAGCGGATTCAGAGGACAGGACAGAACACTTGGGCAAGTGAATCTCTGTCTGTCTGTCTGTCTGTCTCATTGGTTGGTTGATTTCCATTTTCTTAAGGGGCACATACCTCACACCACACACACACACACACGCACACACACTCCTTCCTTCTGCGAGTTAGAAAATTAGTAGGGGCCCCTGGGAGCTGCAGGTTTCCTAATCATGTCTGCACCTAAGAACAGTAGGGTCTTGTCCGGCTCTTCTTATGAACGGTCCCCCAGCACGGACTCCCCAAGGTCCATGCGAGCCTCACCCAGCTTCTCCCTCTCCCCTCTCAGAAACTCAGGCTTCAGGGGAAGCTCCTCACCAGGGATCCGGAGCTACCATTCACCATCCCCTAGGGCTTCACCACACTCACCTCTGTCATCACCAGAATCCCACAAGCTCCCATTTCCCTGTCCTCACCGTGATGGGCAATCAATGAAGCCATTGGGCTCTCCCGGGTCCTCCTCTGAGGATTCCTCAGATTCCCCACGTTCATCAATAATATACCACATGTTCTTACTGCCATCACCCAGCAGCTCACCCCCAGCTCTCGGGGGATCTCCTGTGTCTCCCAGCTACTCTCCAAACAACCCCAGATTTCAGCTGGAGTCAGCCCCCCACACCCGGGAATCACCTACAAACTCACGAGCCTCACGGTGCTCCACCCCTGTGTCTTTCATCTCTTCACCCCCAGGCCTCAGGGACTCTCCTGTGGCTCCCAGTTACTCTCCAGCCATCCCCAGGTTCCTGCGGGAGTCAGCCCCATGCACCCAGGAGTCCCCCAGAGACTCACAGGTCTCGGGAGAATATCAGCGGTCCCCCAGCCCTGACTCCTCAAGATTCATGCCTGCCTCACCCAGCTTCTCCCTCTCCCCTCCCAGAAACTCAGACCCAAGGGGCAGCTCCTCACCAGGGATGTGGAAGTACTCTACATCGCCCCGCAGGGCTTCACCACTCTCACATCCATCATCAACAGAATTCCACAACTTTACGTTTCCCTTTCCTAACCAAGCAGGACAGTCACTCATGTCATTGTGTTCTCCCGTGTCCTCCTCTGGAGATTCTTCACAGTCACCTCATTCATCAATAATATACCATATGTTCTTACCGCCATCATCCAGCAGCTCACCCCCAGCCACCCATGACTCTCCTGTCTGTCCCAGCTACTCTCCAACTACGCCCAGATTTCAGCGGGAGTCTCTACCCCACACCCCAGAAACACCTACAAACTCACAGACCTCAGTGAGATCCTCGCCAGTCTCTCTCACGTCTTCACCCCCAGCCCTTACGGACCCTCCAGTCTGTCCCAGCTACTCTCCAACCACGCCCACATTTCAGCGCGGGTCAGTTCCAGGAACCCAGGGATCACCACCAAGCCCACCACTTTCACTGAGTTCCTCCCCAGTCTCTAGCACGTCTTTATCTCCAACCCTCAGGGACTCGCCTGTCTGTCCCAGCTACTCTCCAAACACGCCCACACTTCAGCGGGAGTCCGTTGCAGGCACCCAGAAATCACCACCAAACTCACCAATTTCACTGCGTTACTCCCCAGTCTCCCTCATGTCTTCACCATCCCTCAGGGACTCTCCCGTCTGTCCCAGCTACTCTCCAACCACGCCCACATTTCAGCTGCAGTCAGCTCCAGGCACCCCGGAATCACCACCAAACTCCCCAATTTCACTCAGTTACTCCTCAGTCTCTAGCACGTCTTTATCTCCAACCCTCAGGGACTCTCCTGTGTGTCCCAGCTACTCTCCAACCACGCCCACACTTCAGCGGGAGTCAGTTCCAGGCACCCAGGAAGCACCACCAAACTCACCAATTTCACTCACTTACTCTCCAGTCTCTCTCAGGTCTTCACCAGCCCTCAGGGACTCTCCTGTCTGTCCCAGCTACTCTCCAACCACGCACACATTTCAGCTGGAGTCAGTCCCAGGCACCCCGGAGTCACCACCAAACTCACCAGTTTCACTGAGGTACTCCCCGGTCTCTCTCATGTCTTCACCCCCAGCCCTCAGGGACTCTCCTGTGTGTCCCGGCTACTCTCCAACCATGCCCAGATTTCAGCGGGAGTCAGTTCCAGGCACCCAGGTATCACCACCAAACTCAGCAGTTTCGCTGAGTTACTCCCCAGTCTCTCTCATGTCTTCACCCCCAGCCCCCTGGGACTCTCCTGTCTGCCCCAGCTACTCTCCCACCACGCCCAGATTTCAGCGGGAGTCAGCCTCCCACACTCCGGAATCACCTACAGACTCACAGACTTCACTGAGGTCCTCCCTGGTCTCTCTCAGGTCTTTGCCCTCAGCCCACAGGGACTCCTGTGTCTCTTTCAGCTACTCTCAAAACTTCGCTAGATTCCAGCTGGAGTCAGTTCCAGGCACCCACGATACACCACCGAACTCACGAATTTCACTGACTTACTCCCCAGTCTCCCTCATGTTCTCACCCCCAGCCCTCAAGGACTCTTCTGTCTCTCTCAGCTACACTCCGACCATCTCCAGATTTCACCTGGAGTCAGCTTCCCGCACCCAGGAATCACCTACAAACTCACGGACCTTACTGCAACCCTCCCCCATTTCTTTCACCTCTTCACCCCCTGCCTTCAGGGACTCTCCTGGGTCTCCCAGCTTCTCTCCAGCCTTCCCCAGATTTCTGCCACAGTCAGCCCCAGGCACCCAGGACAACCCTAGACACTCACAGGCCTCACGAGACTATCTCCCTATGACCTGTACCTATACAGGGATGGCTCCCACGCATCCCTCAGTGACCCCAAACCCATCTCCACTTACACTCAGACACTCCCAGGGCCTGACAGCTACTCCCCGTTATTGTCCTTCAGTTCGAAGCCCTGGCCAATCTACTAGCCCACATGACGCAGTTACCTGGCCATTTCTCCACGGTTCCCGTGAGGGCCCCACACCCAGCCGCACAAGAGCCCCTCCTGCATTCCGTCCTCACACGCAGGCTTGTCCATCTACTTGCTACTGTCACACTCTTGCCAGCAGAAGAGGCCCCTGTAATGGGCGATATCACCACCCAGTCTATCCTCACCCCACAGCTGTGCAGCGGGACCCTCCTGCTGGCCCACGTGGCTGCCAGAGCCCATGCTGGCACGACGCTCCAGCACGTCGGCGTCCCTGCGGGCCACACTACCGGTGACATGGCTAGCATGACCCTCCTTCCTGGCAGTGACACTGTTGATGTGAACCCCAGTTTCACATCTGTCATTTGTAAATAGGACCATTTTCCCTTTTCGCTCTCCCTTCCATTCACAGGGCTTCTCATTCTCTCTCTTTCTGCCTCCGTTTCAGATATTTACTCACCTTTTTCTCTCTCACTATGTCTGCCGTGGTCTCCATGAGAGTGCGCCACAGAAGATTCCCCCATTAAAAGTCATGAATTGAGTGGCTTTTAGTATACCTGTGGTGGTGCACATTCAATTTTAATTCGCAATCCATTGTAGAACGTCTTATCACCCCCGACCAGAGAAAAACCCTGTAGACATTAGTCACTCCTCATTCTGTCTCAAACCCTCTCCCTGACCCTCAGCCCTAGGTAGCAACTACCTAGTGCGATCAATCCCATATGCATAGATTTCCATATTGTGGGCATTTCCTATCAACGGAATTGCACAATAGGTGAGCTGTTATGACTGACACAACACGTAGCACAATATTTTCAAGATTCATCCACATTGTAGGCTTACCCACAGGGGGAAACCATTTTTTGGGGGGTTTTAGTAACACCGGGTGTTTTCTCCTTCCTTTCGTCCTTCTTTCCTTCCTTCCTTCCTTCCTTCCTTCCTTCCTTCCTTCCTACCTTCCTTCTTTCTTTCCTTCCTTCCTTCCTTCCTCCTATTTCTCTCTTACTCCTTCTGCCCTCTCTCTTTCATATGCCTTAGGTGCATCCCACATTCTGCGTTTTTTGGGAGAAATCCTCGACAGGTGCAGGAAAATTGTGTTATTGTAACTATTTACCGCTATCTCTCTTTCACGGCTCTCCATCAGTTGTGAACATCTATTGGTTTATCCCAAGTCACTAAGCATATTTTTATTAGGTACACCTGTTTTTCCTTATACAGCTGTTTCTGGAGTATAGGGTCGCATACTCATAAACCCACTGTAACTCAGAAACGCATCTAATATTCCAATAATCCCATCATAACGTTGAAAAATCATAAATCAAACCACCGTAAGTCACGGTGTGTCCGTGGATATGGGCGTCATCAATTCCATTGTATTCAGTAATGCTGTACACCATTAACAATGGCAGACTGATTGGGAGTGGATATTGATAGCATTATAAAAGTCAGTTATTAGAGGGATACTTCTTTAACCTGACTGAAGAACTGATCTAATGGCTTTAGTACAGTGCATGATTATGTGAGATGTTTTGAGACAGAGTAGTACATTTGTGAATGAAGTTTTTTCACTTAGTAGGAACCATTGTGTGTGGAAAAGTGAGAAAATTGCTTTCTGCTGTAGAGTCTGGCATTCATTGTAGACTTAAGCTTATTTTTCTGTGAGCAAATCTTATTCAATAAAATACTACTCTTTATACTAGAAAACAAAAACAGTGGTGATGTGTGGTCATTATGCTCAGCAAACTAATCCAGGGAAAGAAAACCAAACGCCACATTCTCACTTATAATGAGAGCTGAAAAATGAGATCACATGGACACAGGAAGGGGAACAACACTCACTGGGGCCTTTCGGGAGGCAGAGCGTTAAGAAAAACAGCTACTGCATGCTGGGCTTAATACCTAGGTGATGGGTTGACAGGTGCAGCAAACCACCATGGCACACGTTTACCTTAGAAACAAACCTGCACATCCTGCACATATACCCCAGAACTTAGAAACGAAACGAAACAAAAGAAAACGAAAAAGCAATAGCAAAACGCTAAAGGCAAACTAAAGTTTCAAACTCAGAACGTGACAGACCAATGTTTGGTTCAAATCATGGTTCTCAACCCAGGTGCCATAAGGCCAGGATAAAGAATTTGATTACATATTGTAAATAAGACATGCAGCAAATGACCAGAAAGATTATTCTCAACATATGTGTGTCTTCTAATTCAATGGTGACGCTATCTACCGGGACATAGCTTTAGATTCCAAAGGGCCGAGTCCCGCCAGACAGGCCTCCCACACTAATAACAATGGGAAGCCCCACGTTGTTTTACCTGTGCTTCTCAGCAACTGGCTATAAATCAGGTTGCCACCACTCCCAGATTTAGTTGCATTCATTGGCTGGAAGAGCTCACAGCACGCAGGCAAACACTTACATTTGCCGTTGTATTTTAGCGGACTTTGCAAAAAGTTCAGAAATAAATGCGGGGCCCGGCATGTGGGGAGGGGTGCACTACCTTCCAGGAAGTGTTATCCACAAGCTCTCTGAACCCAGTCCTTTTGGGTTTTTATGGAGACCTCATTCTATAGGCATGACGGGTTAAACCATAGGCTATTGGTGATCAACTCCACCTGAGGCTCTCAACCCTCCCTGGAAATTGGGGTTGAGGCTTTGCCATTCTCAGTCTGACTAAAAGAATTTACCCAAACGGAATTTTAAAACAGATGAGCATAACTGGAATCTTAATTAGATGATTGGATTATCTGGAGCCACACCTTGATATTCCTAACCCGAGCACCCTCATCCAACGAATGCTCCACCCAACTGGCTCCCAAGTCTCTACGTGGTTCCAGAGCAAAAGAATGTTTATACAACGCATATCTCCACCTTTTCTTCAAAGTCTTTTCCCTTACACGGAAAGACTTCTTAAACTGCCATGCATCCGGATCAGGGGGAGGTATTGTTACACCGCAGATCTTTGGATCTCCGGGGTTTGATTGTGGCAACGATGCTGCTGGTGTCAAAACCACAACGTGGGAACCACAGAACCACTAGTTGGTTTTCAGTGTTTCAGTGCATACAATTCCTAATATATCTGGCCAAGAAAACTTGTAAGTTCTTAGATTGTCCCAAAGGTGGCGCATGAAATCAAAGCAGGAGAACAGTTTCCTACGAGGTGTAGCCTGGGAAAGTTGGGGGTGACTGATGGAAAGGAGGAGTGAAGCTCCGCCCTTTCCGCTGCTAGGCTGCGCCCGAGGCTATTTAAACCCACCCTGGCTGGCATGTACTCAGATCTTCGCGGAGCGGATCAGCGGCCGGAGCGGTTGGCGGACTCTGCGTTGACTTGGAGCTCACAGCGTCTTGCGACTTGGAAGCGGATTCAGAGGACAGGACAGAACACTTGGGCAAGTGAATCTCTGTCTGTCTGTCTGTCTGTCTCATTGGTTGGTTGATTTCCATTTTCTTAAGGGGCACATACCTCACACCGCACACACACACACACGCACACACACTCCTTCCTTCTGCGAGTTAGAAAATTAGTAGGGGCCCCTGGGAGCTGCAGGTTTCCTAATCATGTCTGCACCTAAGAACAGTAGGGTCTTGTCCGGCTCTTCTTATGAACGGTCCCCCAGCACGGACTCCCCAAGGTCCATGCGAGCCTCACCCAGCTTCTCCCTCTCCCCTCTCAGAAACTCAGGCTTCAGGGGAAGCTCCTCACCAGGGATCCGGAGCTACCATTCACCATCCCCTAGGGCTTCACCACACTCACCTCTGTCATCACCAGAATCCCACAAGCTCCCATTTCCCTGTCCTCACCGTGATGGGCAATCAATGAAGCCATTGGGCTCTCCCGGGTCCTCCTCTGAGGATTCCTCAGAGTCCCCACGTTCATCAATAATATACCACATGTTCTTACTGCCATCATCCAGCAGCTCACCCCCAGCTCTCGGGGGATCTCCTGTGTCTCCCAGCTACTCTCCAAACAACCCCAGATTTCAGCTGGAGTCAGCCCCCCACACCCGGGAATCACCTACAAACTCACGAGCCTCACGGTGCTCCACCCCTGTGTCTTTCATCTCTTCACCCTCAGGCCTCAGGGACTCTCCTGTGGCTCCCAGTTACTCTCCAGCCATCCCCAGGTTCCTGCGGGAGTCAGCCCCATGCACCCAGGAGTCCCCCAGAGACTCACAGGTCTCGGGAGAATATCAGCGGTCCCCCAGCCCTGACTCCTCAAGATTCATGCCTGCCTCACCCAGCTTCTCCCTCTCCCCTCCCAGAAACTCAGACCCAAGGGGCAGCTCCTCACCAGGGATGTGGAAGTACTCTTCATCGCCCCGCATGGCTTCACCACTCTCACATCCATCATCAACAGAATTCCACAACTTTAGGTTTCCCTTTCCTAACCAAGCAGGACAGTCACTCATGTCATTGTGTTCTCCCGTGTCCTCCTCTGGAGATTCTTCACAGTCACCTCATTCATCAATAATATACCATATGTTCTTACTGCCATCATCCAGCAGCTCACCCCCAGCCACCCATGACTCTCCTGTCTGTCCCAGCTACTCTCCAACTACGCCCAGATTTCAGCGGGAGTCTCTACCCCACACCCCAGAAACACCTACAAACTCACAGACCTCAGTGAGATCCTCGCCAGTCTCTCTCACGTCTTCACCCCCAGCCCTTACGGACCCTCCAGTCTGTCCCAGCTACTCTCCAACCACGCCCACATTTCAGCGCGGCTCAGTTCCAGGAACCCAGGGATCACCACCAAGCCCACCACTTTCACTGAGTTCCTCCCCAGTCTCTAGCACGTCTTTATCTCCAACCCTCAGGGACTCGCCTGTCTGTCCCAGCTACTCTCCAAACACGCCCACACTTCAGCGGGAGTCCGTTGCAGGCACCCAGAAATCACCACCAAACTCACCAATTTCACTGCGTTACTCCCCAGTCTCCCTCATGTCTTCACCATCCCTCAGGGACTCTCCCGTCTGTCCCAGCTACTCTCCAACCACGCCCACATTTCAGCTGCAGTCAGCTCCAGGCACCCCGGAATCACCACCAAACTCCCCAATTTCACTCAGTTACTCCTCAGTCTCTAGCACGTCTTTATCTCCAACCCTCAGGGACTCTCCTGTGTGTCTCAGCTACTCTCCAACCACGCCCACACTTCAGCGGGAGTCAGTTCCAGGCACCCAGGAAGCACCACCAAACTCACCAATTTCACTCACTTACTCTCCAGTCTCTCTCAGGTCTTCACCAGCCCTCAGGGACTCTCCTGTCTGTCCCAGCTACTCTCCAACCACGCACACATTTCAGCTGGAGTCAGTCCCAGGCACCCCGGAGTCACCACCAAACTCACCAGTTTCACTGAGGTACTCCCCGGTCTCTCTCATGTCTTCACCCCCAGCCCTCAGGGACTCTCCTGTGTGTCCCAGCTACTCTCCAACCATGCCCAGATTTCAGCGGGAGTCAGTTCCAGGCACCCAGGTATCACCACCAAACTCAGCAGTTTCGCTGAGTTACTCCCCAGTCTCTGTCATGTCTTCACCCCCAGCCCCCTGGGACTCTCCTGTCTGTCCCAGCTACTCTCCCACCACGCCCAGATTTCAGCGGGAGTCAGCCTCCCACACTCCGGAATCACCTACAGACTCACAGACTTCACTGAGGTCCTCCCTGGTCTCTCTCAGGTCTTTGCCCTCAGCCCACAGGGACTCCTGTGTCTCTTTCAGCTACTCTCAAAACTTCGCTAGATTCCAGCTGGAGTCAGTTCCAGGCACCCACGATACACCACCGAACTCACGAATTTCACTTACTTACTCCCCAGTCTCCCTCATGTTCTCACCCCCAGCCCTCAAGGACTCTTCTGTCTCTCTCAGCTACACTCCGACCATCTCCAGATTTCACCTGGAGTCAGCTTCCCGCACCCAGGAATCACCTACAAACTCACGGACCTTACTGCAACCCTCCCCCATTTCTTTCACCTCTTCACCCCCTGCCTTCAGGGACTCTCCTGGGTCTCCCAGCTTCTCTCCAGCCTTCCCCAGATTTCTGCCACAGTCAGCCCCAGGCACCCAGGACAACCCTAGACACTCACAGGCCTCACGAGACTATCTCCCTATGACCTGTACCTATACAGGGATGGCTCCCACGCATCCCTCAGTGACCCCAAACCCATCTCCACTTACACTCAGACACTCCCAGGGCCTGACAGCTACTCCCCGTTATTGTCCTTCAGTTCGAAGCCCTGGCCAATCTACTAGCCCACATGACGCAGTTACCTGGCCATTTCTCCACGGTTCCCGTGAGGGCCCCACACCCAGCCGCACAAGAGCCCCTCCTGCATTCCGTCCTCACACGCAGGCTTGTCCATCTACTTGCTACTGTCACACTCTTGCCAGCAGAAGAGGCCCCTGTAATGGGCGATATCACCACCCAGTCTATCCTCACCCCACAGCTGTGCAGCGGGACCCTCCTGCTGGCCCACGTGGCTGCCAGAGCCCATGCTGGCACGACGCTCCAGCACGTCGGCGTCCCTGCGGGCCACACTACCGGTGACATGGCTAGCATGACCCTCCTTCCTGGCAGTGACACTGTTGATGTGAACCCCAGTTTCACATCTGTCATTTGTAAATAGGACCATTTTCCCTTTTCGCTCTCCCTTCCATTCACAGGGCTTCTCATTCTCTCTCTTTCTGCCTCCGTTTCAGATATTTACTCACCTTTTTCTCTCTCACTATGTCTGCCGTGGTCTCCATGAGAGTGCGCCACAGAAGATTCCCCCATTAAAAGTCATGAATTGAGTGGCTTTTAGTATACCTGTGGTGGTGCACATTCAATTTTAATTCGCAATCCATTGTAGAACGTCTTATCACCCCCGACCAGAGAAAAACCCTGTAGACATTAGTCACTCCTCATTCTGTCTCAAACCCTCTCCCTGACCCTCAGCCCTAGGTAGCAACTACCTAGTGCGATCAATCCCATATGCATAGATTTCCATATTGTGGGCATTTCCTATCAACGGAATTGCACAATAGGTGAGCTGTTATGACTGACACAACACGTAGCACAATATTTTCAAGATTCATCCACATTGTAGGCTTACCCACAGGGGGAAACCATTTTTTGGGGGGTTTTAGTAACACCGGGTGTTTTCTCCTTCCTTTCGTCCTTCTTTCCTTCCTTCCTTCCTTCCTTCCTTCCTTCCTACCTTCCTTCTTTCTTTCCTTCCTTCCTTCCTTCCTCCTATTTCTCTCTTACTCCTTCTGCCCTCTCTCTTTCATATGCCTTAGGTGCATCCCACATTCTGCGTTTTTTGGGAGAAATCCTCGACAGGTGCAGGAAAATTGTGTTATTGTAACTATTTACCGCTATCTCTCTTTCACGGCTCTCCATCAGTTGTGAACATCTATTGGTTTATCCCAAGTCACTAAGCATATTTTTATTAGGTACACCTGTTTTTCCTTATACAGCTGTTTCTGGAGTATAGGGTCGCATACTCATAAACCCACTGTAACTCAGAAACGCATCTAATATTCCAATAATCCCATCATAACGTTGAAAAATCATAAATCAAACCACCGTAAGTCACGGTGTGTCCGTGGATATGGGCGTCATCAATTCCATTGTATTCAGTAATGCTGTACACCATTAACAATGGCAGACTGATTGGGAGTGGATATTGATAGCATTATAAAAGTCAGTTATTAGAGGGATACTTCTTTAACCTGACTGAAGAACTGATCTAATGGCTTTAGTACAGTGCATGATTATGTGAGATGTTTTGAGACAGAGTAGTACATTTGTGAATGAAGTTTTTTCACTTAGTAGGAACCATTGTGTGTGGAAAAGTGAGAAAATTGCTTTCTGCTGTAGAGTCTGGCATTCATTGTAGACTTAAGCTTATTTTTCTGTGAGCAAATCTTATTCAATAAAATACTACTCTTTATACTAGAAAACAAAAACAGTGGTGATGTGTGGTCATTATGCTCAGCAAACTAATCCAGGGAAAGAAAACCAAACGCCACATTCTCACTTATAATGAGAGCTGAAAAATGAGATCACATGGACACAGGAAGGGGAACAACACTCACTGGGGCCTTTCGGGAGGCAGAGCGTTAAGAAAAACAGCTACTGCATGCTGGGCTTAATACCTAGGTGATGGGTTGACAGGTGCAGCAAACCACCATGGCACACGTTTACCTTAGAAACAAACCTGCACATCCTGCACATATACCCCAGAACTTAGAAACGAAACGAAACAAAAGAAAACGAAAAAGCAATAGCAAAACGCTAAAGGCAAACTAAAGTTTCAAACTCAGAACGTGACAGACCAATGTTTGGTTCAAATCATGGTTCTCAACCCAGGTGCCATAAGGCCAGGATAAAGAATTTGATTACATATTGTAAATAAGACATGCAGCAAATGACCAGAAAGATTATTCTCAACATATGTGTGTCTTCTAATTCAATGGTGACGCTATCTACCGGGACATAGCTTTAGATTCCAAAGGGCCGAGTCCCGCCAGACAGGCCTCCCACACTAATAACAATGGGAAGCCCCACGTTGTTTTACCTGTGCTTCTCAGCAACTGGCTATAAATCAGGTTGCCACCACTCCCAGATTTAGTTGCATTCATTGGCTGGAAGAGCTCACAGCACGCAGGCAAACACTTACATTTCCCGTTGTATTTTAGCGGACTTTGCAAAAAGTTCAGAAATAAATGCGGGGCCCGGCGTGTGGGGAGGGGTGCACTACCTTCCAGGAAGTGTTATCCACAAGCTCTCTGAACCCAGTCCTTTTGGGTTTTTATGGAAACCTCATTCTATAGGCATGACGGGTTAAACCATAGGCTATTGGTGATCAACTCCACCTGAGGCTCTCAACCCTCCCTGGAAATTGGGGTTGAGGCTTTGCCATTCTCAGTCTGACTAAAAGAATTTACCCAAACGGAATTTTAAAACAGATGAGCATAACTGGAATCTTAATTAGATGATTGGATTATCTGGAGCCACACCTTGATATTCCTAACCCGAGCACCCTCCTCCAACGAATGCTCCACCCAACTGGCTCCCAAGTCTCTACGTGGTTCCAGAGCAAAAGAATGTTTATACAACGCATATCTCCACCTTTTCTTCAAAGTCTTTTCCCTTCCACGGAAAGACTTCTTAAACTGCCATGCATCCGGATCAGGGGGAGGTATTGTTACACCGCAGATCTGTGGATCTCCGGGGTTTGATTGTGGCAACGATGCTGCTGGTGTCAAAACCACAACGTGGGAACCACAGAACCACTAGTTGGTTTTCAGTGTTTCAGTGCATACAATTCCTAATATATCTGGCCAAGAAAACTTGTAAGTTCTTAGATTGTCCCAAAGGTGGCGCATGAAATCAAAGCAGGAGAACAGTTTCCTACGAGGTGTAGCCTGGGAAAGTTGGGGGTGACTGATGGAAAGGAGGAGTGAAGCTCCGCCCTTTCCGCTGCTAGGCTGCGCCCGAGGCTATTTAAACCCACCCTGGCTGGCCTGTACTCAGATCTTCGCGGAGCGGATCAGCGGCCGGAGCGGTTGGCGGACTCTGCGTTGACTTGGAGCTCACAGCGTCTTGCGACTTGGAAGCGGATTCAGAGGACAGGACAGAACACTTGGGCAAGTGAATCTCTGTCTGTCTGTCTGTCTGTCTCATTGGTTGGTTGATTTCCATTTTCTAAAGGGGCACATACCTCACACCGCACACACACACACACGCACACACACTCCTTCCTTCTGCGAGTTAGAAAATTAGTAGGGGCCCCTGGGAGCTGCAGGTTTCCTAATCATGTCTGCACCTAAGAACAGTAGGGTCTTGTCCGGCTCTTCTTATGAACGGTCCCCCAGCACGGACTCCCCAAGGTCCATGCGAGCCTCACCCAGCTTCTCCCTCTCCCCTCTCAGAAACTCAGGCTTCAGGGGAAGCTCCTCACCAGGGATCCGGAGCTACCATTCACCATCCCCTAGGGCTTCACCACACTCACCTCTGTCGTCACCAGAATCCCACAAGCTCCCATTTCCCTGTCCTCACCGTGATGGGCAATCAATGAAGCCATTGGGCTCTCCCGTGTCCTCCTCTGAGGATTCCTCAGAGTCCCCACGTTCATCAATAATATACCACATGTTCTTACTGCCATCACCCAGCAGCTCACCCCCAGCTCTCGGGGGATCTCCTGTGTCTCCCAGCTACTCTCCAAACAACCCCAGATTTCAGCTGGAGTCAGCCCCCCACACCCGGGAATCACCTACAAACTCACGAGCCTCACGGTGCTCCACCCCTGTGTCTTTCATCTCTTCACCCCCAGGCCTCAGGGACTCTCCTGTGGCTCCCAGTTACTCTCCAGCCATCCCCAGGTTCCTGCGGGAGTCAGCCCCATGCACCCAGGAGTCCCCCAGAGACTCACAGGTCTCGGGAGAATATCAGCGGTCCCCCAGCCCTGACTCCTCAAGATTCATGCCTGCCTCACCCAGCTTCTCCCTCTCCCCTCCCAGAAACTCAGACCCAAGGGGCAGCTCCTCACCAGGGATGTGGAAGTACTCTACATCACCCCGCAGGGCTTCACCACTCTCACATGCATCATCAACAGAATTCCACAACTTTACGTTTCCCTTTCCTAACCAAGCAGGACAGTCACTCATGTCATTGTGTTCTCCCGTGTCCTCCTCTGGAGATTCTTCACAGTCACCTCATTCATCAATAATATACCATATGTTCTTACCGTCATCATCCAGCAGCTCACCCCCAGCCACCCATGACTCTCCTGTCTGTCCCAGCTACTCTCCAACTACGCCCAGATTTCAGCGGGAGTCTCTACCCCACACCCCAGAAACACCTACAAACTCACAGACCTCAGTGAGATCCTCGCCAGTCTCTCTCACGTCTTCACCCCCAGCCCTTACGGACCCTCCAGTCTGTCCCAGCTACTCTCCAACCACGCCCACATTTCAGCGCGGCTCAGTTCCAGGAACCCAGGGATCACCACCAAGCCCACCACTTTCACTGAGTTCCTCCCCAGTCTCTAGCACGTCTTTATCTCCAACCCTCAGGGACTCGCCTGTCTGTCCCAGCTACTCTCCAAACACGCCCACACTTCAGCGGGAGTCCGTTGCAGGCACCCAGAAATCACCACCAAACTCACCAATTTCACTGCGTTACTCCCCAGTCTCTCTCATGTCTTCACCATCCCTCAGGGACTCTCCCGTCTGTCCCAGCTACTCTCCAACCACGCCCACATTTCAGCTGCAGTCAGTTCCAGGCACCCCGGAATCACCACCAAACTCCCCAATTTCACTCAGTTACTCCTCAGTCTCTAGCACGTCTTTATCTCCAACCCTCAGGGACTCTCCTGTGTGTCCCAGCTACTCTCCAACCACGCCCACACTTCAGCGGGAGTCAGTTCCGAGCACCCAGGAAGCACCACCAAACTCACCAATTTCACTCACTTACTCTCCAGTCTCTCTCAGGTCTTCACCAGCCCTCAGGGACTCTCCTGTCTGTCCCAGCTACTCTCCAACCACGCACACATTTCAGCTGGAGTCAGTCCCAGGCACCCCGGAGTCACCACCAAACTCACCAGTTTCACTGAGGTACTCCCCGGTCTCTCTCATGTCTTCACCCCCAGCCCTCAGGGACTCTCCTGTGTGTCCCAGCTACTCTCCAACCATGCCCAGATTTCAGCGGGAGTCAGTTCCAGGCACCCAGGTATCACCACCAAACTCAGCAGTTTCGCTGAGTTACTCCCCAGTCTCTGTCATGTCTTCACCCCCAGCCCCCTGGGACTCTCCTGTCTGTCCCAGCTACTCTCCCACCACGCCCAGATTTCAGCGGGAGTCAGCCTCCCACACTCCGGAATCACCTACAGACTCACAGACTTCACTGAGGTCCTCCCTGGTCTCTCTCAGGTCTTTGCCCTCAGCCCACAGGGACTCCTGTGTCTCTTTCAGCTACTCTCAAAACTTCGCTAGATTCCAGCTGGAGTCAGTTCCAGGCACCCACGATACACCACCGAACTCACGAATTTCACTGACTTACTCCCCAGTCTCCCTCATGTTCTCACCCCCAGCCCTCAAGGACTCTTCTGTCTCTCTCAGCTACACTCCGACCATCTCCAGATTTCACCTGGAGTCAGCTTCCCGCACCCAGGAATCACCTACAAACTCACGGACCTTACTGCAACCCTCCCCCATTTCTTTCACCTCTTCACCCCCTGCCTTCAGGGACTCTCCTGGGTCTCCCAGCTTCTCTCCAGCCTTCCCCAGATTTCTGCCACAGTCAGCCCCAGGCACCCAGGACAACCCTAGACACTCACAGGCCTCACGAGACTATCTCCCTATGACCTGTACCTATACAGGGATGGCTCCCACGCATCCCTCAGTGACCCCAAACCCATCTCCACTTACACTCAGACACTCCCAGGGCCTGACAGCTACTCCCCGTTATTGTCCTTCAGTTCGAAGCCCTGGCCAATCTACTAGCCCACATGACGCAGTTACCTGGCCATTTCTCCACGGTTCCCGTGAGGGCCCCACACCCAGCCGCACAAGAGCCCCTCCTGCATTCCGTCCTCACACGCAGGCTTGTCCATCTACTTGCTACTGTCACACTCTTGCCAGCAGAAGAGGCCCCTGTAATGGGCGATATCACCACCCAGTCTATCCTCACCCCACAGCTGTGCAGCGGGACCCTCCTGCTGGCCCACGTGGCTGCCAGAGCCCATGCTGGCACGACGCTCCAGCACGTCGGCGTCCCTGCGGGCCACACTACCGGTGACATGGCTAGCATGACCCTCCTTCCTGGCAGTGACACTGTTGATGTGAACCCCAGTTTCACATCTGTCATTTGTAAATAGGACCATTTTCCCTTTTCGCTCTCCCTTCCATTCACAGGGCTTCTCATTCTCTCTCTTTCTGCCTCCGTTTCAGATATTTACTCACCTTTTTCTCTCTCACTATGTCTGCCGTGGTCTCCATGAGAGTGCGCCACAGAAGATTCCCCCATTAAAAGTCATGAATTGAGTGGCTTTTAGTATACCTGTGGTGGTGCACATTCAATTTTAATTCGCAATCCATTGTAGAACGTCTTATCACCCCCGACCAGAGAAAAACCCTGTAGACATTAGTCACTCCTCATTCTGTCTCAAACCCTCTCCCTGACCCTCAGCCCTAGGTAGCAACTACCTAGTGCGATCAATCCCATATGCATAGATTTCCATATTGTGGGCATTTCCTATCAACGGAATTGCACAATAGGTGAGCTGTTATGACTGACACAACACGTAGCACAATATTTTCAAGATTCATCCACATTGTAGGCTTACCCACAGGGGGAAACCATTTTTTGGGGGGTTTTAGTAACACCGGGTGTTTTCTCCTTCCTTTCGTCCTTCTTTCCTTCCTTCCTTCCTTCCTTCCTTCCTTCCTTCCTTCCTTCCTACCTTCCTTCTTTCTTTCCTTCCTTCCTTCCTTCCTCCTATTTCTCTCTTACTCCTTCTGCCCTCTCTCTTTCATATGCCTTAGGTGCATCCCACATTCTGCGTTTTTTGGGAGAAATCCTCGACAGGTGCAGGAAAATTGTGTTATTGTAACTATTTACCGCTATCTCTCTTTCACGGCTCTCCATCAGTTGTGAACATCTATTGGTTTATCCCAAGTCACTAAGCATATTTTTATTAGGTACACCTGTTTTTCCTTATACAGCTGTTTCTGGAGTATAGGGTCGCATACTCATAAACCCACTGTAACTCAGAAACGCATCTAATATTCCAATAATCCCATCATAACGTTGAAAAATCATAAATCAAACCACCGTAAGTCACGGTGTGTCCGTGGATATGGGCGTCATCAATTCCATTGTATTCAGTAATGCTGTACACCATTAACAATGGCAGACTGATTGGGAGTGGATATTGATAGCATTATAAAAGTCAGTTATTAGAGGGATACTTCTTTAACCTGACTGAAGAACTGATCTAATGGCTTTAGTACAGTGCATGATTATGTGAGATGTTTTGAGACAGAGTAGTACATTTGTGAATGAAGTTTTTTCACTTAGTAGGAACCATTGTGTGTGGAAAAGTGAGAAAATTGCTTTCTGCTGTAGAGTCTGGCATTCATTGTAGACTTAAGCTTATTTTTCTGTGAGCAAATCTTATTCAATAAAATACTACTCTTTATACTAGAAAACAAAAACAGTGGTGATGTGTGGTCATTATGCTCAGCAAACTAATCCAGGGAAAGAAAACCAAACGCCACATTCTCACTTATAATGAGAGCTGAAAAATGAGATCACATGGACACAGGAAGGGGAACAACACTCACTGGGGCCTTTCGGGAGGCAGAGCGTTAAGAAAAACAGCTACTGCATGCTGGGCTTAATACCTAGGTGATGGGTTGACAGGTGCAGCAAACCACCATGGCACACGTTTACCTTAGAAACAAACCTGCACATCCTGCACATATACCCCAGAACTTAGAAACGAAACGAAACAAAAGAAAACGAAAAAGCAATAGCAAAACGCTAAAGGCAAACTAAAGTTTCAAACTCAGAACGTGACAGACCAATGTTTGGTTCAAATCATGGTTCTCAACCCAGGTGCCATAAGGCCAGGATAAAGAATTTGATTACATATTGTAAATAAGACATGCAGCAAATGACCAGAAAGATTATTCTCAACATATGTGTGTCTTCTAATTCAATGGTGACGCTATCTACCGGGACATAGCTTTAGATTCCAAAGGGCCGAGTCCCGCCAGACAGGCCTCCCACACTAATAACAATGGGAAGCCCCACGTTGTTTTACCTGTGCTTCTCAGCAACTGGCTATAAATCAGGTTGCCACCACTCCCAGATTTAGTTGCATTCATTGGCTGGAAGAGCTCACAGCACGCAGGCAAACACTTACATTTGCCGTTGAATTTTAGCGGACTTTGCAAAAAGTTCAGAAATAAATGCGGGGCCCGGCATGTGGGGAGGGGTGCACTACCTTCCAGGAAGTGTTATCCACAAGCTCTCTGAACCCAGTCCTTTTGGGTTTTTATGGAGACCTCATTCTATAGGCATGACGGGTTAAACCATAGGCTATTGGTGATCAACTCCACCTGAGGCTCTCAACCCTCCCTGGAAATTGGGGTTGAGGCTTTGCCATTCTCAGTCTGACTAAAAGAATTTACCCAAACGGAATTTTAAAACAGATGAGCATAACTGGAATCTTAATTAGATGATTGGATTATCTGGAGCCACACCTTGATATTCCTAACCCGAGCACCCTCATCCAACGAATGCTCCACCCAACTGGCTCCCAAGTCTCTACGTGGTTCCAGAGCAAAAGAATGTTTATACAACGCATATCTCCACCTTTTCTTCAAAGTCTTTTCCCTTACACGGAAAGACTTCTTAAACTGCCATGCATCCGGATCAGGGGGAGGTATTGTTACACCGCAGATCTTTGGATCTCCGGGGTTTGATTGTGGCAACGATGCTGCTGGTGTCAAAACCACAACGTGGGAACCACAGAACCACTAGTTGGTTTTCAGTGTTTCAGTGCATACAATTCCTAATATATCTGGCCAAGAAAACTTGTAAGTTCTTAGATTGTCCCAAAGGTGGCGCATGAAATCAAAGCAGGAGAACAGTTTCCTACGAGGTGTAGCCTGGGAAAGTTGGGGGTGACTGATGGAAAGGAGGAGTGAAGCTCCGCCCTTTCCGCTGCTAGGCTGCGCCCGAGGCTATTTAAACCCACCCTGGCTGGCATGTACTCAGATCTTCGCGGAGCGGATCAGCGGCCGGAGCGGTTGGCGGACTCTGCGTTGACTTGGAGCTCACAGCGTCTTGCGACTTGGAAGCGGATTCAGAGGACAGGACAGAACACTTGGGCAAGTGAATCTCTGTCTGTCTGTCTGTCTGTCTCATTGGTTGGTTGATTTCCATTTTCTTAAGGGGCACATACCTCACACCGCACACACACACACACGCACACACACTCCTTCCTTCTGCGAGTTAGAAAATTAGTAGGGGCCCCTGGGAGCTGCAGGTTTCCTAATCATGTCTGCACCTAAGAACAGTAGGGTCTTGTCCGGCTCTTCTTATGAACGGTCCCCCAGCACGGACTCCCCAAGGTCCATGCGAGCCTCACCCAGCTTCTCCCTCTCCCCTCTCAGAAACTCAGGCTTCAGGGGAAGCTCCTCACCAGGGATCCGGAGCTACCATTCACCATCCCCTAGGGCTTCACCACACTCACCTCTGTCATCACCAGAATCCCACAAGCTCCCATTTCCCTGTCCTCACCGTGATGGGCAATCAATGAAGCCATTGGGCTCTCCCGGGTCCTCCTCTGAGGATTCCTCAGAGTCCCCACGTTCATCAATAATATACCACATGTTCTTACTGCCATCACCCAGCAGCTCACCCCCAGCTCTCGGGGGATCTCCTGTGTCTCCCAGCTACTCTCCAAACAACCCCAGATTTCAGCTGGAGTCAGCCCCCCACACCCGGGAATCACCTACAAACTCACGAGCCTCACGGTGCTCCACCCCTGTGTCTTTCATCTCTTCACCCCCAGGCCTCAGGGACTCTCCTGTGGCTCCCAGTTACTCTCCAGCCATCCCCAGGTTCCTGCGGGAGTCAGCCCCATGCACCCAGGAGTCCCCCAGAGACTCACAGGTCTCGGGAGAATATCAGCGGTCCCCCAGCCCTGACTCCTCAAGATTCATGCCTGCCTCACCCAGCTTCTCCCTCTCCCCTCCCAGAAACTCAGACCCAAGGGGCAGCTCCTCACCAGGGATGTGGAAGTACTCTACATCGCCCCGCATGGCTTCACCACTCTCACATCCATCATCAACAGAATTCCACAACTTTAGGTTTCCCTTTCCTAACCAAGCAGGACAGTCACTCATGTCATTGTGTTCTCCCGTGTCCTCCTCTGGAGATTCTTCACAGTCACCTCATTCATCAATAATATACCATATGTTCTTACTGCCATCATCCAGCAGCTCACCCCCAGCCACCCATGACTCTCCTGTCTGTCCCAGCTACTCTCCAACTACGCCCAGATTTCAGCGGGAGTCTCTACCCCACACCCCAGAAACACCTACAAACTCACAGACCTCAGTGAGATCCTCGCCAGTCTCTCTCACGTCTTCACCCCCAGCCCTTACGGACCCTCCAGTCTGTCCCAGCTACTCTCCAACCACGCCCACATTTCAGCGCGGCTCAGTTCCAGGAACCCAGGGATCACCACCAAGCCCACCACTTTCACTGAGTTCCTCCCCAGTCTCTAGCACGTCTTTATCTCCAACCCTCAGGGACTCGCCTGTCTGTCCCAGCTACTCTCCAAACACGCCCACACTTCAGCGGGAGTCCGTTGCAGGCACCCAGAAATCACCACCAAACTCACCAATTTCACTGCGTTACTCCCCAGTCTCCCTCATGTCTTCACCATCCCTCAGGGACTCTCCCGTCTGTCCCAGCTACTCTCCAACCACGCCCACATTTCAGCTGCAGTCAGCTCCAGGCACCCCGGAATCACCACCAAACTCCCCAATTTCACTCAGTTACTCCTCAGTCTCTAGCACGTCTTTATCTCCAACCCTCAGGGACTCTCCTGTGTGTCCCAGCTACTCTCCAACCACGCCCACACTTCAGCGGGAGTCAGTTCCAGGCACCCAGGAAGCACCACCAAACTCACCAATTTCACTCACTTACTCTCCAGTCTCTCTCAGGTCTTCACCAGCCCTCAGGGACTCTCCTGTCTGTCCCAGCTACTCTCCAACCACGCACACATTTCAGCTGGAGTCAGTCCCAGGCACCCCGGAGTCACCACCAAACTCACCAGTTTCACTGAGGTACTCCCCGGTCTCTCTCATGTCTTCACCCCCAGCCCTCAGGGACTCTCCTGTGTGTCCCGGCTACTCTCCAACCATGCCCAGATTTCAGCGGGAGTCAGTTCCAGGCACCCAGGTATCACCACCAAACTCAGCAGTTTCGCTGAGTTACTCCCCAGTCTCTGTCATGTCTTCACCCCCAGCCCCCTGGGACTCTCCTGTCTGTCCCAGCTACTCTCCCACCACGCCCAGATTTCAGCGGGAGTCAGCCTCCCACACTCCGGAATCACCTACAGACTCACAGACTTCACTGAGGTCCTCCCTGGTCTCTCTCAGGTCTTTGCCCTCAGCCCACAGGGACTCCTGTGTCTCTTTCAGCTACTCTCAAAACTTCGCTAGATTCCAGCTGGAGTCAGTTCCAGGCACCCACGATACACCACCGAACTCACGAATTTCACTGACTTACTCCCCAGTCTCCCTCATGTTCTCACCCCCAGCCCTCAAGGACTCTTCTGTCTCTCTCAGCTACACTCCGACCATCTCCAGATTTCACCTGGAGTCAGCTTCCCGCACCCAGGAATCACCTACAAACTCACGGACCTTACTGCAACCCTCCCCCATTTCTTTCACCTCTTCACCCCCTGCCTTCAGGGACTCTCCTGGGTCTCCCAGCTTCTCTCCAGCCTTCCCCAGATTTCTGCCACAGTCAGCCCCAGGCACCCAGGACAACCCTAGACACTCACAGGCCTCACGAGACTATCTCCCTATGACCTGTACCTATACAGGGATGGCTCCCACGCATCCCTCAGTGACCCCAAACCCATCTCCACTTACACTCAGACACTCCCAGGGCCTGACAGCTACTCCCCGTTATTGTCCTTCAGTTCGAAGCCCTGGCCAATCTACTAGCCCACATGACGCAGTTACCTGGCCATTTCTCCACGGTTCCCGTGAGGGCCCCACACCCAGCCGCACAAGAGCCCCTCCTGCATTCCGTCCTCACACGCAGGCTTGTCCATCTACTTGCTACTGTCACACTCTTGCCAGCAGAAGAGGCCCCTGTAATGGGCGATATCACCACCCAGTCTATCCTCACCCCACAGCTGTGCAGCGGGACCCTCCTGCTGGCCCACGTGGCTGCCAGAGCCCATGCTGGCACGACGCTCCAGCACGTCGGCGTCCCTGCGGGCCACACTACCGGTGACATGGCTAGCATGACCCTCCTTCCTGGCAGTGACACTGTTGATGTGAACCCCAGTTTCACATCTGTCATTTGTAAATAGGAACATTTTCCCTTTCCGCTCTCCCTTCCATTCACAGGGCTTCTCATTCTCTCTCTTTCTGCCTCCGTTTCAGATATTTACTCACCTTTTTCTCTCTCACTATGTCTGCCGTGGTCTCCATGAGAGTGCGCCACAGAAGATTCCCCCATTAAAAGTCATGAATTGAGTGGCTTTTAGTATACCTATGGTGGTGCACATTCAATTTTAATTCGCAATCCATTGTAGAACGTCTTATCACCCCCGACCAGAGGAAAACCCTGTAGACATTAGTCACTCCTCATTCTGTCTCAAACCCTCTCCCTGACCCTCAGCCCTAGGTAGCAACTACCTAGTGCGATCAATCCCATATGCATAGATTTCCATATTGTGGGCATTTCCTATCAACGGAATTGCACAATAGGTGAGCTGTTATGACTGACACAACACGTAGCACAATATTTTCAAGATTCATCCACATTGTAGGCTTACCCACAGGGGGAAACCATTTTTTGGGGGGTTTTAGTAACACCGGGTGTTTTCTCCTTCCTTTCGTCCTTCTTTCCTTCCTTCCTTCCTTCCTTCCTTCCTACCTTCCTTCTTTCTTTCCTTCCTTCCTTCCTCCCTCCTATTTCTCTCTTACTCCTTCTGCCCTCTCTCTTTCATATGCCTTAGGTGCATCCCACATTCTGCGTTTTTTGGGAGAAATCCTCGACAGGTGCAGGAAAATTGTGTTATTGTAACTATTTACCGCTATCTCTCTTTCACGGCTCTCCATCAGTTGTGAACATCTATTGGTTTATCCCAAGTCACTAAGCATATTTTTATTAGGTACACCTGTTTTTCCTTATACAGCTGTTTCTGGAGTATAGGGTCGCATACTCATAAACCCACTGTAACTCAGAAACGCATCTAATATTCCAATAATCCCATCATAACGTTGAAAAATCATAAATCAAACCACCGTAAGTCACGGTGTGTCCGTGGATATGGGCGTCATCAATTCCATTGTATTCAGTAATGCTGTACACCATTAACAATGGCAGACTGATTGGGAGTGGATATTGATAGCATTATAAAAGTCAGTTATTAGAGGGATACTTCTTTAACCTGACTGAAGAACTGATCTAATGGCTTTAGTACAGTGCATGATTATGTGAGATGTTTTGAGACAGAGTAGTACATTTGTGAATGAAGTTTTTTCACTTAGTAGGAACCATTGTGTGTGGAAAAGTGAGAAAATTGCTTTCTGCTGTAGAGTCTGGCATTCATTGTAGACTTAAGCTTATTTTTCTGTGAGCAAATCTTATTCAATGAAATACTACTCTTTATACTAAAATACAAAAACAGTGGTGATGTGTGGTCATTATGCTCAGCAAACTAATCCAGGGAAAGAAAACCAAACGCCACATTCTCACTTATAATGAGAGCTGAAAAATAAGATCACATGGACACAGGAAGGGGAACAACACTCACTGGGGCCTTTCGGGAGGCAGAGCGTTAAGAAAAACAGCTACTGCATGCTTGGCTTAATACCTTGGTGATGGGTTGACAGGTGCAGCAAAACACCATGGCACACGTTTACCTTAGTAACAAATCTGCACATCCTGCACATATACCCCAGAACTTAGAAACGAAACGAAACAAAAGAAAACGAAAAAGCAATAGCAAAACGCTAAAGGCAAAATAAAGTTTCAAACTCAGAACGTGACAGACCAATGTTTGGTTCAAATCATGGTTCTCAACCCAGGTGCCATAAGGCCAGGATAAAGAATTTGATTACATATTGTAAATAAGACATGCAGCAAATGACCAGAAAGATTATTCTCAACATATGTGTGTCTTCTAATTCAATGGTGACGCTATCTACCGGGACATAGCTTTAGATTCCAAAGGGCCGAGTCCCGCCAGACAGGCCTCCCACACTAATAACAATGGGAAGCCCCACGTTGTTTTACCTGTGCTTCTCAGCAACTGGCTATAAATCAGGTTGCCACCACTCCCAGATTTAGTTGCATTCATTGGCTGGAAGAGCTCACAGCACGCAGGCAAACACGTTTGCCGTTGTATTTTAGCGCACTTTGCAAAAAGTTCAGAAATAAATGCGGGGCCCGGCGTGTGGGGAGGGGTGCACTACCTTCCAGGAAGTGTTATCCACAAGCTCTCTGAACCCAGTCCTTTTGGGTTTTTATGGAGACCTCATTCTATAGGCATGACGGGTTAAACCATAGGCTATTGGTGATCAACTCCACCTGAGGCTCTCAACCCTCCCTGGAAATTGGGGTTGAGGCTTTGCCATTCTCAGTCTGACTAAAAGAATTTACCCAAACGGAATTTTAAAACAGATGAGCATAACTGGAATCTTAATTAGATGATTGGATTATCTGGAGCCACACCTTGATATTCCCAACCCGAGCACCCTCATCCAACGAATGCTCCACCCAACTGGCTCCCAAGTCTCTACGTGGTTCCAGAGCAAAAGAATGTTTATACAACGCATATCTCCACCTTTTCTTCAAAGTCTTTTCCCTTACACGGAAAGACTTCTTAAACTGCCATGCATCCGGATCAGGGGGAGGTATTGTTACACCGCAGATCCGTGGATCTCCGGGGTTTGCTTGTGGCAAGGATGCTGCTGGTGTCAAAACCACAACGTGGGAACCACAGAACCACTAGTTGGTTTTCAGTGTTTCAGTGCATACAATTCCTAATATATCTGGCCAAGAAAACTTGTAAGTTCTTAGATTGTCCCAAAGGTGGCGCATGAAATCAAAGCAGGAGAACAGTTTCCTACGAGGTGTAGCCTGGGAAAGTTGGGGGTGACTGATGGAAAGGAGGAGTGAAGCTCCGCCCTTTCCGCTGCTAGGCTGCGCCCGAGGCTATTTAAACCCACCCTGGCTGGCCTGTACTCAGATCTTCGCGGAGCGGATCAGCGGCCGGAGCGGTTGGCGGACTCTGCGTTGACTTGGAGCTCACAGCGTCTTGCGACTTGGAAGCGGATTCAGAGGACAGGACAGAACACTTGGGCAAGTGAATCTCTGTCTGTCTGTCTGTCTGTCTCATTGGTTGGTTGATTTCCATTTTCTTAAGGGGCACATACCTCACACCGCACACACACACACACGCACACACACTCCTTCCTTCTGCGAGTTAGAAAATTAGTAGGGGCCCCTGGGAGCTGCAGGTTTCCTAATCATGTCTGCACCTAAGAACAGTAGGGTCTTGTCCGGCTCTTCTTATGAACGGTCCCCCAGCACGGACTCCCCAAGGTCCATGCGAGCCTCACCCAGCTTCTCCCTCTCCCCTCTCAGAAACTCAGGCTTCAGGGGAAGCTCCTCACCAGGGATCCGGAGCTACCATTCACCATCCCCTAGGGCTTCACCACACTCACCTCTGTCGTCACCAGAATCCCACAAGCTCCCATTTCCCTGTCCTCACCGTGATGGGCAATCAATGAAGCCATTGGGCTCTCCCGTGTCCTCCTCTGAGGATTCCTCAGAGTCCCCACGTTCATCAATAATATACCACATGTTCTTACTGCCATCACCCAGCAGCTCACCCCCAGCTCTCGGGGGATCTCCTGTGTCTCCCAGCTACTCTGCAAACAACCCCAGATTTCAGCTGGAGTCAGCCCCCCACACCCGGGAATCACCTACAAACTCACGAGCCTCACGGTGCTCCACCCCTGTGTCTTTCATCTCTTCACCCCCAGGCCTCAGGGACTCTCCTGTGGCTCCCAGTTACTCTCCAGCCATCCCCAGGTTCCTGCGGGAGTCAGCCCCATGCACCCAGGAGTCCCCCAGAGACTCACAGGTCTCGGGAGAATATCAGCGGTCCCCCAGACCTGACTCCTCAAGATTCATGCCTGCCTCACCCAGCTTCTCCCTCTCCCCTCCCAGAAACTCAGACCCAAGGGGCAGCTCCTCACCAGGGATGTGGAAGTACTCTACATCACCCCGCAGGGCTTCACCACTCTCACATCCATCATCAACAGAATTCCACAACTTTACGTTTCCCTTTCCTAACCAAGCAGGACAGTCACTCATGTCATTGTGTTCTCCCGTGTCCTCCTCTGGAGATTCTTCACAGTCACCTCATTCATCAATAATATACCATATGTTCTTACTGCCATCATCCAGCAGCTCACCCCCAGCCACCCATGACTCTCCTGTCTGTCCCAGCTACTCTCCAACTACGCCCAGATTTCAGCGGGAGTCTCTACCCCACACCCCAGAAACACCTACAAACTCACAGACCTCAGTGAGATCCTCGCCAGTCTCTCTCACGTCTTCACCCCCAGCCCTTACGGACCCTCCAGTCTGTCCCAGCTACTCTCCAACCACGCCCACATTTCAGCGCGGGTCAGTTCCAGGAACCCAGGGATCACCACCAAGCCCACCACTTTCACTGAGTTCCTCCCCAGTCTCTAGCACGTCTTTATCTCCAACCCTCAGGGACTCGCCTGTCTGTCCCAGCTACTCTCCAAACACGCCCACACTTCAGCGGGAGTCCGTTGCAGGCACCCAGAAATCACCACCAAACTCACCAATTTCACTGCGTTACTCCCCAGTCTCCCTAATGTCTTCACCATCCCTCAGGGACTCTCCCGTCTGTCCCAGCTACTCTCCAACCACGCCCACATTTCAGCTGCAGTCAGCTCCAGGCACCCCGGAATCACCACCAAACTCCCCAATTTCACTCAGTTACTCCTCAGTCTCTAGCACGTCTTTATCTCCAACCCTCAGGGACTCTCCTGTGTGTCCCAGCTACTCTCCAACCACGCCCACACTTCAGCGGGAGTCAGTTCCAGGCACACAGGAAGCACCACCAAACTCACCAATTTCACTCACTTACTCTCCAGTCTCTCTCAGGTCTTCACCAGCCCTCAGGGACTCTCCTGTCTGTCCCAGCTACTCTCCAACCACGCACACATTTCAGCTGGAGTCAGTCCCAGGCACCCCGGAGTCACCACCAAACTCACCAGTTTCACTGAGGTACTCCCCGGTCTCTCTCATGTCTTCACCCCCAGCCCTCAGGGACTCTCCTGTGTGTCCCGGCTACTCTCCAACCATGCCCAGATTTCAGCGGGAGTCAGTTCCAGGCACCCAGGTATCACCACCAAACTCAGCAGTTTCGCTGAGTTACTCCCCAGTCTCTGTCATGTCTTCACCCCCAGCCCCCTGGGACTCTCCTGTCTGTCCCAGCTACTCTCCCACCACGCCCAGATTTCAGCGGGAGTCAGCCTCCCACACTCCGGAATCACCTACAGACTCACAGACTTCACTGAGGTCCTCCCTGGTCTCTCTCAGGTCTTTGCCCTCAGCCCACAGGGACTCCTGTGTCTCTTTCAGCTACTCTCAAAACTTCGCTAGATTCCAGCTGGAGTCAGTTCCAGGCACCCACGATACACCACCGAACTCACGAATTTCACTGACTTACTCCCCAGTCTCCCTCATGTTCTCACCCCCAGCCCTCAAGGACTCTTCTGTCTCTCTCAGCTACACTCCGACCATCTCCAGATTTCACCTGGAGTCAGCTTCCCGCACCCAGGAATCACCTACAAACTCACGGACCTTACTGCAACCCTCCCCCATTTCTTTCACCTCTTCACCCCCTGCCTTCAGGGACTCTCCTGGGTCTCCCAGCTTCTCTCCAGCCTTCCCCAGATTTCTGCCACAGTCAGCCCCAGGCACCCAGGACAACCCTAGACACTCACAGGCCTCACGAGACTATCTCCCTATGACCTGTACCTATACAGGGATGGCTCCCACGCATCCCTCAGTGACCCCAAACCCATCTCCACTTACACTCAGACACTCCCAGGGCCTGACAGCTACTCCCCGTTATTGTCCTTCAGTTCGAAGCCCTGGCCAATCTACTAGCCCACATGACGCAGTTACCTGGCCATTTCTCCACGGTTCCCGTGAGGGCCCCACACCCAGCCGCACAAGAGCCCCTCCTGCATTCCGTCCTCACACGCAGGCTTGTCCATCTACTTGCTACTGTCACACTCTTGCCAGCAGAAGAGGCCCCTGTAATGGGCGATATCACCACCCAGTCTATCCTCACCCCACAGCTGTGCAGCGGGACCCTCCTGCTGGCCCACGTGGCTGCCAGAGCCCATGCTGGCACGACGCTCCAGCACGTCGGCGTCCCTGCGGGCCACACTACCGGTGACATGGCTAGCATGACCCTCCTTCCTGGCAGTGACACTGTTGATGTGAACCCCAGTTTCACATCTGTCATTTGTAAATAGGACCATTTTCCCTTTTCGCTCTCCCTTCCATTCACAGGGCTTCTCATTCTCTCTCTTTCTGCCTCCGTTTCAGATATTTACTCACCTTTTTCTCTCTCACTATGTCTGCCGTGGTCTCCATGAGAGTGCGCCACAGAAGATTCCCCCATTAAAAGTCATGAATTGAGTGGCTTTTAGTATACCTGTGGTGGTGCACATTCAATTTTAATTCGCAATCCATTGTAGAACGTCTTATCACCCCCGACCAGAGAAAAACCCTGTAGACATTAGTCACTCCTCATTCTGTCTCAAACCCTCTCCCTGACCCTCAGCCCTAGGTAGCAACTACCTAGTGCGATCAATCCCATATGCATAGATTTCCATATTGTGGGGATTTCCTATCAACGGAATTGCACAATAGGTGAGCTGTTATGACTGACACAACACGTAGCACAATATTTTCAAGATTCATCCACATTGTAGGCTTACCCACAGGGGGAAACCATTTTTTGGGGGGTTTTAGTAACACCGGGTGTTTTCTCCTTCCTTTCGTCCTTCTTTCCTTCCTTCCTTCCTTCCTTCCTTCCTTCCTTCCTTCCTTCCTACCTTCCTTCTTTCTTTCCTTCCTTCCTTCCTTCCTCCTATTTCTCTCTTACTCCTTCTGCCCTCTCTCTTTCATATGCCTTAGGTGCATCCCACATTCTGCGTTTTTTGGGAGAAATCCTCGACAGGTGCAGGAAAATTGTGTTATTGTAACTATTTACCGCTATCTCTCTTTCACGGCTCTCCATCAGTTGTGAACATCTATTGGTTTATCCCAAGTCACTAAGCATATTTTTATTAGGTACACCTGTTTTTCCTTATACAGCTGTTTCTGGAGTATAGGGTCGCATACTCATAAACCCACTGTAACTCAGAAACGCATCTAATATTCCAATAATCCCATCATAACGTTGAAAAATCATAAATCAAACCACCGTAAGTCACGGTGTGTCCGTGGATATGGGCGTCATCAATTCCATTGTATTCAGTAATGCTGTACACCATTAACAATGGCAGACTGATTGGGAGTGGATATTGATAGCATTATAAAAGTCAGTTATTAGAGGGATACTTCTTTAACCTGACTGAAGAACTGATCTAATGGCTTTAGTACAGTGCATGATTATGTGAGATGTTTTGAGACAGAGTAGTACATTTGTGAATGAAGTTTTTTCACTTAGTAGGAACCATTGTGTGTGGAAAAGTGAGAAAATTGCTTTCTGCTGTAGAGTCTGGCATTCATTGTAGACTTAAGCTTATTTTTCTGTGAGCAAATCTTATTCAATAAAATACTACTCTTTATACTAGAAAACAAAAACAGTGGTGATGTGTGGTCATTATGCTCAGCAAACTAATCCAGGGAAAGAAAACCAAACGCCACATTCTCACTTATAATGAGAGCTGAAAAATGAGATCACATGGACACAGGAAGGGGAACAACACTCACTGGGGCCTTTCGGGAGGCAGAGCGTTAAGAAAAACAGCTACTGCATGCTGGGCTTAATACCTAGGTGATGGGTTGACAGGTGCAGCAAACCACCATGGCACACGTTTACCTTAGAAACAAACCTGCACATCCTGCACATATACCCCAGAACTTAGAAACGAAACGAAACAAAAGAAAACGAAAAAGCAATAGCAAAACGCTAAAGGCAAACTAAAGTTTCAAACTCAGAACGTGACAGACCAATGTTTGGTTCAAATCATGGTTCTCAACCCAGGTGCCATAAGGCCAGGATAAAGAATTTGATTACATATTGTAAATAAGACATGCAGCAAATGACCAGAAAGATTATTCTCAACATATGTGTGTCTTCTAATTCAATGGTGACGCTATCTACCGGGACATAGCTTTAGATTCCAAAGGGCCGAGTCCCGCCAGACAGGCCTCCCACACTAATAACAATGGGAAGCCCCACGTTGTTTTACCTGTGCTTCTCAGCAACTGGCTATAAATCAGGTTGCCACCACTCCCAGATTTAGTTGCATTCATTGGCTGGAAGAGCTCACAGCACGCAGGCAAACACTTACGTTTGCCGTTGTATTTTAGCGGACTTTGCAAAAAGTTCAGAAATAAATGCGGGGCCCGGCGTGTGGGGAGGGGTGCACTACCTTCCAGGAAGTGTTATCCACAAGCTCTCTGAACCCAGTCCTTTTGGGTTTTTATGGAGACCTCATTCTATAGGCATGACGGGTTAAACCATAGGCTATTGGTGATCAACTCCACCTGAGGCTCTCAACCCTCCCTGGAAATTGGGGTTGAGGCTTTGCCATTCTCAGTCTGACTAAAAGAATTTACCCAAACGGAATTTTAAAACAGATGAGCATAACTGGAATCTTAATTAGATGATTGGATTATCTGGAGCCACACCTTGATATTCCTAACCCGAGCACCCTCATCCAACGAATGCTCCACCCAACTGGCTCCCAAGTCTCTACGTGGTTCCAGAGCAAAAGAATGTTTATACAACGCATATCTCCACCTTTTCTTCAAAGTCTTTTCCCTTCCACGGAAAGACTTCTTAAACTGCCATGCATCCGGATCAGGGGGAGGTATTGTTACACCGCAGATCTGTGGATCTCCGGGGTTTGATTGTGGCAACGATGCTGCCGGTGTCAAAACCACAACGTGGGAACCACAGAACCACTAGTTGGTTTTCAGTGTTTCAGTGCATACAATTCCTAATATATCTGGCCAAGAAAACTTGTAAGTTCTTAGATTGTCCCAAAGGTGGCGCATGAAATCAAAGCCGGAGAACAGTTTCCTACGAGGTGTAGCCTGGGAAAGTTGGGGGTGACTGATGGAAAGGAGGAGTGAAGCTCCGCCCTTTCCGCTGCTAGGCTGCGCCCGAGGCTATTTAAACCCACCCTGGCTGGCCTGTACTCAGATCTTCGCGGAGCGGATCAGCGGCCGGAGCGGTTGGCGGACTCTGCGTTGACTTGGAGCTCACAGCGTCTTGCGACTTGGAAGCGGATTCAGAGGACAGGACAGAACACTTGGGCAAGTGAATCTCTGTCTGTCTGTCTGTCTGTCTGTCTCATTGGTTGGTTGATTTCCATTTTCTTAAGGGGCACATACCTCACACCGCACACACACACACACGCACACACACTCCTTCCTTCTGCGAGTTAGAAAATTAGTAGGGGCCCCTGGGAGCTGCAGGTTTCCTAATCATGTCTGCACCTAAGAACAGTAGGGTCTTGTCCGGCTCTTCTTATGAACGGTCCCCCAGCACGGACTCCCCAAGGTCCATGCGAGCCTCACCCAGCTTCTCCCTCTCCCCTCTCAGAAACTCAGGCTTCAGGGGAAGCTCCTCACCAGGGATCCGGAGCTACCATTCACCATCCCCTAGGGCTTCACCACACTCACCTCTGTCATCACCAGAATCCCACAAGCTCCCATTTCCCTGTCCTCACCGTGATGGGCAATCAATGAAGCCATTGGGCTCTCCCGTGTCCTCCTCTGAGGATTCCTCAGAGTCCCCACGTTCATCAATAATATACCACATGTTCTTACTGCCATCACCCAGCAGCTCACCCCCAGCTCTCGGGGGATCTCCTGTGTCTCCCAGCTACTCTCCAAACAACCCCAGATTTCAGCTGGAGTCAGCCCCCCACACCCGGGTATCACCTACAAACTCACGAGCCTCACGGTGCTCCACCCCTGTGTCTTTCATCTCTTCACCCCCAGGCCTCAGGGACTCTCCTGTGGCTCCCAGTTACTCTCCAGCCATCCCCAGGTTCCTGCGGGAGTCAGCCCCATGCACCCAGGAGTCCCCCAGAGACTCACAGGTCTCGGGAGAATATGAGCGGCTCCCCAGCCCTGACTCCTCAAGATTCATGCCTGCCTCACCCAGCTTCTCCCTCTCCCCTCCCAGAAACTCAGACCCAAGGGGCAGCTCCTCACCAGGGATGTGGAAGTACTCTACATCACCCCGCAGGGCTTCACCACTCTCACATCCATCATCAACAGAATTCCACAACTTTACGTTTCCCTTTCCTAACCAAGCAGGACAGTCACTCATGTCATTGTGTTCTCCCGTGTCCTCCTCTGGAGTTTCTTCACAGTCACCTCATTCATCAATAATATACCATATGTTCTTACTGCCATCATCCAGCAGCTCACCCCCAGCCACCCATGACTCTCCTGTCTGTCCCAGCTACTCTCCAACTACGCCCAGATTTCAGCGGGAGTCTCTACCCCACACCCCAGAAACACCTACAAACTCACAGACCTCAGTGAGATCCTCGCCAGTCTCTCTCACGTCTTCACCCCCAGCCCTTACGGACCCTCCAGTCTGTCCCAGCTACTCTCCAACCACGCCCACATTTCAGCGCGGGTCAGTTCCAGGAACCCAGGGATCACCACCAAGCCCACCACTTTCACTGAGTTCCTCCCCAGTCTCTAGCACGTCTTTATCTCCAACCCTCAGGGACTCGCCTGTCTGTCCCAGCTACTCTCCAAACACGCCCACACTTCAGCGGGAGTCCGTTGCAGGCACCCAGAAATCACCACCAAACTCACCAATTTCACTGCGTTACTCCCCAGTCTCCCTCATGTCTTCACCATCCCTCAGGGACTCTCCCGTCTGTCCCAGCTACTCTCCAACCACGCCCACATTTCAGCTGCAGTCAGCTCCAGGCACCCCGGAATCACCACCAAACTCCCCAATTTCACTCAGTTACTCCTCAGTCTCTAGCACGTCTTTATCTCCAACCCTCAGGGACTCTCCTGTGTGTCCCAGCTACTCTCCAACCACGCCCACACTTCAGCGGGAGTCAGTTCCAGGCACCCAGGAAGCACCACCAAACTCACCAATTTCACTCACTTACTCTCCAGTCTCTCTCAGGTCTTCACCAGCCCTCAGGGACTCTCCTGTCTGTCGCAGCTACTCTCCAACCACGCACACATTTCAGCTGGAGTCAGTCCCAGGCACCCCGGAGTCACCACCAAACTCACCAGTTTCACTGAGGTACTCCCCGGTCTCTCTCATGTCTTCACCCCCAGCCCTCAGGGACTCTCCTGTGTGTCCCAGCTACTCTCCAACCATGCCCAGATTTCAGCGGGAGTCAGTTCCAGGCACCCAGGTATCACCACCAAACTCAGCAGTTTCGCTGAGTTACTCCCCAGTCTCTGTCATGTCTTCACCCCCAGCCCCCTGGGACTCTCCTGTCTGTCCCAGCTACTCTCCCACCACGCCCAGATTTCAGCGGGAGTCAGCCTCCCACACTCCGGAATCACCTACAGACTCACAGACTTCACTGAGGTCCTCCCTGGTCTCTCTCAGGTCTTTGCCCTCAGCCCACAGGGACTCCTGTGTCTCTTTCAGCTACTCTCAAAACTTCGCTAGATTCCAGCTGGAGTCAGTTCCAGGCACCCACGATACACCACCGAACTCACGAATTTCACTGACTTACTCCCCAGTCTCCCTCATGTTCTCACCCCCAGCCCTCAAGGACTCTTCTGTCTCTCTCAGCTACACTCCGACCATCTCCAGATTTCACCTGGAGTCAGCTTCCCGCACCCAGGAATCACCTACAAACTCACGGACCTTACTGCAACCCTCCCCCATTTCTTTCACCTCTTCACCCCCTGCCTTCAGGGACTCTCCTGGGTCTCCCAGCTTCTCTCCAGCCTTCCCCAGATTTCTGCCACAGTCAGCCCCAGGCACCCAGGACAACCCTAGACACTCACAGGCCTCACGAGACTATCTCCCTATGACCTGTACCTATACAGGGATGGCTCCCACGCATCCCTCAGTGACCCCAAACCCATCTCCACTTACACTCAGACACTCCCAGGGCCTGACAGCTACTCCCCGTTATTGTCCTTCAGTTCGAAGCCCTGGCCAATCTACTAGCCCACATGACGCAGTTACCTGGCCATTTCTCCACGGTTCCCGTGAGGGCCCCACACCCAGCCGCACAAGAGCCCCTCCTGCATTCCGTCCTCACACGCAGGCTTGTCCATCTACTTGCTACTGTCACACTCTTGCCAGCAGAAGAGGCCCCTGTAATGGGCGATATCACCACCCAGTCTATCCTCACCCCACAGCTGTGCAGCGGGACCCTCCTGCTGGCCCACGTGGCTGCCAGAGCCCATGCTGGCACGACGCTCCAGCACGTCGGCGTCCCTGCGGGCCACACTACCGGTGACATGGCTAGCATGACCCTCCTTCCTGGCAGTGACACTGTTGATGTGAACCCCAGTTTCACATCTGTCATTTGTAAATAGGACCATTTTCCCTTTTCGCTCTCCCTTCCATTCACAGGGCTTCTCATTCTCTCTCTTTCTGCCTCCGTTTCAGATATTTACTCACCTTTTTCTCTCTCACTATGTCTGCCGTGGTCTCCATGAGAGTGCGCCACAGAAGATTCCCCCATTAAAAGGCATGAATTGAGTGGCTTTTAGTATACCTGTGGTGGTGCACATTCAATTTTAATTCGCAATCCGTTGTAGAACGTCTTATCACCCCCGACCAGAGAAAAACCCTGTAGACATTAGTCACTCCTCATTCTGTCTCAAACCCTCTCCCTGACCCTCAGCCCTAGGTAGCAACTACCTAGTGCGATCAATCCCATATGCATAGATTTCCATATTGTGGGCATTTCCTATCAACGGAATTGCACAATAGGTGAGCTGTTATGACTGACACAACACGTAGCACAATATTTTCAAGATTCATCCACATTGTAGGCTTACCCACAGGGGGAAACCATTTTTTGGGGGGTTTTAGTAACACCGGGTGTTTTCTCCTTCCTTTCGTCCTTCTTTCCTTCCTTCCTTCCTTCCTTCCTTCCTTCCTTCCTTCCTACCTTCCTTCTTTCTTTCCTTCCTTCCTTCCTTCCTCCTATTTCTCTCTTACTCCTTCTGCCCTCTCTCTTTCATATGCCTTAGGTGCATCCCACATTCTGCGTTTTTTGGGAGAAATCCTCGACAGGTGCAGGAAAATTGTGTTATTGTAACTATTTACCGCTATCTCTCTTTCACGGCTCTCCATCAGTTGTGAACATCTATTGGTTTATCCCAAGTCACTAAGCATATTTTTATTAGGTACACCTGTTTTTCCTTATACAGCTGTTTCTGGAGTATAGGGTCGCATACTCATAAACCCACTGTAACTCAGAAACGCATCTAATATTCCAATAATCCCATCATAACGTTGAAAAATCATAAATCAAACCACCGTAAGTCACGGTGTGTCCGTGGATATGGGCGTCATCAATTCCATTGTATTCAGTAATGCTGTACACCATTAACAATGGCAGACTGATTGGGAGTGGATATTGATAGCATTATAAAAGTCAGTTATTAGAGGGATACTTCTTTAACCTGACTGAAGAACTGATCTAATGGCTTTAGTACAGTGCATGATTATGTGAGATGTTTTGAGACAGAGTAGTACATTTGTGAATGAAGTTTTTTCACTTAGTAGGAACCATTGTGTGTGGAAAAGTGAGAAAATTGCTTTCTGCTGTAGAGTCTGGCATTCATTGTAGACTTAAGCTTATTTTTCTGTGAGCAAATCTTATTCAATAAAATACTACTCTTTATACTAGAAAACAAAAACAGTGGTGATGTGTGGTCATTATGCTCAGCAAACTAATCCAGGGAAAGAAAACCAAACGCCACATTCTCACTTATAATGAGAGCTGAAAAATGAGATCACATGGACACAGGAAGGGGAACAACACTCACTGGGGCCTTTCGGGAGGCAGAGCGTTAAGAAAAACAGCTACTGCATGCTGGGCTTAATACCTAGGTGATGGGTTGACAGGTGCAGCAAACCACCATGGCACACGTTTACCTTAGAAACAAACCTGCACATCCTGCACATATACCCCAGAACTTAGAAACGAAACGAAACAAAAGAAAACGAAAAAGCAATAGCAAAACGCTAAAGGCAAAATAAAGTTTCAAACTCAGAACGTGACAGACCAATGTTTGGTTCAAATCATGGTTCTCAACCCAGGTGCCATAAGGCCAGGATAAAGAATTTGATTACATATTGTAAATAAGACATGCAGCAAATGACCAGAAAGATTATTCTCAACATATGTGTGTCTTCTAATTCAATGGTGACGCTATCTACCGGGACATAGCTTTAGATTCCAAAGGGCCGAGTCCCGCCAGACAGGCCTCCCACACTAATAACAATGGGAAGCCCCACGTTGTTTTACCTGTGCTTCTCAGCAACTGGCTATAAATCAGGTTGCCACCACTCCCAGATTTAGTTGCATTCATTGGCTGGAAGAGCTCACAGCACGCAGGCAAACACTTACGTTTGCCGTTGTATTTTAGCGGACTTTGCAAAAAGTTCAGAAATAAATGCGGGGCCCGGCGTGTGGGGAGGGGTGCACTACCTTCCAGGAAGTGTTATCCACAAGCTCTCTGAACCCAGTCCTTTTGGGTTTTTATGGAGACCTCATTCTATAGGCATGACGGGTTAAACCATAGGCTATTGGTGATCAACTCCACCTGAGGCTCTCAACCCTCCCTGGAAATTGGGGTTGAGGCTTTGCCATTCTCAGTCTGACTAAAAGAATTTACCCAAACGGAATTTTAAAACAGATGAGCATAACTGGAATCTTAATTAGATGATTGGATTATCTGGAGCCACACCTTGATATTCCTAACCCGAGCACCCTCATCCAACGAATGCTCCACCCAACTGGCTCCCAAGTCTCTACGTGGTTCCAGAGCAAAAGAATGTTTATACAACGCATATCTCCACCTTTTCTTCAAAGTCTTTTCCCTTCCACGGAAAGACTTCTTAAACTGCCATGCATCCGGATCAGGGGGAGGTATTGTTACACCGCAGATCTGTGGATCTCCGGGGTTTGATTGTGGCAACGATGCTGCCGGTGTCAAAACCACAACGTGGGAACCACAGAACCACTAGTTGGTTTTCAGTGTTTCAGTGCATACAATTCCTAATATATCTGGCCAAGAAAACTTGTAAGTTCTTAGATTGTCCCAAAGGTGGCGCATGAAATCAAAGCCGGAGAACAGTTTCCTACGAGGTGTAGCCTGGGAAAGTTGGGGGTGACTGATGGAAAGGAGGAGTGAAGCTCCGCCCTTTCCGCTGCTAGGCTGCGCCCGAGGCTATTTAAACCCACCCTGGCTGGCCTGTACTCAGATCTTCGCGGAGCGGATCAGCGGCCGGAGCGGTTGGCGGACTCTGCGTTGACTTGGAGCTCACAGCGTCTTGCGACTTGGAAGCGGATTCAGAGGACAGGACAGAACACTTGGGCAAGTGAATCTCTGTCTGTCTGTCTGTCTGTCTGTCTCATTGGTTGGTTGATTTCCATTTTCTTAAGGGGCACATACCTCACACCGCACACACACACACACGCACACACACTCCTTCCTTCTGCGAGTTAGAAAATTAGTAGGGGCCCCTGGGAGCTGCAGGTTTCCTAATCATGTCTGCACCTAAGAACAGTAGGGTCTTGTCCGGCTCTTCTTATGAACGGTCCCCCAGCACGGACTCCCCAAGGTCCATGCGAGCCTCACCCAGCTTCTCCCTCTCCCCTCTCAGAAACTCAGGCTTCAGGGGAAGCTCCTCACCAGGGATCCGGAGCTACCATTCACCATCCCCTAGGGCTTCACCACACTCACCTCTGTCATCACCAGAATCCCACAAGCTCCCATTTCCCTGTCCTCACCGTGATGGGCAATCAATGAAGCCATTGGGCTCTCCCGTGTCCTCCTCTGAGGATTCCTCAGAGTCCCCACGTTCATCAATAATATACCACATGTTCTTACTGCCATCACCCAGCAGCTCACCCCCAGCTCTCGGGGGATCTCCTGTGTCTCCCAGCTACTCTCCAAACAACCCCAGATTTCAGCTGGAGTCAGCCCCCCACACCCGGGAATCACCTACAAACTCACGAGCCTCACGGTGCTCCACCCCTGTGTCTTTCATCTCTTCACCCCCAGGCCTCAGGGACTCTCCTGTGGCTCCCAGTTACTCTCCAGCCATCCCCAGGTTCCTGCGGGAGTCAGCCCCATGCACCCAGGAGTCCCCCAGAGACTCACAGGTCTCGGGAGAATATCAGCGGTCCCCCAGCCCTGACTCCTCAAGATTCATGCCTGCCTCACCCAGCTTCTCCCTCTCCCCTCCCAGAAACTCAGACCCAAGGGGCAGCTCCTCACCAGGGATGTGGAAGTACTCTACATCACCCCGCAGGGCTTCACCACTCTCACATCCATCATCAACAGAATTCCACAACTTTACGTTTCCCTTTCCTAACCAAGCAGGACAGTCACTCATGTCATTGTGTTCTCCCGTGTCCTCCTCTGGAGATTCTTCACAGTCACCTCATTCATCAATAATATACCATATGTTCTTACTGCCATCATCCAGCAGCTCACCCCCAGCCACCCATGACTCTCCTGTCTGTCCCAGCTACTCTCCAACTACGCCCAGATTTCAGCGGGAGTCTCTACCCCACACCCCAGAAACACCTACAAACTCACAGACCTCAGTGAGATCCTCGCCAGTCTCTCTCACGTCTTCACCCCCAGCCCTTACGGACCCTCCAGTCTGTCCCAGCTACTCTCCAACCACGCCCACATTTCAGCGCGGCTCAGTTCCAGGAACCCAGGGATCACCACCAAGCCCACCACTTTCACTGAGTTCCTCCCCAGTCTCTAGCACGTCTTTATCTCCAACCCTCAGGGACTCGCCTGTCTGTCCCAGCTACTCTCCAAACACGCCCACACTTCAGCGGGAGTCCGTTGCAGGCACCCAGAAATCACCACCAAACTCACCAATTTCACTGCGTTACTCCCCAGTCTCCCTCATGTCTTCACCATCCCTCAGGGACTCTCCCGTCTGTCCCAGCTACTCTCCAACCACGCCCACATTTCAGCTGCAGTCAGCTCCAGGCACCCCGGAATCACCACCAAACTCCCCAATTTCACTCAGTTACTCCTCAGTCTCTAGCACGTCTTTATCTCCAACCCTCAGGGACTCTCCTGTGTGTCCCAGCTACTCTCCAACCACGCCCACACTTCAGCGGGAGTCAGTTCCAGGCACCCAGGAAGCACCACCAAACTCACCAATTTCACTCACTTACTCTCCAGTCTCTCTCAGGTCTTCACCAGCCCTCAGGGACTCTCCTGTCTGTCGCAGCTACTCTCCAACCACGCACACATTTCAGCTGGAGTCAGTCCCAGGCACCCCGGAGTCACCACCAAACTCACCAGTTTCACTGAGGTACTCCCCGGTCTCTCTCATGTCTTCACCCCCAGCCCTCAGGGACTCTCCTGTGTGTCCCAGCTACTCTCCAACCATGCCCAGATTTCAGCGGGAGTCAGTTCCAGGCACCCAGGTATCACCACCAAACTCAGCAGTTTCGCTGAGTTACTCCCCAGTCTCTGTCATGTCTTCACCCCCAGCCCCCTGGGACTCTCCTGTCTGTCCCAGCTACTCTCCCACCACGCCCAGATTTCAGCGGGAGTCAGCCTCCCACACTCCGGAATCACCTACAGACTCACAGACTTCACTGAGGTCCTCCCTGGTCTCTCTCAGGTCTTTGCCCTCAGCCCACAGGGACTCCTGTGTCTCTTTCAGCTACTCTCAAAACTTCGCTAGATTCCAGCTGGAGTCAGTTCCAGGCACCCACGATACACCACCGAACTCACGAATTTCACTGACTTACTCCCCAGTCTCCCTCATGTTCTCACCCCCAGCCCTCAAGGACTCTTCTGTCTCTCTCAGCTACACTCCGACCATCTCCAGATTTCACCTGGAGTCAGCTTCCCGCACCCAGGAATCACCTACAAACTCACGGACCTTACTGCAACCCTCCCCCATTTCTTTCACCTCTTCACCCCCTGCCTTCAGGGACTCTCCTGGGTCTCCCAGCTTCTCTCCAGCCTTCCCCAGATTTCTGCCACAGTCAGCCCCAGGCACCCAGGACAACCCTAGACACTCACAGGCCTCACGAGACTATCTCCCTATGACCTGTACCTATACAGGGATGGCTCCCACGCATCCCTCAGTGACCCCAAACCCATCTCCACTTACACTCAGACACTCCCAGGGCCTGACAGCTACTCCCCGTTATTGTCCTTCAGTTCGAAGCCCTGGCCAATCTACTAGCCCACATGACGCAGTTACCTGGCCATTTCTCCACGGTTCCCGTGAGGGCCCCACACCCAGCCGCACAAGAGCCCCTCCTGCATTCCGTCCTCACACGCAGGCTTGTCCATCTACTTGCTACTGTCACACTCTTGCCAGCAGAAGAGGCCCCTGTAATGGGCGATATCACCACCCAGTCTATCCTCACCCCACAGCTGTGCAGCGGGACCCTCCTGCTGGCCCACGTGGCTGCCAGAGCCCATGCTGGCACGACGCTCCAGCACGTCGGCGTCCCTGCGGGCCACACTACCGGTGACATGGCTAGCATGACCCTCCTTCCTGGCAGTGACACTGTTGATGTGAACCCCAGTTTCACATCTGTCATTTGTAAATAGGACCATTTTCCCTTTCCGCTCTCCCTTCCATTCACAGGGCTTCTCATTCTCTCTCTTTCTGCCTCCGTTTCAGATATTTACTCACCTTTTTCTCTCTCACTACGTCTGCCGTGGTCTCCATGAGAGTGCGCCACAGAAGATTCCCCCATTAAAAGTCATGAATTGAGTGGCTTTTAGTATACCTGTGGTGGTGCACATTCAATTTTAATTCGCAATCCGTTGTAGAACGTCTTATCACCCCCGACCAGAGGAAAACCCTGTAGACATTAGTCACTCCTCATTCTGTCTCAAACCCTCTCCCTGACCCTCAGCCCTAGGTAGCAACTACCTAGTGCGATCAATCCCATATGCATAGATTTCCATATTGTGGGCATTTCCTATCAACGGAATTGCACAATAGGTGAGCTGTTATGACTGACACAACACGTAGCACAATATTTTCAAGATTCATCCACATTGTAGGCTTACCCACAGGGGGAAACCATTTTTTGGGGGGTTTTAGTAACACCGGGTGTTTTCTCCTTCCTTTCATCCTTCTTTCCTTCCTTCCTTCCTTCCTTCCTTCCTTCCTTCCTTCCTTCCTACCTTCCTTCTTTCTTTCCTTCCTTCCTTCCTTCCTCCTATTTCTCTCTTACTCCTTCTGACCTCTCTCTTTCATATGCCTTAGGTGCATCCCACATTCTGCGTTTTTTGGGAGAAATCCTCGACAGGTGCAGGAAAATTGTGTTATTGTAACTATTTACCGCTATCTCTCTTTCACGGCCCTCCATCAGTTGTGAATATCTATTGGTTTATCCCAAGTCACTAAGCATATTTTTATTAGGTACACCTGTTTTTCCTTATACAGCTGTTTCTGGAGTATAGGGTCGCATACTCATAAACCCACTGCAACACAGAAACGCATCTAATATTCCAATAATCCCATCATAACGTTGAAAAATCATAAATCAAACCACCGTAAGTCACGGTGTGTCCGTGGATATGGGCGTCATCAATTCCATTGTATTCAGTAATGCTGTACACCATTAACAATGGCAGACTGATTGGGAGTGGATATAGATAGCATTATAAAAGTCAGTTATTAGAGGGATACTTCTTTAACCTGACTGAAGAACTGATCTAATGGCTTTAGTACAGTGCATGATTATGTGAGATGTTTTGAGACAGAGTAGTACATTTGTGAATGAAGTTTTTTCACTTAGTAGGAACCATTGTGTGTGGAAAAGTGAGAAAATTGCTTTCTGCTGTAGAGTCTGGCATTCATTGTAGACTTAAGCTTATTTTTCTGTGAGCAAATCTTATTCAATAAAATACTACTCTTTATACTAGAAAACAAAAACAGTGGTGATGTGTGGTCATTATGCTCAGCAAACTAATCCAGGGAAAGAAAACCAAACGCCACATTCTCACTTATAATGAGAGCTGAAAAATGAGATCACATGGACACAGGAAGGGGAACAACACTCACTGGGGCCTTTCGGGAGGCAGAGCGTTAAGAAAAACAGCTACTGCATGCTGGGCTTAATACCTAGGTGATGGGTTGACAGGTGCAGCAAACCACCATGGCACACGTTTACCTTAGTAACAAATCTGCACATCCTGCACATATACCCCAGAACTTAGAAACGAAACGAAACAAAAGAAAACGAAAAAGCAATAGCAAAACGCTAAAGGCAAACTAAAGTTTCAAACTCAGAACGTGACAGACCAATGTTTGGTTCAAATCATGGTTCTCAACCCAGGTGCCATAAGGCCAGGATAAAGAATTTGATTACATATTGTAAATAAGACATGCAGCAAATGACCAGAAAGATTATTCTCAACATATGTGTGTCTTCTAATTCAATGGTGACGCTATCTACCGGGACATAGCTTTAGATTCCAAAGGGCCGAGTCCCGCCAGACAGGCCTCCCACACTAATAACAATGGGAAGCCCCACGTTGTTTTACCTGTGCTTCTCAGCAACTGGCTATAAATCAGGTTGCCACCACTCCCAGATTTAGTTGCATTCATTGGCTGGAAGAGCTCACAGCACGCAGGCAAACACTTACGTTTGCCGTTGTATTTTAGCGGACTTTGCAAAAAGTTCAGAAATAAATGCGGGGCCCGGCGTGTGGGGAGGGGTGCACTACCTTCCAGGAAGTGTTATCCACAAGCTCTCTGAACCCAGTCCTTTTGGGTTTTTATGGAGACCTCATTCTATAGGCATGACGGGTTAAACCATAGGCTATTGGTGATCAACTCCACCTGAGGCTCTCAACCCTCCCTGGAAATTGGGGTTGAGGCTTTGCCATTCTCAGTCTGACTAAAAGAATTTACCCAAACGGAATTTTAAAACAGATGAGCATAACTGGAATCTTAATTAGATGATTGGATTATCTGGAGCCACACCTTGATATTCCCAACCCGAGCACCCTCATCCAACGAATGCTCCACCCAACTGGCTCCCAAGTCTCTACGTGGTTCCAGAGCAAAAGAATGTTTATACAACGCATATCTCCACCTTTTCTTCAAAGTCTTTTCCCTTCCACGGAAAGACTTCTTAAACTGCCATGCATCCGGATCAGGGGGAGGTATTGTTACACCGCAGATCTGTGGATCTCCGGTGTTTGATTGTGGCAACGATGCTGCTGGTGTCAAAACCACAACGTGGGAACCACAGAACCACTAGTTGGTTTTCAGTGTTTCAGTGCATACAATTCCTAATATATCTGGCCAAGAAAACTTGTAAGTTCTTAGATTGTCCCAAAGGTGGCGCATGAAATCAAAGCAGGAGAACAGTTTCCTACGAGGTGTAGCCTGGGAAAGTTGGGGGTGACTGATGGAAAGGAGGAGTGAAGCTCCGCCCTTTCCGCTGCTAGACTGCGCCCGAGGCTATTTAAACCCACCCTGCCTGGCCTGTACTCAGATCTTCGCGGAGCGGATCAGCGGCCGGAGCGGTTGGCAGACTCTGCGTTGACTTGGAGCTCACAGCGTCTTGCGACTTGGAAGCGGATTCAGAGGACAGGACAGAACACTTGGGCAAGTGAATCTCTGTCTGTCTGTCTGTCTGTCTCATTGGTTGGTTGATTTCCATTTTCTTAAGGGGCACATACCTCACACCGCACACACACACACACGCACACACACTCCTTCCTTCTGCGAGTTAGAAAATTAGTAGGGGCCCCTGGGAGCTGCAGGTTTCCTAATCATGTCTGCACCTAAGAACAGTAGGGTCTTGTCCGGCTCTTCTTATGAACGGTCCCCCAGCACGGACTCCCCAAGGTCCATGCGAGCCTCACCCAGCTTCTCCCTCTCCCCTCTCAGAAACTCAGGCTTCAGGGGAAGCTCCTCACCAGGGATCCGGAGCTACCATTCACCATCCCCTAGGGCTTCACCACACTCACCTCTGTCATCACCAGAATCCCACAAGCTCCCATTTCCCTGTCCTCACCGTGATGGGCAATCAATGAAGCCATTGGGCTCTCCCGTGTCCTCCTCTGAGGATTCCTCAGAGTCCCCACGTTCATCAATAATATACCACATGTTCTTACTGCCATCACCCAGCAGCTCACCCCCAGCTCTCGGGGGATCTCCTGTGTCTCCCAGCTACTCTGCAAACAACCCCAGATTTCAGCTGGAGTCAGCCCCCCACACCCGGGAATCACCTACAAACTCACGAGCCTCACGGTGCTCCACCCCTGTGTCTTTCATCTCTTCACCCCCAGGCCTCAGGGACTCTCCTGTGGCTCCCAGTTACTCTCCAGCCATCCCCAGGTTCCTGCGGGAGTCAGCCCCATGCACCCAGGAGTCCCCCAGAGACTCACAGGTCTCGGGAGAATATCAGCGGTCCCCCAGCCCTGACTCCTCAAGATTCATGCCTGCCTCACCCAGCTTCTCCCTCTCCCCTCCCAGAAACTCAGACCCAAGGGGCAGCTCCTCACCAGGGATGTGGAAGTACTCTACATCACCCCGCAGGGCTTCACCACTCTCACATCCATCATCAACAGAATTCCACAACTTTACGTTTCCCTTTCCTAACCAAGCAGGACAGTCACTCATGTCATTGTGTTCTCCCGTGTCCTCCTCTGGAGATTCTTCACAGTCACCTCATTCATCAATAATATACCATATGTTCTTACCGCCATCATCCAGCAGCTCACCCCCAGCCACCCATGACTCTCCTGTCTGTCCCAGCTACTCTCCAACTACGCCCAGATTTCAGCGGGAGTCTCTACCCCACACCCCAGAAACACCTACAAACTCACAGACCTCAGTGAGATCCTCGCCAGTCTCTCTCACGTCTTCACCCCCAGCCCTTACGGACCCTCCAGTCTGTCCCAGCTACTCTCCAACCACGCCCACATTTCAGCGCGGCTCAGTTCCAGGAACCCAGGGATCACCACCAAGCCCACCACTTTCACTGAGTTCCTCCCCAGTCTCTAGCACGTCTTTATCTCCAACCCTCAGGGACTCGCCTGTCTGTCCCAGCTACTCTCCAAACACGCCCACACTTCAGCGGGAGTCCGTTGCAGGCACCCAGAAATCACCACCAAACTCACCAATTTCACTGCGTTACTCCCCAGTCTCCCTCATGTCTTCACCATCCCTCAGGGACTCTCCCGTCTGTCCCAGCTACTCTCCAACCACGCCCACATTTCAGCTGCAGTCAGCTCCAGGCACCCCGGAATCACCACCAAACTCCCCAATTTCACTCAGTTACTCCTCAGTCTCTAGCACGTCTTTATCTCCAACCCTCAGGGACTCTCCTGTGTGTCCCAGCTACTCTCCAACCACGCCCACACTTCAGCGGGAGTCAGTTCCAGGCACACAGGAAGCACCACCAAACTCACCAATTTCACTCACTTACTCTCCAGTCTCTCTCAGGTCTTCACCAGCCCTCAGGGACTCTCCTGTCTGTCCCAGCTACTCTCCAACCACGCACACATTTCAGCTGGAGTCAGTCCCAGGCACCCCGGAGTCACCACCAAACTCACCAGTTTCACTGAGGTACTCCCCGGTCTCTCTCATGTCTTCACCCCCAGCCCTCAGGGACTCTCCTGTGTGTCCCGGCTACTCTCCAACCATGCCCAGATTTCAGCGGGAGTCAGTTCCAGGCACCCAGGTATCACCACCAAACTCAGCAGTTTCGCTGAGTTACTCCCCAGTCTCTGTCATGTCTTCACCCCCAGCCCCCTGGGACTCTCCTGTCTGTCCCAGCTACTCTCCCACCACGCCCAGATTTCAGCGGGAGTCAGCCTCCCACACTCCGGAATCACCTACAGACTCACAGACTTCACTGAGGTCCTCCCTGGTCTCTCTCAGGTCTTTGCCCTCAGCCCACAGGGACTCCTGTGTCTCTTTCAGCTACTCTCAAAACTTCGCTAGATTCCAGCTGGAGTCAGTTCCAGGCACCCACGATACACCACCGAACTCACGAATTTCACTGACTTACTCCCCAGTCTCCCTCATGTTCTCACCCCCAGCCCTCAAGGACTCTTCTGTCTCTCTCAGCTACACTCCGACCATCTCCAGATTTCACCTGGAGTCAGCTTCCCGCACCCAGGAATCACCTACAAACTCACGGACCTTACTGCAACCCTCCCCCATTTCTTTCACCTCTTCACCCCCTGCCTTCAGGGACTCTCCTGGGTCTCCCAGCTTCTCTCCAGCCTTCCCCAGATTTCTGCCACAGTCAGCCCCAGGCACCCAGGACAACCCTAGACACTCACAGGCCTCACGAGACTATCTCCCTATGACCTGTACCTATACAGGGATGGCTCCCACGCATCCCTCAGTGACCCCAAACCCATCTCCACTTACACTCAGACACTCCCAGGGCCTGACAGCTACTCCCCGTTATTGTCCTTCAGTTCGAAGCCCTGGCCAATCTACTAGCCCACATGACGCAGTTACCTGGCCATTTCTCCACGGTTCCCGTGAGGGCCCCACACCCAGCCGCACAAGAGCCCCTCCTGCATTCCGTCCTCACACGCAGGCCTGTCCATCTACTTGCTACTGTCACACTCTTGCCAGCAGAAGAGGCCCCTGTAATGGGCGATATCACCACCCAGTCTATCCTCACCCCACAGCTGTGCAGCGGGACCCTCCTGCTGGCCCACGTGGCTGCCAGAGCCCATGCTGGCACGACGCTCCAGCACGTCGGCGTCCCTGCGGGCCACACTACCGGTGACATGGCTAGCATGACCCTCCTTCCTGGCAGTGACACTGTTGATGTGAACCCCAGTTTCACATCTGTCATTTGTAAATAGGACCATTTTCCCTTTTCGCTCTCCCTTCCATTCACAGGCCTTCTCATTCTCTCTCTTTCTGCCTCCGTTTCAGATATTTACTCACCTTTTTCTCTCTCACTATGTCTGCCGTGGTCTCCATGAGAGTGCGCCACAGAAGATTCCCCCATTAAAAGTCATGAATTGAGTGGCTTTTAGTATACCTGTGGTGGTGCACATTCAATTTTAATTCGCAATCCGTTATAGAACGTCTTATCACCCCCGACCAGAGAAAAACCCTGTAGACATTAGTCACTCCTCATTCTGTCTCAAACCCTCTCCCTGACCCTCAGCCCTAGGTAGCAACTACCTAGTGCGATCAATCCCATATGCATAGATTTCCATATTGTGGGCATTTCCTATCAACGGAATTGCACAATAGGTGAGCTGTTATGACTGACACAACACGTAGCACAATATTTTCAAGATTCATCCACATTGTAGGCTTACCCACAGGGGGAAACCATTTTTTGGGGGGTTTTAGTAACACCGGGTGTTTTCTCCTTCCTTTCATCATTCTTTCCTTCCTTCCTTCCTTCCTTCCTTCCTTCCTTCCTTCCTACCTTCCTTCTTTCTTTCCTTCCTTCCTTCCTTCCTCCTATTTCTCTCTTACTCCTTCTGCCCTCTCTCTTTCATATGCCTTAGGTGCATCCCACATTCTGCGTTTTTTGGGAGAAATCCTCGACAGGTGCAGGAAAATTGTGTTATTGTAACTATTTACCGCTATCTCTCTTTCACGGCTCTCCATCAGTTGTGAACATCTATTGGTTTATCCCAAGTCACTAAGCATATTTTTATTAGGTACACCTGTTTTTCCTTATACAGCTGTTTCTGGAGTATAGGGTCGCATACTCATAAACCCACTGTAACTCAGAAACGCATCTAATATTCCAATAATCCCATCATAACGTTGAAAAATCATAAATCAAACCACCGTAAGTCACGGTGTGTCCGTGGATATGGGCATCATCAATTCCATTGTATTCAGTAATGCTGTACACCATTAACAATGGCAGACTGATTGGGAGTGGATATTGATAGCATTATAAAAGTCAGTTATTAGAGGGATACTTCTTTAACCTGACTGAAGAACTGATCTAATGGCTTTAGTACAGTGCATGATTATGTGAGATGTTTTGAGACAGAGTAGTACATTTGTGAATGAAGTTTTTTCACTTAGTAGGAACCATTGTGTGTGGAAAAGTGAGAAAATTGCTTTCTGCTGTAGAGTCTGGCATTCATTGTAGACTTAAGCTTATTTTTCTGTGAGCAAATCTTATTCAATAAAATACTACTCTTTATACTAGAAAACAAAAACAGTGGTGATGTGTGGTCATTATGCTCAGCAAACTAATCCAGGGAAAGAAAACCAAACGCCACATTCTCACTTATAATGAGAGCTGAAAAATGAGATCACATGGACACAGGAAGGGGAACAACACTCACTGGGGCCTTTCGGGAGGCAGAGCGTTAAGAAAAACAGCTACTGCATGCTGGGCTTAATACCTAGGTGATGGGTTGACAGGTGCAGCAAACCACCATGGCACACGTTTACCTTAGTAACAAATCTGCACATCCTGCACATATACCCCAGAACTTAGAAACGAAACGAAACAAAAGAAAACGAAAAAGCAATAGCAAAACGCTAAAGGCAAACTAAAGTTTCAAACTCAGAACGTGACAGACCAATGTTTGGTTCAAATCATGGTTCTCAACCCAGGTGCCATAAGGCCAGGATAAAGAATTTGATTACATATTGTAAATAAGACATGCAGCAAATGACCAGAAAGATTATTCTCAACATATGTGTGTCTTCTAATTCAATGGTGACGCTATCTACCGGGACATAGCTTTAGATTCCAAAGGGCCGAGTCCCGCCAGACAGGCCTCCCACACTAATAACAATGGGAAGCCCCACGTTGTTTTACCTGTGCTTCTCAGCAACTGGCTATAAATCAGGTTGCCACCACTCCCAGATTTAGTTGCATTCATTGGCTGGAAGAGCTCACAGCACGCAGGCAAACACTTACGTTTGCCGTTGTATTTTAGCGGACTTTGCAAAAAGTTCAGAAATAAATGCGGGGCCCGGCGTGTGGGGAGGGGTGCACTACCTTCCAGGAAGTGTTATCCACAAGCTCTCTGAACCCAGTCCTTTTGGGTTTTTATGGAGACCTCATTCTATAGGCATGACGGGTTAAACCATAGGCTATTGGTGATCAACTCCACCTGAGGCTCTCAACCCTCCCTGGAAATTGGGGTTGAGGCTTTGCCATTCTCAGTCTGACTAAAAGAATTTACCCAAACGGAATTTTAAAACAGATGAGCATAACTGGAATCTTAATTAGATGATTGGATTATCTGGAGCCACACCTTGATATTCCCAACCCGAGCACCCTCATCCAACGAATGCTCCACCCAACTGGCTCCCAAGTCTCTACGTGGTTCCAGAGCAAAAGAATGTTTATACAACGCATATCTCCACCTTTTCTTCAAAGTCTTTTCCCTTCCACGGAAAGACTTCTTAAACTGCCATGCATCCGGATCAGGGGGAGGTATTGTTACACCGCAGATCTGTGGATCTCCGGTGTTTGATTGTGGCAACGATGCTGCTGGTGTCAAAACCACAACGTGGGAACCACAGAACCACTAGTTGGTTTTCAGTGTTTCAGTGCATACAATTCCTAATATATCTGGCCAAGAAAACTTGTAAGTTCTTAGATTGTCCCAAAGGTGGCGCATGAAATCAAAGCAGGAGAACAGTTTCCTACGAGGTGTAGCCTGGGAAAGTTGGGGGTGACTGATGGAAAGGAGGAGTGAAGCTCCGCCCTTTCCGCTGCTAGACTGCGCCCGAGGCTATTTAAACCCACCCTGCCTGGCCTGTACTCAGATCTTCGCGGAGCGGATCAGCGGCCGGAGCGGTTGGCAGACTCTGCGTTGACTTGGAGCTCACAGCGTCTTGCGACTTGGAAGCGGATTCAGAGGACAGGACAGAACACTTGGGCAAGTGAATCTCTGTCTGTCTGTCTGTCTGTCTCATTGGTTGGTTGATTTCCATTTTCTTAAGGGGCACATACCTCACACCGCACACACACACACACGCACACACACTCCTTCCTTCTGCGAGTTAGAAAATTAGTAGGGGCCCCTGGGAGCTGCAGGTTTCCTAATCATGTCTGCACCTAAGAACAGTAGGGTCTTGTCCGGCTCTTCTTATGAACGGTCCCCCAGCACGGACTCCCCAAGGTCCATGCGAGCCTCACCCAGCTTCTCCCTCTCCCCTCTCAGAAACTCAGGCTTCAGGGGAAGCTCCTCACCAGGGATCCGGAGCTACCATTCACCATCCCCTAGGGCTTCACCACACTCACCTCTGTCATCACCAGAATCCCACAAGCTCCCATTTCCCTGTCCTCACCGTGATGGGCAATCAATGAAGCCATTGGGCTCTCCCGTGTCCTCCTCTGAGGATTCCTCAGAGTCCCCACGTTCATCAATAATATACCACATGTTCTTACTGCCATCACCCAGCAGCTCACCCCCAGCTCTCGGGGGATCTCCTGTGTCTCCCAGCTACTCTGCAAACAACCCCAGATTTCAGCTGGAGTCAGCCCCCCACACCCGGGAATCACCTACAAACTCACGAGCCTCACGGTGCTCCACCCCTGTGTCTTTCATCTCTTCACCCCCAGGCCTCAGGGACTCTCCTGTGGCTCCCAGTTACTCTCCAGCCATCCCCAGGTTCCTGCGGGAGTCAGCCCCATGCACCCAGGAGTCCCCCAGAGACTCACAGGTCTCGGGAGAATATCAGCGGTCCCCCAGCCTTGACTCCTCAAGATTCATGCCTGCCTCACCCAGCTTCTCCCTCTCCCCTCCCAGAAACTCAGACCCAAGGGGCAGCTCCTCACCAGGGATGTGGAAGTACTCTACATCACCCCGCAGGGCTTCACCACTCTCACATCCATCATCAACAGAATTCCACAACTTTACGTTTCCCTTTCCTAACCAAGCAGGACAGTCACTCATGTCATTGTGTTCTCCCGTGTCCTCCTCTGGAGATTCTTCACAGTCACCTCATTCATCAATAATATACCATATGTTCTTACCGCCATCATCCAGCAGCTCACCCCCAGCCACCCATGACTCTCCTGTCTGTCCCAGCTACTCTCCAACTACGCCCAGATTTCAGCGGGAGTCTCTACCCCACACCCCAGAAACACCTACAAACTCACAGACCTCAGTGAGATCCTCGCCAGTCTCTCTCACGTCTTCACCCCCAGCCCTTACGGACCCTCCAGTCTGTCCCAGCTACTCTCCAACCACGCCCACATTTCAGCGCGGCTCAGTTCCAGGAACCCAGGGATCACCACCAAGCCCACCACTTTCACTGAGTTCCTCCCCAGTCTCTAGCACGTCTTTATCTCCAACCCTCAGGGACTCGCCTGTCTGTCCCAGCTACTCTCCAAACACGCCCACACTTCAGCGGGAGTCCGTTGCAGGCACCCAGAAATCACCACCAAACTCACCAATTTCACTGCGTTACTCCCCAGTCTCCCTCATGTCTTCACCATCCCTCAGGGACTCTCCCGTCTGTCCCAGCTACTCTCCAACCACGCCCACATTTCAGCTGCAGTCAGCTCCAGGCACCCCGGAATCACCACCAAACTCCCCAATTTCACTCAGTTACTCCTCAGTCTCTAGCACGTCTTTATCTCCAACCCTCAGGGACTCTCCTGTGTGTCCCAGCTACTCTCCAACCACGCCCACACTTCAGCGGGAGTCAGTTCCAGGCACACAGGAAGCACCACCAAACTCACCAATTTCACTCACTTACTCTCCAGTCTCTCTCAGGTCTTCACCAGCCCTCAGGGACTCTCCTGTCTGTCCCAGCTACTCTCCAACCACGCACACATTTCAGCTGGAGTCAGTCCCAGGCACCCCGGAGTCACCACCAAACTCACCAGTTTCACTGAGGTACTCCCCGGTCTCTCTCATGTCTTCACCCCCAGCCCTCAGGGACTCTCCTGTGTGTCCCGGCTACTCTCCAACCATGCCCAGATTTCAGCGGGAGTCAGTTCCAGGCACCCAGGTATCACCACCAAACTCAGCAGTTTCGCTGAGTTACTCCCCAGTCTCTGTCATGTCTTCACCCCCAGCCCCCTGGGACTCTCCTGTCTGTCCCAGCTACTCTCCCACCACGCCCAGATTTCAGCGGGAGTCAGCCTCCCACACTCCGGAATCACCTACAGACTCACAGACTTCACTGAGGTCCTCCCTGGTCTCTCTCAGGTCTTTGCCCTCAGCCCACAGGGACTCCTGTGTCTCTTTCAGCTACTCTCAAAACTTCGCTAGATTCCAGCTGGAGTCAGTTCCAGGCACCCACGATACACCACCGAACTCACGAATTTCACTGACTTACTCCCCAGTCTCCCTCATGTTCTCACCCCCAGCCCTCAAGGACTCTTCTGTCTCTCTCAGCTACACTCCGACCATCTCCAGATTTCACCTGGAGTCAGCTTCCCGCACCCAGGAATCACCTACAAACTCACGGACCTTACTGCAACCCTCCCCCATTTCTTTCACCTCTTCACCCCCTGCCTTCAGGGACTCTCCTGGGTCTCCCAGCTTCTCTCCAGCCTTCCCCAGATTTCTGCCACAGTCAGCCCCAGGCACCCAGGACAACCCTAGACACTCACAGGCCTCACGAGACTATCTCCCTATGACCTGTACCTATACAGGGATGGCTCCCACGCATCCCTCAGTGACCCCAAACCCATCTCCACTTACACTCAGACACTCCCAGGGCCTGACAGCTACTCCCCGTTATTGTCCTTCAGTTCGAAGCCCTGGCCAATCTACTAGCCCACATGACGCAGTTACCTGGCCATTTCTCCACGGTTCCCGTGAGGGCCCCACACCCAGCCGCACAAGAGCCCCTCCTGCATTCCGTCCTCACACGCAGGCCTGTCCATCTACTTGCTACTGTCACACTCTTGCCAGCAGAAGAGGCCCCTGTAATGGGCGATATCACCACCCAGTCTATCCTCACCCCACAGCTGTGCAGCGGGACCCTCCTGCTGGCCCACGTGGCTGCCAGAGCCCATGCTGGCACGACGCTCCAGCACGTCGGCGTCCCTGCGGGCCACACTACCGGTGACATGGCTAGCATGACCCTCCTTCCTGGCAGTGACACTGTTGATGTGAACCCCAGTTTCACATCTGTCATTTGTAAATAGGACCATTTTCCCTTTTCGCTCTCCCTTCCATTCACAGGCCTTCTCATTCTCTCTCTTTCTGCCTCCGTTTCAGATATTTACTCACCTTTTTCTCTCTCACTATGTCTGCCGTGGTCTCCATGAGAGTGCGCCACAGAAGATTCCCCCATTAAAAGTCATGAATTGAGTGGCTTTTAGTATACCTGTGGTGGTGCACATTCAATTTTAATTCGCAATCCGTTATAGAACGTCTTATCACCCCCGACCAGAGAAAAACCCTGTAGACATTAGTCACTCCTCATTCTGTCTCAAACCCTCTCCCTGACCCTCAGCCCTAGGTAGCAACTACCTAGTGCGATCAATCCCATATGCATAGATTTCCATATTGTGGGCATTTCCTATCAACGGAATTGCACAATAGGTGAGCTGTTATGACTGACACAACACGTAGCACAATATTTTCAAGATTCATCCACATTGTAGGCTTACCCACAGGGGGAAACCATTTTTTGGGGGGTTTTAGTAACACCGGGTGTTTTCTCCTTCCTTTCATCATTCTTTCCTTCCTTCCTTCCTTCCTTCCTTCCTTCCTTCCTTCCTTCCTACCTTCCTTCTTTCTTTCCTTCCTTCCTTCCTTCCTCCTATTTCTCTCTTACTCCTTCTGCCCTCTCTCTTTCATATGCCTTAGGTGCATCCCACATTCTGCGTTTTTTGGGAGAAATCCTCGACAGGTGCAGGAAAATTGTGTTATTGTAACTATTTACCGCTATCTCTCTTTCACGGCTCTCCATCAGTTGTGAACATCTATTGGTTTATCCCAAGTCACTAAGCATATTTTTATTAGGTACACCTGTTTTTCCTTATACAGCTGTTTCTGGAGTATAGGGTCGCATACTCATAAACCCACTGTAACTCAGAAACGCATCTAATATTCCAATAATCCCATCATAACGTTGAAAAATCATAAATCAAACCACCGTAAGTCACGGTGTGTCCGTGGATATGGGCATCATCAATTCCATTGTATTCAGTAATGCTGTACACCATTAACAATGGCAGACTGATTGGGAGTGGATATTGATAGCATTATAAAAGTCAGTTATTAGAGGGATACTTCTTTAACCTGACTGAAGAACTGATCTAATGGCTTTAGTACAGTGCATGATTATGTGAGATGTTTTGAGACAGAGTAGTACATTTGTGAATGAAGTTTTTTCACTTAGTAGGAACCATTGTGTGTGGAAAAGTGAGAAAATTGCTTTCTGCTGTAGAGTCTGGCATTCATTGTAGACTTAAGCTTATTTTTCTGTGAGCAAATCTTATTCAATAAAATACTACTCTTTATACTAGAAAACAAAAACAGTGGTGATGTGTGGTCATTATGCTCAGCAAACTAATCCAGGGAAAGAAAACCAAACGCCACATTCTCACTTATAATGAGAGCTGAAAAATGAGATCACATGGACACAGGAAGGGGAACAACACTCACTGGGGCCTTTCGGGAGGCAGAGCGTTAAGAAAAACAGCTACTGCATGCTGGGCTTAATACCTAGGTGATGGGTTGACAGGTGCAGCAAACCACCATGGCACACGTTTACCTTAGTAACAAATCTGCACATCCTGCACATATACCCCAGAACTTAGAAACGAAACGAAACAAAAGAAAACGAAAAAGCAATAGCAAAACGCTAAAGGCAAACTAAAGTTTCAAACTCAGAACGTGACAGACCAATGTTTGGTTCAAATCATGGTTCTCAACCCAGGTGCCATAAGGCCAGGATAAAGAATTTGATTACATATTGTAAATAAGACATGCAGCAAATGACCAGAAAGATTATTCTCAACATATGTGTGTCTTCTAATTCAATGGTGACGCTATCTACCGGGACATAGCTTTAGATTCCAAAGGGCCGAGTCCCGCCAGACAGGCCTCCCACACTAATAACAATGGGAAGCCCCACGTTGTTTTACCTGTGCTTCTCAGCAACTGGCTATAAATCAGGTTGCCACCACTCCCAGATTTAGTTGCATTCATTGGCTGGAAGAGCTCACAGCACGCAGGCAAACACTTACGTTTGCCGTTGTATTTTAGCGGACTTTGCAAAAAGTTCAGAAATAAATGCGGGGCCCGGCGTGTGGGGAGGGGTGCACTACCTTCCAGGAAGTGTTATCCACAAGCTCTCTGAACCCAGTCCTTTTGGGTTTTTATGGAGACCTCATTCTATAGGCATGACGGGTTAAACCATAGGCTATTGGTGATCAACTCCACCTGAGGCTCTCAACCCTCCCTGGAAATTGGGGTTGAGGCTTTGCCATTCTCAGTCTGACTAAAAGAATTTACCCAAACGGAATTTTAAAACAGATGAGCATAACTGGAATCTTAATTAGATGATTGGATTATCTGGAGCCACACCTTGATATTCCCAACCCGAGCACCCTCATCCAACGAATGCTCCACCCAACTGGCTCCCAAGTCTCTACGTGGTTCCAGAGCAAAAGAATGTTTATACAACGCATATCTCCACCTTTTCTTCAAAGTCTTTTCCCTTCCACGGAAAGACTTCTTAAACTGCCATGCATCCGGATCAGGGGGAGGTATTGTTACACCGCAGATCTGTGGATCTCCGGTGTTTGATTGTGGCAACGATGCTGCTGGTGTCAAAACCACAACGTGGGAACCACAGAACCACTAGTTGGTTTTCAGTGTTTCAGTGCATACAATTCCTAATATATCTGGCCAAGAAAACTTGTAAGTTCTTAGATTGTCCCAAAGGTGGCGCATGAAATCAAAGCAGGAGAACAGTTTCCTACGAGGTGTAGCCTGGGAAAGTTGGGGGTGACTGATGGAAAGGAGGAGTGAAGCTCCGCCCTTTCCGCTGCTAGACTGCGCCCGAGGCTATTTAAACCCACCCTGCCTGGCCTGTACTCAGATCTTCGCGGAGCGGATCAGCGGCCGGAGCGGTTGGCAGACTCTGCGTTGACTTGGAGCTCACAGCGTCTTGCGACTTGGAAGCGGATTCAGAGGACAGGACAGAACACTTGGGCAAGTGAATCTCTGTCTGTCTGTCTGTCTGTCTCATTGGTTGGTTGATTTCCATTTTCTTAAGGGGCACATACCTCACACCGCACACACACACACACGCACACACACTCCTTCCTTCTGCGAGTTAGAAAATTAGTAGGGGCCCCTGGGAGCTGCAGGTTTCCTAATCATGTCTGCACCTAAGAACAGTAGGGTCTTGTCCGGCTCTTCTTATGAACGGTCCCCCAGCACGGACTCCCCAAGGTCCATGCGAGCCTCACCCAGCTTCTCCCTCTCCCCTCTCAGAAACTCAGGCTTCAGGGGAAGCTCCTCACCAGGGATCCGGAGCTACCATTCACCATCCCCTAGGGCTTCACCACACTCACCTCTGTCATCACCAGAATCCCACAAGCTCCCATTTCCCTGTCCTCACCGTGATGGGCAATCAATGAAGCCATTGGGCTCTCCCGTGTCCTCCTCTGAGGATTCCTCAGAGTCCCCACGTTCATCAATAATATACCACATGTTCTTACTGCCATCACCCAGCAGCTCACCCCCAGCTCTCGGGGGATCTCCTGTGTCTCCCAGCTACTCTGCAAACAACCCCAGATTTCAGCTGGAGTCAGCCCCCCACACCCGGGAATCACCTACAAACTCACGAGCCTCACGGTGCTCCACCCCTGTGTCTTTCATCTCTTCACCCCCAGGCCTCAGGGACTCTCCTGTGGCTCCCAGTTACTCTCCAGCCATCCCCAGGTTCCTGCGGGAGTCAGCCCCATGCACCCAGGAGTCCCCCAGAGACTCACAGGTCTCGGGAGAATATCAGCGGTCCCCCAGCCTTGACTCCTCAAGATTCATGCCTGCCTCACCCAGCTTCTCCCTCTCCCCTCCCAGAAACTCAGACCCAAGGGGCAGCTCCTCACCAGGGATGTGGAAGTACTCTACATCACCCCGCAGGGCTTCACCACTCTCACATCCATCATCAACAGAATTCCACAACTTTACGTTTCCCTTTCCTAACCAAGCAGGACAGTCACTCATGTCATTGTGTTCTCCCGTGTCCTCCTCTGGAGATTCTTCACAGTCACCTCATTCATCAATAATATACCATATGTTCTTACCGCCATCATCCAGCAGCTCACCCCCAGCCACCCATGACTCTCCTGTCTGTCCCAGCTACTCTCCAACTACGCCCAGATTTCAGCGGGAGTCTCTACCCCACACCCCAGAAACACCTACAAACTCACAGACCTCAGTGAGATCCTCGCCAGTCTCTCTCACGTCTTCACCCCCAGCCCTTACGGACCCTCCAGTCTGTCCCAGCTACTCTCCAACCACGCCCACATTTCAGCGCGGCTCAGTTCCAGGAACCCAGGGATCACCACCAAGCCCACCACTTTCACTGAGTTCCTCCCCAGTCTCTAGCACGTCTTTATCTCCAACCCTCAGGGACTCGCCTGTCTGTCCCAGCTACTCTCCAAACACGCCCACACTTCAGCGGGAGTCCGTTGCAGGCACCCAGAAATCACCACCAAACTCACCAATTTCACTGCGTTACTCCCCAGTCTCCCTCATGTCTTCACCATCCCTCAGGGACTCTCCCGTCTGTCCCAGCTACTCTCCAACCACGCCCACATTTCAGCTGCAGTCAGCTCCAGGCACCCCGGAATCACCACCAAACTCCCCAATTTCACTCAGTTACTCCTCAGTCTCTAGCACGTCTTTATCTCCAACCCTCAGGGACTCTCCTGTGTGTCCCAGCTACTCTCCAACCACGCCCACACTTCAGCGGGAGTCAGTTCCAGGCACACAGGAAGCACCACCAAACTCACCAATTTCACTCACTTACTCTCCAGTCTCTCTCAGGTCTTCACCAGCCCTCAGGGACTCTCCTGTCTGTCCCAGCTACTCTCCAACCACGCACACATTTCAGCTGGAGTCAGTCCCAGGCACCCCGGAGTCACCACCAAACTCACCAGTTTCACTGAGGTACTCCCCGGTCTCTCTCATGTCTTCACCCCCAGCCCTCAGGGACTCTCCTGTGTGTCCCGGCTACTCTCCAACCATGCCCAGATTTCAGCGGGAGTCAGTTCCAGGCACCCAGGTATCACCACCAAACTCAGCAGTTTCGCTGAGTTACTCCCCAGTCTCTGTCATGTCTTCACCCCCAGCCCCCTGGGACTCTCCTGTCTGTCCCAGCTACTCTCCCACCACGCCCAGATTTCAGCGGGAGTCAGCCTCCCACACTCCGGAATCACCTACAGACTCACAGACTTCACTGAGGTCCTCCCTGGTCTCTCTCAGGTCTTTGCCCTCAGCCCACAGGGACTCCTGTGTCTCTTTCAGCTACTCTCAAAACTTCGCTAGATTCCAGCTGGAGTCAGTTCCAGGCACCCACGATACACCACCGAACTCACGAATTTCACTGACTTACTCCCCAGTCTCCCTCATGTTCTCACCCCCAGCCCTCAAGGACTCTTCTGTCTCTCTCAGCTACACTCCGACCATCTCCAGATTTCACCTGGAGTCAGCTTCCCGCACCCAGGAATCACCTACAAACTCACGGACCTTACTGCAACCCTCCCCCATTTCTTTCACCTCTTCACCCCCTGCCTTCAGGGACTCTCCTGGGTCTCCCAGCTTCTCTCCAGCCTTCCCCAGATTTCTGCCACAGTCAGCCCCAGGCACCCAGGACAACCCTAGACACTCACAGGCCTCACGAGACTATCTCCCTATGACCTGTACCTATACAGGGATGGCTCCCACGCATCCCTCAGTGACCCCAAACCCATCTCCACTTACACTCAGACACTCCCAGGGCCTGACAGCTACTCCCCGTTATTGTCCTTCAGTTCGAAGCCCTGGCCAATCTACTAGCCCACATGACGCAGTTACCTGGCCATTTCTCCACGGTTCCCGTGAGGGCCCCACACCCAGCCGCACAAGAGCCCCTCCTGCATTCCGTCCTCACACGCAGGCCTGTCCATCTACTTGCTACTGTCACACTCTTGCCAGCAGAAGAGGCCCCTGTAATGGGCGATATCACCACCCAGTCTATCCTCACCCCACAGCTGTGCAGCGGGACCCTCCTGCTGGCCCACGTGGCTGCCAGAGCCCATGCTGGCACGACGCTCCAGCACGTCGGCGTCCCTGCGGGCCACACTACCGGTGACATGGCTAGCATGACCCTCCTTCCTGGCAGTGACACTGTTGATGTGAACCCCAGTTTCACATCTGTCATTTGTAAATAGGACCATTTTCCCTTTTCGCTCTCCCTTCCATTCACAGGCCTTCTCATTCTCTCTCTTTCTGCCTCCGTTTCAGATATTTACTCACCTTTTTCTCTCTCACTATGTCTGCCGTGGTCTCCATGAGAGTGCGCCACAGAAGATTCCCCCATTAAAAGTCATGAATTGAGTGGCTTTTAGTATACCTGTGGTGGTGCACATTCAATTTTAATTCGCAATCCGTTATAGAACGTCTTATCACCCCCGACCAGAGAAAAACCCTGTAGACATTAGTCACTCCTCATTCTGTCTCAAACCCTCTCCCTGACCCTCAGCCCTAGGTAGCAACTACCTAGTGCGATCAATCCCATATGCATAGATTTCCATATTGTGGGCATTTCCTATCAACGGAATTGCACAATAGGTGAGCTGTTATGACTGACACAACACGTAGCACAATATTTTCAAGATTCATCCACATTGTAGGCTTACCCACAGGGGGAAACCATTTTTTGGGGGGTTTTAGTAACACCGGGTGTTTTCTCCTTCCTTTCATCATTCTTTCCTTCCTTCCTTCCTTCCTTCCTTCCTTCCTTCCTTCCTACCTTCCTTCTTTCTTTCCTTCCTTCCTTCCTTCCTCCTATTTCTCTCTTACTCCTTCTGCCCTCTCTCTTTCATATGCCTTAGGTGCATCCCACATTCTGCGTTTTTTGGGAGAAATCCTCGACAGGTGCAGGAAAATTGTGTTATTGTAACTATTTACCGCTATCTCTCTTTCACGGCTCTCCATCAGTTGTGAACATCTATTGGTTTATCCCAAGTCACTAAGCATATTTTTATTAGGTACACCTGTTTTTCCTTATACAGCTGTTTCTGGAGTATAGGGTCGCATACTCATAAACCCACTGTAACTCAGAAACGCATCTAATATTCCAATAATCCCATCATAACGTTGAAAAATCATAAATCAAACCACCGTAAGTCACGGTGTGTCCGTGGATATGGGCGTCATCAATTCCATTGTATTCAGTAATGCTGTACACCATTAACAATGGCAGACTGATTGGGAGTGGATATTGATAGCATTATAAAAGTCAGTTATTAGAGGGATACTTCTTTAACCTGACTGAAGAACTGATCTAATGGCTTTAGTACAGTGCATGATTATGTGAGATGTTTTGAGACAGAGTAGTACATTTGTGAATGAAGTTTTTTCACTTAGTAGGAACCATTGTGTGTGGAAAAGTGAGAAAATTGCTTTCTGCTGTAGAGTCTGGCATTCATTGTAGACTTAAGCTTATTTTTCTGTGAGCAAATCTTATTCAATAAAATACTACTCTTTATACTAGAAAACAAAAACAGTGGTGATGTGTGGTCATTATGCTCAGCAAACTAATCCAGGGAAAGAAAACCAAACGCCACATTCTCACTTATAATGAGAGCTGAAAAATGAGATCACATGGACACAGGAAGGGGAACAACACTCACTGGGGCCTTTCGGGAGGCAGAGCGTTAAGAAAAACAGCTACTGCATGCTGGGCTTAATACCTAGGTGATGGGTTGACAGGTGCAGCAAACCACCATGGCACACGTTTACCTTAGAAACAAATCTGCACATCCTGCACATATACCCCAGAACTTAGAAACGAAACGAAACAAAAGAAAACGAAAAAGCAATAGCAAAACGCTAAAGGCAAACTAAAGTTTCAAACTCAGAACGTGACAGACCAATGTTTGGTTCAAATCATGGTTCTCAACCCAGGTGCCATAAGGCCAGGATAAAGAATTTGATTACATATTGTAAATAAGACATGCAGCAAATGACCAGAAAGATTATTCTCAACATATGTGTGTCTTCTAATTCAATGGTGACGCTATCTACCGGGACATAGCTTTAGATTCCAAAGGGCCGAGTCCCGCCAGACAGGCCTCCCACACTAATAACAATGGGAAGCCCCACGTTGTTTTACCTGTGCTTCTCAGCAACTGGCTATAAATCAGGTTGCCACCACTCCCAGATTTAGTTGCATTCATTGGCTGGAAGAGCTCACAGCACGCAGGCAAACACTTACGTTTGCCGTTGTATTTTAGCGGACTTTGCAAAAAGTTCAGAAATAAATGCGGGGCCCGGCGTGTGGGGAGGGGTGCACTACCTTCCAGGAAGTGTTATCCACAAGCTCTCTGAACCCAGTCCTTTTGGGTTTTTATGGAGACCTCATTCTATAGGCATGACGGGTTAAACCATAGGCTATTGGTGATCAACTCCACCTGAGGCTCTCAACCCTCCCTGGAAATTGGGGTTGAGGCTTTGCCATTCTCAGTCTGACTAAAAGAATTTACCCAAACGGAATTTTAAAACAGATGAGCATAACTGGAATCTTAATTAGATGATTGGATTATCTGAAGCCACACCTTGATATTCCCAACCCGAGCACCCTCATCCAACGAATGCTCCACCCAACTGGCTCCCAAGTCTCTACGTGGTTCCAGAGCAAAAGAATGTTTATACAACGCATATCTCCACCTTTTCTTCAAAGTCTTTTCCCTTCCACGGAAAGACTTCTTAAACTGCCATGCATCCGGATCAGGGGGAGGTATTGTTACACCGCAGATCTGTGGATCTCCGGGTTTGATTGTGGCAACGATGCTGCTGGTGTCAAAACCACAACGTGGGAACCACAGAACCACTAGTGGTTTTCAGTGTTTCAGTGCATACAATTCCTAATATATCTGGCCAAGAAAACTTGTAAGTTCTTAGATTGTCCCAAAGGTGGCGCATGAAATCAAAGCAGGAGAACAGTTTCCTACGAGGTGTAGCCTGGGAAAGTTGGGGGTGACTGATGGAAAGGAGGAGTGAAGCTCCGCCCTTTCCGCTGCTAGGCTGCGCCCGTGGCTATTTAAACCCACCCTGGCTGGCCTGTACTCAGATCTTCGCGGAGCGGATTAGCGGCCGGAGCGGTTGGCGGACTCTGCGTTGACTTGGAGCTCACAGCGTCTTGCGACTTGGAAGCGGATTCAGAGGACAGGACAGAACACTTGGGCAAGTGAATCTCTGTCTGTCTGTCTGTCTGTCTCATTGGTTGGTTGATTTCCATTTTCTTAAGGGGCACATACCTCACACCGCACACACACACACACGCACACACACTCCTTCCTTCTGCGAGTTAGAAAATTAGTAGGGGCCCCTGGGAGCTGCAGGTTTCCTAATCATGTCTGCACCTAAGAACAGTAGGGTCTTGTCCGGCTCTTCTTATGAACGGTCCCCCAGCACGGACTCCCCAAGGTCCATGCGAGCCTCACCCAGCTTCTCCCTCTCCCCTCTCAGAAACTCAGGCTTCAGGGGAAGCTCCTCACCAGGGATCCGGAGCTACCATTCACCATCCCCTAGGGCTTCACCACACTCACCTCTGTCATCACCAGAATCCCACAAGCTCCCATTTCCCTGTCCTCACCGTGATGGGCAATCAATGAAGCCATTGGGCTCTCCCGTGTCCTCCTCTGAGGATTCCTCAGAGTCCCCACGTTCATCAATAATATACCACATGTTCTTACTGCCATCACCCAGCAGCTCACCCCCAGCTCTCGGGGGATCTCCTGTGTCTCCCAGCTACTCTCCAAACAACCCCAGATTTCAGCTGGAGTCAGCCCCCCACACCCGGGAATCACCTACAAACTCACGAGCCTCACGGTGCTCCACCCCTGTGTCTTTCATCTCTTCACCCCCAGGCCTCAGGGACTCTCCTGTGGCTCCCAGTTACTCTCCAGCCATCCCCAGGTTCCTGCGGGAGTCAGCCCCATGCACCCAGGAGTCCCCCAGAGACTCACAGGTCTCGGGAGAATATCAGCGGTCCCCCAGCCCTGACTCCTCAAGATTCATGCCTGCCTCACCCAGCTTCTCCCTCTCCCCTCCCAGAAACTCAGACCCAAGGGGCAGCTCCTCACCAGGGATGTGGAAGTACTCTACATCACCCCGCAGGGCTTCACCACTCTCACATGCATCATCAACAGAATTCCACAACTTTACGTTTCCCTTTCCTAACCAAGCAGGACAGTCACTCATGTCATTGTGTTCTCCCGTGTCCTCCTCTGGAGATTCTTCACAGTCACCTCATTCATCAATAATATACCATATGTTCTTACCGCCATCATCCAGCAGCTCACCCCCAGCCACCCATGACTCTCCTGCCTGTCCCAGCTACTCTCCAACTACGCCCAGATTTCAGCGGGAGTCTCTACCCCACACCCCAGAAACACCTACAAACTCACAGACCTCAGTGAGATCCTCGCCAGTCTCTCTCACGTCTTCACCCCCAGCCCTTACGGACCCTCCAGTCTGTCCCAGCTACTCTCCAACCACGCCCACATTTCAGCGCGGGTCAGTTCCAGGAACCCAGGGATCACCACCAAGCCCACCACTTTCACTGAGTTCCTCCCCAGTCTCTAGCACGTCTTTATCTCCAACCCTCAGGGACTCGCCTGTCTGTCCCAGCTACTCTCCAAACACGCCCACATTTCAGCGGGAGTCCGTTGCAGGCACCCAGAAATCACCACCAAACTCACCAATTTCACTGCGTTACTCCCCAGTCTCTCTCATGTCTTCACCATCCCTCAGGGACTCTCCTGTCTGTCCCAGCTACTCTCCAACCACGCCCACATTTCAGCTGCAGTCAGTTCCAGGCACCCCGGAATCACCACCAAACTCCCCAATTTCACTCAGTTACTCCTCAGTCTCTAGCACGTCTTTATCTCCAACCCTCAGGGACTCTCCTGTGTGTCCCAGCTACTCTCCAACCACGCCCACACTTCAGCGGGAGTCAGTTCCAAGCACCCAGGAAGCACCACCAAACTCACCAATTTCACTCACTTACTCTCCAGTCTCTCTCAGGTCTTCACCAGCCCTCAGGGACTCTCCTGTCTGTCCCAGCTACTCTCCAACCACGCACACATTTCAGCTGGAGTCAGTCCCAGGCACCCCGGAGTCACCACCAAACTCACCAGTTTCACTGAGGTACTCCCCGGTCTCTCTCATGTCTTCACCCCCAGCCCTCAGGGACTCTCCTGTGTGTCCCAGCTACTCTCCAACCATGCCCAGATTTCAGCGGGAGTCAGTTCCAGGCACCCAGGTATCACCACCAAACTCAGCAGTTTCGCTGAGTTACTCCCCAGTCTCTGTCATGTCTTCACCCCCAGTCCCCTGGGACTCTCCTGTCTGTCCCAGCTACTCTCCCACCACGCCCAGATTTCAGCAGGAGTCAGCCTCCCACACTCCGGAATCACCTACAGACTCACAGACTTCACTGAGGTCCTCCCTGGTCTCTCTCAGGTCTTTGCCCTCAGCCCACAGGGACTCCTGTGTCTCTTTCAGCTACTCTCAAAACTTCGCTAGATTCCAGCTGGAGTCAGTTCCAGGCACCCACGATACACCACCGAACTCACGAATTTCACTGACTTACTCCCCAGTCTCCCTCATGTTCTCACCCCCAGCCCTCAAGGACTCTTCTGTCTCTCTCAGCTACACTCCGACCATCTCCAGATTTCACCTGGAGTCAGCTTCCCGCACCCAGGAATCACCTACAAACTCACGGACCTTACTGCAACCCTCCCCCATTTCTTTCACCTCTTCACCCCCTGCCTTCAGGGACTCTCCTAGGTCTCCCAGCTTCTCTCCAGCCTTCCCCAGATTTCTGCCACAGTCAGCCCCAGGCACCCAGGACAACCCTAGACACTCACAGGCCTCACGAGACTATCTCCCTATGACCTGTACCTATACAGGGATGGCTCCCACGCATCCCTCAGTGACCCCAAACCCATCTCCACTTACACTCAGACACTCCCAGGGCCTGACAGCTACTCCCCGTTATTGTCCTTCAGTTCGAAGCCCTGGCCAATCTACTAGCCCACATGACGCAGTTACCTGGCCATTTCTCCACGGTTCCCGTGAGGGCCCCACACCCAGCCGCACAAGAGCCCCTCCTGCATTCCGTCCTCACACGCAGGCCTGTCCATCTACTTGCTACTGTCACACTCTTGCCAGCAGAAGAGGCCCCTGTAATGGGCGATATCACCACCCAGTCTATCCTCACCCCACAGCTGTGCAGCGGGACCCTCCTGCTGGCCCACGTGGCTGCCAGAGCCCATGCTGGCACGACGCTCCAGCACGTCGGCGTCCCTGCGGGCCACACTACCGGTGACATGGCTAGCATGACCCTCCTTCCTGGCAGTGACACTGTTGATGTGAACCCCAGTTTCACATCTGTCATTTGTAAATAGGACCATTTTCCCTTTTCGCTCTCCCTTCCATTCACAGGGCTTCTCATTCTCTCTCTTTCTGCCTCCGTTTCAGATATTTACTCACCTTTTTCTCTCTCACTATGTCTGCCGTGGTCTCCATGAGAGTGCGCCACAGAAGATTCCCCCATTAAAAGTCATGAATTGAGTGGCTTTTAGTATACCTGAGGTGGTGCACATTCAATTTTAATTCGCAATCCATTGTAGAACGTCTTATCACCCCCGACCAGAGAAAAACCCTGTAGACATTAGTCACTCCTCATTCTGTCTCAAACCCTCTCCCTGACCCTCAGCCCTAGGTAGCAACTACCTAGTGCGATCAATCCCATATGCATAGATTTCCATATTGTGGGCATTTCCTATCAACGGAATTGCACAATAGGTGAGCTGTTATGACTGACACAACACGTAGCACAATATTTTCAAGATTCATCCACATTGTAGGCTTACCCACAGGGGGAAATCATTTTTTGGGGGGTTTTAGTAACACCGGGTGTTTTCTCCTTCCTTTCGTCCTTCTTTCCTTCCTTCCTTCCTTCCTTCCTTCCTTCCTACCTTCCTTCTTTCTTTCCTTCCTTCCTTCCTTCCTCCTATTTCTCTCTTACTCCTTCTGCCCTCTCTCTTTCATATGCCTTAGGTGCATCCCACATTCTGCGTTTTTTGGGAGAAATCCTCGACAGGTGCAGGAAAATTGTGTTATTGTAACTATTTACCGCTATCTCTCTTTCACGGCTCTCCATCAGTTGTGAACATCTATTGGTTTATCCCAAGTCACTAAGCATATTTTTATTAGGTACACCTGTTTTTCCTTATACAGCTGTTTCTGGAATGTAGGGTCGCATACTCATAAACCCACTGTAACTCAGAAACGCATCTAATATTCCAATAATCCCATCATAACGTTGAAAAATCATAAACCAAACCACCGTAAGTCACGGTGTGTCCGTGGATATGGGCGTCATCAATTCCATTGTATTCAGTAATGCTGTACACCATTAACAATGGCAGACTGATTGGGAGTGGATATTGATAGCATTATAAAAGTCAGTTATTAGAGGGATACTTCTTTAACCTGACTGAAGAACTGATCTAATGGCTTTAGTACAGTGCATGATTATGTGAGATGTGTTGAGACAGAGTAGTACATTTGTGAATGAAGTTTTTTCACTTAGTAGGAACCATTGTGTGTGGAAAAGTGAGAAAATTGCTTTCTGCTGTAGAGTCTGGCATTCATTGTAGACTTAAGCTTATTTTTCTGTGAGCAAATCTTATTCAATAAAATACTACTCTTTATAGTAGAAAACAGAAACAGTGGTGATGTGTGGTCATTATGCTCAGCAAACTAATCCAGGGAAAGAAAACCAAACGCCACATTCTCACTTATAATGAGAGCTGAAAAATGAGATCACATGGACACAGGAAGGGGAACAACACTCACTGGGGCCTTTCGGGAGGCAGAGCGTTAAGAAAAACAGCTACTGCATGCTGGGCTTAATACCTAGGTGATGGGTTGACAGGTGCAGCAAACCACCATGGCACACGTTTACCTTAGTAACAAATCTGCACATCCTGCACATATACCCCAGAACTTAGAAACGAAACGAAACAAAAGAAAACGAAAAAGCAATAGCAAAACGCTAAAGGCAAACTAAAGTTTCAAACTCAGAACGTGACAGACCAATGTTTGGTTCAAATCATGGTTCTCAACCCAGGTGCCATAAGGCCAGGATAAAGAATTTGATTACATATTGTAAATAAGACATGCAGCAAATGACCAGAAAGATTATTCTCAACATATGTGTGTCTTCTAATTCAATGGTGACGCTATCTACCGGGACATAGCTTTAGATTCCAAAGGGCCGAGTCCCGCCAGACAGGCCTCCCACACTAATAACAATGGGAAGCCCCACGTTGTTTTACCTGTGCTTCTCAGCAACTGGCTATAAATCAGGTTGCCACCACTCCCAGATTTAGTTGCATTCATTGGCTGGAAGAGCTCACAGCACGCAGGCAAACACTTACGTTTGCCGTTGTATTTTAGCGGACTTTGCAAAAAGTTCAGAAATAAATGCGGGGCCCGGCGTGTGGGGAGGGGTGCACTACCTTCCAGGAAGTGTTATCCACAAGCTCTCTGAACCCAGTCCTTTTGGGTTTTTATGGAGACCTCATTCTATAGGCATGACGGGTTAAACCATAGGCTATTGGTGATCAACTCCACCTGAGGCTCTCAACCCTCCCTGGAAATTGGGGTTGAGGCTTTGCCATTCTCAGTCTGACTAAAAGAATTTACCCAAACGGAATTTTAAAACAGATGAGCATAACTGGAATCTTAATTAGATGATTGGATTATCTGGAGCCACACCTTGATATTCCCAACCCGAGCACCCTCATCCAACGAATGCTCCACCCAACTGGCTCCCAAGTCTCTACGTGGTTCCAGAGCAAAAGAATGTTTATACAACGCATATCTCCACCTTTTCTTCAAAGTCTTTTCCCTTCCACGGAAAGACTTCTTAAACTGCCATGCATCCGGATCAGGGGGAGGTATTGTTACACCGCAGATCTGTGGATCTCCGGTGTTTGATTGTGGCAACGATGCTGCTGGTGTCAAAACCACAACGTGGGAACCACAGAACCACTAGTTGGTTTTCAGTGTTTCAGTGCATACAATTCCTAATATATCTGGCCAAGAAAACTTGTAAGTTCTTAGATTGTCCCAAAGGTGGCGCATGAAATCAAAGCAGGAGAACAGTTTCCTACGAGGTGTAGCCTGGGAAAGTTGGGGGTGACTGATGGAAAGGAGGAGTGAAGCTCCGCCCTTTCCGCTGCTAGACTGCGCCCGAGGCTATTTAAACCCACCCTGCCTGGCCTGTACTCAGATCTTCGCGGAGCGGATCAGCGGCCGGAGCGGTTGGCAGACTCTGCGTTGACTTGGAGCTCACAGCGTCTTGCGACTTGGAAGCGGATTCAGAGGACAGGACAGAACACTTGGGCAAGTGAATCTCTGTCTGTCTGTCTGTCTGTCTCATTGGTTGGTTGATTTCCATTTTCTTAAGGGGCACATACCTCACACCGCACACACACACACACGCACACACACTCCTTCCTTCTGCGAGTTAGAAAATTAGTAGGGGCCCCTGGGAGCTGCAGGTTTCCTAATCATGTCTGCACCTAAGAACAGTAGGGTCTTGTCCGGCTCTTCTTATGAACGGTCCCCCAGCACGGACTCCCCAAGGTCCATGCGAGCCTCACCCAGCTTCTCCCTCTCCCCTCTCAGAAACTCAGGCTTCAGGGGAAGCTCCTCACCAGGGATCCGGAGCTACCATTCACCATCCCCTAGGGCTTCACCACACTCACCTCTGTCATCACCAGAATCCCACAAGCTCCCATTTCCCTGTCCTCACCGTGATGGGCAATCAATGAAGCCATTGGGCTCTCCCGTGTCCTCCTCTGAGGATTCCTCAGAGTCCCCACGTTCATCAATAATATACCACATGTTCTTACTGCCATCACCCAGCAGCTCACCCCCAGCTCTCGGGGGATCTCCTGTGTCTCCCAGCTACTCTGCAAACAACCCCAGATTTCAGCTGGAGTCAGCCCCCCACACCCGGGAATCACCTACAAACTCACGAGCCTCACGGTGCTCCACCCCTGTGTCTTTCATCTCTTCACCCCCAGGCCTCAGGGACTCTCCTGTGGCTCCCAGTTACTCTCCAGCCATCCCCAGGTTCCTGCGGGAGTCAGCCCCATGCACCCAGGAGTCCCCCAGAGACTCACAGGTCTCGGGAGAATATCAGCGGTCCCCCAGCCTTGACTCCTCAAGATTCATGCCTGCCTCACCCAGCTTCTCCCTCTCCCCTCCCAGAAACTCAGACCCAAGGGGCAGCTCCTCACCAGGGATGTGGAAGTACTCTACATCACCCCGCAGGGCTTCACCACTCTCACATCCATCATCAACAGAATTCCACAACTTTACGTTTCCCTTTCCTAACCAAGCAGGACAGTCACTCATGTCATTGTGTTCTCCCGTGTCCTCCTCTGGAGATTCTTCACAGTCACCTCATTCATCAATAATATACCATATGTTCTTACCGCCATCATCCAGCAGCTCACCCCCAGCCACCCATGACTCTCCTGTCTGTCCCAGCTACTCTCCAACTACGCCCAGATTTCAGCGGGAGTCTCTACCCCACACCCCAGAAACACCTACAAACTCACAGACCTCAGTGAGATCCTCGCCAGTCTCTCTCACGTCTTCACCCCCAGCCCTTACGGACCCTCCAGTCTGTCCCAGCTACTCTCCAACCACGCCCACATTTCAGCGCGGCTCAGTTCCAGGAACCCAGGGATCACCACCAAGCCCACCACTTTCACTGAGTTCCTCCCCAGTCTCTAGCACGTCTTTATCTCCAACCCTCAGGGACTCGCCTGTCTGTCCCAGCTACTCTCCAAACACGCCCACACTTCAGCGGGAGTCCGTTGCAGGCACCCAGAAATCACCACCAAACTCACCAATTTCACTGCGTTACTCCCCAGTCTCCCTCATGTCTTCACCATCCCTCAGGGACTCTCCCGTCTGTCCCAGCTACTCTCCAACCACGCCCACATTTCAGCTGCAGTCAGCTCCAGGCACCCCGGAATCACCACCAAACTCCCCAATTTCACTCAGTTACTCCTCAGTCTCTAGCACGTCTTTATCTCCAACCCTCAGGGACTCTCCTGTGTGTCCCAGCTACTCTCCAACCACGCCCACACTTCAGCGGGAGTCAGTTCCAGGCACACAGGAAGCACCACCAAACTCACCAATTTCACTCACTTACTCTCCAGTCTCTCTCAGGTCTTCACCAGCCCTCAGGGACTCTCCTGTCTGTCCCAGCTACTCTCCAACCACGCACACATTTCAGCTGGAGTCAGTCCCAGGCACCCCGGAGTCACCACCAAACTCACCAGTTTCACTGAGGTACTCCCCGGTCTCTCTCATGTCTTCACCCCCAGCCCTCAGGGACTCTCCTGTGTGTCCCGGCTACTCTCCAACCATGCCCAGATTTCAGCGGGAGTCAGTTCCAGGCACCCAGGTATCACCACCAAACTCAGCAGTTTCGCTGAGTTACTCCCCAGTCTCTGTCATGTCTTCACCCCCAGCCCCCTGGGACTCTCCTGTCTGTCCCAGCTACTCTCCCACCACGCCCAGATTTCAGCGGGAGTCAGCCTCCCACACTCCGGAATCACCTACAGACTCACAGACTTCACTGAGGTCCTCCCTGGTCTCTCTCAGGTCTTTGCCCTCAGCCCACAGGGACTCCTGTGTCTCTTTCAGCTACTCTCAAAACTTCGCTAGATTCCAGCTGGAGTCAGTTCCAGGCACCCACGATACACCACCGAACTCACGAATTTCACTGACTTACTCCCCAGTCTCCCTCATGTTCTCACCCCCAGCCCTCAAGGACTCTTCTGTCTCTCTCAGCTACACTCCGACCATCTCCAGATTTCACCTGGAGTCAGCTTCCCGCACCCAGGAATCACCTACAAACTCACGGACCTTACTGCAACCCTCCCCCATTTCTTTCACCTCTTCACCCCCTGCCTTCAGGGACTCTCCTGGGTCTCCCAGCTTCTCTCCAGCCTTCCCCAGATTTCTGCCACAGTCAGCCCCAGGCACCCAGGACAACCCTAGACACTCACAGGCCTCACGAGACTATCTCCCTATGACCTGTACCTATACAGGGATGGCTCCCACGCATCCCTCAGTGACCCCAAACCCATCTCCACTTACACTCAGACACTCCCAGGGCCTGACAGCTACTCCCCGTTATTGTCCTTCAGTTCGAAGCCCTGGCCAATCTACTAGCCCACATGACGCAGTTACCTGGCCATTTCTCCACGGTTCCCGTGAGGGCCCCACACCCAGCCGCACAAGAGCCCCTCCTGCATTCCGTCCTCACACGCAGGCCTGTCCATCTACTTGCTACTGTCACACTCTTGCCAGCAGAAGAGGCCCCTGTAATGGGCGATATCACCACCCAGTCTATCCTCACCCCACAGCTGTGCAGCGGGACCCTCCTGCTGGCCCACGTGGCTGCCAGAGCCCATGCTGGCACGACGCTCCAGCACGTCGGCGTCCCTGCGGGCCACACTACCGGTGACATGGCTAGCATGACCCTCCTTCCTGGCAGTGACACTGTTGATGTGAACCCCAGTTTCACATCTGTCATTTGTAAATAGGACCATTTTCCCTTTTCGCTCTCCCTTCCATTCACAGGCCTTCTCATTCTCTCTCTTTCTGCCTCCGTTTCAGATATTTACTCACCTTTTTCTCTCTCACTATGTCTGCCGTGGTCTCCATGAGAGTGCGCCACAGAAGATTCCCCCATTAAAAGTCATGAATTGAGTGGCTTTTAGTATACCTGTGGTGGTGCACATTCAATTTTAATTCGCAATCCGTTATAGAACGTCTTATCACCCCCGACCAGAGAAAAACCCTGTAGACATTAGTCACTCCTCATTCTGTCTCAAACCCTCTCCCTGACCCTCAGCCCTAGGTAGCAACTACCTAGTGCGATCAATCCCATATGCATAGATTTCCATATTGTGGGCATTTCCTATCAACGGAATTGCACAATAGGTGAGCTGTTATGACTGACACAACACGTAGCACAATATTTTCAAGATTCATCCACATTGTAGGCTTACCCACAGGGGGAAACCATTTTTTGGGGGGTTTTAGTAACACCGGGTGTTTTCTCCTTCCTTTCATCATTCTTTCCTTCCTTCCTTCCTTCCTTCCTTCCTTCCTTCCTTCCTACCTTCCTTCTTTCTTTCCTTCCTTCCTTCCTTCCTCCTATTTCTCTCTTACTCCTTCTGCCCTCTCTCTTTCATATGCCTTAGGTGCATCCCACATTCTGCGTTTTTTGGGAGAAATCCTCGACAGGTGCAGGAAAATTGTGTTATTGTAACTATTTACCGCTATCTCTCTTTCACGGCTCTCCATCAGTTGTGAACATCTATTGGTTTATCCCAAGTCACTAAGCATATTTTTATTAGGTACACCTGTTTTTCCTTATACAGCTGTTTCTGGAGTATAGGGTCGCATACTCATAAACCCACTGTAACTCAGAAACGCATCTAATATTCCAATAATCCCATCATAACGTTGAAAAATCATAAATCAAACCACCGTAAGTCACGGTGTGTCCGTGGATATGGGCGTCATCAATTCCATTGTATTCAGTAATGCTGTACACCATTAACAATGGCAGACTGATTGGGAGTGGATATTGATAGCATTATAAAAGTCAGTTATTAGAGGGATACTTCTTTAACCTGACTGAAGAACTGATCTAATGGCTTTAGTACAGTGCATGATTATGTGAGATGTTTTGAGACAGAGTAGTACATTTGTGAATGAAGTTTTTTCACTTAGTAGGAACCATTGTGTGTGGAAAAGTGAGAAAATTGCTTTCTGCTGTAGAGTCTGGCATTCATTGTAGACTTAAGCTTATTTTTCTGTGAGCAAATCTTATTCAATAAAATACTACTCTTTATACTAGAAAACAAAAACAGTGGTGATGTGTGGTCATTATGCTCAGCAAACTAATCCAGGGAAAGAAAACCAAACGCCACATTCTCACTTATAATGAGAGCTGAAAAATGAGATCACATGGACACAGGAAGGGGAACAACACTCACTGGGGCCTTTCGGGAGGCAGAGCGTTAAGAAAAACAGCTACTGCATGCTGGGCTTAATACCTAGGTGATGGGTTGACAGGTGCAGCAAACCACCATGGCACACGTTTACCTTAGAAACAAATCTGCACATCCTGCACATATACCCCAGAACTTAGAAACGAAACGAAACAAAAGAAAACGAAAAAGCAATAGCAAAACGCTAAAGGCAAACTAAAGTTTCAAACTCAGAACGTGACAGACCAATGTTTGGTTCAAATCATGGTTCTCAACCCAGGTGCCATAAGGCCAGGATAAAGAATTTGATTACATATTGTAAATAAGACATGCAGCAAATGACCAGAAAGATTATTCTCAACATATGTGTGTCTTCTAATTCAATGGTGACGCTATCTACCGGGACATAGCTTTAGATTCCAAAGGGCCGAGTCCCGCCAGACAGGCCTCCCACACTAATAACAATGGGAAGCCCCACGTTGTTTTACCTGTGCTTCTCAGCAACTGGCTATAAATCAGGTTGCCACCACTCCCAGATTTAGTTGCATTCATTGGCTGGAAGAGCTCACAGCACGCAGGCAAACACTTACGTTTGCCGTTGTATTTTAGCGGACTTTGCAAAAAGTTCAGAAATAAATGCGGGGCCCGGCGTGTGGGGAGGGGTGCACTACCTTCCAGGAAGTGTTATCCACAAGCTCTCTGAACCCAGTCCTTTTGGGTTTTTATGGAGACCTCATTCTATAGGCATGACGGGTTAAACCATAGGCTATTGGTGATCAACTCCACCTGAGGCTCTCAACCCTCCCTGGAAATTGGGGTTGAGGCTTTGCCATTCTCAGTCTGACTAAAAGAATTTACCCAAACGGAATTTTAAAACAGATGAGCATAACTGGAATCTTAATTAGATGATTGGATTATCTGAAGCCACACCTTGATATTCCCAACCCGAGCACCCTCATCCAACGAATGCTCCACCCAACTGGCTCCCAAGTCTCTACGTGGTTCCAGAGCAAAAGAATGTTTATACAACGCATATCTCCACCTTTTCTTCAAAGTCTTTTCCCTTCCACGGAAAGACTTCTTAAACTGCCATGCATCCGGATCAGGGGGAGGTATTGTTACACCGCAGATCTGTGGATCTCCGGGTTTGATTGTGGCAACGATGCTGCTGGTGTCAAAACCACAACGTGGGAACCACAGAACCACTAGTGGTTTTCAGTGTTTCAGTGCATACAATTCCTAATATATCTGGCCAAGAAAACTTGTAAGTTCTTAGATTGTCCCAAAGGTGGCGCATGAAATCAAAGCAGGAGAACAGTTTCCTACGAGGTGTAGCCTGGGAAAGTTGGGGGTGACTGATGGAAAGGAGGAGTGAAGCTCCGCCCTTTCCGCTGCTAGGCTGCGCCCGTGGCTATTTAAACCCACCCTGGCTGGCCTGTACTCAGATCTTCGCGGAGCGGATTAGCGGCCGGAGCGGTTGGCGGACTCTGCGTTGACTTGGAGCTCACAGCGTCTTGCGACTTGGAAGCGGATTCAGAGGACAGGACAGAACACTTGGGCAAGTGAATCTCTGTCTGTCTGTCTGTCTGTCTCATTGGTTGGTTGATTTCCATTTTCTTAAGGGGCACATACCTCACACCGCACACACACACACACGCACACACACTCCTTCCTTCTGCGAGTTAGAAAATTAGTAGGGGCCCCTGGGAGCTGCAGGTTTCCTAATCATGTCTGCACCTAAGAACAGTAGGGTCTTGTCCGGCTCTTCTTATGAACGGTCCCCCAGCACGGACTCCCCAAGGTCCATGCGAGCCTCACCCAGCTTCTCCCTCTCCCCTCTCAGAAACTCAGGCTTCAGGGGAAGCTCCTCACCAGGGATCCGGAGCTACCATTCACCATCCCCTAGGGCTTCACCACACTCACCTCTGTCATCACCAGAATCCCACAAGCTCCCATTTCCCTGTCCTCACCGTGATGGGCAATCAATGAAGCCATTGGGCTCTCCCGTGTCCTCCTCTGAGGATTCCTCAGAGTCCCCACGTTCATCAATAATATACCACATGTTCTTACTGCCATCACCCAGCAGCTCACCCCCAGCTCTCGGGGGATCTCCTGTGTCTCCCAGCTACTCTCCAAACAACCCCAGATTTCAGCTGGAGTCAGCCCCCCACACCCGGGAATCACCTACAAACTCACGAGCCTCACGGTGCTCCACCCCTGTGTCTTTCATCTCTTCACCCCCAGGCCTCAGGGACTCTCCTGTGGCTCCCAGTTACTCTCCAGCCATCCCCAGGTTCCTGCGGGAGTCAGCCCCATGCACCCAGGAGTCCCCCAGAGACTCACAGGTCTCGGGAGAATATCAGCGGTCCCCCAGCCCTGACTCCTCAAGATTCATGCCTGCCTCACCCAGCTTCTCCCTCTCCCCTCCCAGAAACTCAGACCCAAGGGGCAGCTCCTCACCAGGGATGTGGAAGTACTCTACATCACCCCGCAGGGCTTCACCACTCTCACATGCATCATCAACAGAATTCCACAACTTTACGTTTCCCTTTCCTAACCAAGCAGGACAGTCACTCATGTCATTGTGTTCTCCCGTGTCCTCCTCTGGAGATTCTTCACAGTCACCTCATTCATCAATAATATACCATATGTTCTTACCGCCATCATCCAGCAGCTCACCCCCAGCCACCCATGACTCTCCTGCCTGTCCCAGCTACTCTCCAACTACGCCCAGATTTCAGCGGGAGTCTCTACCCCACACCCCAGAAACACCTACAAACTCACAGACCTCAGTGAGATCCTCGCCAGTCTCTCTCACGTCTTCACCCCCAGCCCTTACGGACCCTCCAGTCTGTCCCAGCTACTCTCCAACCACGCCCACATTTCAGCGCGGGTCAGTTCCAGGAACCCAGGGATCACCACCAAGCCCACCACTTTCACTGAGTTCCTCCCCAGTCTCTAGCACGTCTTTATCTCCAACCCTCAGGGACTCGCCTGTCTGTCCCAGCTACTCTCCAAACACGCCCACATTTCAGCGGGAGTCCGTTGCAGGCACCCAGAAATCACCACCAAACTCACCAATTTCACTGCGTTACTCCCCAGTCTCTCTCATGTCTTCACCATCCCTCAGGGACTCTCCTGTCTGTCCCAGCTACTCTCCAACCACGCCCACATTTCAGCTGCAGTCAGTTCCAGGCACCCCGGAATCACCACCAAACTCCCCAATTTCACTCAGTTACTCCTCAGTCTCTAGCACGTCTTTATCTCCAACCCTCAGGGACTCTCCTGTGTGTCCCAGCTACTCTCCAACCACGCCCACACTTCAGCGGGAGTCAGTTCCAAGCACCCAGGAAGCACCACCAAACTCACCAATTTCACTCACTTACTCTCCAGTCTCTCTCAGGTCTTCACCAGCCCTCAGGGACTCTCCTGTCTGTCCCAGCTACTCTCCAACCACGCACACATTTCAGCTGGAGTCAGTCCCAGGCACCCCGGAGTCACCACCAAACTCACCAGTTTCACTGAGGTACTCCCCGGTCTCTCTCATGTCTTCACCCCCAGCCCTCAGGGACTCTCCTGTGTGTCCCAGCTACTCTCCAACCATGCCCAGATTTCAGCGGGAGTCAGTTCCAGGCACCCAGGTATCACCACCAAACTCAGCAGTTTCGCTGAGTTACTCCCCAGTCTCTGTCATGTCTTCACCCCCAGTCCCCTGGGACTCTCCTGTCTGTCCCAGCTACTCTCCCACCACGCCCAGATTTCAGCAGGAGTCAGCCTCCCACACTCCGGAATCACCTACAGACTCACAGACTTCACTGAGGTCCTCCCTGGTCTCTCTCAGGTCTTTGCCCTCAGCCCACAGGGACTCCTGTGTCTCTTTCAGCTACTCTCAAAACTTCGCTAGATTCCAGCTGGAGTCAGTTCCAGGCACCCACGATACACCACCGAACTCACGAATTTCACTGACTTACTCCCCAGTCTCCCTCATGTTCTCACCCCCAGCCCTCAAGGACTCTTCTGTCTCTCTCAGCTACACTCCGACCATCTCCAGATTTCACCTGGAGTCAGCTTCCCGCACCCAGGAATCACCTACAAACTCACGGACCTTACTGCAACCCTCCCCCATTTCTTTCACCTCTTCACCCCCTGCCTTCAGGGACTCTCCTAGGTCTCCCAGCTTCTCTCCAGCCTTCCCCAGATTTCTGCCACAGTCAGCCCCAGGCACCCAGGACAACCCTAGACACTCACAGGCCTCACGAGACTATCTCCCTATGACCTGTACCTATACAGGGATGGCTCCCACGCATCCCTCAGTGACCCCAAACCCATCTCCACTTACACTCAGACACTCCCAGGGCCTGACAGCTACTCCCCGTTATTGTCCTTCAGTTCGAAGCCCTGGCCAATCTACTAGCCCACATGACGCAGTTACCTGGCCATTTCTCCACGGTTCCCGTGAGGGCCCCACACCCAGCCGCACAAGAGCCCCTCCTGCATTCCGTCCTCACACGCAGGCCTGTCCATCTACTTGCTACTGTCACACTCTTGCCAGCAGAAGAGGCCCCTGTAATGGGCGATATCACCACCCAGTCTATCCTCACCCCACAGCTGTGCAGCGGGACCCTCCTGCTGGCCCACGTGGCTGCCAGAGCCCATGCTGGCACGACGCTCCAGCACGTCGGCGTCCCTGCGGGCCACACTACCGGTGACATGGCTAGCATGACCCTCCTTCCTGGCAGTGACACTGTTGATGTGAACCCCAGTTTCACATCTGTCATTTGTAAATAGGACCATTTTCCCTTTTCGCTCTCCCTTCCATTCACAGGGCTTCTCATTCTCTCTCTTTCTGCCTCCGTTTCAGATATTTACTCACCTTTTTCTCTCTCACTATGTCTGCCGTGGTCTCCATGAGAGTGCGCCACAGAAGATTCCCCCATTAAAAGTCATGAATTGAGTGGCTTTTAGTATACCTGAGGTGGTGCACATTCAATTTTAATTCGCAATCCATTGTAGAACGTCTTATCACCCCCGACCAGAGAAAAACCCTGTAGACATTAGTCACTCCTCATTCTGTCTCAAACCCTCTCCCTGACCCTCAGCCCTAGGTAGCAACTACCTAGTGCGATCAATCCCATATGCATAGATTTCCATATTGTGGGCATTTCCTATCAACGGAATTGCACAATAGGTGAGCTGTTATGACTGACACAACACGTAGCACAATATTTTCAAGATTCATCCACATTGTAGGCTTACCCACAGGGGGAAATCATTTTTTGGGGGGTTTTAGTAACACCGGGTGTTTTCTCCTTCCTTTCGTCCTTCTTTCCTTCCTTCCTTCCTTCCTTCCTTCCTTCCTACCTTCCTTCTTTCTTTCCTTCCTTCCTTCCTTCCTCCTATTTCTCTCTTACTCCTTCTGCCCTCTCTCTTTCATATGCCTTAGGTGCATCCCACATTCTGCGTTTTTTGGGAGAAATCCTCGACAGGTGCAGGAAAATTGTGTTATTGTAACTATTTACCGCTATCTCTCTTTCACGGCTCTCCATCAGTTGTGAACATCTATTGGTTTATCCCAAGTCACTAAGCATATTTTTATTAGGTACACCTGTTTTTCCTTATACAGCTGTTTCTGGAATGTAGGGTCGCATACTCATAAACCCACTGTAACTCAGAAACGCATCTAATATTCCAATAATCCCATCATAACGTTGAAAAATCATAAACCAAACCACCGTAAGTCACGGTGTGTCCGTGGATATGGGCGTCATCAATTCCATTGTATTCAGTAATGCTGTACACCATTAACAATGGCAGACTGATTGGGAGTGGATATTGATAGCATTATAAAAGTCAGTTATTAGAGGGATACTTCTTTAACCTGACTGAAGAACTGATCTAATGGCTTTAGTACAGTGCATGATTATGTGAGATGTGTTGAGACAGAGTAGTACATTTGTGAATGAAGTTTTTTCACTTAGTAGGAACCATTGTGTGTGGAAAAGTGAGAAAATTGCTTTCTGCTGTAGAGTCTGGCATTCATTGTAGACTTAAGCTTATTTTTCTGTGAGCAAATCTTATTCAATAAAATACTACTCTTTATAGTAGAAAACAGAAACAGTGGTGATGTGTGGTCATTATGCTCAGCAAACTAATCCAGGGAAAGAAAACCAAACGCCACATTCTCACTTATAATGAGAGCTGAAAAATGAGATCACATGGACACAGGAAGGGGAACAACACTCACTGGGGCCTTTCGGGAGGCAGAGCGTTAAGAAAAACAGCTACTGCATGCTGGGCTTAATACCTAGGTGATGGGTTGACAGGTGCAGCAAACCACCATGGCACACGTTTACCTTAGTAACGAATCTGCACATCCTGCACATATACCCCAGAACTTAGAAACGAAACGAAACAAAAGAAAACGAAAAAGCAATAGCAAAACGCTAAAGGCAAACTAAAGTTTCAAACTCAGAACGTGACAGACCAATGTTTGGTTCAAATCATGGTTCTCAACCCAGGTGCCATAAGGCCAGGATAAAGAATTTGATTACATATTGTAAATAAGACATGCAGCAAATGACCAGAAAGATTATTCTCAACATATGTGTGTCTTCTAATTCAATGGTGACGCTATCTACCGGGACATAGCTTTAGATTCCAAAGGGCCGAGTCCCGCCAGACAGGCCTCCCACACTAATAACAATGGGAAGCCCCACGTTGTTTTACCTGTGCTTCTCAGCAACTGGCTATAAATCAGGTTGCCACCACTCCCAGATTTAGTTGCATTCATTGGCTGGAAGAGCTCACAGCACGCAGGCAAACACTTACATTTGCCGTTGTATTTTAGCGGACTTTGCAAAAAGTTCAGAAATAAATGCGGGGCCCGGCGTGTGGGGAGGGGTGCACTACCTTCCAGGAAGTGTTATCCACAAGCTCTCTGAACCCAGTCCTTTTGGGTTTTTATGGAGACCTCATTCTATAGGCATGACGGGTTAAACCATAGGCTATTGGTGATCAACTCCACCTGAGGCTCTCAACCCTCCCTGGAAATTGGGGTTGAGGCTTTGCCATTCTCAGTCTGACTAAAAGAATTTACCCAAACGGAATTTTAAAACAGATGAGCATAACTGGAATCTTAATTAGATGATTGGATTATCTGGAGCCACACCTTGATATTCCTAACCCGAGCACCCTCCTCCAACGAATGCTCCACCCAACTGGCTCCCAAGTCTCTACGTGGTTCCAGAGCAAAAGAATGTTTATACAACGCATATCTCCACCTTTTCTTCAAAGTCTTTTCCGTTCCACGGAAAGACTTCTTAAACTGCCATGCATCCGGATCAGGGGGAGGTATTGTTACACCGTAGATCTGTGGATCTCCGGGGTTTGATTGTGGCAACGATGCTGCTGGTGTCAAAACCACAACGTGGGAACCACAGAACCACTAGTTGGTTTTCAGTGTTTCAGTGCATACAATTCCTAATATATCTGGCCAAGAAAACTTGTAAGTTCTTAGATTGTCCCAAAGGTGGCGCATGAAATCAAAGCAGGAGAACAGTTTCCTACGAGGTGTAGCCTGGGAAAGTTGGGGGTGACTGATGGAAAGTAGGAGTGAAGCTCCGCCCTTTCCGCTGCTAGGCTGCGCCCGAGGCTATTTAAACCCACCCTGGCTGGCCTGTACTCAGATCTTCGCGGAGCGGATCAGCGGCCGGAGCGGTTGGCGGACTCTGCGTTGACTTGGAGCTCACAGCGTCTTGCGACTTGGAAGCGGATTCAGAGGACAGGACAGAACACTTGGGCAAGTGAATCTCTGTCTGTCTGTCTGTCTGTCTGTCCGTCTCATTGGTTGGTTGATTTCCATTTTCTTAAGGGGCACATACCTCACACCGCACACACACACACAAGCACACACACTCCTTCCTTCTGCGAGTTACAAAATTAGTAGGGGCCCCTGGGAGCTGCAGGTTTCCTAATCATGTCTGCACCTAAGAACAGTAGGGTCTTGTCCGGCTCTTCTTATGAACGGTCCCCCAGCACGGACTCCCCAAGGTCCATGCGAGCCTCACCCAGCTTCTCCCTCTCCCCTCTCAGAAACTCAGGCTTCAGGGGAAGCTCCTCACCAGGGATCCGGAGCTACCATTCACCATCCCCTAGGGCTTCACCACACTCACCTCTGTCATCACCAGAATCCCACAAGCTCCCATTTCCCTGTCCTCACCGTGATGGGCAATCAATGAAGCCATTGGGCTCTCCCGTGTCCTCCTCTGAGGATTCCTCAGAGTCCCCACGTTCATCAATAATATACCACATGTTCTTACTGCCATCACCCAGCAGCTCACCCCCAGCTCTCGGGGGATCTCCTGTGTCTCCCAGCTACTCTCCAAACAACCCCAGATTTCAGCTGGAGTCAGCCCCCCACACCCGGGAATCACCTACAAACTCACGAGCCTCACGGTGCTCCACCCCTGTGTCTTTCATCTCTTCACCCCCAGGCCTCAGGGACTCTCCTGTGGCTCCCAGTTACTCTCCAGCCATCCCCAGGTTCCTGCGGGAGTCAGCCCCATGCACCCAGGAGTCCCCCAGAGACTCACAGGTCTCGGGAGAATATCAGCGGTCCCCCAGCCCTGACTCCTCAAGATTCATGCCTGCCTCACCCAGCTTCTCCCTCTCCCCTCCCAGAAACTCAGACCCAAGGGTCAGCTCCTCACCAGGGATGTGGAAGTACTCTACATCGCCCCGCAGGGCTTCAACACTCTCACATCCATCATCAACAGAATTCCACAACTTTACGTTTCCCTTTCCTAACCAAGCAGGACAGTCACTCATGTCATTGTGTTCTCCCGTGTCCTCCTCTGGAGATTCTTCACAGTCACCTCATTCATCAATAATATACCATATGTTCTTACCGCCATCATCCAGCAGCTCACCCCCAGCCACCCATGACTCTCCTGTCTGTCCCAGCTACTCTCCAACTACGCCCAGATTTCAGCGGGAGTCTCTACCCCACACCCCAGAAACACCTACAAACTCACAGACCTCAGTGAGATCCTCGCCAGTCTCTCTCACGTCTTCACCCCCAGCCCTTACGGACCCTCCAGTCTGTCCCACCTACTCTCCAACCACGCCCACATTTCAGCGCGGCTCAGTTCCAGGAACCCAGGGATCACCACCAAGCCCACCACTTTCACTGAGTTCCTCCCCAGTCTCTAGCACGTCTTTATCTCCAACCCTCAGGGACTCTCCTGTGTGTCCCAGCTACTCTCCAACCACGCCCACACTTCAGCGGGAGTCAGTTCCGAGCACCCAGGAAGCACCACCAAACTCACCAATTTCACTCACTTACTCTCCAGTCTCTCTCAGGTCTTCACCAGCCCTCAGGGACTCTCCTGTCTGTCCCAGCTACTCTCCAACCACGCACACATTTCAGCTGGAGTCAGTCCCAGGCACCCCGGAGTCACCACCAAACTCACCAGTTTCACTGAGGTACTCCCCGGTCTCTCTCATGTCTTCACCCCCAGCCCTCAGGGACTCTCCTGTGTGTCCCAGCTACTCTCCAACCATGCCCAGATTTCAGCGGGAGTCAGTTCCAGGCACCCAGGTATCACCACCAAACTCAGCAGTTTCGCTGAGTTACTCCCCAGTCTCTGTCATGTCTTCACCCCCAGCCCCCTGGGACTCTCCTGTCTGTCCCAGCTACTCTCCCACCACGCCCAGATTTCAGCGGGAGTCAGCCTCCCACACTCCGGAATCACCTACAGACTCACAGACTTCACTGAGGTCCTCCCTGGTCTCTCTCAGGTCTTTGCCCTCAGCCCACAGGGACTCCTGTGTCTCTTTCAGCTACTCTCAAAACTTCGCTAGATTCCAGCTGGAGTCAGTTCCAGGCACCCACGATACACCACCGAACTCACGAATTTCACTGACTTACTCCCCAGTCTCCCTCATGTTCTCACCCCCAGCCCTCAAGGACTCTTCTGTCTCTCTCAGCTACACTCCGACCATCTCCAGATTTCACCTGGAGTCAGCTTCCCGCACCCAGGAATCACCTACAAACTCACGGACCTTACTGCAACCCTCCCCCATTTCTTTCACCTCTTCACCCCCTGCCTTCAGGGACTCTCCTAGGTCTCCCAGCTTCTCTCCAGCCTTCCCCAGATTTCTGCCACAGTCAGCCCCAGGCACCCAGGACAACCCTAGACACTCACAGGCCTCACGAGACTATCTCCCTATGACCTGTACCTATACAGGGATGGCTCCCACGCATCCCTCAGTGACCCCAAACCCATCTCCACTTACACTCAGACACTCCCAGGGCCTGACAGCTACTCCCCGTTATTGTCCTTCAGTTCGAAGCCCTGGCCAATCTACTAGCCCACATGACGCAGTTACCTGGCCATTTCTCCACGGTTCCCGTGAGGGCCCCACACCCAGCCGCACAAGAGCCCCTCCTGCATTCCGTCCTCACACGCAGGCTTGTCCATCTACTTGCTACTGTCACACTCTTGCCAGCAGAAGAGGCCCTGTAATGGGCGATATCACCACCCAGTCTATCCTCACCCCACAGCTGTGCAGCGGGACCCTCCTGCTGGCCCACGTGGCTGCCAGAGCCCATGCTGGCACGACGCTCCAGCATGTCGGCGTCCCTGCGGGCCACACTACCGGTGACATGGCTAGCATGACCCTCCTTCCTGGCAGTGACACTGTTGATGTGAACCCCAGTTTCACATCTGTCATTTGTAAATAGGACCATTTTCCCTTTTCGCTCTCCCTTCCATTCACAGGGCTTCTCATTCTCTCTCTTTCTGCCTCCGTTTCAGATATTTACTCACCTTTTTCTCTCTCACTATGTCTGCCGTGGTCTCCATGAGAGTGCGCCACAGAAGATTCCCCCATTAAAAGTCATGAATTGAGTGGCTTTTAGTATACCTGTGGTGGTGCACATTCAATTTTAATTCGCAATCCGTTGTAGAACGTCTTATCACCCCCGACCAGAGAAAAACCCTGTAGACATTAGTCACTCCTCATTCTGTCTCAAACCCTCTCCCTGACCCTCAGCCCTAGGTAGCAACTACCTAGTGCGATCAATCCCATATGCATAGATTTCCATATTGTGGGCATTTCCTATCAACGGAATTGCACAATAGGTGAGCTGTTATGACTGACACAACACGTAGCACAATATTTTCAAGATTCATCCACATTGTAGGCTTACCCACAGGGGGAAACCATTTTTTGGGGGGTTTTAGTAACACCGGGTGTTTTCTCCTTCCTTTCGTCCTTCTTTCCTTCCTTCCTTCCTTCCTTCCTTCCTACCTTCCTACCTTCCTTCTTTCTTTCCTTCCTTCCTTCCTTCCTCCTATTTCTCTCTTACTCCTTCTGCCCTCTCTCTTTCATACGCCTTAGGTGCATCCCACATTCTGCGTTTTTTGAGAGAAATCCTCGACAGGTGCAGGAAAATTGTGTTATTGTAACTATTTACCGCTATCTCTCTTTCACGGCTCTCCATCAGTTGTGAACATCTATTGGTTTATCCCAAGTCACTAAGCATATTTTTATTAGGTACACCTGTTTTTCCTTATACAGCTGTTTCTGGAGTATAGGGTCGCATACTCATAAACCCACTGTAACTCAGAAACGCATCTAATATTCCAATAATCCCATCATAACATTGAAAAATCATAAATCAAACCACCGTAAGTCACGGTGTTTCCGTGGATATGGGCGTCATCAATTCCATTGTATTCAGTAATGCTGTACACCATTAACAATGGCAGACTGATTGGGAGTGGATATTGATAGCATTATAAAAGTCAGTTATTAGAGGGATACTTCTTTAACCTGACTGAAGAACGGATCTAATGGCTTTAGTACAGTGCATGATTATGTGAGATATGTTGAGACAGAGTAGTACATTTGTGAATGAAGTTTTTTCACTTAGTAGGAACCATTGTGTGTGGAAAAGTGAGAAAATTGCTTTCTGCTGTAGAGTCTGGCATTCATTGTAGACTTAAGCTTATTTTTCTGTGAGCAAATCTTATTCAATAAAATACTACTCTTTATACTAAAATACAAAAACAGTGGTGATGTGTGGTCATTATGCTCAGCAAACTAATCCAGGGAAAGAAAACCAAACGCCACATTCTCACTTATAATGAGAGCTGAAAAATGAGATCACATGGACACAGGAAGGGGAACAACACTCACTGGGGCCTTTCGGGAGGCAGAGCGTTAAGAAAAACAGCTACTGCATGCTGGGCTTAATACCTAGGTGATGGGTTGACAGGTGCAGCAAACCACCATGGCACACGTTTACCTTAGTAACAAATCTGCACATCCTGCACATATACCCCAGAACTTAGAAACGAAACGAAACAAAAGAAAACGAAAAAGCAATAGCAAAACGCTAAAGGCAAACTAAAGTTTCAAACTCAGAACGTGACAGACCAATGTTTGGTTCAAATCATGGTTCTCAACCCAGGTGCCATAAGGCCAGGATAAAGAATTTGATTACATATTGTAAATAAGACATGCAGCAAATGACCAGAAAGATTATTCTCAACATATGTGTGTCTTCTAATTCAATGGTGACGCTATCTACCGGGACATAGCTTTAGATTCCAAAGGGCCGAGTCCCGCCAGACAGGCCTCCCACACTAATAACAATGGGAAGCCCCACGTTGTTTTACCTGTGCTTCTCAGCAACTGGCTATAAATCAGGTTGCCACCACTCCCAGATTTAGTTGCATTCATTGGCTGGAAGAGCTCACAGCACGCAGGCAAACACTTACGTTTGCCGTTGTATTTTAGCGGACTTTGCAAAAAGTTCAGAAATAAATGCGGGGCCCGGCATGTGGGGAGGGGTGCACTACCTTCCAGGAAGTGTTATCCACAAGCTCTCTGAACCCAGTCCTTTTGGGTTTTTATGGAGACCTCATTCTATAGGCATGACGGGTTAAACCATAGGCTATTGGTGATCAACTCCACCTGAGGCTCTCAACCCTCCCTGGAAATTGGGGTTGAGGCTTTGCCATTCTCAGTCTGACTAAAAGAATTTACCCAAACGGAATTTTAAAACAGATGAGCATAACTGGAATCTTAATTAGATGATTGGATTATCTGGAGCCACACCTTGATATTCCCAACCCGAGCACCCTCATCCAACGAATGCTCCACCCAACTGGCTCCCAAGTCTCTACGTGGTTCCAGAGCAAAAGAATGTTTATACAACGCATATCTCCACCTTTTCTTCAAAGTCTTTTCCCTTCCACGGAAAGACTTCTTAAACTGCCATGCATCCGGATCAGGGGGAGGTATTGTTACACCGCAGATCTGTGGATCTCCGGGGTTTGATTGTGGCAACGATGCTGCTGGTGTCAAAACCACAACGTGGGAACCACAGAACCACTAGTTGGTTTTCAGTGTTTCAGTGCATACAATTCCTAATATATCTGGCCAAGAAAACTTGTAAGTTCTTAGATTGTCCCAAAGGTGGCGCATGAAATCAAAGCAGGAGAACAGTTTCCTACGAGGTGTAGCCTGGGAAAGTTGGGGGTGACTGATGGAAAGGAGGAGTGAAGCTCCGCCCTTTCCGCTGCTAGGCTGCGCCCAAGGCTATTTAAACCCACCCTGGCTGGCCTGTACTCAGATCTTCGCGGAGCGGATCAGCGGCCGGAGCGGTTGGCGGACTCTGCGTTGACTTGGAGCTCACAGCGTCTTGCGACTTGGAAGCGGATTCAGAGGACAGGACAGAACACTTGGGCAAGTGAATCTCTGTCTGTCTGTCTGTCTGTCTGTCTGTCTGTCTCATTGGTTGGTTGATTTCCATTTTCTTAAGGGGCACATACCTCACACCGCACACACACACACACGCACACACACTCCTTCCTTCTGCGAGTTAGAAAATTAGTAGGGGCCCCTGGGAGCTGCAGGTTTCCTAATCATGTCTGCACCTAAGAACAGTAGGGTCTTGTCCGGCTCTTCTTATGAACGGTCCCCCAGCACGGACTCCCCAAGGTCCATGCGAGCCTCACCCAGCTTCTCCCTCTCCCCTCTCAGAAACTCAGGCTTCAGGGGAAGCTCCTCACCAGGGATCCGGAGCTACCATTCACCATCCCCTAGGGCTTCACCACACTCACCTCTGTCATCACCAGAATCCCACAAGCTCCCATTTCCCTGTCCTCACCGTGATGGGCAATCAATGAAGCCATTGGGCTCTCCCGTGTCCTCCTCTGAGGATTCCTCAGAGTCCCCACGTTCATCAATAATATACCACATGTTCTTACTGCCATCACCCAGCAGCTCACCCCCAGCTCTCGGGGGATCTCCTGTGTCTCCCAGCTACTCTCCAAACAACCCCAGATTTCAGCTGGAGTCAGCCCCCCACACCCGGGAATCACCTACAAACTCACGAGCCTCACGGTGCTCCACCCCTGGGTCTTTCATCTCTTCACCCCCAGGCCTCAGGGACTCTCCTGTGGCTCCCAGTTACTCTCCAGCCATCCCCAGGTTCCTGCGGGAGTCAGCCCCATGCACCCACGAGTCCCCCAGAGACTCACAGGTCTCGGGAGAATATCAGCGGCTCCCCAGCCCTGACTCCTCAAGATTCATCCCAGCCAAACCTAGCTTCTCCCTCTCCCCTCCCAGAAACTCAGACCCAAGGGGCAGCTCCTCACCAGGGATGTGGAAGTACTCTACATCACCCCGCAGGGCTTCACCACTCTCACATCCATCATCAACAGAATTCCACAACTTTACGTTTCCCTTTCCTAACCAAGCAGGACAGTCACTCATGTCATTGTGTTCTCCCGTATCCTCCTCTGGAGATTCTTCACAGTCACCTCATTCATCAATAATATACCATATGTTCTTACCGCCATCATCCAGCAGCTCACCCCCAGCCACCCATGACTCTCCTGTCTGTCCCAGCTACTCTCCAACTACGCCCAGATTTCAGCGGGAGTCTCTACCCCACACCCCAGAAACACCTACAAACTCACAGACCTCAGTGAGATCCTCGCGAGTCTCTCTCACGTCTTCACCCCCAGCCCTTACGGACCCTCCAGTCTGTCCCAGCTACTCTCCAACCACGCCCACATTTCAGCTGCATTCAGCTCCAGGCACCCCGGAATCACCACCAAACTCCCCAATTTCACTCAGTTACTCCTCAGTCTCTAGCACGTCTTTATCTCCAACCCTCAGGGACTCTCCTGTGTGTCTCAGCTACTCTCCAACCACGCCCACACTTCAGCGGGAGTCAGTTCCAGGCACACAGGAAGCACCACCAAACCCACCACTTTCACTCACTTACTCTCCAGTCTCTCTCATGTCTTCACTTGCCCTCAGGGACTCTCCTGTCTGTCCCAGCTACTCTCCAACCACGCACACATTTCAGCTGGAGACAGTTCCAGGCACTCCGGAGTCACCACAAAACTCACCAGTTTCACAGAGGTACTCCCCGGTCTCTCTCATGTCTTCACCCCCAGCCCTCAGGGACTCTCCTGTGTGTCCCAGCTACTCTCCAACCATGCCCAGATTTCAGCGGGAGTCAGTTCCAGGCACCCAGGTATCACCACCAAACTGAGCAGTTTCGCTGAGTTACTCCCCAGTCTCTCTCATTTCTTCACCCCCAGCCCCCTGGGACTCTCCTGTCTGTCCCAGCTACTCTCCCACCACGCCCAGATTTCAGCGGGAGTCAGCCTCCCACACTCCGGAATCACCTACAGACTCACAGACTTCACTGAGGTCCTCCCTGGTCTCTCTCAGGTCTTTGCCCTCAGCCCACAGGGACTCCTGTGTCTCTTTCAGCTACTCTCAAAACTTCACTAGATTCCAGCTAGAGTCAGTTCCAGGCACCCACGATACACCACCGAACTCACGAATTTCACTGACTTACTCCCCAGTCTCCCTCATGTTCTCACGCGCACCCCTCAGGGACTCTTCTGTCTCTCTCAGCTACTCTCCAACCATCTCCAGATTTCACCTGGAGTCAGCTTCCCGCACCCAGGTATCACCTACAAACTCACGACCTTACTGCAACCCTCCCCCATTTCTTTCACCTCTTCACCCCCTGCCTTCAGGGACTCTCCTGGGTCTCCCAGCTTCTCTCCAGCCTTCCCCAGATTTCTGCCACAGTCAGCCCCAGGCACCCAGGACAACCCTAGACACTCACAGGCCTCACGAGACTATCTCCCTATGACCTGTACCTATACAGGGATGGCTCCCACGCATCCCTCAGTGACCCCAAACCCATCTCCACTTACACTCAGACACTCCCAGGGCCTGACAGCTACTCCCCGTTATTGTCCTTCAGTTCGAAGCCCTGGCCAATCTACTAGCCCACATGACGCAGTTACCTGGCCATTTCTCCACGGTTCCCGTGAGGGCCCCACACCCAGCCGCACAAGAGCCCCTCCTGCATTCCGTCCTCACACGCAGGCCTGTCCATCTACTTGCTACTGTCACACTCTTGCCAGCAGAAGAGGCCCCTGTAATGGGCGATATCACCACCCAGTCTATCCTCACCCCACAGCTGTGCAGCCGGACCCTCCTGCTGGCCCACGTGGCTGCCAGAGCCCATGTTGTCACGACGCTCCAGCAGGTCGGCGTCCCTGCGGGCCACACTACCGGTGACATGGCTAGCATGACCCTCCTTCCTGGCAGTGACACTGTTGATGTGAACCCCAGTTTCACATCTGTCATTTGTAAATAGGACCATTTTCCCTTTTCGCTCTCCCTTCCATTCACAGGGCTTCTCATTCTCTCTGTTTCTGCCTCCGTTTCAGATATTTACTCACCTTTTTCTCTCTCACTATGTCTGCCGTGGTCTCCATGAGAGTGCGCCGCAGAAGATTCCCCCATTAAAAGTCATGAATTAAGTGGCTTTTAGTATACCTGTGTTTGTGCACATTCAATTTTAATTCGCATTACATTGTAGAACGTCTTATCACCCCCGACCAGAGAAAAACCCTGTAGACATTAGTCACTCCTCATTCTGTCTCAAACCCTCTCCCTGACCCTCAGCCCTAGGTAGCAACTACCTAGTGCGATCAATCCCATATGCATAAATTTCCATATTGTGGACATTTCCTATCAACGGAATTGCACAATAGGTGAGCTGTTATGACTGACACAACACGTAGCACAATATTTTCAAGATTCATCCACATTGTAGGCTTACCCACAGGGGGAAACCATTTTTTGGGGGTTTTAGTAACACCGGGTGTTTTCTCCTTCCTTTCGTCCTTCTTTCCTTCCTTCCTTCCTTCCTTCCTTCCTCCCTTCCTACCTTCCTTCTTTCCTTCATTCCTTCCTTCCTTCCTCCTATTTCTCTCTTACTCCTTCTGCCCTCTCTCTTTCATATGCCTTAGGTGCATCCCACATTCTGCGTTGTTTGGGAGAAATCCTCGACAGGTGCAGGAAAATTGTGTTATTGTAACTATTTACCGCTATCTCTCTTTCACGGCTCTCCATCAGTTGTGAACATCTATTGGTTTATCCCAAGTCACTAAGCATATTTTTATTAGGTACACCTGTTTTTCCTTATACAGCTGTTTCTGGAGTATTGGGTCCCATACTCATAAACCCACTGTAACTCAGAAACGCATCTAATATTCCAATAAACCCATCATAACGTTGAAAAATCATAAATCAAACAACCATAAGTCACGGTGTGTCCGTGGATATGGGCGTCATCAATTACATTGTCTTCAGTAATGCTGTACACCATTAACAATGGCAGACTGATTGGGAGTGGATATTGATAGCATTATGAAAGTCAGTTATTAGAGGGATACTTCTTTAACCTGACTGAAGAACGGATCTAATGGCTTTAGTACAGTGCATGATTATGTGAGATGTGTTGAGACAGAGTAGTACATTTGTGAATGAAGTTTTTTCACTTAGTAGGAACCATTGTGTGTGGAAAAGTGAGAAAATTGCTTTCTGCTGTAGAGTCTGGCATTCATTGTAGACTTAAGCTTATTTTTCTGTGAGCAAATCTTATTCAATAAAATACTACTCTTTATACTAAAATACAAAAACAGTGGTGATGTGTGGTCATTATGCTCAGCAAACTAATCCAGGGAAAGAAAACCAAACGCCACATTCTCACTTATAATGAGAGCTGAAAAATGAGATCACATGGACACAGGAAGGGGAACAACACTCACTGGGGCCTTTCGGGAGGCAGAGCGTTAAGAAAAACAGCTACTGCATGCTGGGCTTAATACCTAGGTGATGGGTTGACAGGTGCAGCAAACCACCATGGCACACGTTTACCTTAGTAACAAATCTGCACATCCTGCACATATACCCCAGAACTTAGAAACGAAACGAAACAAAAGAAAACGAAAAAGCAATAGCAAAACGCTAAAGGCAAACTAAAGTTTCAAACTCAGAACGTGACAGACCAATGTTTGGTTCAAATCATGGTTCTCAACCCAGGTGCCATAAGGCCAGGATAAAGAATTTGATTACATATTGTAAATAAGACATGCAGCAAATGACCAGAAAGATTATTCTCAACATATGTGTGTCTTCTAATTCAATGGTGACGCTATCTACCGGGACATAGCTTTAGATTCCAAAGGGCCGAGTCCCGCCAGACAGGCCTCCCACACTAATAACAATGGGAAGCCCCACGTTGTTTTACCTGTGCTTCTCAGCAACTGGCTATAAATCAGGTTGCCACCACTCCCAGATTTAGTTGCATTCATTGGCTGGAAGAGCTCACAGCACGCAGGCAAACACTTACGTTTGCCGTTGTATTTTAGCGGACTTTGCAAAAAGTTCAGAAATAAATGCGGGGCCCGGCGTGTGGGGAGGGGTGCACTACCTTCCAGGAAGTGTTATCCACAAGCTCTCTGAACCCAGTCCTTTTGGGTTTTTATGGAGACCTCATTCTATAGGCATGACGGGTTAAACCATAGGCTATTGGTGATCAACTCCACCTGAGGCTCTCAACCCTCCCTGGAAATTGGGGTTGAGGCTTTGCCATTCTCAGTCTGACTAAAAGAATTTACCCAAACGGAATTTTAAAACAGATGAGCATAACTGGAATCTTAATTAGATGATTGGATTATCTGGAGCCACACCTTGATATTCCTAACCCGAGCACCCTCATCCAACGAATGCTCCACCCAACTGGCTCCCAAGTCTCTACGTGGTTCCAGAGCAAAAGAATGTTTATACAACGCATATCTCCACCTTTTCTTCAAAGTCTTTTCCGTTCCACGGAAAGACTTCTTAAACTGCCATGCATCCGGATCAGGGGGAGGTATTGTTACACCGTAGATCTGTGGATCTCCGGGGTTTGATTGTGGCAACGATGCTGCTGGTGTCAAAACCACAACGTGGGAACCACAGAACCACTAGTTGGTTTTCAGTGTTTCAGTGCATACAATTCCTAATATATCTGGCCAAGAAAACTTGTAAGTTCTTAGATTGTCCCAAAGGTGGCGCATGAAATCAAAGCAGGAGAACAGTTTCCTACGAGGTGTAGCCTGGGAAAGTTGGGGGTGACTGATGGAAAGGAGGAGTGAAGCTCCGCCCTTTCCGCTGCTAGGCTGCGCCCGAGGCTATTTAAACCCACCCTGGCTGGCCTGTACTCAGATCTTCGCGGAGCGGATCAGCGGCCGGAGCGGTTGGCGGACTCTGCGTTGACTTGGAGCTCACAGCGTCTTGCGACTTGGAAGCGGATTCAGAGGACAGGACAGAACACTTGGGCAAGTGAATCTCTGTCTGTCTGTCTGTCTGTCTGTCCGTCTCATTGGTTGGTTGATTTCCATTTTCTTAAGGGGCACATACCTCACACCGCACACACACACACAAGCACACACACTCCTTCCTTCTGCGAGTTACAAAATTAGTAGGGGCCCCTGGGAGCTGCAGGTTTCCTAATCATGTCTGCACCTAAGAACAGTAGGGTCTTGTCCGGCTCTTCTTATGAACGGTCCCCCAGCACGGACTCCCCAAGGTCCATGCGAGCCTCACCCAGCTTCTCCCTCTCCCCTCTCAGAAACTCAGGCTTCAGGGGAAGCTCCTCACCAGGGATCCGGAGCTACCATTCACCATCCCCTAGGGCTTCACCACACTCACCTCTGTCATCACCAGAATCCCACAAGCTCCCATTTCCCTGTCCTCACCGTGATGGGCAATCAATGAAGCCATTGGGCTCTCCCGTGTCCTCCTCTGAGGATTCCTCAGAGTCCCCACGTTCATCAATAATATACCACATGTTCTTACTGCCATCACCCAGCAGCTCACCCCCAGCTCTCGGGGGATCTCCTGTGTCTCCCAGCTACTCTCCAAACAACCCCAGATTTCAGCTGGAGTCAGCCCCCCACACCCGGGAATCACCTACAAACTCACGAGCCTCACGGTGCTCCACCCCTGTGTCTTTCATCTCTTCACCCCCAGGCCTCAGGGACTCTCCTGTGGCTCCCAGTTACTCTCCAGCCATCCCCAGGTTCCTGCGGGAGTCAGCCCCATGCACCCAGGAGTCCCCCAGAGACTCACAGGTCTCGGGAGAATATCAGCGGTCCCCCAGCCCTGACTCCTCAAGATTCATGCCTGCCTCACCCAGCTTCTCCCTCTCCCCTCCCAGAAACTCAGACCCAAGGGTCAGCTCCTCACCAGGGATGTGGAAGTACTCTACATCGCCCCGCAGGGCTTCAACACTCTCACATCCATCATCAACAGAATTCCACAACTTTACGTTTCCCTTTCCTAACCAAGCAGGACAGTCACTCATGTCATTGTGTTCTCCCGTGTCCTCCTCTGGAGATTCTTCACAGTCACCTCATTCATCAATAATATACCATATGTTCTTACCGCCATCATCCAGCAGCTCACCCCCAGCCACCCATGACTCTCCTGTCTGTCCCAGCTACTCTCCAACTACGCCCAGATTTCAGCGGGAGTCTCTACCCCACACCCCAGAAACACCTACAAACTCACAGACCTCAGTGAGATCCTCGCCAGTCTCTCTCACGTCTTCACCCCCAGCCCTTACGGACCCTCCAGTCTGTCCCACCTACTCTCCAACCACGCCCACATTTCAGCGCGGCTCAGTTCCAGGAACCCAGGGATCACCACCAAGCCCACCACTTTCACTGAGTTCCTCCCCAGTCTCTAGCACGTCTTTATCTCCAACCCTCAGGGACTCTCCTGTGTGTCCCAGCTACTCTCCAACCACGCCCACACTTCAGCGGGAGTCAGTTCCGAGCACCCAGGAAGCACCACCAAACTCACCAATTTCACTCACTTACTCTCCAGTCTCTCTCAGGTCTTCACCAGCCCTCAGGGACTCTCCTGTCTGTCCCAGCTACTCTCCAACCACGCACACATTTCAGCTGGAGTCAGTCCCAGGCACCCCGGAGTCACCACCAAACTCACCAGTTTCACTGAGGTACTCCCCGGTCTCTCTCATGTCTTCACCCCCAGCCCTCAGGGACTCTCCTGTGTGTCCCAGCTACTCTCCAACCATGCCCAGATTTCAGCGGGAGTCAGTTCCAGGCACCCAGGTATCACCACCAAACTCAGCAGTTTCGCTGAGTTACTCCCCAGTCTCTGTCATGTCTTCACCCCCAGCCCCCTGGGACTCTCCTGTCTGTCCCAGCTACTCTCCCACCACGCCCAGATTTCAGCGGGAGTCAGCCTCCCACACTCCGGAATCACCTACAGACTCACAGACTTCACTGAGGTCCTCCCTGGTCTCTCTCAGGTCTTTGCCCTCAGCCCACAGGGACTCCTGTGTCTCTTTCAGCTACTCTCAAAACTTCGCTAGATTCCAGCTGGAGTCAGTTCCAGGCACCCACGATACACCACCGAACTCACGAATTTCACTGACTTACTCCCCAGTCTCCCTCATGTTCTCACCCCCAGCCCTCAAGGACTCTTCTGTCTCTCTCAGCTACACTCCGACCATCTCCAGATTTCACCTGGAGTCAGCTTCCCGCACCCAGGAATCACCTACAAACTCACGGACCTTACTGCAACCCTCCCCCATTTCTTTCACCTCTTCACCCCCTGCCTTCAGGGACTCTCCTAGGTCTCCCAGCTTCTCTCCAGCCTTCCCCAGATTTCTGCCACAGTCAGCCCCAGGCACCCAGGACAACCCTAGACACTCACAGGCCTCACGAGACTATCTCCCTATGACCTGTACCTATACAGGGATGGCTCCCACGCATCCCTCAGTGACCCCAAACCCATCTCCACTTACACTCAGACACTCCCAGGGCCTGACAGCTACTCCCCGTTATTGTCCTTCAGTTCGAAGCCCTGGCCAATCTACTAGCCCACATGACGCAGTTACCTGGCCATTTCTCCACGGTTCCCGTGAGGGCCCCACACCCAGCCGCACAAGAGCCCCTCCTGCATTCCGTCCTCACACGCAGGCTTGTCCATCTACTTGCTACTGTCACACTCTTGCCAGCAGAAGAGGCCCTGTAATGGGCGATATCACCACCCAGTCTATCCTCACCCCACAGCTGTGCAGCGGGACCCTCCTGCTGGCCCACGTGGCTGCCAGAGCCCATGCTGGCACGACGCTCCAGCATGTCGGCGTCCCTGCGGGCCACACTACCGGTGACATGGCTAGCATGACCCTCCTTCCTGGCAGTGACACTGTTGATGTGAACCCCAGTTTCACATCTGTCATTTGTAAATAGGACCATTTTCCCTTTTCGCTCTCCCTTCCATTCACAGGGCTTCTCATTCTCTCTCTTTCTGCCTCCGTTTCAGATATTTACTCACCTTTTTCTCTCTCACTATGTCTGCCGTGGTCTCCATGAGAGTGCGCCACAGAAGATTCCCCCATTAAAAGTCATGAATTGAGTGGCTTTTAGTATACCTGTGGTGGTGCACATTCAATTTTAATTCGCAATCCGTTGTAGAACGTCTTATCACCCCCGACCAGAGAAAAACCCTGTAGACATTAGTCACTCCTCATTCTGTCTCAAACCCTCTCCCTGACCCTCAGCCCTAGGTAGCAACTACCTAGTGCGATCAATCCCATATGCATAGATTTCCATATTGTGGGCATTTCCTATCAACGGAATTGCACAATAGGTGAGCTGTTATGACTGACACAACACGTAGCACAATATTTTCAAGATTCATCCACATTGTAGGCTTACCCACAGGGGGAAACCATTTTTTGGGGGGTTTTAGTAACACCGGGTGTTTTCTCCTTCCTTTCGTCCTTCTTTCCTTCCTTCCTTCCTTCCTTCCTTCCTACCTTCCTACCTTCCTTCTTTCTTTCCTTCCTTCCTTCCTTCCTCCTATTTCTCTCTTACTCCTTCTGCCCTCTCTCTTTCATACGCCTTAGGTGCATCCCACATTCTGCGTTTTTTGAGAGAAATCCTCGACAGGTGCAGGAAAATTGTGTTATTGTAACTATTTACCGCTATCTCTCTTTCACGGCTCTCCATCAGTTGTGAACATCTATTGGTTTATCCCAAGTCACTAAGCATATTTTTATTAGGTACACCTGTTTTTCCTTATACAGCTGTTTCTGGAGTATAGGGTCGCATACTCATAAACCCACTGTAACTCAGAAACGCATCTAATATTCCAATAATCCCATCATAACATTGAAAAATCATAAATCAAACCACCGTAAGTCACGGTGTTTCCGTGGATATGGGCGTCATCAATTCCATTGTATTCAGTAATGCTGTACACCATTAACAATGGCAGACTGATTGGGAGTGGATATTGATAGCATTATAAAAGTCAGTTATTAGAGGGATACTTCTTTAACCTGACTGAAGAACGGATCTAATGGCTTTAGTACAGTGCATGATTATGTGAGATATGTTGAGACAGAGTAGTACATTTGTGAATGAAGTTTTTTCACTTAGTAGGAACCATTGTGTGTGGAAAAGTGAGAAAATTGCTTTCTGCTGTAGAGTCTGGCATTCATTGTAGACTTAAGCTTATTTTTCTGTGAGCAAATCTTATTCAATAAAATACTACTCTTTATACTAAAATACAAAAACAGTGGTGATGTGTGGTCATTATGCTCAGCAAACTAATCCAGGGAAAGAAAACCAAACGCCACATTCTCACTTATAATGAGAGCTGAAAAATGAGATCACATGGACACAGGAAGGGGAACAACACTCACTGGGGCCTTTCGGGAGGCAGAGCGTTAAGAAAAACAGCTACTGCATGCTGGGCTTAATACCTAGGTGATGGGTTGACAGGTGCAGCAAACCACCATGGCACACGTTTACCTTAGTAACAAATCTGCACATCCTGCACATATACCCCAGAACTTAGAAACGAAACGAAACAAAAGAAAACGAAAAAGCAATAGCAAAACGCTAAAGGCAAACTAAAGTTTCAAACTCAGAACGTGACAGACCAATGTTTGGTTCAAATCATGGTTCTCAACCCAGGTGCCATAAGGCCAGGATAAAGAATTTGATTACATATTGTAAATAAGACATGCAGCAAATGACCAGAAAGATTATTCTCAACATATGTGTGTCTTCTAATTCAATGGTGACGCTATCTACCGGGACATAGCTTTAGATTCCAAAGGGCCGAGTCCCGCCAGACAGGCCTCCCACACTAATAACAATGGGAAGCCCCACGTTGTTTTACCTGTGCTTCTCAGCAACTGGCTATAAATCAGGTTGCCACCACTCCCAGATTTAGTTGCATTCATTGGCTGGAAGAGCTCACAGCACGCAGGCAAACACTTACGTTTGCCGTTGTATTTTAGCGGACTTTGCAAAAAGTTCAGAAATAAATGCGGGGCCCGGCATGTGGGGAGGGGTGCACTACCTTCCAGGAAGTGTTATCCACAAGCTCTCTGAACCCAGTCCTTTTGGGTTTTTATGGAGACCTCATTCTATAGGCATGACGGGTTAAACCATAGGCTATTGGTGATCAACTCCACCTGAGGCTCTCAACCCTCCCTGGAAATTGGGGTTGAGGCTTTGCCATTCTCAGTCTGACTAAAAGAATTTACCCAAACGGAATTTTAAAACAGATGAGCATAACTGGAATCTTAATTAGATGATTGGATTATCTGGAGCCACACCTTGATATTCCCAACCCGAGCACCCTCATCCAACGAATGCTCCACCCAACTGGCTCCCAAGTCTCTACGTGGTTCCAGAGCAAAAGAATGTTTATACAACGCATATCTCCACCTTTTCTTCAAAGTCTTTTCCCTTCCACGGAAAGACTTCTTAAACTGCCATGCATCCGGATCAGGGGGAGGTATTGTTACACCGCAGATCTGTGGATCTCCGGGGTTTGATTGTGGCAACGATGCTGCTGGTGTCAAAACCACAACGTGGGAACCACAGAACCACTAGTTGGTTTTCAGTGTTTCAGTGCATACAATTCCTAATATATCTGGCCAAGAAAACTTGTAAGTTCTTAGATTGTCCCAAAGGTGGCGCATGAAATCAAAGCAGGAGAACAGTTTCCTACGAGGTGTAGCCTGGGAAAGTTGGGGGTGACTGATGGAAAGGAGGAGTGAAGCTCCGCCCTTTCCGCTGCTAGGCTGCGCCCAAGGCTATTTAAACCCACCCTGGCTGGCCTGTACTCAGATCTTCGCGGAGCGGATCAGCGGCCGGAGCGGTTGGCGGACTCTGCGTTGACTTGGAGCTCACAGCGTCTTGCGACTTGGAAGCGGATTCAGAGGACAGGACAGAACACTTGGGCAAGTGAATCTCTGTCTGTCTGTCTGTCTGTCTGTCTGTCTGTCTCATTGGTTGGTTGATTTCCATTTTCTTAAGGGGCACATACCTCACACCGCACACACACACACACGCACACACACTCCTTCCTTCTGCGAGTTAGAAAATTAGTAGGGGCCCCTGGGAGCTGCAGGTTTCCTAATCATGTCTGCACCTAAGAACAGTAGGGTCTTGTCCGGCTCTTCTTATGAACGGTCCCCCAGCACGGACTCCCCAAGGTCCATGCGAGCCTCACCCAGCTTCTCCCTCTCCCCTCTCAGAAACTCAGGCTTCAGGGGAAGCTCCTCACCAGGGATCCGGAGCTACCATTCACCATCCCCTAGGGCTTCACCACACTCACCTCTGTCATCACCAGAATCCCACAAGCTCCCATTTCCCTGTCCTCACCGTGATGGGCAATCAATGAAGCCATTGGGCTCTCCCGTGTCCTCCTCTGAGGATTCCTCAGAGTCCCCACGTTCATCAATAATATACCACATGTTCTTACTGCCATCACCCAGCAGCTCACCCCCAGCTCTCGGGGGATCTCCTGTGTCTCCCAGCTACTCTCCAAACAACCCCAGATTTCAGCTGGAGTCAGCCCCCCACACCCGGGAATCACCTACAAACTCACGAGCCTCACGGTGCTCCACCCCTGGGTCTTTCATCTCTTCACCCCCAGGCCTCAGGGACTCTCCTGTGGCTCCCAGTTACTCTCCAGCCATCCCCAGGTTCCTGCGGGAGTCAGCCCCATGCACCCACGAGTCCCCCAGAGACTCACAGGTCTCGGGAGAATATCAGCGGCTCCCCAGCCCTGACTCCTCAAGATTCATCCCAGCCAAACCTAGCTTCTCCCTCTCCCCTCCCAGAAACTCAGACCCAAGGGGCAGCTCCTCACCAGGGATGTGGAAGTACTCTACATCACCCCGCAGGGCTTCACCACTCTCACATCCATCATCAACAGAATTCCACAACTTTACGTTTCCCTTTCCTAACCAAGCAGGACAGTCACTCATGTCATTGTGTTCTCCCGTATCCTCCTCTGGAGATTCTTCACAGTCACCTCATTCATCAATAATATACCATATGTTCTTACCGCCATCATCCAGCAGCTCACCCCCAGCCACCCATGACTCTCCTGTCTGTCCCAGCTACTCTCCAACTACGCCCAGATTTCAGCGGGAGTCTCTACCCCACACCCCAGAAACACCTACAAACTCACAGACCTCAGTGAGATCCTCGCGAGTCTCTCTCACGTCTTCACCCCCAGCCCTTACGGACCCTCCAGTCTGTCCCAGCTACTCTCCAACCACGCCCACATTTCAGCTGCATTCAGCTCCAGGCACCCCGGAATCACCACCAAACTCCCCAATTTCACTCAGTTACTCCTCAGTCTCTAGCACGTCTTTATCTCCAACCCTCAGGGACTCTCCTGTGTGTCTCAGCTACTCTCCAACCACGCCCACACTTCAGCGGGAGTCAGTTCCAGGCACACAGGAAGCACCACCAAACCCACCACTTTCACTCACTTACTCTCCAGTCTCTCTCATGTCTTCACTTGCCCTCAGGGACTCTCCTGTCTGTCCCAGCTACTCTCCAACCACGCACACATTTCAGCTGGAGACAGTTCCAGGCACTCCGGAGTCACCACAAAACTCACCAGTTTCACAGAGGTACTCCCCGGTCTCTCTCATGTCTTCACCCCCAGCCCTCAGGGACTCTCCTGTGTGTCCCAGCTACTCTCCAACCATGCCCAGATTTCAGCGGGAGTCAGTTCCAGGCACCCAGGTATCACCACCAAACTGAGCAGTTTCGCTGAGTTACTCCCCAGTCTCTCTCATTTCTTCACCCCCAGCCCCCTGGGACTCTCCTGTCTGTCCCAGCTACTCTCCCACCACGCCCAGATTTCAGCGGGAGTCAGCCTCCCACACTCCGGAATCACCTACAGACTCACAGACTTCACTGAGGTCCTCCCTGGTCTCTCTCAGGTCTTTGCCCTCAGCCCACAGGGACTCCTGTGTCTCTTTCAGCTACTCTCAAAACTTCACTAGATTCCAGCTAGAGTCAGTTCCAGGCACCCACGATACACCACCGAACTCACGAATTTCACTGACTTACTCCCCAGTCTCCCTCATGTTCTCACGCGCACCCCTCAGGGACTCTTCTGTCTCTCTCAGCTACTCTCCAACCATCTCCAGATTTCACCTGGAGTCAGCTTCCCGCACCCAGGTATCACCTACAAACTCACGACCTTACTGCAACCCTCCCCCATTTCTTTCACCTCTTCACCCCCTGCCTTCAGGGACTCTCCTGGGTCTCCCAGCTTCTCTCCAGCCTTCCCCAGATTTCTGCCACAGTCAGCCCCAGGCACCCAGGACAACCCTAGACACTCACAGGCCTCACGAGACTATCTCCCTATGACCTGTACCTATACAGGGATGGCTCCCACGCATCCCTCAGTGACCCCAAACCCATCTCCACTTACACTCAGACACTCCCAGGGCCTGACAGCTACTCCCCGTTATTGTCCTTCAGTTCGAAGCCCTGGCCAATCTACTAGCCCACATGACGCAGTTACCTGGCCATTTCTCCACGGTTCCCGTGAGGGCCCCACACCCAGCCGCACAAGAGCCCCTCCTGCATTCCGTCCTCACACGCAGGCCTGTCCATCTACTTGCTACTGTCACACTCTTGCCAGCAGAAGAGGCCCCTGTAATGGGCGATATCACCACCCAGTCTATCCTCACCCCACAGCTGTGCAGCCGGACCCTCCTGCTGGCCCACGTGGCTGCCAGAGCCCATGTTGTCACGACGCTCCAGCAGGTCGGCGTCCCTGCGGGCCACACTACCGGTGACATGGCTAGCATGACCCTCCTTCCTGGCAGTGACACTGTTGATGTGAACCCCAGTTTCACATCTGTCATTTGTAAATAGGACCATTTTCCCTTTTCGCTCTCCCTTCCATTCACAGGGCTTCTCATTCTCTCTGTTTCTGCCTCCGTTTCAGATATTTACTCACCTTTTTCTCTCTCACTATGTCTGCCGTGGTCTCCATGAGAGTGCGCCGCAGAAGATTCCCCCATTAAAAGTCATGAATTAAGTGGCTTTTAGTATACCTGTGTTTGTGCACATTCAATTTTAATTCGCATTACATTGTAGAACGTCTTATCACCCCCGACCAGAGAAAAACCCTGTAGACATTAGTCACTCCTCATTCTGTCTCAAACCCTCTCCCTGACCCTCAGCCCTAGGTAGCAACTACCTAGTGCGATCAATCCCATATGCATAAATTTCCATATTGTGGACATTTCCTATCAACGGAATTGCACAATAGGTGAGCTGTTATGACTGACACAACACGTAGCACAATATTTTCAAGATTCATCCACATTGTAGGCTTACCCACAGGGGGAAACCATTTTTTGGGGGTTTTAGTAACACCGGGTGTTTTCTCCTTCCTTTCGTCCTTCTTTCCTTCCTTCCTTCCTTCCTTCCTTCCTCCCTTCCTACCTTCCTTCTTTCCTTCATTCCTTCCTTCCTTCCTCCTATTTCTCTCTTACTCCTTCTGCCCTCTCTCTTTCATATGCCTTAGGTGCATCCCACATTCTGCGTTGTTTGGGAGAAATCCTCGACAGGTGCAGGAAAATTGTGTTATTGTAACTATTTACCGCTATCTCTCTTTCACGGCTCTCCATCAGTTGTGAACATCTATTGGTTTATCCCAAGTCACTAAGCATATTTTTATTAGGTACACCTGTTTTTCCTTATACAGCTGTTTCTGGAGTATTGGGTCCCATACTCATAAACCCACTGTAACTCAGAAACGCATCTAATATTCCAATAAACCCATCATAACGTTGAAAAATCATAAATCAAACAACCATAAGTCACGGTGTGTCCGTGGATATGGGCGTCATCAATTACATTGTCTTCAGTAATGCTGTACACCATTAACAATGGCAGACTGATTGGGAGTGGATATTGATAGCATTATGAAAGTCAGTTATTAGAGGGATACTTCTTTAACCTGACTGAAGAACGGATCTAATGGCTTTAGTACAGTGCATGATTATGTGAGATGTGTTGAGACAGAGTAGTACATTTGTGAATGAAGTTTTTTCACTTAGTAGGAACCATTGTGTGTGGAAAAGTGAGAAAATTGCTTTCTGCTGTAGAGTCTGGCATTCATTGTAGACTTAAGCTTATTTTTCTGTGAGCAAATCTTATTCAATAAAATACTACTCTTTATACTAAAATACAAAAACAGTGGTGATGTGTGGTCATTATGCTCAGCAAACTAATCCAGGGAAAGAAAACCAAACGCCACATTCTCACTTATAATGAGAGCTGAAAAATGAGATCACATGGACACAGGAAGGGGAACAACACTCACTGGGGCCTTTCGGGAGGCAGAGCGTTAAGAAAAACAGCTACTGCATGCTGGGCTTAATACCTAGGTGATGGGTTGACAGGTGCAGCAAACCACCATGGCACACGTTTACCTTAGTAACAAATCTGCACATCCTGCACATATACCCCAGAACTTAGAAACGAAACGAAACAAAAGAAAACGAAAAAGCAATAGCAAAACGCTAAAGGCAAACTAAAGTTTCAAACTCAGAACGTGACAGACCAATGTTTGGTTCAAATCATGGTTCTCAACCCAGGTGCCATAAGGCCAGGATAAAGAATTTGATTACATATTGTAAATAAGACATGCAGCAAATGACCAGAAAGATTATTCTCAACATATGTGTGTCTTCTAATTCAATGGTGACGCTATCTACCGGGACATAGCTTTAGATTCCAAAGGGCCGAGTCCCGCCAGACAGGCCTCCCACACTAATAACAATGGGAAGCCCCACGTTGTTTTACCTGTGCTTCTCAGCAACTGGCTATAAATCAGGTTGCCACCACTCCCAGATTTAGTTGCATTCATTGGCTGGAAGAGCTCACAGCACGCAGGCAAACACTTACGTTTGCCGTTGTATTTTAGCGGACTTTGCAAAAAGTTCAGAAATAAATGCGGGGCCCGGCGTGTGGGGAGGGGTGCACTACCTTCCAGGAAGTGTTATCCACAAGCTCTCTGAACCCAGTCCTTTTGGGTTTTTATGGAGACCTCATTCTATAGGCATGACGGGTTAAACCATAGGCTATTGGTGATCAACTCCACCTGAGGCTCTCAACCCTCCCTGGAAATTGGGGTTGAGGCTTTGCCATTCTCAGTCTGACTAAAAGAATTTACCCAAACGGAATTTTAAAACAGATGAGCATAACTGGAATCTTAATTAGATGATTGGATTATCTGGAGCCACACCTTGATATTCCCAACCCGAGCACCCTCATCCAACGAATGCTCCACCCAACTGGCTCCCAAGTCTCTACGTGGTTCCAGAGCAAAAGAATGTTTATACAACGCATATCTCCACCTTTTCTTCAAAGTCTTTTCCCTTCCACGGAAAGACTTCTTAAACTGCCATGCATCCGGATCAGGGGGAGGTATTGTTACACCGCAGATCTGTGGATCTCCGGGGTTTGATTGTGGCAACGATGCTGCTGGTGTCAAAACCACAACGTGGGAACCACAGAACCACTAGTTGGTTTTCAGTGTTTCAGTGCATACAATTCCTAATATATCTGGCCAAGAAAACTTGTAAGTTCTTAGATTGTCCCAAAGGTGGCGCATGAAATCAAAGCAGGAGAACAGTTTCCTACGAGGTGTAGCCTGGGAAAGTTGGGGGTGACTGATGGAAAGGAGGAGTGAAGCTCCGCCCTTTCCGCTGCTAGGCTGCGCCCGAGGCTATTTAAACCCACCCTGGCTGGCCTGTACTCAGATCTTCGCGGAGCGGATCAGCGGCCGGAGCGGTTGGCGGACTCTGCGTTGACTTGGAGCTCACAGCGTCTTGCGACTTGGAAGCGGATTCAGAGGACAGGACAGAACACTTGGGCAAGTGAATCTCTGTCTGTCTGTCTGTCTGTCTGTCTGTCTGTCTCATTGGTTGGTTGATTTCCATTTTCTTAAGGGGCACATACCTCACACCGCACACACACACACACGCACACACACTCCTTCCTTCTGCGAGTTAGAAAATTAGTAGGGGCCCCTGGGAGCTGCAGGTTTCCTAATCATGTCTGCACCTAAGAACAGTAGGGTCTTGTCCGGCTCTTCTTATGAACGGTCCCCCAGCACGGACTCCCCAAGGTCCATGCGAGCCTCACCCAGCTTCTCCCTCTCCCCTCTCAGAAACTCAGGCTTCAGGGGAAGCTCCTCACCAGGGATCCGGAGCTACCATTCACCATCCCCTAGGGCTTCACCACACTCACCTCTGTCATCACCAGAATCCCACAAGCTCCCATTTCCCTGTCCTCACCGTGATGGGCAATCAATGAAGCCATTGGGCTCTCCCGTGTCCTCCTCTGAGGATTCCTCAGAGTCCCCACGTTCATCAATAATATACCACATGTTCTTACTGCCATCACCCAGCAGCTCACCCCCAGCTCTCGGGGGATCTCCTGTGTCTCCCAGCTACTCTCCAAACAACCCCAGATTTCAGCTGGAGTCAGCCCCCCACACCCGGGAATCACCTACAAACTCACGAGCCTCACGGTGCTCCACCCCTGGGTCTTTCATCTCTTCACCCCCAGGCCTCAGGGACTCTCCTGTGGCTCCCAGTTACTCTCCAGCCATCCCCAGGTTCCTGCGGGAGTCAGCCCCATGCACCCACGAGTCCCCCAGAGACTCACAGGTCTCGGGAGAATATCAGCGGCTCCCCAGCCCTGACTCCTCAAGATTCATCCCAGCCAAACCTAGCTTCTCCCTCTCCCCTCCCAGAAACTCAGACCCAAGGGGCAGCTCCTCACCAGGGATGTGGAAGTACTCTACATCACCCCGCAGGGCTTCACCACTCTCACATCCATCATCAACAGAATTCCACAACTTTACGTTTCCCTTTCCTAACCAAGCAGGACAGTCACTCATGTCATTGTGTTCTCCCGTATCCTCCTCTGGAGATTCTTCACAGTCACCTCATTCATCAATAATATACCATATGTTCTTACCGCCATCATCCAGCAGCTCACCCCCAGCCACCCATGACTCTCCTGTCTGTCCCAGCTACTCTCCAACTACGCCCAGATTTCAGCGGGAGTCTCTACCCCACACCCCAGAAACACCTACAAACTCACAGACCTCAGTGAGATCCTCGCGAGTCTCTCTCACGTCTTCACCCCCAGCCCTTACGGACCCTCCAGTCTGTCCCAGCTACTCTCCAACCACGCCCACATTTCAGCTGCATTCAGCTCCAGGCACCCCGGAATCACCACCAAACTCCCCAATTTCACTCAGTTACTCCTCAGTCTCTAGCACGTCTTTATCTCCAACCCTCAGGGACTCTCCTGTGTGTCTCAGCTACTCTCCAACCACGCCCACACTTCAGCGGGAGTCAGTTCCAGGCACACAGGAAGCACCACCAAACCCACCACTTTCACTCACTTACTCTCCAGTCTCTCTCATGTCTTCACTTGCCCTCAGGGACTCTCCTGTCTGTCCCAGCTACTCTCCAACCACGCACACATTTCAGCTGGAGGCAGTTCCAGGCACTCCGGAGTCACCACAAAACTCACCAGTTTCACAGAGGTACTCCCCGGTCTCTCTCATGTCTTCACCCCCAGCCCTCAGGGACTCTCCTGTGTGTCCCAGCTACTCTCCAACCATGCCCAGATTTCAGCGGGAGTCAGTTCCAGGCACCCAGGTATCACCACCAAACTGAGCAGTTTCGCTGAGTTACTCCCCAGTCTCTCTCATTTCTTCACCCCCAGCCCCCTGGGACTCTCCTGTCTGTCCCAGCTACTCTCCCACCACGCCCAGATTTCAGCGGGAGTCAGCCTCCCACACTCCGGAATCACCTACAGACTCACAGACTTCACTGAGGTCCTCCCTGGTCTCTCTCAGGTCTTTGCCCTCAGCCCACAGGGACTCCTGTGTCTCTTTCAGCTACTCTCAAAACTTCACTAGATTCCAGCTAGAGTCAGTTCCAGGCACCCACGATACACCACCGAACTCACGAATTTCACTGACTTACTCCCCAGTCTCCCTCATGTTCTCACGCGCACCCCTCAGGGACTCTTCTGTCTCTCTCAGCTACTCTCCAACCATCTCCAGATTTCACCTGGAGTCAGCTTCCCGCACCCAGGTATCACCTACAAACTCACGACCTTACTGCAACCCTCCCCCATTTCTTTCACCTCTTCACCCCCTGCCTTCAGGGACTCTCCTGGGTCTCCCAGCTTCTCTCCAGCCTTCCCCAGATTTCTGCCACAGTCAGCCCCAGGCACCCAGGACAACCCTAGACACTCACAGGCCTCACGAGACTATCTCCCTATGACCTGTACCTATACAGGGATGGCTCCCACGCATCCCTCAGTGACCCCAAACCCATCTCCACTTACACTCAGACACTCCCAGGGCCTGACAGCTACTCCCCGTTATTGTCCTTCAGTTCGAAGCCCTGGCCAATCTACTAGCCCACATGACGCAGTTACCTGGCCATTTCTCCACGGTTCCCGTGAGGGCCCCACACCCAGCCGCACAAGAGCCCCTCCTGCATTCCGTCCTCACACGCAGGCCTGTCCATCTACTTGCTACTGTCACACTCTTGCCAGCAGAAGAGGCCCCTGTAATGGGCGATATCACCACCCAGTCTATCCTCACCCCACAGCTGTGCAGCCGGACCCTCCTGCTGGCCCACGTGGCTGCCAGAGCCCATGTTGTCACGACGCTCCAGCAGGTCGGCGTCCCTGCGGGCCACACTACCGGTGACATGGCTAGCATGACCCTCCTTCCTGGCAGTGACACTGTTGATGTGAACCCCAGTTTCACATCTGTCATTTGTAAATAGGACCATTTTCCCTTTTCGCTCTCCCTTCCATTCACAGGGCTTCTCATTCTCTCTGTTTCTGCCTCCGTTTCAGATATTTACTCACCTTTTTCTCTCTCACTATGTCTGCCGTGGTCTCCATGAGAGTGCGCCGCAGAAGATTCCCCCATTAAAAGTCATGAATTAAGTGGCTTTTAGTATACCTGTGTTTGTGCACATTCAATTTTAATTCGCATTACATTGTAGAACGTCTTATCACCCCCGACCAGAGAAAAACCCTGTAGACATTAGTCACTCCTCATTCTGTCTCAAACCCTCTCCCTGACCCTCAGCCCTAGGTAGCAACTACCTAGTGCGATCAATCCCATATGCATAAATTTCCATATTGTGGACATTTCCTATCAACGGAATTGCACAATAGGTGAGCTGTTATGACTGACACAACACGTAGCACAATATTTTCAAGATTCATCCACATTGTAGGCTTACCCACAGGGGGAAACCATTTTTTGGGGGTTTTAGTAACACCGGGTGTTTTCTCCTTCCTTTCGTCCTTCTTTCCTTCCTTCCTTCCTTCCTTCCTTCCTCCCTTCCTACCTTCCTTCTTTCCTTCATTCCTTCCTTCCTTCCTCCTATTTCTCTCTTACTCCTTCTGCCCTCTCTCTTTCATATGCCTTAGGTGCATCCCACATTCTGCGTTGTTTGGGAGAAATCCTCGACAGGTGCAGGAAAATTGTGTTATTGTAACTATTTACCGCTATCTCTCTTTCACGGCTCTCCATCAGTTGTGAACATCTATTGGTTTATCCCAAGTCACTAAGCATATTTTTATTAGGTACACCTGTTTTTCCTTATACAGCTGTTTCTGGAGTATTGGGTCCCATACTCATAAACCCACTGTAACTCAGAAACGCATCTAATATTCCAATAAACCCATCATAACGTTGAAAAATCATAAATCAAACAACCATAAGTCACGGTGTGTCCGTGGATATGGGCGTCATCAATTACATTGTCTTCAGTAATGCTGTACACCATTAACAATGGCAGACTGATTGGGAGTGGATATTGATAGCATTATGAAAGTCAGTTATTAGAGGGATACTTCTTTAACCTGACTGAAGAACGGATCTAATGGCTTTAGTACAGTGCATGATTATGTGAGATGTGTTGAGACAGAGTAGTACATTTGTGAATGAAGTTTTTTCACTTAGTAGGAACCATTGTGTGTGGAAAAGTGAGAAAATTGCTTTCTGCTGTAGAGTCTGGCATTCATTGTAGACTTAAGCTTATTTTTCTGTGAGCAAATCTTATTCAATAAAATACTACTCTTTATACTAAAATACAAAAACAGTGGTGATGTGTGGTCATTATGCTCAGCAAACTAATCCAGGGAAAGAAAACCAAACGCCACATTCTCACTTATAATGAGAGCTGAAAAATGAGATCACATGGACACAGGAAGGGGAACAACACTCACTGGGGCCTTTCGGGAGGCAGAGCGTTAAGAAAAACAGCTACTGCATGCTGGGCTTAATACCTAGGTGATGGGTTGACAGGTGCAGCAAACCACCATGGCACACGTTTACCTTAGTAACAAATCTGCACATCCTGCACATATACCCCAGAACTTAGAAACGAAACGAAACAAAAGAAAACGAAAAAGCAATAGCAAAACGCTAAAGGCAAACTAAAGTTTCAAACTCAGAACGTGACAGACCAATGTTTGGTTCAAATCATGGTTCTCAACCCAGGTGCCATAAGGCCAGGATAAAGAATTTGATTACATATTGTAAATAAGACATGCAGCAAATGACCAGAAAGATTATTCTCAACATATGTGTGTCTTCTAATTCAATGGTGACGCTATCTACCGGGACATAGCTTTAGATTCCAAAGGGCCGAGTCCCGCCAGACAGGCCTCCCACACTAATAACAATGGGAAGCCCCACGTTGTTTTACCTGTGCTTCTCAGCAACTGGCTATAAATCAGGTTGCCACCACTCCCAGATTTAGTTGCATTCATTGGCTGGAAGAGCTCACAGCACGCAGGCAAACACTTACGTTTGCCGTTGTATTTTAGCGGACTTTGCAAAAAGTTCAGAAATAAATGCGGGGCCCGGCGTGTGGGGAGGGGTGCACTACCTTCCAGGAAGTGTTATCCACAAGCTCTCTGAACCCAGTCCTTTTGGGTTTTTATGGAGACCTCATTCTATAGGCATGACGGGTTAAACCATAGGCTATTGGTGATCAACTCCACCTGAGGCTCTCAACCCTCCCTGGAAATTGGGGTTGAGGCTTTGCCATTCTCAGTCTGACTAAAAGAATTTACCCAAACGGAATTTTAAAACAGATGAGCATAACTGGAATCTTAATTAGATGATTGGATTATCTGGAGCCACACCTTGATATTCCCAACCCGAGCACCCTCATCCAACGAATGCTCCACCCAACTGGCTCCCAAGTCTCTACGTGGTTCCAGAGCAAAAGAATGTTTATACAACGCATATCTCCACCTTTTCTTCAAAGTCTTTTCCCTTCCACGGAAAGACTTCTTAAACTGCCATGCATCCGGATCAGGGGGAGGTATTGTTACACCGCAGATCTGTGGATCTCCGGGGTTTGATTGTGGCAACGATGCTGCTGGTGTCAAAACCACAACGTGGGAACCACAGAACCACTAGTTGGTTTTCAGTGTTTCAGTGCATACAATTCCTAATATATCTGGCCAAGAAAACTTGTAAGTTCTTAGATTGTCCCAAAGGTGGCGCATGAAATCAAAGCAGGAGAACAGTTTCCTACGAGGTGTAGCCTGGGAAAGTTGGGGGTGACTGATGGAAAGGAGGAGTGAAGCTCCGCCCTTTCCGCTGCTAGGCTGCGCCCGAGGCTATTTAAACCCACCCTGGCTGGCCTGTACTCAGATCTTCGCGGAGCGGATCAGCGGCCGGAGCGGTTGGCGGACTCTGCGTTGACTTGGAGCTCACAGCGTCTTGCGACTTGGAAGCGGATTCAGAGGACAGGACAGAACACTTGGGCAAGTGAATCTCTGTCTGTCTGTCTGTCTGTCTGTCTGTCTGTCTCATTGGTTGGTTGATTTCCATTTTCTTAAGGGGCACATACCTCACACCGCACACACACACACACGCACACACACTCCTTCCTTCTGCGAGTTAGAAAATTAGTAGGGGCCCCTGGGAGCTGCAGGTTTCCTAATCATGTCTGCACCTAAGAACAGTAGGGTCTTGTCCGGCTCTTCTTATGAACGGTCCCCCAGCACGGACTCCCCAAGGTCCATGCGAGCCTCACCCAGCTTCTCCCTCTCCCCTCTCAGAAACTCAGGCTTCAGGGGAAGCTCCTCACCAGGGATCCGGAGCTACCATTCACCATCCCCTAGGGCTTCACCACACTCACCTCTGTCATCACCAGAATCCCACAAGCTCCCATTTCCCTGTCCTCACCGTGATGGGCAATCAATGAAGCCATTGGGCTCTCCCGTGTCCTCCTCTGAGGATTCCTCAGAGTCCCCACGTTCATCAATAATATACCACATGTTCTTACTGCCATCACCCAGCAGCTCACCCCCAGCTCTCGGGGGATCTCCTGTGTCTCCCAGCTACTCTCCAAACAACCCCAGATTTCAGCTGGAGTCAGCCCCCCACACCCGGGAATCACCTACAAACTCACGAGCCTCACGGTGCTCCACCCCTGGGTCTTTCATCTCTTCACCCCCAGGCCTCAGGGACTCTCCTGTGGCTCCCAGTTACTCTCCAGCCATCCCCAGGTTCCTGCGGGAGTCAGCCCCATGCACCCACGAGTCCCCCAGAGACTCACAGGTCTCGGGAGAATATCAGCGGCTCCCCAGCCCTGACTCCTCAAGATTCATCCCAGCCAAACCTAGCTTCTCCCTCTCCCCTCCCAGAAACTCAGACCCAAGGGGCAGCTCCTCACCAGGGATGTGGAAGTACTCTACATCACCCCGCAGGGCTTCACCACTCTCACATCCATCATCAACAGAATTCCACAACTTTACGTTTCCCTTTCCTAACCAAGCAGGACAGTCACTCATGTCATTGTGTTCTCCCGTATCCTCCTCTGGAGATTCTTCACAGTCACCTCATTCATCAATAATATACCATATGTTCTTACCGCCATCATCCAGCAGCTCACCCCCAGCCACCCATGACTCTCCTGTCTGTCCCAGCTACTCTCCAACTACGCCCAGATTTCAGCGGGAGTCTCTACCCCACACCCCAGAAACACCTACAAACTCACAGACCTCAGTGAGATCCTCGCGAGTCTCTCTCACGTCTTCACCCCCAGCCCTTACGGACCCTCCAGTCTGTCCCAGCTACTCTCCAACCACGCCCACATTTCAGCTGCATTCAGCTCCAGGCACCCCGGAATCACCACCAAACTCCCCAATTTCACTCAGTTACTCCTCAGTCTCTAGCACGTCTTTATCTCCAACCCTCAGGGACTCTCCTGTGTGTCTCAGCTACTCTCCAACCACGCCCACACTTCAGCGGGAGTCAGTTCCAGGCACACAGGAAGCACCACCAAACCCACCACTTTCACTCACTTACTCTCCAGTCTCTCTCATGTCTTCACTTGCCCTCAGGGACTCTCCTGTCTGTCCCAGCTACTCTCCAACCACGCACACATTTCAGCTGGAGGCAGTTCCAGGCACTCCGGAGTCACCACAAAACTCACCAGTTTCACAGAGGTACTCCCCGGTCTCTCTCATGTCTTCACCCCCAGCCCTCAGGGACTCTCCTGTGTGTCCCAGCTACTCTCCAACCATGCCCAGATTTCAGCGGGAGTCAGTTCCAGGCACCCAGGTATCACCACCAAACTGAGCAGTTTCGCTGAGTTACTCCCCAGTCTCTCTCATTTCTTCACCCCCAGCCCCCTGGGACTCTCCTGTCTGTCCCAGCTACTCTCCCACCACGCCCAGATTTCAGCGGGAGTCAGCCTCCCACACTCCGGAATCACCTACAGACTCACAGACTTCACTGAGGTCCTCCCTGGTCTCTCTCAGGTCTTTGCCCTCAGCCCACAGGGACTCCTGTGTCTCTTTCAGCTACTCTCAAAACTTCACTAGATTCCAGCTAGAGTCAGTTCCAGGCACCCACGATACACCACCGAACTCACGAATTTCACTGACTTACTCCCCAGTCTCCCTCATGTTCTCACGCGCACCCCTCAGGGACTCTTCTGTCTCTCTCAGCTACTCTCCAACCATCTCCAGATTTCACCTGGAGTCAGCTTCCCGCACCCAGGTATCACCTACAAACTCACGACCTTACTGCAACCCTCCCCCATTTCTTTCACCTCTTCACCCCCTGCCTTCAGGGACTCTCCTGGGTCTCCCAGCTTCTCTCCAGCCTTCCCCAGATTTCTGCCACAGTCAGCCCCAGGCACCCAGGACAACCCTAGACACTCACAGGCCTCACGAGACTATCTCCCTATGACCTGTACCTATACAGGGATGGCTCCCACGCATCCCTCAGTGACCCCAAACCCATCTCCACTTACACTCAGACACTCCCAGGGCCTGACAGCTACTCCCCGTTATTGTCCTTCAGTTCGAAGCCCTGGCCAATCTACTAGCCCACATGACGCAGTTACCTGGCCATTTCTCCACGGTTCCCGTGAGGGCCCCACACCCAGCCGCACAAGAGCCCCTCCTGCATTCCGTCCTCACACGCAGGCCTGTCCATCTACTTGCTACTGTCACACTCTTGCCAGCAGAAGAGGCCCCTGTAATGGGCGATATCACCACCCAGTCTATCCTCACCCCACAGCTGTGCAGCCGGACCCTCCTGCTGGCCCACGTGGCTGCCAGAGCCCATGTTGTCACGACGCTCCAGCAGGTCGGCGTCCCTGCGGGCCACACTACCGGTGACATGGCTAGCATGACCCTCCTTCCTGGCAGTGACACTGTTGATGTGAACCCCAGTTTCACATCTGTCATTTGTAAATAGGACCATTTTCCCTTTTCGCTCTCCCTTCCATTCACAGGGCTTCTCATTCTCTCTGTTTCTGCCTCCGTTTCAGATATTTACTCACCTTTTTCTCTCTCACTATGTCTGCCGTGGTCTCCATGAGAGTGCGCCGCAGAAGATTCCCCCATTAAAAGTCATGAATTAAGTGGCTTTTAGTATACCTGTGTTTGTGCACATTCAATTTTAATTCGCATTACATTGTAGAACGTCTTATCACCCCCGACCAGAGAAAAACCCTGTAGACATTAGTCACTCCTCATTCTGTCTCAAACCCTCTCCCTGACCCTCAGCCCTAGGTAGCAACTACCTAGTGCGATCAATCCCATATGCATAAATTTCCATATTGTGGACATTTCCTATCAACGGAATTGCACAATAGGTGAGCTGTTATGACTGACACAACACGTAGCACAATATTTTCAAGATTCATCCACATTGTAGGCTTACCCACAGGGGGAAACCATTTTTTGGGGGTTTTAGTAACACCGGGTGTTTTCTCCTTCCTTTCGTCCTTCTTTCCTTCCTTCCTTCCTTCCTTCCTTCCTCCCTTCCTACCTTCCTTCTTTCCTTCATTCCTTCCTTCCTTCCTCCTATTTCTCTCTTACTCCTTCTGCCCTCTCTCTTTCATATGCCTTAGGTGCATCCCACATTCTGCGTTTTTTGGGAGAAATCCTCGACAGGTGCAGGAAAATTGTGTTATTGTAACTATTTACCGCTATCTCTCTTTCACGGCTCTCCATCAGTTGTGAACATCTATTGGTTTATCCCAAGTCACTAAGCATATTTTTATTAGGTACACCTGTTTTTCCTTATACAGCTGTTTCTGGAGTATAGGGTCGCATACTCATAAACCCACTGTAACTCAGAAACGCATCTAATATTCCAATAATCCCATCATAACGTTGAAAAATCATAAATCAAACCACCGTAAGTCACGGTGTGTCCGTGGATATGGGCATCATCAATTCCATTGTATTCAGTAATGCTGTACACCATTAACAATGGCAGACTGATTGGGAGTGGATATTGATAGCATTATAAAAGTCAGTTATTAGAGGGATACTTCTTTAACCTGACTGAAGAACTGATCTAATGGCTTTAGTACAGTGCATGATTATGTGAGATGTTTTGAGACAGAGTAGTACATTTGTGAATGAAGTTTTTTCACTTAGTAGGAACCATTGTGTGTGGAAAAGTGAGAAAATTGCTTTCTGCTGTAGAGTCTGGCATTCATTGTAGACTTAAGCTTATTTTTCTGTGAGCAAATCTTATTCAATAAAATACTACTCTTTATACTAGAAAACAAAAACAGTGGTGATGTGTGGTCATTATGCTCAGCAAACTAATCCAGGGAAAGAAAACCAAACGCCACATTCTCACTTATAATGAGAGCTGAAAAATGAGATCACATGGACACAGGAAGGGGAACAACACTCACTGGGGCCTTTCGGGAGGCAGAGCGTTAAGAAAAACAGCTACTGCATGCTGGGCTTAATACCTAGGTGATGGGTTGACAGGTGCAGCAAACCACCATGGCACACGTTTACCTTAGAAACAAATCTGCACATCCTGCACATATACCCCAGAACTTAGAAACGAAACGAAACAAAAGAAAACGAAAAAGCAATAGCAAAACGCTAAAGGCAAACTAAAGTTTCAAACTCAGAACGTGACAGACCAATGTTTGGTTCAAATCATGGTTCTCAACCCAGGTGCCATAAGGCCAGGATAAAGAATTTGATTACATATTGTAAATAAGACATGCAGCAAATGACCAGAAAGATTATTCTCAACATATGTGTGTCTTCTAATTCAATGGTGACGCTATCTACCGGGACATAGCTTTAGATTCCAAAGGGCCGAGTCCCGCCAGACAGGCCTCCCACACTAATAACAATGGGAAGCCCCACGTTGTTTTACCTGTGCTTCTCAGCAACTGGCTATAAATCAGGTTGCCACCACTCCCAGATTTAGTTGCATTCATTGGCTGGAAGAGCTCACAGCACGCAGGCAAACACTTACGTTTGCCGTTGTATTTTAGCGGACTTTGCAAAAAGTTCAGAAATAAATGCGGGGCCCGGCGTGTGGGGAGGGGTGCACTACCTTCCAGGAAGTGTTATCCACAAGCTCTCTGAACCCAGTCCTTTTGGGTTTTTATGGAGACCTCATTCTATAGGCATGACGGGTTAAACCATAGGCTATTGGTGATCAACTCCACCTGAGGCTCTCAACCCTCCCTGGAAATTGGGGTTGAGGCTTTGCCATTCTCAGTCTGACTAAAAGAATTTACCCAAACGGAATTTTAAAACAGATGAGCATAACTGGAATCTTAATTAGATGATTGGATTATCTGAAGCCACACCTTGATATTCCCAACCCGAGCACCCTCATCCAACGAATGCTCCACCCAACTGGCTCCCAAGTCTCTACGTGGTTCCAGAGCAAAAGAATGTTTATACAACGCATATCTCCACCTTTTCTTCAAAGTCTTTTCCCTTCCACGGAAAGACTTCTTAAACTGCCATGCATCCGGATCAGGGGGAGGTATTGTTACACCGCAGATCTGTGGATCTCCGGGTTTGATTGTGGCAACGATGCTGCTGGTGTCAAAACCACAACGTGGGAACCACAGAACCACTAGTGGTTTTCAGTGTTTCAGTGCATACAATTCCTAATATATCTGGCCAAGAAAACTTGTAAGTTCTTAGATTGTCCCAAAGGTGGCGCATGAAATCAAAGCAGGAGAACAGTTTCCTACGAGGTGTAGCCTGGGAAAGTTGGGGGTGACTGATGGAAAGGAGGAGTGAAGCTCCGCCCTTTCCGCTGCTAGGCTGCGCCCGTGGCTATTTAAACCCACCCTGGCTGGCCTGTACTCAGATCTTCGCGGAGCGGATTAGCGGCCGGAGCGGTTGGCGGACTCTGCGTTGACTTGGAGCTCACAGCGTCTTGCGACTTGGAAGCGGATTCAGAGGACAGGACAGAACACTTGGGCAAGTGAATCTCTGTCTGTCTGTCTGTCTGTCTCATTGGTTGGTTGATTTCCATTTTCTTAAGGGGCACATACCTCACACCGCACACACACACACACGCACACACACTCCTTCCTTCTGCGAGTTAGAAAATTAGTAGGGGCCCCTGGGAGCTGCAGGTTTCCTAATCATGTCTGCACCTAAGAACAGTAGGGTCTTGTCCGGCTCTTCTTATGAACGGTCCCCCAGCACGGACTCCCCAAGGTCCATGCGAGCCTCACCCAGCTTCTCCCTCTCCCCTCTCAGAAACTCAGGCTTCAGGGGAAGCTCCTCACCAGGGATCCGGAGCTACCATTCACCATCCCCTAGGGCTTCACCACACTCACCTCTGTCATCACCAGAATCCCACAAGCTCCCATTTCCCTGTCCTCACCGTGATGGGCAATCAATGAAGCCATTGGGCTCTCCCGTGTCCTCCTCTGAGGATTCCTCAGAGTCCCCACGTTCATCAATAATATACCACATGTTCTTACTGCCATCACCCAGCAGCTCACCCCCAGCTCTCGGGGGATCTCCTGTGTCTCCCAGCTACTCTCCAAACAACCCCAGATTTCAGCTGGAGTCAGCCCCCCACACCCGGGAATCACCTACAAACTCACGAGCCTCACGGTGCTCCACCCCTGTGTCTTTCATCTCTTCACCCCCAGGCCTCAGGGACTCTCCTGTGGCTCCCAGTTACTCTCCAGCCATCCCCAGGTTCCTGCGGGAGTCAGCCCCATGCACCCAGGAGTCCCCCAGAGACTCACAGGTCTCGGGAGAATATCAGCGGTCCCCCAGCCCTGACTCCTCAAGATTCATGCCTGCCTCACCCAGCTTCTCCCTCTCCCCTCCCAGAAACTCAGACCCAAGGGGCAGCTCCTCACCAGGGATGTGGAAGTACTCTACATCACCCCGCAGGGCTTCACCACTCTCACATGCATCATCAACAGAATTCCACAACTTTACGTTTCCCTTTCCTAACCAAGCAGGACAGTCACTCATGTCATTGTGTTCTCCCGTGTCCTCCTCTGGAGATTCTTCACAGTCACCTCATTCATCAATAATATACCATATGTTCTTACCGCCATCATCCAGCAGCTCACCCCCAGCCACCCATGACTCTCCTGCCTGTCCCAGCTACTCTCCAACTACGCCCAGATTTCAGCGGGAGTCTCTACCCCACACCCCAGAAACACCTACAAACTCACAGACCTCAGTGAGATCCTCGCCAGTCTCTCTCACGTCTTCACCCCCAGCCCTTACGGACCCTCCAGTCTGTCCCAGCTACTCTCCAACCACGCCCACATTTCAGCGCGGGTCAGTTCCAGGAACCCAGGGATCACCACCAAGCCCACCACTTTCACTGAGTTCCTCCCCAGTCTCTAGCACGTCTTTATCTCCAACCCTCAGGGACTCGCCTGTCTGTCCCAGCTACTCTCCAAACACGCCCACATTTCAGCGGGAGTCCGTTGCAGGCACCCAGAAATCACCACCAAACTCACCAATTTCACTGCGTTACTCCCCAGTCTCTCTCATGTCTTCACCATCCCTCAGGGACTCTCCTGTCTGTCCCAGCTACTCTCCAACCACGCCCACATTTCAGCTGCAGTCAGTTCCAGGCACCCCGGAATCACCACCAAACTCCCCAATTTCACTCAGTTACTCCTCAGTCTCTAGCACGTCTTTATCTCCAACCCTCAGGGACTCTCCTGTGTGTCCCAGCTACTCTCCAACCACGCCCACACTTCAGCGGGAGTCAGTTCCAAGCACCCAGGAAGCACCACCAAACTCACCAATTTCACTCACTTACTCTCCAGTCTCTCTCAGGTCTTCACCAGCCCTCAGGGACTCTCCTGTCTGTCCCAGCTACTCTCCAACCACGCACACATTTCAGCTGGAGTCAGTCCCAGGCACCCCGGAGTCACCACCAAACTCACCAGTTTCACTGAGGTACTCCCCGGTCTCTCTCATGTCTTCACCCCCAGCCCTCAGGGACTCTCCTGTGTGTCCCAGCTACTCTCCAACCATGCCCAGATTTCAGCGGGAGTCAGTTCCAGGCACCCAGGTATCACCACCAAACTCAGCAGTTTCGCTGAGTTACTCCCCAGTCTCTGTCATGTCTTCACCCCCAGTCCCCTGGGACTCTCCTGTCTGTCCCAGCTACTCTCCCACCACGCCCAGATTTCAGCAGGAGTCAGCCTCCCACACTCCGGAATCACCTACAGACTCACAGACTTCACTGAGTTCCTCCCTGGTCTCTCTCAGGTCTTTGCCCTCAGCCCACAGGGACTCCTGTGTCTCTTTCAGCTACTCTCAAAACTTCGCTAGATTCCAGCTGGAGTCAGTTCCAGGCACCCACGATACACCACCGAACTCACGAATTTCACTGACTTACTCCCCAGTCTCCCTCATGTTCTCACCCCCAGCCCTCAAGGACTCTTCTGTCTCTCTCAGCTACACTCCGACCATCTCCAGATTTCACCTGGAGTCAGCTTCCCGCACCCAGGAATCACCTACAAACTCACGGACCTTACTGCAACCCTCCCCCATTTCTTTCACCTCTTCACCCCCTGCCTTCAGGGACTCTCCTAGGTCTCCCAGCTTCTCTCCAGCCTTCCCCAGATTTCTGCCACAGTCAGCCCCAGGCACCCAGGACAACCCTAGACACTCACAGGCCTCACGAGACTATCTCCCTATGACCTGTACCTATACAGGGATGGCTCCCACGCATCCCTCAGTGACCCCAAACCCATCTCCACTTACACTCAGACACTCCCAGGGCCTGACAGCTACTCCCCGTTATTGTCCTTCAGTTCGAAGCCCTGGCCAATCTACTAGCCCACATGACGCAGTTACCTGGCCATTTCTCCACGGTTCCCGTGAGGGCCCCACACCCAGCCGCACAAGAGCCCCTCCTGCATTCCGTCCTCACACGCAGGCCTGTCCATCTACTTGCTACTGTCACACTCTTGCCAGCAGAAGAGGCCCCTGTAATGGGCGATATCACCACCCAGTCTATCCTCACCCCACAGCTGTGCAGCGGGACCCTCCTGCTGGCCCACGTGGCTGCCAGAGCCCATGCTGGCATGACGCTCCAGCACGTCGGCGTCCCTGCGGGCCACACTACCGGTGACATGGCTAGCATGACCCTCCTTCCTGGCAGTGACACTGTTGATGTGAACCCCAGTTTCACATCTGTCATTTGTAAATAGGACCATTTTCCCTTTTCGCTCTCCCTTCCATTCACAGGGCTTCTCATTCTCTCTCTTTCTGCCTCCGTTTCAGATATTTACTCACCTTTTTCTCTCTCACTATGTCTGCCGTGGTCTCCATGAGAGTGCGCCACAGAAGATTCCCCCATTAAAAGTCATGAATTGAGTGGCTTTTAGTATACCTGAGGTGGTGCACATTCAATTTTAATTCGCAATCCATTGTAGAACGTCTTATCACCCCCGACCAGAGAAAAACCCTGTAGACATTAGTCACTCCTCATTCTGTCTCAAACCCTCTCCCTGACCCTCAGCCCTAGGTAGCAACTACCTAGTGCGATCAATCCCATATGCATAGATTTCCATATTGTGGGCATTTCCTATCAACGGAATTGCACAATAGGTGAGCTGTTATGACTGACACAACACGTAGCACAATATTTTCAAGATTCATCCACATTGTAGGCTTACCCACAGGGGGAAATCATTTTTTGGGGGGTTTTAGTAACACCGGGTGTTTTCTCCTTCCTTTCGTCCTTCTTTCCTTCCTTCCTTCCTTCCTTCCTTCCTTCCTTCCTACCTTCCTTCTTTCTTTCCTTCCTTCCTTCCTTCCTCCTATTTCTCTCTTACTCCTTCTGCCCTCTCTCTTTCATATGCCTTAGGTGCATCCCACATTCTGCGTTTTTTGGGAGAAATCCTCGACAGGTGCAGGAAAATTGTGTTATTGTAACTATTTACCGCTATCTCTCTTTCACGGCTCTCCATCAGTTGTGAACATCTATTGGTTTATCCCAAGTCACTAAGCATATTTTTATTAGGTACACCTGTTTTTCCTTATACAGCTGTTTCTGGAATGTAGGGTCGCATACTGATAAACCCACTGTAACTCAGAAACGCATCTAATATTCCAATAATCCCATCATAACGTTGAAAAATCATAAACCAAACCACCGTAAGTCACGGTGTGTCCGTGGATATGGGCGTCATCAATTCCATTGTATTCAGTAATGCTGTACACCATTAACAATGGCAGACTGATTGGGAGTGGATATTGATAGCATTATAAAAGTCAGTTATTAGAGGGATACTTCTTTAACCTGACTGAAGAACTGATCTAATGGCTTTAGTACAGTGCATGATTATGTGAGATGTGTTGAGACAGAGTAGTACATTTGTGAATGAAGTTTTTTCACTTAGTAGGAACCATTGTGTGTGGAAAAGTGAGAAAATTGCTTTCTGCTGTAGAGTCTGGCATTCATTGTAGACTTAAGCTTATTTTTCTGTGAGCAAATCTTATTCAATAAAATACTACTCTTTATAGTAGAAAACAGAAACAGTGGTGATGTGTGGTCATTATGCTCAGCAAACTAATCCAGGGAAAGAAAACCAAACGCCACATTCTCACTTATAATGAGAGCTGAAAAATGAGATCACATGGACACAGGAAGGGGAACAACACTCACTGGGGCCTTTCGGGAGGCAGAGCGTTAAGAAAAACAGCTACTGCATGCTGGGCTTAATACCTAGGTGATGGGTTGACAGGTGCAGCAAACCACCATGGCACACGTTTACCTTAGTAACGAATCTGCACATCCTGCACATATACCCCAGAACTTAGAAACGAAACGAAACAAAAGAAAACGAAAAAGCAATAGCAAAACGCTAAAGGCAAACTAAAGTTTCAAACTCAGAACGTGACAGACCAATGTTTGGTTCAAATCATGGTTCTCAACCCAGGTGCCATAAGGCCAGGATAAAGAATTTGATTACATATTGTAAATAAGACATGCAGCAAATGACCAGAAAGATTATTCTCAACATATGTGTGTCTTCTAATTCAATGGTGACGCTATCTACCGGGACATAGCTTTAGATTCCAAAGGGCCGAGTCCCGCCAGACAGGCCTCCCACACTAATAACAATGGGAAGCCCCACGTTGTTTTACCTGTGCTTCTCAGCAACTGGCTATAAATCAGGTTGCCACCACTCCCAGATTTAGTTGCATTCATTGGCTGGAAGAGCTCACAGCACGCAGGCAAACACTTACATTTGCCGTTGTATTTTAGCGGACTTTGCAAAAAGTTCAGAAATAAATGCGGGGCCCGGCGTGTGGGGAGGGGTGCACTACCTTCCAGGAAGTGTTATCCACAAGCTCTCTGAACCCAGTCCTTTTGGGTTTTTATGGAGACCTCATTCTATAGGCATGACGGGTTAAACCATAGGCTATTGGTGATCAACTCCACCTGAGGCTCTCAACCCTCCCTGGAAATTGGGGTTGAGGCTTTGCCATTCTCAGTCTGACTAAAAGAATTTACCCAAACGGAATTTTAAAACAGATGAGCATAACTGGAATCTTAATTAGATGATTGGATTATCTGGAGCCACACCTTGATATTCCTAACCCGAGCACCCTCCTCCAACGAATGCTCCACCCAACTGGCTCCCAAGTCTCTACGTGGTTCCAGAGCAAAAGAATGTTTATACAACGCATATCTCCACCTTTTCTTCAAAGTCTTTTCCGTTCCACGGAAAGACTTCTTAAACTGCCATGCATCCGGATCAGGGGGAGGTATTGTTACACCGTAGATCTGTGGATCTCCGGGGTTTGATTGTGGCAACGATGCTGCTGGTGTCAAAACCACAACGTGGGAACCACAGAACCACTAGTTGGTTTTCAGTGTTTCAGTGCATACAATTCCTAATATATCTGGCCAAGAAAACTTGTAAGTTCTTAGATTGTCCCAAAGGTGGCGCATGAAATCAAAGCAGGAGAACAGTTTCCTACGAGGTGTAGCCTGGGAAAGTTGGGGGTGACTGATGGAAAGTAGGAGTGAAGCTCCGCCCTTTCCGCTGCTAGGCTGCGCCCGAGGCTATTTAAACCCACCCTGGCTGGCCTGTACTCAGATCTTCGCGGAGCGGATCAGCGGCCGGAGCGGTTGGCGGACTCTGCGTTGACTTGGAGCTCACAGCGTCTTGCGACTTGGAAGCGGATTCAGAGGACAGGACAGAACACTTGGGCAAGTGAATCTCTGTCTGTCTGTCTGTCTGTCTGTCCGTCTCATTGGTTGGTTGATTTCCATTTTCTTAAGGGGCACATACCTCACACCGCACACACACACACAAGCACACACACTCCTTCCTTCTGCGAGTTACAAAATTAGTAGGGGCCCCTGGGAGCTGCAGGTTTCCTAATCATGTCTGCACCTAAGAACAGTAGGGTCTTGTCCGGCTCTTCTTATGAACGGTCCCCCAGCACGGACTCCCCAAGGTCCATGCGAGCCTCACCCAGCTTCTCCCTCTCCCCTCTCAGAAACTCAGGCTTCAGGGGAAGCTCCTCACCAGGGATCCGGAGCTACCATTCACCATCCCCTAGGGCTTCACCACACTCACCTCTGTCATCACCAGAATCCCACAAGCTCCCATTTCCCTGTCCTCACCGTGATGGGCAATCAATGAAGCCATTGGGCTCTCCCGTGTCCTCCTCTGAGGATTCCTCAGAGTCCCCACGTTCATCAATAATATACCACATGTTCTTACTGCCATCACCCAGCAGCTCACCCCCAGCTCTCGGGGGATCTCCTGTGTCTCCCAGCTACTCTCCAAACAACCCCAGATTTCAGCTGGAGTCAGCCCCCCACACCCGGGAATCACCTACAAACTCACGAGCCTCACGGTGCTCCACCCCTGTGTCTTTCATCTCTTCACCCCCAGGCCTCAGGGACTCTCCTGTGGCTCCCAGTTACTCTCCAGCCATCCCCAGGTTCCTGCGGGAGTCAGCCCCATGCACCCAGGAGTCCCCCAGAGACTCACAGGTCTCGGGAGAATATCAGCGGTCCCCCAGCCCTGACTCCTCAAGATTCATGCCTGCCTCACCCAGCTTCTCCCTCTCCCCTCCCAGAAACTCAGACCCAAGGGTCAGCTCCTCACCAGGGATGTGGAAGTACTCTACATCGCCCCGCAGGGCTTCAACACTCTCACATCCATCATCAACAGAATTCCACAACTTTACGTTTCCCTTTCCTAACCAAGCAGGACAGTCACTCATGTCATTGTGTTCTCCCGTGTCCTCCTCTGGAGATTCTTCACAGTCACCTCATTCATCAATAATATACCATATGTTCTTACCGCCATCATCCAGCAGCTCACCCCCAGCCACCCATGACTCTCCTGTCTGTCCCAGCTACTCTCCAACTACGCCCAGATTTCAGCGGGAGTCTCTACCCCACACCCCAGAAACACCTACAAACTCACAGACCTCAGTGAGATCCTCGCCAGTCTCTCTCACGTCTTCACCCCCAGCCCTTACGGACCCTCCAGTCTGTCCCACCTACTCTCCAACCACGCCCACATTTCAGCGCGGCTCAGTTCCAGGAACCCAGGGATCACCACCAAGCCCACCACTTTCACTGAGTTCCTCCCCAGTCTCTAGCACGTCTTTATCTCCAACCCTCAGGGACTCTCCTGTGTGTCCCAGCTACTCTCCAACCACGCCCACACTTCAGCGGGAGTCAGTTCCGAGCACCCAGGAAGCACCACCAAACTCACCAATTTCACTCACTTACTCTCCAGTCTCTCTCAGGTCTTCACCAGCCCTCAGGGACTCTCCTGTCTGTCCCAGCTACTCTCCAACCACGCACACATTTCAGCTGGAGTCAGTCCCAGGCACCCCGGAGTCACCACCAAACTCACCAGTTTCACTGAGGTACTCCCCGGTCTCTCTCATGTCTTCACCCCCAGCCCTCAGGGACTCTCCTGTGTGTCCCAGCTACTCTCCAACCATGCCCAGATTTCAGCGGGAGTCAGTTCCAGGCACCCAGGTATCACCACCAAACTCAGCAGTTTCGCTGAGTTACTCCCCAGTCTCTGTCATGTCTTCACCCCCAGCCCCCTGGGACTCTCCTGTCTGTCCCAGCTACTCTCCCACCACGCCCAGATTTCAGCGGGAGTCAGCCTCCCACACTCCGGAATCACCTACAGACTCACAGACTTCACTGAGGTCCTCCCTGGTCTCTCTCAGGTCTTTGCCCTCAGCCCACAGGGACTCCTGTGTCTCTTTCAGCTACTCTCAAAACTTCGCTAGATTCCAGCTGGAGTCAGTTCCAGGCACCCACGATACACCACCGAACTCACGAATTTCACTGACTTACTCCCCAGTCTCCCTCATGTTCTCACCCCCAGCCCTCAAGGACTCTTCTGTCTCTCTCAGCTACACTCCGACCATCTCCAGATTTCACCTGGAGTCAGCTTCCCGCACCCAGGAATCACCTACAAACTCACGGACCTTACTGCAACCCTCCCCCATTTCTTTCACCTCTTCACCCCCTGCCTTCAGGGACTCTCCTGGGTCTCCCAGCTTCTCTCCAGCCTTCCCCAGATTTCTGCCACAGTCAGCCCCAGGCACCCAGGACAACCCTAGACACTCACAGGCCTCACGAGACTATCTCCCTATGACCTGTACCTATACAGGGATGGCTCCCACGCATCCCTCAGTGACCCCAAACCCATCTCCACTTACACTCAGACACTCCCAGGGCCTGACAGCTACTCCCCGTTATTGTCCTTCAGTTCGAAGCCCTGGCCAATCTACTAGCCCACATGACGCAGTTACCTGGCCATTTCTCCACGGTTCCCGTGAGGGCCCCACACCCAGCCGCACAAGAGCCCCTCCTGCATTCCGTCCTCACACGCAGGCTTGTCCATCTACTTGCTACTGTCACACTCTTGCCAGCAGAAGAGGCCCTGTAATGGGCGATATCACCACCCAGTCTATCCTCACCCCACAGCTGTGCAGCGGGACCCTCCTGCTGGCCCACGTGGCTGCCAGAGCCCATGCTGGCACGACGCTCCAGCATGTCGGCGTCCCTGCGGGCCACACTACCGGTGACATGGCTAGCATGACCCTCCTTCCTGGCAGTGACACTGTTGATGTGAACCCCAGTTTCACATCTGTCATTTGTAAATAGGACCATTTTCCCTTTTCGCTCTCCCTTCCATTCACAGGGCTTCTCATTCTCTCTCTTTCTGCCTCCGTTTCAGATATTTACTCACCTTTTTCTCTCTCACTATGTCTGCCGTGGTCTCCATGAGAGTGCGCCACAGAAGATTCCCCCATTAAAAGTCATGAATTGAGTGGCTTTTAGTATACCTGTGGTGGTGCACATTCAATTTTAATTCGCAATCCGTTGTAGAACGTCTTATCACCCCCGACCAGAGAAAAACCCTGTAGACATTAGTCACTCCTCATTCTGTCTCAAACCCTCTCCCTGACCCTCAGCCCTAGGTAGCAACTACCTAGTGCGATCAATCCCATATGCATAGATTTCCATATTGTGGGCATTTCCTATCAACGGAATTGCACAATAGGTGAGCTGTTATGACTGACACAACACGTAGCACAATATTTTCAAGATTCATCCACATTGTAGGCTTACCCACAGGGGGAAACCATTTTTTGGGGGGTTTTAGTAACACCGGGTGTTTTCTCCTTCCTTTCGTCCTTCTTTCCTTCCTTCCTTCCTTCCTTCCTTCCTACCTTCCTACCTTCCTTCTTTCTTTCCTTCCTTCCTTCCTTCCTCCTATTTCTCTCTTACTCCTTCTGCCCTCTCTCTTTCATACGCCTTAGGTGCATCCCACATTCTGCGTTTTTTGAGAGAAATCCTCGACAGGTGCAGGAAAATTGTGTTATTGTAACTATTTACCGCTATCTCTCTTTCACGGCTCTCCATCAGTTGTGAACATCTATTGGTTTATCCCAAGTCACTAAGCATATTTTTATTAGGTACACCTGTTTTTCCTTATACAGCTGTTTCTGGAGTATAGGGTCGCATACTCATAAACCCACTGTAACTCAGAAACGCATCTAATATTCCAATAATCCCATCATAACATTGAAAAATCATAAATCAAACCACCGTAAGTCACGGTGTTTCCGTGGATATGGGCGTCATCAATTCCATTGTATTCAGTAATGCTGTACACCATTAACAATGGCAGACTGATTGGGAGTGGATATTGATAGCATTATAAAAGTCAGTTATTAGAGGGATACTTCTTTAACCTGACTGAAGAACGGATCTAATGGCTTTAGTACAGTGCATGATTATGTGAGATATGTTGAGACAGAGTAGTACATTTGTGAATGAAGTTTTTTCACTTAGTAGGAACCATTGTGTGTGGAAAAGTGAGAAAATTGCTTTCTGCTGTAGAGTCTGGCATTCATTGTAGACTTAAGCTTATTTTTCTGTGAGCAAATCTTATTCAATAAAATACTACTCTTTATACTAAAATACAAAAACAGTGGTGATGTGTGGTCATTATGCTCAGCAAACTAATCCAGGGAAAGAAAACCAAACGCCACATTCTCACTTATAATGAGAGCTGAAAAATGAGATCACATGGACACAGGAAGGGGAACAACACTCACTGGGGCCTTTCGGGAGGCAGAGCGTTAAGAAAAACAGCTACTGCATGCTGGGCTTAATACCTAGGTGATGGGTTGACAGGTGCAGCAAACCACCATGGCACACGTTTACCTTAGTAACAAATCTGCACATCCTGCACATATACCCCAGAACTTAGAAACGAAACGAAACAAAAGAAAACGAAAAAGCAATAGCAAAACGCTAAAGGCAAACTAAAGTTTCAAACTCAGAACGTGACAGACCAATGTTTGGTTCAAATCATGGTTCTCAACCCAGGTGCCATAAGGCCAGGATAAAGAATTTGATTACATATTGTAAATAAGACATGCAGCAAATGACCAGAAAGATTATTCTCAACATATGTGTGTCTTCTAATTCAATGGTGACGCTATCTACCGGGACATAGCTTTAGATTCCAAAGGGCCGAGTCCCGCCAGACAGGCCTCCCACACTAATAACAATGGGAAGCCCCACGTTGTTTTACCTGTGCTTCTCAGCAACTGGCTATAAATCAGGTTGCCACCACTCCCAGATTTAGTTGCATTCATTGGCTGGAAGAGCTCACAGCACGCAGGCAAACACTTACGTTTGCCGTTGTATTTTAGCGGACTTTGCAAAAAGTTCAGAAATAAATGCGGGGCCCGGCATGTGGGGAGGGGTGCACTACCTTCCAGGAAGTGTTATCCACAAGCTCTCTGAACCCAGTCCTTTTGGGTTTTTATGGAGACCTCATTCTATAGGCATGACGGGTTAAACCATAGGCTATTGGTGATCAACTCCACCTGAGGCTCTCAACCCTCCCTGGAAATTGGGGTTGAGGCTTTGCCATTCTCAGTCTGACTAAAAGAATTTACCCAAACGGAATTTTAAAACAGATGAGCATAACTGGAATCTTAATTAGATGATTGGATTATCTGGAGCCACACCTTGATATTCCCAACCCGAGCACCCTCATCCAACGAATGCTCCACCCAACTGGCTCCCAAGTCTCTACGTGGTTCCAGAGCAAAAGAATGTTTATACAACGCATATCTCCACCTTTTCTTCAAAGTCTTTTCCCTTCCACGGAAAGACTTCTTAAACTGCCATGCATCCGGATCAGGGGGAGGTATTGTTACACCGCAGATCTGTGGATCTCCGGGGTTTGATTGTGGCAACGATGCTGCTGGTGTCAAAACCACAACGTGGGAACCACAGAACCACTAGTTGGTTTTCAGTGTTTCAGTGCATACAATTCCTAATATATCTGGCCAAGAAAACTTGTAAGTTCTTAGATTGTCCCAAAGGTGGCGCATGAAATCAAAGCAGGAGAACAGTTTCCTACGAGGTGTAGCCTGGGAAAGTTGGGGGTGACTGATGGAAAGGAGGAGTGAAGCTCCGCCCTTTCCGCTGCTAGGCTGCGCCCAAGGCTATTTAAACCCACCCTGGCTGGCCTGTACTCAGATCTTCGCGGAGCGGATCAGCGGCCGGAGCGGTTGGCGGACTCTGCGTTGACTTGGAGCTCACAGCGTCTTGCGACTTGGAAGCGGATTCAGAGGACAGGACAGAACACTTGGGCAAGTGAATCTCTGTCTGTCTGTCTGTCTGTCTGTCTGTCTGTCTCATTGGTTGGTTGATTTCCATTTTCTTAAGGGGCACATACCTCACACCGCACACACACACACACGCACACACACTCCTTCCTTCTGCGAGTTAGAAAATTAGTAGGGGCCCCTGGGAGCTGCAGGTTTCCTAATCATGTCTGCACCTAAGAACAGTAGGGTCTTGTCCGGCTCTTCTTATGAACGGTCCCCCAGCACGGACTCCCCAAGGTCCATGCGAGCCTCACCCAGCTTCTCCCTCTCCCCTCTCAGAAACTCAGGCTTCAGGGGAAGCTCCTCACCAGGGATCCGGAGCTACCATTCACCATCCCCTAGGGCTTCACCACACTCACCTCTGTCATCACCAGAATCCCACAAGCTCCCATTTCCCTGTCCTCACCGTGATGGGCAATCAATGAAGCCATTGGGCTCTCCCGTGTCCTCCTCTGAGGATTCCTCAGAGTCCCCACGTTCATCAATAATATACCACATGTTCTTACTGCCATCACCCAGCAGCTCACCCCCAGCTCTCGGGGGATCTCCTGTGTCTCCCAGCTACTCTCCAAACAACCCCAGATTTCAGCTGGAGTCAGCCCCCCACACCCGGGAATCACCTACAAACTCACGAGCCTCACGGTGCTCCACCCCTGGGTCTTTCATCTCTTCACCCCCAGGCCTCAGGGACTCTCCTGTGGCTCCCAGTTACTCTCCAGCCATCCCCAGGTTCCTGCGGGAGTCAGCCCCATGCACCCACGAGTCCCCCAGAGACTCACAGGTCTCGGGAGAATATCAGCGGCTCCCCAGCCCTGACTCCTCAAGATTCATCCCAGCCAAACCTAGCTTCTCCCTCTCCCCTCCCAGAAACTCAGACCCAAGGGGCAGCTCCTCACCAGGGATGTGGAAGTACTCTACATCACCCCGCAGGGCTTCACCACTCTCACATCCATCATCAACAGAATTCCACAACTTTACGTTTCCCTTTCCTAACCAAGCAGGACAGTCACTCATGTCATTGTGTTCTCCCGTATCCTCCTCTGGAGATTCTTCACAGTCACCTCATTCATCAATAATATACCATATGTTCTTACCGCCATCATCCAGCAGCTCACCCCCAGCCACCCATGACTCTCCTGTCTGTCCCAGCTACTCTCCAACTACGCCCAGATTTCAGCGGGAGTCTCTACCCCACACCCCAGAAACACCTACAAACTCACAGACCTCAGTGAGATCCTCGCGAGTCTCTCTCACGTCTTCACCCCCAGCCCTTACGGACCCTCCAGTCTGTCCCAGCTACTCTCCAACCACGCCCACATTTCAGCTGCATTCAGCTCCAGGCACCCCGGAATCACCACCAAACTCCCCAATTTCACTCAGTTACTCCTCAGTCTCTAGCACGTCTTTATCTCCAACCCTCAGGGACTCTCCTGTGTGTCTCAGCTACTCTCCAACCACGCCCACACTTCAGCGGGAGTCAGTTCCAGGCACACAGGAAGCACCACCAAACCCACCACTTTCACTCACTTACTCTCCAGTCTCTCTCATGTCTTCACTTGCCCTCAGGGACTCTCCTGTCTGTCCCAGCTACTCTCCAACCACGCACACATTTCAGCTGGAGACAGTTCCAGGCACTCCGGAGTCACCACAAAACTCACCAGTTTCACAGAGGTACTCCCCGGTCTCTCTCATGTCTTCACCCCCAGCCCTCAGGGACTCTCCTGTGTGTCCCAGCTACTCTCCAACCATGCCCAGATTTCAGCGGGAGTCAGTTCCAGGCACCCAGGTATCACCACCAAACTGAGCAGTTTCGCTGAGTTACTCCCCAGTCTCTCTCATTTCTTCACCCCCAGCCCCCTGGGACTCTCCTGTCTGTCCCAGCTACTCTCCCACCACGCCCAGATTTCAGCGGGAGTCAGCCTCCCACACTCCGGAATCACCTACAGACTCACAGACTTCACTGAGGTCCTCCCTGGTCTCTCTCAGGTCTTTGCCCTCAGCCCACAGGGACTCCTGTGTCTCTTTCAGCTACTCTCAAAACTTCACTAGATTCCAGCTAGAGTCAGTTCCAGGCACCCACGATACACCACCGAACTCACGAATTTCACTGACTTACTCCCCAGTCTCCCTCATGTTCTCACGCGCACCCCTCAGGGACTCTTCTGTCTCTCTCAGCTACTCTCCAACCATCTCCAGATTTCACCTGGAGTCAGCTTCCCGCACCCAGGTATCACCTACAAACTCACGACCTTACTGCAACCCTCCCCCATTTCTTTCACCTCTTCACCCCCTGCCTTCAGGGACTCTCCTGGGTCTCCCAGCTTCTCTCCAGCCTTCCCCAGATTTCTGCCACAGTCAGCCCCAGGCACCCAGGACAACCCTAGACACTCACAGGCCTCACGAGACTATCTCCCTATGACCTGTACCTATACAGGGATGGCTCCCACGCATCCCTCAGTGACCCCAAACCCATCTCCACTTACACTCAGACACTCCCAGGGCCTGACAGCTACTCCCCGTTATTGTCCTTCAGTTCGAAGCCCTGGCCAATCTACTAGCCCACATGACGCAGTTACCTGGCCATTTCTCCACGGTTCCCGTGAGGGCCCCACACCCAGCCGCACAAGAGCCCCTCCTGCATTCCGTCCTCACACGCAGGCCTGTCCATCTACTTGCTACTGTCACACTCTTGCCAGCAGAAGAGGCCCCTGTAATGGGCGATATCACCACCCAGTCTATCCTCACCCCACAGCTGTGCAGCCGGACCCTCCTGCTGGCCCACGTGGCTGCCAGAGCCCATGTTGTCACGACGCTCCAGCAGGTCGGCGTCCCTGCGGGCCACACTACCGGTGACATGGCTAGCATGACCCTCCTTCCTGGCAGTGACACTGTTGATGTGAACCCCAGTTTCACATCTGTCATTTGTAAATAGGACCATTTTCCCTTTTCGCTCTCCCTTCCATTCACAGGGCTTCTCATTCTCTCTGTTTCTGCCTCCGTTTCAGATATTTACTCACCTTTTTCTCTCTCACTATGTCTGCCGTGGTCTCCATGAGAGTGCGCCGCAGAAGATTCCCCCATTAAAAGTCATGAATTAAGTGGCTTTTAGTATACCTGTGTTTGTGCACATTCAATTTTAATTCGCATTACATTGTAGAACGTCTTATCACCCCCGACCAGAGAAAAACCCTGTAGACATTAGTCACTCCTCATTCTGTCTCAAACCCTCTCCCTGACCCTCAGCCCTAGGTAGCAACTACCTAGTGCGATCAATCCCATATGCATAAATTTCCATATTGTGGACATTTCCTATCAACGGAATTGCACAATAGGTGAGCTGTTATGACTGACACAACACGTAGCACAATATTTTCAAGATTCATCCACATTGTAGGCTTACCCACAGGGGGAAACCATTTTTTGGGGGTTTTAGTAACACCGGGTGTTTTCTCCTTCCTTTCGTCCTTCTTTCCTTCCTTCCTTCCTTCCTTCCTTCCTCCCTTCCTACCTTCCTTCTTTCCTTCATTCCTTCCTTCCTTCCTCCTATTTCTCTCTTACTCCTTCTGCCCTCTCTCTTTCATATGCCTTAGGTGCATCCCACATTCTGCGTTGTTTGGGAGAAATCCTCGACAGGTGCAGGAAAATTGTGTTATTGTAACTATTTACCGCTATCTCTCTTTCACGGCTCTCCATCAGTTGTGAACATCTATTGGTTTATCCCAAGTCACTAAGCATATTTTTATTAGGTACACCTGTTTTTCCTTATACAGCTGTTTCTGGAGTATTGGGTCCCATACTCATAAACCCACTGTAACTCAGAAACGCATCTAATATTCCAATAAACCCATCATAACGTTGAAAAATCATAAATCAAACAACCATAAGTCACGGTGTGTCCGTGGATATGGGCGTCATCAATTACATTGTCTTCAGTAATGCTGTACACCATTAACAATGGCAGACTGATTGGGAGTGGATATTGATAGCATTATGAAAGTCAGTTATTAGAGGGATACTTCTTTAACCTGACTGAAGAACGGATCTAATGGCTTTAGTACAGTGCATGATTATGTGAGATGTGTTGAGACAGAGTAGTACATTTGTGAATGAAGTTTTTTCACTTAGTAGGAACCATTGTGTGTGGAAAAGTGAGAAAATTGCTTTCTGCTGTAGAGTCTGGCATTCATTGTAGACTTAAGCTTATTTTTCTGTGAGCAAATCTTATTCAATAAAATACTACTCTTTATACTAAAATACAAAAACAGTGGTGATGTGTGGTCATTATGCTCAGCAAACTAATCCAGGGAAAGAAAACCAAACGCCACATTCTCACTTATAATGAGAGCTGAAAAATGAGATCACATGGACACAGGAAGGGGAACAACACTCACTGGGGCCTTTCGGGAGGCAGAGCGTTAAGAAAAACAGCTACTGCATGCTGGGCTTAATACCTAGGTGATGGGTTGACAGGTGCAGCAAACCACCATGGCACACGTTTACCTTAGTAACAAATCTGCACATCCTGCACATATACCCCAGAACTTAGAAACGAAACGAAACAAAAGAAAACGAAAAAGCAATAGCAAAACGCTAAAGGCAAACTAAAGTTTCAAACTCAGAACGTGACAGACCAATGTTTGGTTCAAATCATGGTTCTCAACCCAGGTGCCATAAGGCCAGGATAAAGAATTTGATTACATATTGTAAATAAGACATGCAGCAAATGACCAGAAAGATTATTCTCAACATATGTGTGTCTTCTAATTCAATGGTGACGCTATCTACCGGGACATAGCTTTAGATTCCAAAGGGCCGAGTCCCGCCAGACAGGCCTCCCACACTAATAACAATGGGAAGCCCCACGTTGTTTTACCTGTGCTTCTCAGCAACTGGCTATAAATCAGGTTGCCACCACTCCCAGATTTAGTTGCATTCATTGGCTGGAAGAGCTCACAGCACGCAGGCAAACACTTACGTTTGCCGTTGTATTTTAGCGGACTTTGCAAAAAGTTCAGAAATAAATGCGGGGCCCGGCGTGTGGGGAGGGGTGCACTACCTTCCAGGAAGTGTTATCCACAAGCTCTCTGAACCCAGTCCTTTTGGGTTTTTATGGAGACCTCATTCTATAGGCATGACGGGTTAAACCATAGGCTATTGGTGATCAACTCCACCTGAGGCTCTCAACCCTCCCTGGAAATTGGGGTTGAGGCTTTGCCATTCTCAGTCTGACTAAAAGAATTTACCCAAACGGAATTTTAAAACAGATGAGCATAACTGGAATCTTAATTAGATGATTGGATTATCTGGAGCCACACCTTGATATTCCCAACCCGAGCACCCTCATCCAACGAATGCTCCACCCAACTGGCTCCCAAGTCTCTACGTGGTTCCAGAGCAAAAGAATGTTTATACAACGCATATCTCCACCTTTTCTTCAAAGTCTTTTCCCTTCCACGGAAAGACTTCTTAAACTGCCATGCATCCGGATCAGGGGGAGGTATTGTTACACCGCAGATCTGTGGATCTCCGGGGTTTGATTGTGGCAACGATGCTGCTGGTGTCAAAACCACAACGTGGGAACCACAGAACCACTAGTTGGTTTTCAGTGTTTCAGTGCATACAATTCCTAATATATCTGGCCAAGAAAACTTGTAAGTTCTTAGATTGTCCCAAAGGTGGCGCATGAAATCAAAGCAGGAGAACAGTTTCCTACGAGGTGTAGCCTGGGAAAGTTGGGGGTGACTGATGGAAAGGAGGAGTGAAGCTCCGCCCTTTCCGCTGCTAGGCTGCGCCCGAGGCTATTTAAACCCACCCTGGCTGGCCTGTACTCAGATCTTCGCGGAGCGGATCAGCGGCCGGAGCGGTTGGCGGACTCTGCGTGGACTTGGAGCTCACAGCGTCTTGCGACTTGGAAGCGGATTCAGAGGACAGGACAGAACACTTGGGCAAGTGAATCTCTGTCTGTCTGTCTGTCTGTCTGTCTGTCTCATTGGTTGGTTGATTTCCATTTTCTTAAGGGGCACATACCTCACACCGCACACACACACACACACGCACACACACTCCTTCCTTCTGCGAGTTACAAAATTAGTAGGGGCCCCTGGGAGCTGCAGGTTTCCTAATCATGTCTGCACCTAAGAACAGTAGGGTCTTGTCCGGCTCTTCTTATGAACGGTCCCCCAGCACGGACTCCCCAAGGTCCATGCGAGCCTCACCCAGCTTCTCCCTCTCCCCTCTCAGAAACTCAGGCTTCAGGGGAAGCTCCTCACCAGGGATCCGGAGCTACCATTCACCATCCCCTAGGGCTTCACCACACTCACCTCTGTCATCACCAGAATCCCACAAGCTCCCATTTCCCTGTCCTCACCGTGATGGGCAATCAATGAAGCCATTGGGCTCTCCCGTGTCCTCCTCTGAGGATTCCTCAGAGTCCCCACGTTCATCAATAATATACCACATGTTCTTACTGCCATCACCCAGCAGCTCACCCCCAGCTCTCGGGGGATCTCCTGTGTCTCCCAGCTACTCTCCAAACAACCCCAGATTTCAGCTGGAGTCAGCCCCCCACACCCGGGAATCACCTACAAACTCACGAGCCTCACGGTGCTCCACCCCTGTGTCTTTCATCTCTTCACCCCCAGGCCTCAGGGACTCTCCTGTGGCTCCCAGTTACTCTCCAGCCATCCCCAGGTTCCTGCGGGAGTCAGCCCCATGCACCCAGGAGTCCCCCAGAGACTCACAGGTCTCGGGAGAATATCAGCGGTCCCCCAGCCCTGACTCCTCAAGATTCATGCCTGCCTCACCCAGCTTCTCCCTCTCCCCTCCCAGAAACTCAGACCCAAGGGGCAGCTCCTCACCAGGGATGTGGAAGTACTCTACATCACCCCGCAGGGCTTCACCACTCTCACATCCATCATCAACAGAATTCCACAACTTTACGTTTCCCTTTCCTAACCAAGCAGGACAGTCACTCATGTCATTGTGTTCTCCCGTGTCCTCCTCTGGAGATTCTTCACAGTCACCTCATTCATCAATAATATACCATATGTTCTTACCGCCATCATCCAGCAGCTCACCCCCAGCCACCCATGACTCTCCTGTCTGTCCCAGCTACTCTCCAACTACGCCCAGATTTCAGAGGGAGTCTCTACCCCACACCCCAGAAACACCTACAAACTCACAGACCTCAGTGAGATCCTCGCCAGTCTCTCTCACGTCTTCACCCCCAGCCCTTACGGACCCTCCAGTCTGTCCCAGCTACTCTCCAACCACGCCCACATTTCAGCGCGGCTCAGTTCCAGGAACCCAGGGATCACCACCAAGCCCACCACTTTCACTGAGTTCCTCCCCAGTCTCTAGCACGTCTTTATCTCCAACCCTCAGGGACTCGCCTGTCTGTCCCAGCTAATCTCCAAACACGCCCACACTTCAGCGGGAGTCCGTTGCAGGCACCCAGAAATCACCACCAAACTCACCAATTTCACTGCGTTAATCTCCAGTCTCTCCCATGTCTTCACCATCCCTCAGGGACTCTCCCGTCTGTCCCAGCTACTCTCCAACCACGCCCACATTTCAGCTGCAGTCAGTTCCAGGCACCCCGGAATCACCACCAAACTCCCCAATTTCACTGAGTTCCTCCCCAGTCTCTAGCACGTCTTTATCTCCAACCCTCAGGGACTCTCCTGTGTGTCCCAGCTACTCTCCAACCACGCCCACACTTCAGCGGGAGTCAGTTCCAGGCACCCAGGAAGCACCACCAAACTCACCAATTTCACTCACTTACTCTCCAGTCTCTCTCATGTCTTCACTAGCCCTCAGGGACTCTCCTGTCTGTCCCAGCTACTCTCCAACCACGCACACATTTCAGCTGGAGTCAGTCCCAGGCACCCCGGAGTCACCACCAAACTCACCAGTTTCACTGAGGTACTCCCCGGTCTCTCTCATGTCTTCACCCCCAGCCCTCAGGGACTCTCCTGTGTGTCCCAGCTACTCTCCAACCATGCCCAGATTTCAGCGGGAGTCAGTTCCAGGCACCCAGGTATCACCACCAAACTCAGCAGTTTCGCTGAGTTACTCCCCAGTCTCTGTCATGTCTTCACCCCCAGCCCCCTGGGACTCTCCTGTCTGTCCCAGCTACTCTCCCACCACGCCCAGATTTCAGCGGGAGTCAGCCTCCCACACTCCGGAATCACCTACAGACTCACAGACTTCACTGAGGTCCTCCCTGGTCTCTCTCAGGTCTTTGCCCTCAGCCCACAGGGACTCCTGTGTCTCTTTCAGCTACTCTCAAAACTTCGCTAGATTCCAGCTGGAGTCAGTTCCAGGCACCCACGATACACCACCGAACTCACGAATTTCACTGACTTACTCCCCAGTCTCCCTCATGTTCTCACCCCCAGCCCTCAAGGACTCTTCTGTCTCTCTCAGCTACACTCCGACCATCTCCAGATTTCACCTGGAGTCAGCTTCCCGCACCCAGGAATCACCTACAAACTCACGGACCTTACTGCATCCCTCCCCCATTTCTTTCACCTCTTCACCCCCTGCCTTCAGGGACTCTCCTGGGTCTCCCAGCTTCTCTCCAGCCTTCCCCAGATTTCTGCCACAGTCAGCCCCAGGCACCCAGGACAACCCTAGACACTCACAGGCCTCACGAGACTATCTCCCTATGACCTGTACCTATACAGGGATGGCTCCCACGCATCCCTCAGTGACCCCAAACCCATCTCCACTTACACTCAGACACTCCCAGGGCCTGACAGCTACTCCCCGTTATTGTCCTTAAGTTCGAAGCCCTGGCCAATCTACTAGCCCACATGACGCAGTTACCTGGCCATTTCTCCACGGTTCCCGTGAGGGCCCCACACCCAGCCGCACAAGAGCCCCTCCTGCATTCCGTCCTCACACGCAGGCTTGTCCATCTACTTGCTACTGTCACACTCTTGCCAGCAGAAGAGGCCCCTGTAATGGCCGATATCACCACCCAGTCTATCCTCACCCCACAGCTGTTCAGCGGGACCCTCCTGCTGGCCCACGTGGCTGCCAGAGCCCATGCTGGCACGACGCTCCAGCACGTCGGCGTCCCTGCGGGCCACACTACCGGTGACATGGCTAGCATGACCCTCCTTCCTGGCAGTGACACTGTTGATGTGAACCCCAGTTTCACATCTGTCATTTGTAAATAGGACCATTTTCCGTTTTCGCTCTCCCTTCCATTCACAGGGCTTCTCATTCTCTCTCTTTCTGCCTCCGTTTCAGATATTTACTCACCTTTTTCTCTCTCACTATGTCTGCCGTGGTCTCCATGAGAGTGCGCCACAGAAGATTCCCCCATTAAAAGTCATGAATTGAGTGGCTTTTAGTATACCTGTGGTGGTGCACATTCAATTTTAATTCGCAATCCGTTGTAGAACGTCTTATCACCCCCGACCAGAGAAAAACCCTGTAGACATTAGTCACTCCTCATTCTGTCTCAAACCCTCTCCCTGACCCTCAGCCCTAGGTAGCAACTACCTAGTGCGATCAATCCCATATGCATAGATTTCCATATTGTGGGCATTTCCTATCAACGGAATTGCACAATAGGTGAGCTGTTATGACTGACACAACACGTAGCACAATATTTTCAAGATTCATCCACATTGTAGGCTTACCCACAGGGGGAAACCATTTTTTGGGGGGTTTTAGTAACACCGGGTGTTTTCTCCTTCCTTTCGTCCTTCTTTCCTTCCTTCCTTCCTTCCTTCCTTCCTTCCTTCCTACCTTCCTTCTTTCTTTCCTTCCTTCCTTCCTTCCTCCTATTTCTCTCTTACTCCTTCTGCCCTCTCTCTTTCATACGCCTTAGGTGCATCCCACATTCTGCGTTTTTTGGGAGAAATCCTCGACAGGTGCAGGAAAATTGTGTTATTGTAACTATTTACCGCTATCTCTCTTTCACGGCTCTCCATCAGTTGTGAACATCTGTTGGTTTATCCCAAGTCACTAAGCATATTTTTATTAGGTACACCTGTTTTTCCTTATACAGCTGTTTCTGGAGTATAGGGTCGCATACTCATAAACCCACTGTAACTCAGAAACGCATCTAATATTCCAATAATCCCATCATAACGTTGAAAAATCATAAATCAAACCACCGTAAGTCACGGTGTGTCCGTGGATATGGGCGTCATCAATTCCATTGTATTCAGTAATGCTCTACACCATTAACAATGGCAGACTGATTGGGAGTGGATATTGATAGCATTATAAAAGTCAGTTATTAGAGGGATACTTCTTTAACCTGACTGAAGAACTGATCTAATGGCTTTAGTACAGTGCATGATTATGTGAGATGTGTTGAGTCAGAGTAGTACATTTGTGAATGAAGTTTTTTCACTTAGTAGGAACCATTGTGTGTGGAAAAGTGAGAAAATTGCTTTCTGCTGTAGAGTCTGGCATTCATTGTAGACTTAAGCTTATTTTTCTGTGAGCAAATCTTATTCAATAAAATACTACTCTTTATACTAAAATACAAAAACAGTGGTGATGTGTGGTCATTATGCTCAGCAAACAAATCCAGGGAAAGAAAACCAAATGCCACATTCTCACTTATAATGAGAGCTGAAAAATGAGATCACATGGACACAGGAAGGGGAACAACACTCACTGGGGCCTTTCGGGAGGCAGAGCGTTAAGAAAAACAGCTACTGCATGCTGGGCTTAATACCTAGGTGATGGGTTGACAGGTGCAGCAAACCACCATGGCACACGTTTACCTTAGTAACAAATCTGCACATCCTGCACATATACCCCAGGACTTAGAAACGAAACGAAACAAAAGAAAACGAAAAAGCAATAGCAAAACGCTAAAGGCAAACTAAAGTTTCAAACTCAGAACGTGACAGACCAATGTTTGGTTCAAATCATGGTTCTCAACCCAGGTGCCATAAGGCCAGGATAAAGAATTTGATTACATATTGTAAATAAGACATGCAGCAAATGACCAGAAAGATTATTCTCAACATATGTGTGTCTTCTAATTCAATGGTGACGCTATCTACCGGGACATAGCTTTAGATTCCAAAGGGCCGAGTCCCGCCAGACAGGCCTCCCACACTAATAACAATGGGAAGCCCCACGTTGTTTTACCTGTGCTTCTCAGCAACTGGCTATAAATCAGGTTGCCACCATTCCCAGATTTAGTTGCATTCATTGGCTGGAAGAGCTCACAGCACGCAGGCAAACACTTACGTTTGCCGTTGTATTTTAGCGGACTTTGCAAAAAGTTCAGAAATAAATGCGGGGCCCGGCGTGTGGGGAGGGGTGCACTACCTTCCAGGAAGTGTTATCCACAAGCTCTCTGAACCCAGTCCTTTTGGGTTTTTATGGAGACCTCATTCTATAGGCATGACGGGTTAAACCATAGGCTATTGGTGATCCACTCCACCTGAGGCTCTCAACCCTCCCTGGAAATTGGGGTTGAGGCTTTGCCATTCTCAGTCTGACTAAAAGAATTTACCCAAACGGAATTTTAAAACAGATGAGCATAACTGGAATCTTAATTAGATGATTGGATTATCTGGAGCCACACCTTGATATTCCCAACACGAGCACCCTCTTCCAACGAATGCTCCACCCAACTGGCTCCCAAGTCTCTACGTGGTTCCAGAGCAAAAGAATGTTTATACAACGCATATCTCCACCTTTTCTTCAAAGTCTTTTCCCTTCCACGGAAAGACTTCTTAAACTGCCATGCATCCGGATCAGGGGGAGGTATTGTTACACCGCAGATCTGTGGATCTCCGGGTTTTGATTGTGGCAACGATGCTGCTGGTGTCAAAACCACAACGTGGGAACCACAGAACCACTAGTTGGTTTTCAGTGTTTCAGTGCATACAATTCCTAATATATCTGGCCAAGAAAACTTGTAAGTTCATAGATTGTCCCAAAGGTGGCGCATGAAATCAAAGCAGGAGAACAGTTTCCTACGAGGTGTAGCCTGGGAAAGTTGGGGGTGACTGATGGAAAGGAGGAGTGAAGCTCCGCCCTTTCCGCTGCTAGGCTGCGCCCGAGGCTATTTAAACCCACCCTGGCTGGCCTGTACTCAGATCTTCGCGGAGCGGATCAGCGGCCGGAGCGGTTGGCGGACTCTGCGTTGACTTGGAGCTCACAGCGTCTTGCGACTTGGAAGCGGATTCAGAGGACAGGACAGAACCCTTGGGCAAGTGAATCTCTGTATGTCTGTCTGTCTGTCTGTCTGTCTCATTGGTTGGTTGATTTCCATTTTCTTAAGGGGCACATACCTCACACCGCACACACACACACACGCACACACACTCCTTCCTTCTGCGAGTTACAAAATTAGTAGGGGCCCCTGGGAGCTGCAGGTTTCCTAATCATGTCTGCACCTAAGAACAGTAGGGTCTTGTCCGGCTCTTCTTATGAACGGTCCCCCAGCACGGACTCCCCAAGGTCCATGCGAGCCTCACCCAGCTTCTCCCTCTCCCCTCTCAGAAACTCAGGCTTCAGGGGAAGCTCCTCACCAGGGATCCGGAGCTACCATTCACCATCCCCTAGGGCTTCACCACACTCACCTCTGTCATCACCAGAATCCCACAAGCTCCCATTTCCCTGTCCTCACCGTGATGGGCAATCAATGAAGCCATTGGGCTCTCCCGTGTCCTCCTCTGAGGATTCCTCAGAGTCCCCACGTTCATCAATAATATACCACATGTTCTTACTGCCATCACCCAGCAGCTCACCCCCAGCTCTCGGGGGATCTCCTGTGTCTCCCAGCTACTCTCCAAACAACCCCAGATTTCAGCTGGAGTCAGCCCCCAACACCCGGGAATCACCTACAAACTCACGAGCCTCACGGTGCTCCACCCCTGTGTCTTTCATCTCTTCACCCCCAGGCCTCAGGGACTCTCCTGTGGCTCCCAGTTACTCTCCAGCCATCCCCAGGTTCCTGCGGGAGTCAGCCCCATGCACCCAGGAGTCCCCCAGAGACTCACAGGTCTCGGGAGAATATGAGCGGTCCCCCAGCCCTGACTCCTCAAGATTCATGCCTGCCTCACCCAGCTTCTCCCTCTCCCCTCCCAGAAACTCAGACCCAAGGGGCAGCTCCTCACCAGGGATGTGGAAGTACTCTACATCACCCCGCAGGGCTTCACCACTCTCACATCCATCATCAACAGAATTCCACAACTTTACGTTTCCCTTTCCTAACCAAGCAGGACAGTCACTCATGTCATTGTGTTCTCCCGTGTCCTCCTCTGGAGATTCTTCACAGTCACCTCATTCATCAATAATATACCATATGTTCTTACCGCCATCATCCAGCAGCTCACCCCCAGCCACCCATGACTCTCCTGTCTGTCCCAGCTACTCTCCAACTACGCCCAGATTTCAGCGGGAGTCTCTACCCCACACCCCAGAAACACCTACAAACTCACAGACCTCAGTGAGATCCTCGCCAGTCTCTCTCACGTCTTCACCCCCAGCCCTTACGGACCCTCCAGTCTGTCCCAGCTACTCTCCAACCACGCCCACATTTCAGCGCGGCTCAGTTCCAGGAACCCAGGGATCACCACCAAGCCCACCACTTTCACTGAGTTCCTCCCCAGTCTCTAGCACGTCTTTATCTCCAACCCTCAGGGACTCGCCTGTCTATCCCAGCTACTCTCCAAACACGCCCACACTTCAGCGGGAGTCCGTTGCAGGCACCCAGAAATCACCACCAAACTCACCAATTTCACTGCGTTACTCCCCAGTCTCTCTCATGTCTTCACCATCCTTCAGGGACTCTCCCGTCTGTCCCAGCTACTCTCCAACCACGCCCACATTTCAGCTGCAGTCAGCTCCAGGCACCCCGGAATCACCACCAAACTCCCCAATTTCACTCAGTTACTCCTCAGTCTCTAGCACGTCTTTATCTCCAACCCTCAGGGACTCTCCTGTGTGTCCCAGCTACTCTCCAACCACGCCCACACTTCAGCGGGAGTCAGTTCCAGGCACCCAGGAAGCACCACCAAACTCACCAATTTCACTCACTTACTCTCCAGTCTCTCTCATGTCTTCACTAGCCCTCAGGGACTCTCCTGTCTGTCCCAGCTACTCTCCAACCACGCACACATTTCAGCTGGAGTCACTTCCAGGCACTCCGGAGTCACCACAAAACTCACCAGTTTCACAGAGGTACTCCCCGGTCTCTCTCATGTCTTCACCCCCAGCCCTCAGGGACTCTCCTGTGTGTCCCAGCTACTCTCCAAAAATGCCCAGATTTCAGCGGGAGTCAGTTCCAGGCACCCAGGTATCACCACCAAACTCAGCAGTTTCGCTGAGTTACTCCCCAGTCTCTCTCATGTCTTCACCCCCAGCCCCCTGGGACTCTCCTGTCTGTCCCAGCTACTCTCGCACCACGCCCAGATTTCAGCGGGAGTCAGCCTCCCACACTCCGGAATCACCTACAGACTCACAGACTTCACTGAGGTCCTCCCTGGTCTCTCTCAGGTCTTTGCCCTCAGCCCACAGGGACTCCTGTGTCTCTTTCAGCTACTCTCAAAACTTCACTACATTCCAGCTGGAGTCAGTTCCAGGCACCCACGATACACCACCGAACTCACGAATTTCACTGACTTACTCCCCAGTCTCCCTCATGTTCTCACGCGCACCCCTCAGGGACTCTTCTGTCTCTCTCAGCTACTCTCCAACCATCTCCAGATTTCACCTGGAGTCAGCTTCCCGCACCCAGGTATCACATACAAACTCACGGACCTTACTGCAACCCTCCCCCATTTCTTTCACCTCTTCACCCCCTGCCTTCAGGGACTCTCCTGGGTCTCCCAGCTTCTCTCCAGCCTTCCCCAGATTTCTGCCACAGTCAGCCCCAGGCACCCAGGACAACGCTAGACACAGGCCTCACGAGACTATCTCCCTATGACCTGTACCTATACAGGGATGGCTCCCACGCATCCCTCAGTGACCCCAAACCCATCTCCACTTACACTCAGACACTCCCAGGGCCTGACAGCTACTCCCCGTTATTGTCCTTCAGTTCGAAGCCCTGGCCAATCTACTAGCCCACATGACGCAGTTACCTGGCCATTTCTCCACGGTTCCCGTGAGGGCCCCACACCCAGCCGCACAAGAGCCCCTCCTGCATTCCGTCCTCACACGCAGGCTTGTCCATCTACTTGCTACTGTCACACTCTTGCCAGCAGAAGAGGCCCCTGTAATGGCCGATATCACCACCCAGTCTATCCTCACCCCACAGCTGTGCAGCGGGACCCTCCTGCTGGCCCACGTGGCTGCCAGAGCCCATGTTGGCACGACGCTCCAGCAGGTCGGCGTCCCTGCGGGCCACACTACCGGTGACATGGCTAGCATGACCCTCCTTCCTGGCAGTGACACTGTTGATGTGAACCCCAGTTTCACATCTGTCATTTGTAAATAGGACCATTTTCCCTTTTCGCTCTCCCTTCCATTCACAGGGCTTTTCATTCTCTCTGTTTCTGCTTCCGTTTCAGATATTTACTCACCTTTTTCTCTCTCACTATGTCTGCCGTGGTCTCCATGAGAGTGCGCCGCAGAAGATTCCCCCTTTAAAAGTCATGAATTGAGTGGCTTTTAGTATACCTGTGGTTGTGCACATTCAATTTTAATTCGCAATCCATTGTAGAACGTCTTATCACCCCCGACCAGAGAAAAACCCTGTAGACATTAGTCACTCCTCATTCTGTCTCAAACCCTCTCCCTGACCCTCAGCCCTAGGTAGCAACTACCTAGTGCGATCAATCCCATATGCATAAATTTCCATATTGTGGACATTTCCTATCAACGGAATTGCACAATAGGTGAGCTGTTATGACTGACACAACACGTAGCACAATATTTTCAAGATTCATCCACATTGTAGGCTTACCCACAGGGGGAAACCATTTTTTGGGGTTTTAGTAACACCGGGTGTTTTCTCCTTCCTTTCGTCCTTCTTTCCTTCCTTCCTTCCTTCCTTCCTTCCTTCCTTCCTACCTTCCTTCTTTCCTTCATTCCTTCCTTCCTTCCTCCTATTTCTCTCTTACTCCTTCTGCCCTCTCTCTTTCATATGCCTTAGGTGCATCCCACATTCTGCGTTGTTTGGGAGAAATCCTCGACAGGTGCAGGAAAATTGTGTTATTGTAACTATTTACCGCTATCTCTCTTTCACGGCTCTCCATCAGTTGTGAACATCTATTGGTTTATCCCAAGTCACTAAGCATATTTTTATTAGGTACACCTGTTTTTCCTTATACAGCTGTTTCTGGAGTATTGGGTCCCATACTCATAAACCCAGTGTAACTCAGAAACGCATCTAATATTCCAATAAACCCATCATAACGTTGAAAAATCATAAATCAAACCACCGTAAGTCACGGTGTGTCCGTGGATATGGGCGTCATCAATTCCATTGTCTTCAGTAATGCTCTACACCATTAACAATGGCAGACTGATTGGGAGTGGATATTGATAGCATTATAAAAGTCAGTTATTAGAGGGATACTTCTTTAACCTGACTGAAGAACGGATCTAATGGCTTTAGTACAGTGCATGATTATGTGAGATGTTTTGAGACAGAGTAGTACATTTGTGAATGAAGTTTTTTCACTTAGTAGGAACCACTGTGTGTGGAAAAGTGAGAAAATTGCTTTCTGCTGTAGAGTCTGGCATTCATTGTAGATTTAAGCTTATTTTTCTGTGAGCAAATCTTATTCAATAAAATACTACTCTTTATACTAAAAAACAAAAACAGTGGTGATGAGTGGTCGTTATCCTCAGCAAACTAATCCAGGGAAAGAAAACCAAATGCCACATTCTCACTTATAATGGGAGCTGAAAAATGAGATCACATGGACACCGGAAGGGGAACAACACACACTGGGGCCTTTCGGGAGGCAGAGCGTTAAGAAAAACAGCTACTGCATGCTGGGCTTAATACCTAGGTGATGGGTTGACAGGTGCAGCAAACCACCATGCACGCGTTTACCTTGGTAACAAATCTGCACATCCTGCACATATACCCCAGAACTTAGAAACGAAACGAAACAAAAGTAAACGAAAAAGCAATAGCAAAACGCTAAAGGCAAACTAAAGTTTCAAACACAGAACGTGACAGACCAACGTTTGGTTCAAATCTTGGTTCTCAACCCAGGTGCCATAAGGTCAGGATAAAGAATTTGATTACATATTGTAAATGAGATATGCAACAAATGACCAGAAAGATTATTCTCAACATATGTGTGTCTTCTAATTCAATGGTGACGCTATCTACCGGGACATAGCTTTAGATTCCAAAGGGCCGAGTCCCGCCAGACAGGCCTCCCACACTAATAACCATGGGAAGCCCTACGTTGTTTTACCTGTGCTTCTCAGCAACTGGCTATAAATCAGGTTGCCACCACTCCCAGATTTAATTGCATTCATTGGCTGGAAGAGCTCACAGCACGCAGGGAAACACTTACATTTGCCGGTGTATTTTAGCGGACATTGCAAAAAGTTCACAAAGAAATGTGGGGCCCGGCCTGTGGGGAGGGGCGCACTACCTTCCAGGAAGTGTTATCCACAAGCTCTCTGAACCCAGTCCTTTTGGGTTTTTATGGAGACCTCATTCTATAGGCATGATGGGTTAAACCATAGGCTATTGGTGATCCACTCCACCTGAGGCTCTCAACCCTCCCTGGAAATTGGGGTTGAGGCTTTGCCATTCTCAGTCTGACTAAAAGAATTTACCCAAACGGAATTTTAAAACAGATGAGCATAACTGGAATCTTAATTAGATGATTGGATTATCTGGAGCCACACCTTGATATTCCCAACCCGAGCACCCTCATCCAACGAATGCTCCTCCCAAATGGCTCCCAAGTCTCTAAGTGGTTCCAGAGCAAAAGAAAGTTTATACAACGCATATCTCCACCTTTACTTCAAAGTCTTTTCCCTTACACGGAAAGACTTAAACTGCCATGCATCAGGGTCAGGGAGAGGTGTAGTTACAACACAGATCTGTGGATCTCCGGGGTTTCACTGTGGCAAGGATGCTGCTGGTGTCAAAACCACAACGTGGGAACCACAGAACCACTAGTTGGTTTTCAGTGTTTCAGTGCATACAATTCCTAATATATCTGGCCAAGAAAACTTGTAAGTTCTTAGATTGTCCCAAAGGTGGCGCATGAAATCAAAGCAGGAGAACAGTTTCCTACGAGGTGTAGCCTGGGAAAGTTGGGGGTGACAGATGGAAAGGAGGAGTGAAGCTCCGCCCTTTCCGCTGCTAGGCTGCGCCCGAGGCTATTTAAACCCACCCTGGCTGGCCTGTACTCAGATCTTCGCGGAGCGGATCAGCGGCCGGAGCGGTTGGCGGACTCTGCGTTGACTTGGAGCTCACAGCGTCTTGCGACTTGGAAGCGGATTCAGAGGACAGGACAGAACACTTGGGCAAGTGAATCTCTGTCTGTCTGTCTGTCTCATTGGTTGGTTGATTTCCATTTTCTAAAGGGGCACATACCTCACACCGCACACACACACACACGCACACACACTCCTTCCTTCTGCGAGTTACAAAATTAGTAGGGGCCCCTGGGAGCTGCAGGTTTCCTAATCATGTCTGCACCTAAGAACAGTAGGGTCTTGTCCGGCTCTTCTTATGAACGGTCCCCCAGCACGGACTCCCCAAGGTCCATGCGAGCCTCACCCAGCTTCTCCCTCTCCCCTCTCAGAAACTCAGGCTTCAGGGGAAGCTCCTCACCAGGGATCCGGAGCTACCATTCACCATCCCCTAGGGCTTCACCACACTCACCTCTGTCATCACCAGAATCCCACAAGCTCCCATTTCCCTGTCCTCACCGTGATGGGCAATCAATGAAGCCATTGGGCTCTCCCATGTCCTCCTCTGAGGATTCCTCAGAGTCCCCACGTTCATCAATAATATACCACATGTTCTTACTGCCATCACCCAGCAGCTCACCCCCAGCTCTCGGGGGATCTCCTGTGTCTCCCAGCTACTCTCCAAACAACCCCAGATTTCAGCTGGAGTCAGCCCTCCACACCCGGGAATCACCTACAAACTCACGAGCCTCACGGTGCTCCACCCCTGTGTCTTTCATCTCTTCACCCCCAGGCCTCAGGGACTCTCCTGTGGCTCCCAGTTACTCTCCAGCCATCCCCAGGTTCCTGCGGGAGTCACCCCATGCACCCAGGAGTCCCCCAGAGACTCACAGGTCTCGGGAGAATATGAGCGGTCCCCCAGCCCTGACTCCTCAAGATTCATGCCTGCCTCACCCAGCTTCTCCCTCTCCCCTCCCAGAAACTCAGACCCAAGGGGCAGCTCCTCACCAGGGATGTGGAAGTACTCTACATCACCCCGCAGGGCTTCACCACTCTCACATCCATCATCAACAGAATTCCACAACTTTACGTTTCCCTTTCCTAACCAAGCAGGACAGTCACTCATGTCATTGTGTTCTCCCGTGTCCTCCTCTGGAGATTCTTCACAGTCACCTCATTCATCAATAATATACCATATGTTCTTACCGTCATCATCCAGCAGCTCACCCCCAGCCACCCATGACTCTCCTGTCTGTCCCAGCTACTCTCCAACTACGCCCAGATTTCAGCGGGAGTCTCTACCCCACACCCCAGAAACACCTACAAACTCACAGACCTCAGTGAGATCCTCGCCAGTCTCTCTCACGTCTTCACCCCCAGCCCTTACGGACCCTCCAGTCTGTCCCAGCTACTCTCCAACCACGCCCACATTTCAGCGCGGCTCAGTTCCAGGAACCCAGGGATCACCACCAAGCCCACCACTTTCACTGAGTTCCTCCCCAGTCTCTAGCACGTCTTTATCTCCAACCCTCAGGGACTCGCCTGTCTGTCCCAGCTACTCTCCAAACACGCCCACACTTCAGCGGGAGTCCGTTGCAGGCACCCAGAAATCACCACCAAACTCACCAATTTCACTGCGTTACTCCCCAGTCTCTCTCATGTCTTCACCATCCCTCAGGGACTCTCCCGTCTGTCCCAGCTACTCTCCAACCACGCCCACATTTCAGCTGCAGTCAGTTCCAGGCACCCCGGAATCACCACCAAACTCCCCAATTTCACTCAGTTACTCCTCAGTCTCTAGCACGTCTTTATCTCCAACCCTCAGGGACTCTCCTGTGTGTCCCAGCTACTCTCCAACCACGCCCACACTTCAGCGGGAGTCAGTTCCAAGCACCCAGGAAGCACCACCAAACTCACCAATTTCACTCACTTACTCTCCAGTCTCTCTCAGGTCTTCACCAGCCCTCAGGGACTCTCCTGTCTGTCCCAGCTACTCTCCAACCACGCACACATTTCAGCTGGAGTCAGTCCCAGGCACCCCGGAGTCACCACCAAACTCACCAGTTTCACTGAGGTACTCCCCGGTCTCTCTCATGTCTTCACCCCCAGCCCTCAGGGACTCTCCTGTGTGTCCCAGCTACTCTCCAACCATGCCCAGATTTCAGCGGGAGTCAGTTCCAGGCACCCAGGTATCACCACCAAACTCAGCAGTTTCGCTGAGTTACTCCCCAGTCTCTGTCATGTCTTCACCCACAGCCCCCTGGGACTCTCCTGTCTGTCCCAGCTACTCTCCCACCACGCCCAGATTTCAGCGGGAGTCAGCCTCCCACACTCCGGAATCACCTACAGACTCACAGACTTCACTGAGGTCCTCCCTGGTCTCTCTCAGGTCTTTGCCCTCAGCCCACAGGGACTCCTGTGTCTCTTTCAGCTACTCTCAAAACTTCGCTAGATTCCAGCTGGAGTCAGTTCCAGGCACCCACGATACACCACCGAACTCACGAATTTCACTGACTTACTCCCCAGTCTCCCTCATGTTCTCACCCCCAGCCCTCAAGGACTCTTCTGTCTCTCTCAGCTACACTCCGACCATCTCCAGATTTCACCTGGAGTCAGCTTCCCGCACCCAGGAATCACCTACAAACTCACGGACCTTACTGCAACCCTCCCCCATTTCTTTCACCTCTTCACCCCCTGCCTTCAGGGACTCTCCTGGGTCTCCCAGCTTCTCTCCAGCCTTCCCCAGATTTCTGCCACAGTCAGCCCCAGGCACCCAGGACAACCCTAGACACTCACGGGCCTCACGAGACTATCTCCCTATGACCTGTACCTATACAGGGATGGCTCCCACGCATCCCTCAGTGACCCCAAACCCATCTCCACTTACACTCAGACACTCCCAGGGCCTGACAGCTACTCCCCGTTATTGTCCTTCAGTTCGAAGCCCTGGCCAATCTACTAGCCCACATGACGCAGTTACCTGGCCATTTCTCCACGGTTCCCGTGAGGGCCCCACACCCAGCCGCACAAGAGCCCCTCCTGCATTCCGTCCTCACACGCAGGCTTGTCCATCTACTTGCTACTGTCACACTCTTGCCAGCAGAAGAGGCCCCTGTAATGGGCGATATCACCACCCAGTCTATCCTCACCCCACAGCTGTGCAGCGGGACCCTCCTGCTGGCCCACGTGGCTGCCAGAGCCCATGCTGGCACGACGCTCCAGCACGTCGGCGTCCCTGCGGGCCACACTACCGGTGACATGGCTAGCATGACCCTCCTTCCTGGCAGTGACACTGTTGATGTGAACCCCAGTTTCACATCTGTCATTTGTAAATAGGAACATTTTCCCTTTTCGCTCTCCCTTCCATTCACAGGGCTTCTCATTCTCTCTCTTTCTGCCTCCGTTTCAGATATTTACTCACCTTTTTCTCCCTCACTATGTCTGCCGTGGTCTCCATGAGAGTGCGCCACAGAAGATTCCCCCATTAAAAGTCATGAATTGAGTGGCTTTTAGTATACCTGTGGTGGTGCACATTCAATTTTAATTCGCAATCCGTTGTAGAACGTCTTATCACCCCCGACCAGAGAAAAACCCTGTAGACATTAGTCACTCCTCATTCTGTCTCAAACCCTCTCCCTGACCCTCAGCCCTAGGTAGCAACTACCTAGTGCGATCAATCCCATATGCATAGATTTCCATATTGTGGACATTTCCTATCAACGGAATTGCACAATAGGTGAGCTGTTATGACTGACACAACACGTAGCACAATATTTTCAAGATTCATCCACATTGTAGGCTTACCCACAGGGGGAAACCATTTTTTGGGGGGTTTTAGTAACACCGGGTGTTTTCTCCTTCCTTTCGTCCTTCTTTCCTTCCTTCCTTCCTTCCTTCCTTCCTTCCTACCTTCCTTCTTTCTTTCCTTCCTTCCTTCCTTCCTCCTATTTCTCTCTTACTCCTTCTGCCCTCTCTCTTTCATACGCCTTAGGTGCATCCCACATTCTGCGTTTTTTGGGAGAAATCCTCGACAGGTGCAGGAAAATTGTGTTATTGTAACTATTTACCGCTATCTCTCTTTCACGGCTCTCCATCAGTTGTGAACATCTATTGGTTTATCCCAAGTCACTAAGCATATTTTTATTAGGTACACCTGTTTTTCCTTATACAGCTGTTTCTGGAGTATAGGGTCGCATACTCATAAACCCACTGTAACTCAGAAACGCATCTAATATTCCAATAATCCCATCATAACGTTGAAAAATCATAAATCAAACCACCGTAAGTCACGGTGTGTCCGTGGATATGGGCGTCATCAATTCCATTGTATTCAGTAATGCTGTACACCATTAACAATGGCAGACTGATTGGGAGTGGATATTGATAGCATAATAAAAGTCAGTTATTAGAGGGATACTTCTTTAACCTGACTGAAGAACTGATCTAATGGCTTTAGTACAGTGCATGATTATGTGAGATGTGTTGAGACAGAGTAGTACATTTGTGAATGAAGTTTTTTCACTTAGTAGGAACCACTGTGTGTGGAAAAGTGAGAAAATTGCTTTCTGCTGTAGAGTCTGGCATTCATTGTAGACTTAAGCTTATTTTTCTGTGAGCAAATCTTATTCAATAAAATACTACTCTTTATACTAAAATACAAAAACAGTGGTGATGTGTGGTCATTATGCTCAGCAAACTAATCCAGGGAAAGAAAACCAAACGCCACATTCTCACTTATAATGAGAGCTGAAAAATGAGATCACATGGACACAGGAAGGGGAACAACACTCACTGGGGCCTTTCGGGAGGCAGAGCGTTAAGAAAAACAGCTACTGCATGCTGGGCTTAATACCTAGGTGATGGGTTGACAGGTGCAGCAAACCACCATGGCACACGTTTACCTTAGTAACAAATCTGCACATCCTGCACATATACCCCAGAACTTAGAAACGAAACGAAACAAAAGAAAACGAAAAAGCAATAGCAAAACGCTAAAGGCAAACTAAAGTTTCAAACTCAGAACGTGACAGACCAATGTTTGGTTCAAATCATGGTTCTCAACCCAGGTGCCATAAGGCCAGGATAAAGAATTTGATTACATATTGTAAATAAGACATGCAGCAAATGACCAGAAAGATTATTCTCAACATATGTGTGTCTTCTAATTCAATGGTGACGCTATCTACCGGGACATAGCTTTAGATTCCAAAGGGCCGAGTCCCGCCAGACAGGCCTCCCACACTAATAACAATGGGAAGCCCCACGTTGTTTTACCTGTGCTTCTCAGCAACTGGCTATAAATCAGGTTGCCACCACTCCCAGATTTAGTTGCATTCATTGGCTGGAAGAGCTCACAGCACGCAGGCAAACACTTACGTTTGCCGTTGTATTTTAGCGGACTTTGCAAAAAGTTCAGAAATAAATGCGGGGCCCGGCGTGTGGGGAGGGGTGCACTACCTTCCAGGAAGTGTTATCCACAAGCTCTCTGAACCCAGTCCTTTTGGGTTTTTATGGAGACCTCATTCTATAGGCATGACGGGTTAAACCATAGGCTATTGGTGATCAACTCCACCTGAGGCTCTCAACCCTCCCTGGAAATTGGGGTTGAGGCTTTGCCATTCTCAGTCTGACTAAAAGAATTTACCCAAACGGAATTTTAAAACAGATGAGCATAACTGGAATCTTAATTAGATGATTGGATTATCTGGAGCCACACCTTGATATTCCTAACCCGAGCACCCTCCTCCAACGAATGCTCCACCCAACTGGCTCCCAAGTCTCTACGTGGTTCCAGAGCAAAAGAATGTTTATACAACGCATATCTCCACCTTTTCTTCAAAGTCTTTTCCCTTCCACGGAAAGACTTCTTAAACTGCCATGCATCCGGATCAGGGGGAGGTATTGTTACACCGCAGATCTGTGGATCTCCGGGGTTTGATTGTGGCAACGATGCTGCTGGTGTCAAAACCACAACGTGGGAACCACAGAACCACTAGTTGGTTTTCAGTGTTTCAGTGCATACAATTCCTAATATATCTGGCCAAGAAAACTTGTAAGTTCTTAGATTGTCCCAAAGGTGGCGCATGAAATCAAAGCAGGAGAACAGTTTCCTACGAGGTGTAGCCTGGGAAAGTTGGGGGTGACAGATGGAAAGGAGGAGTGAAGCTCCGCCCTTTCCGCTGCTAGGCTGCGCCCGAGGCTATTTAAACCCACCCTGGCTGGCCTGTACTCAGATCTTCGCGGAGCGGATCAGCGGCCGGAGCGGTTGGCGGACTCTGCGTTGACTTGGAGCTCACAGCGTCTTGCGACTTGGAAGCGGATTCAGAGGACAGGACAGAACACTTGGGCAAGTGAATCTCTGTCTGTCTGTCTGTCTCTCTCATTGGTTGGTTGATTTCCATTTTCTTAAGGGGCACATACCTCACACCACACACACACACACACACGCACACACACTCCTTCCTTCTGCGAGTTAGAAAATTAGTAGGGGCCCCTGGGAGCTGCAGGTTTCCTAATCATGTCTGCACCTAAGAACAGTAGGGCCTTGTCCGGCTCTTCTTATGAACGGTCCCCCAGCACGGACTCCCCAAGGTCCATGCGAGCCTCACCCAGCTTCTCCCTCTCCCCTCTCAGAAACTCAGGCTTCAGGGGAAGCTCCTCACCAGGGATCCGGAGCTACCATTCACCATCCCCTAGGGCTTCACCACACTCACCTCTGTCGTCACCAGAATCCCACAAGCTCCCATTTCCCTGTCCTCACCGTGATGGGCAATCAATGAAGCCATTGGGCTCTCCCGTGTCCTCCTCTGAGGATTCCTCAGAGTCCCCACGTTCATCAATAATATACCACATGTTCTTACTGCCATCACCCAGCAGCTCACCCCCAGCTCTCGGGGGATCTCCTGTGTCTCCCAGCTACTCTCCAAACAACCCCAGATTTCAGCTGGAGTCAGCCCCCCACACCCGGGAATCACCTACAAACTCACGAGCCTCACGGTGCTCCACCCCTGTGTCTTTCATCTCTTCACCCCCAGGCCTCAGGGACTCTCCTGTGGCTCCCAGTTACTCTCCAGCCATCCCCAGGTTCCTGCGGGAGTCAGCCCCATGCACCCAGGAGTCCCCCAGAGACTCACAGGTCTCGGGAGAATATGAGCGGTCCCCCAGCCCTGACTCCTCAAGATTCATGCCTGCCTCACCCAGCTTCTCCCTCTCCCCTCCCAGAAACTCAGACCCAAGGGGCAGCTCCTCACCAGGGATGTGGAAGTACTCTACGTCACCCCGCAGGGCTTCACCACTCTCACATGCATCATCAACAGAATTCCACAACTTTACGTTTCCCTTTCCTAACCAAGCAGGACAGTCACTCATGTCATTGTGTTCTCCCGTGTCCTCCTCTGGAGATTCTTCACAGTCACCTCATTCATCAATAATATACCATATGTTCTTACCGTCATCATCCAGCAGCTCACCCCCAGCCACCCATGACTCTCCTGTCTGTCCCAGCTACTCTCCAACTACGCCCAGATTTCAGCGGGAGTCTCTACCCCACACCCCAGAAACACCTACAAACTCACAGACCTCAGTGAGATCCTCGCCAGTCTCTCTCACGTCTTCACCCCCAGCCCTTACGGACCCTCCAGTCTGTCCCAGCTACTCTCCAACCACGCCCACATTTCAGCGCGGCTCAGTTCCAGGAACCCAGGGATCACCACCAAGCCCACCACTTTCACTGAGTTCCTCCCCAGTCTCTAGCACGTCTTTATCTCCAACCCTCAGGGACTCGCCTGTCTGTCCCAGCTACTCTCCAAACACGCCCACACTTCAGCGGGAGTCCGTTGCAGGCACCCAGAAATCACCACCAAACTCACCAATTTCACTGCGTTACTCCCCAGTCTCTCTCATGTCTTCACCATCCCTCAGGGACTCTCCCGTCTGTCCCAGCTACTCTCCAACCACGCCCACATTTCAGCTGCAGTCAGTTCCAGGCACCCCGGAATCACCACCAAACTCCCCAATTTCACTCAGTTACTCCTCAGTCTCTAGCACGTCTTTATCTCCAACCCTCAGGGACTCTCCTGTGTGTCCCAGCTACTCTCCAACCACGCCCACACTTCAGCGGGAGTCAGTCCCGAGCACCCAGGAAGCACCACCAAACTCACCAATTTCACTCACTTACTCTCCAGTCTCTCTCAGGTCTTCACCAGCCCTCAGGGACTCTCCTGTCTGTCCCAGCTACTCTCCAACCACGCACACATTTCAGCTGGAGTCAGTCCCAGGCACCCCGGAGTCACCACCAAACTCACCAGTTTCACTGAGGTACTCCCCGGTCTCTCTCATGTCTTCACCCCCAGCCCTCAGGGACTCTCCTGTGTGTCCCAGCTACTCTCCAACCATGCCCAGATTTCAGCGGGAGTCAGTTCCAGGCACCCAGGTATCACCACCAAACTCAGCAGTTTCGCTGAGTTACTCCCCAGTCTCTGTCATGTCTTCACCCCCAGCCCCCTGGGACTCTCCTGTCTGTCCCAGCTACTCTCCCACCACGCCCAGATTTCAGCGGGAGTCAGCCTCCCACACTCCGGAATCACCTACAGACTCACAGACTTCACTGAGGTCCTCCCTGGTCTCTCTCAGGTCTTTGCCCTCAGCCCACAGGGACTCCTGTGTCTCTTTCAGCTACTCTCAAAACTTCGCTAGATTCCAGCTGGAGTCAGTTCCAGGCACCCACGATACACCACCGAACTCACGAATTTCACTGACTTACTCCCCAGTCTCCCTCATGTTCTCACCCCCAGCCCTCAAGGACTCTTCTGTCTCTCTCAGCTACACTCCGACCATCTCCAGATTTCACCTGGAGTCAGCTTCCCGCACCCAGGAATCACCTACAAACTCACGGACCTTACTGCAACCCTCCCCCATTTCTTTCACCTCTTCACCCCCTGCCTTCAGGGACTCTCCTGGGTCTCCCAGCTTCTCTCCAGCCTTCCCCAGATTTCTGCTACAGTCAGCCCCAGGCACCCAGGACAACCCTAGACACTCACAGGCCTCACGAGACTATCTCCCTATGACCTGTACCTATACAGGGATGGCTCCCACGCATCCCTCAGTGACCCCAAACCCATCTCCACTTACACTCAGACACTCCCAGGGCCTGACAGCTACTCCCCGTTATTGTCCTTCAGTTCGAAGCCCTGGCCAATCTACTAGCCCACATGACGCAGTTACCTGGCCATTTCTCCACGGTTCCCGTGAGGGCCCCACACCCAGCCGCACAAGAGCCCCTCCTGCATTCCGTCCTCACACGCAGGCTTGTCCATCTACTTGCTACTGTCACACTCTTGCCAGCAGAAGAGGCCCCTGTAATGGCCGATATCACCACCCAGTCTATCCTCACCCCACAGCTGTGCAGCGGGACCCTCCTGCTGGCCCACGTGGCTGCCAGAGCCCATGCTGGCACGACGCTCCAGCACGTCGGCGTCCCTGCGGGCCACACTACCGGTGACATGGCTAGCATGACCCTCCTTCCTGGCAGTGACACTGTTGATGTGAACCCCAGTTTCACATCTGTCATTTGTAAATAGGACCATTTTCCCTTTTCGCTCTCCCTTCCATTCACAGGGCTTCTCATTCTCTCTCTTTCTGCCTCCGTTTCAGATATTTACTCACCTTTTTCTCTCTCACTATGTCTGCCGTGGTCTCCATGAGAGTGCGCCACAGAAGATTCCCCCATTAAAAGTCATGAATTGAGTGGCTTTTAGTATACCTGTGGTGGTGCACATTCAATTTTAATTCGCAATCCATTGTAGAACGTCTTATCACCCCCGACCAGAGAAAAACCCTGTAGACATTAGTCACTCCTCATTCTGTCTCAAACCCTCTCCCTGACCCTCAGCCCTAGGTAGCAACTACCTAGTGCGATCAATCCCATATGCATAGATTTCCATATTGTGGACATTTCCTATCAACGGAATTGCACAATAGGTGAGTTGTTATGACTGACACAACACGTAGCACAATATTTTCAAGATTCATCCACATTGTAGGCTTACCCACAGGGGGAAACCATTTTTTGGGGGTTTTCAGTAACACCGGGTGTTTTCTCCTTCCTTTCGTCCTTCTTTCCTTCCTTCCTTCCTTCCTTCCTTCCTTCCTACCTTCCTTCTTTCTTTCCTTCCTTCCTTCCTTCCTCCTATTTCTCTCTTACTCCTTCTGCCCTCTCTCTTTCATATGCCTTAGGTGCATCCCACATTCTGCGTTTTTTGGGAGAAATCCTCGACAGGTGCAGGAAAATTGTGTTATTGTAACTATTTACCGCTATCTCTCTTTCACGGCTCTCCATCAGTTGTGAACATCTATTGGTTTATCCCAAGTCACTAAGCATATTTTTATTAGGTACACCTGTTTTTCCTTATACAGCTGTTTCTGGAGTATAGGGTCGCATACTCATAAACCCACTGTAACTCAGAAACGCATCTAATATTCCAATAATCCCATCATAACGTTGAAAAATCATAAATCAAACCACCGTAAGTCACGGTGTGTCCGTGGATATGGGCGTCATCAATTCCATTGTATTCAGTAATGCTGTACACCATTAACAATGGCAGACTGATTGGGAGTGGATATTGATAGCATTATAAAAGTCAGTTATTAGAGGGATACTTCTTTAACCTGACTGAAGAACTGATCTAATGGCTTTAGTACAGTGCATGATTATGTGAGATGTGTTGAGACAGAGTAGTACATTTGTGAATGAAGTTTTTTCACTTAGTAGGAACCATTGTGTGTGGAAAAGTGAGAAAATTGCTTTCTGCTGTAGAGTCTGGCATTCATTGTAGACTTAAGCTTATTTTTCTGTGAGCAAATCTTATTCAATGAAATACTACTCTTTATACTAAAATACAAAAACAGTGGTGATGTGTGGTCATTATGCTCAGCAAACTAATCCAGGGAAAGAAAACCAAACGCCACATTCTCACTTATAATGAGAGCTGAAAAATGAGATCACATGGACACAGGAAGGGGAACAACACTCACTGGGGCCTTTCGGGAGGCAGAGCGTTAAGAAAAACAGCTACTGCATGCTGGGCTTAATACCTAGGTGATGGGTTGACGGGTGCAGCAAACCACCATGGCACACGTTTACCTTAGTAACAAATCTGCACATCCTGCACATATACCCCAGAACTTAGAAACGAAACGAAACAAAAGAAAACGAAAAAGCAATAGCAAAACGCTAAAGGCAAACTAAAGTTTCAAACTCAGAACGTGACAGACCAATGTTTGGTTCAAATCATGGTTCTCAACCCAGGTGCCATAAGGCCAGGATAAAGAATTTGATTACATATTGTAAATAAGACATGCAGCAAATGACCAGAAAGATTATTCTCAACATATGTGTGTCTTCTAATTCAATGGTGACGCTATCTACCGGGACATAGCTTTAGATTCCAAAGGGCCGAGTCCCGCCAGACAGGCCTCCCACACTAATAACCATGGGAAGCCCCACGTTGTTTTACCTGTGCTTCTCTGCAACTGGCTATAAATCAGGTTGCCACCACTCCCAGATTTAGTTGCATTCATTGGCTGGAAGAGCTCACAGCACGCAGGCAAACACTTACATTTGCCGTTGTATTTTAGCGGACTTTGCAAAAAGTTCAGAAATAAATGCGGGGCCCGGTGTGTGGGGAGGGGTGCACTACCTTCCAGGAAGTGTTATCCACAAACTCTCTGAACCCAGTCCTTTTGGGTTTTTATGGAGACCTCATTCTATAGGCATGACGGGTTAAACCATAGGCTATTGGTGATCAACTCCACCTGAGGCTCTCAACCCTCCCTGGAAATTGGGGTTGAGGCTTTGCCATTCTCAGTCTGACTAAAAGAATTTACCCAAACGGAATTTTAAAACAGATGAGCATACCTGGAATCTTAATTAGATGACTGGATTATCTGGAGCCACATCTTGATATTCCTAACCCGAGCACCCTCATCCAACGAATGCTCCACCCAACTGGCTCCCAAGTCTCTACGTGGTTCCAGAGCAAAAGAATGTTTATACAACGCATATCTCCACCTTTTCTTCAAAGTCTTTTCCCTTCCACGGAAAGACTTCTTAAACTGCCATGCATCCGGATCAGGGGGAGGTATTGTTACATCGCAGATCTGTGGATCTCCGGGGTTTGATTGTGGCAACGATGCTGCTGGTGTCAAAACCACAACGTGGGAACCACAGAACCACTAGTTGGTTTTCAGTGTTTCAGTGCATACAATTCCTAATATATCTGGCCAAGAAAACTTGTAAGTTCTTAGATTGTCCCAAAGGTGGCGCATGAAATCAAAGCAGGAGAACAGTTTCCTACGAGGTGTAGCCTGGGAAAGTTGGGGGTGACTGATGGAAAGGAGGAGTGAAGCTCCGCCCTTTCCGCTGCTAGGCTGCGCCCGAGGCTATTTAAACCCACCCTGGCTGGCCTGTACTCAGATCTTCGCGGAGCGGATCAGTGGCCGGAGCCGTTGGCGGACTCTGCGTTGACTTGGAGCTCACAACGTCTTGCGACTTGGAAGCGGATTCAGAGGACAGGACAGAACACTTGGGCAAGTGAATCTCTGTCTGTCTGTCTGTCTGTCTCATTGGTTGGTTGACTTCCATTTTCGTAAGGGGCACATACCTCACACCGCACACACACACACACGCACACACACTCCTTCCTTCTGCGAGTTAGAAAATTAGTAGGGGCCCCTGGGAGCTGCAGGTTTCCTAATCATGTCTGCACCTAAGAACAGTAGGGTCTTGTCCGGCTCTTCTTATGAACGGTCCCCCAGCACGGACTCCCCAAGGTCCATGCGAGCCTCACCCAGCTTCTCCCTCTCCCCTCTCAGAAACTCAAGCTTCAGGGGAAGCTCCTCACCAGGGATCCGGAGCTACCATTCACCATCCCCTAGGGCTTCACCACACTCACCTCTGTCATCACCAGAATCCCACAAGCTCCCATTTCCCTGTCCTCACCGTGATGGGCAATCAATGAAGCCATTGGGCTCTCCCGTGTCCTCCTCTGAGGATTCCTCAGAGTCCCCACGTTCATCAATAATATACCACATGTTCTTACTGCCATCACCCAGCAGCTCACCCCCAGCTCTCGGGGGATCTCCTGTGTCTCCCAGCTACTCTCCAAACAACCCCAGATTTCAGCTGGAGTCAGCCCCCCACACCCGGGAATCACCTACAAACTCACGAGCCTCACGGTGCTCCACCCCTGTGTCTTTCATCTCTTCACCCCCAGGCCTCAGGGACTCTCCTGTGGCTCCCAGTTACTCTCCAGCCATCCCCAGGTTCCTGCGGGAGTCAGCCCCATGCACCCAGGAGTCCCCCAGAGACTCACAGGTCTCGGGAGAATATCAGCGGTCCCCCAGCCCTGACTCCTCAAGATTCATGCCTGCCTCACCCAGCTTCTCCCTCTCCCCTCCCAGAAACTCAGACCCAAGGGGCAGCTCCTCACCAGGGATGTGGAAGTACTCTACATCACCCCGCAGGGCTTAACGACTCTCACATCCATCATCAACTGAATTCCACAACTTTACGTTTCCCTTTCCTAACCAAGCAGGACAGTCACTCATGTCATTGTGTTCTCCCGTGTCCTCCTCTGGAGATTCTTCACAGTCACCTCATTCATCAATAATATACCATATGTTCTTACTGCCATCATCCAGCAGCTCACCCCCAGCCACCCATGACTCTCCTGTCTGTCCCAGCTACTCTCCAACTACGCCCAGATTTCAGCGGGAGTCTCTACCCCACACCCCAGAAACACCTACAAACTCACAGACCTCAGTGAGATCCTCGCCAGTCTCTCTCACGTCTTCACCCCCAGCCCTTACGGACCCTCCAGTCTGTCCCAGCTACTCTCCAACCACGCCCACATTTCAGCGCGGGTCAGTTCCAGGAACCCAGGGATCACCACCAAGCCCACCACTTTCACTGAGTTCCTCCCCAGTCTCTAGCACGTCTTTATCTCCAACCCTCAGGGACTCTCCTGTGTGTCCCAGCTACTCTCCAAACACGCCCACACTTCAGCGGGAGTCCGTTGCAGGCACCCAGAAATCACCACCAAACTCACCAATTTCACTGCGTTACTCCCCAGTCTCTCTCATGTCTTCACCATCCCTCAGGGACTCTCCCGTCTGTCACAGCTACTCTCCAACCACGCCCACATTTCAGCTGCAGTCAGTTCCAGGCACCCCGGAATCACCACCAAACTCCCCAATTTCACTCAGTTACTCCTCAGTCTCTAGCACGTCTTTATCTCCAACCCTCAGGGACTCTCCTGTGTGTCCCAGCTACTCTCCAACCACGCCCACACTTCAGCGGGAGTCAGTTCCAAGCACCCAGGAAGCACCACCAAACTCACCAATTTCACTCACTTACTCTCCAGTCTCTCTCAGGTCTTCACCAGCCCTCAGGGACTCTCCTGTCTGTCCCAGCTACTCTCCAACCACGCACACATTTCAGCTGGAGTCAGTCCCAGGCACCCCGGAGTCACCACCAAACTCACCAGTTTCACTGAGGTACTCCCCGGTCTCTCTCATGTCTTCACCCCCAGCCCTCAGGGACTCTCCTGTGTGTCCCAGCTACTCTCCAACCATGCCCAGATTTCAGCGGGAGTCAGTTCCAGGCACCCAGGTATCACCACCAAACTCAGCAGTTTCGCTGAGTTACTCCCCAGTCTCTGTCATGTCTTCACCCCCAGCCCCCTGGGACTCTCCTGTCTGTCCCAGCTACTCTCCCACCACGCCCAGATTTCAGCGGGAGTCAGCCTCCCACACTCCGGAATCACCTACAGACTCACAGACTTCACTGAGGTCCTCCCTGGTCTCTCTCAGGTCTTTGCCCTCAGCCCACAGGGACTCCTGTGTCTCTTTCAGCTACTCTCAAAACTTCGCTAGATTCCAGCTTGAGTCAGTTCCAGGCACCCACGATACACCACCGAACTCACGAATTTCACTGACTTACTCCCCAGTCTCCCTCATGTTCTCCCGCCCAGCCCTCAGGGACTCTTCTGTCTCTCTCAGCTACTCTCCAACCATCTCCAGATTTCACCTGGAGTCAGCTTCCCGCACCCAGGAATCACCTACAAACTCACGGACCTTACTGCATCCCTCCCCCATTGCTTTCACCTCTTCACCCCCTGCCTTCAGGGACTCTCCTGGGTCTCCCAGCTTCTCTCCAGCCTTCCCCAGACTTCTGCCACAGTCAGCCCCAGGCACCCAGGACAACCCTAGACACTCACAGGCCTCACGAGACTATCTCCCTATGACCTGTACCTATACAGGGATGGCTCCCACGCATCCCTCAGTGACCCCAAACCCATCTCCACTTACACTCAGACACTCCCAGGGCCTGACAGCTACTCCCCGTTATTGTCCTTCAGTTCGAAGCCCTGGCCAATCTACTAGCCCACATGACGCAGTTACCTGGCCATTTCTCCACGGTTCTGGTGAGGGCCCCACACCCAGCCGCACAAGAGCCCCTCCTGCATTCCGTCCTCACGCGCAGGCCTGTCCATCTACTTGCTACTGTCACACTCTTGCCAGCAGAAGAGGCCCCTGTAATGGGCGATATCACCACCCAGTCTATCCTCACCCCACAGCTGTGCAGCGGGACCCTCCTCCTGGCCCACGTGGCTGCCAGAGCCCATGCTGGCACGACGCTCCAGCACGTCGGCGTCCCTGCGGGCCACACTACCGGTGACATGGCTAGCATGACCCTCCTTCCTGGCAGTGACACTGTTGATGTGAACCCCAGTTTCACATCTGTCATTTGTAAATAGGACCATTTTCCCTTTTCGCTCTCCCTTCCATTCACAGGGCTTTTCATTCTCTCTGTTTCTGCCTCCGTTTCAGATATTTACTCACCTTTTTCTCTCTCACTATGTCTGCCGTGGTCTCCATGAGAGTGCGCCACAGAAGATTCCCCCATTAAAAGTCATGAATTGAGTGGCTTTTAGTATTCCTGTGATGGTGCACATTCAATTTTAATTCGCAATCCATTGTAGAACGTCTTATCACCCCCGACCAGAGAAAAACCCTGTAGACATTAGTCACTCCTCATTCTGTCTCAAACCCTCTCCCTGACCCTCAGCCCTAGGTAGCAACTTCCTAGTGGAATCAATCTCATATGCATAAATTTCCATATTGTGGACATTTCCTATCAACGGAATTGCACAATAGGTGAGCTGTTATGACTGACACAACACGTAGCACAATATTTTCAAGATTCATCCACATTGTAGGCTTACCCACAGGGGGAAACCATTTTTGGGGGGTTTTAGTAACACCGGGTGTTTTCTCCTTCCTTTCGTCCTTCTTTCCTTCCTTCCTTCCTTCCTTCCTTCCTTCCTACCTTCCTTCTTTCTTTCCTTCCTTCCTTCCTCCTATTTCTCTGTTACTCCTTCTGCCCTCTCTCTTTCATATGCCTTAGGCGCATCTCACATTCTGCGTTTTTTTGTAATATATATTTAACATACTTTTTGATATTTTATTTACAGTATATAATATGTATTTGGTGTACTTGTACATAATATTATATGTACAATACATGAAATATATTCACTGTACTTTTTGATATTTTATGTACAGTATATTATATATATTTGGTGTAGTTTTGATATTTTATGTAAATTATATAATATATATTTGGTGTAGTTTTTGATATTTTACATACAGTGTGTAATATATATTTACTGTACTTTTTGATACTTTATTTACAGTGTATAATATACATTTGGCATAATTTTTGATATTTTAAGTACAGTATATAAATATATTTAATCTAGTTTCTGATATTTTATTTACGGTATATAATATGCATTGGGTGTACATTAAATAATATTCTATGTATAGTATATAAAATAAGTTTACTGCCCTTTTTGATATTTTATGCACTGTGTATAATATATATTTTGTGTACCATTTGATATTTTATGTACAGTATAGAATATATATTTTGTGTACTTTTTGATATTTTATGTACAGTATGTAATATATATTTACTGTACTTTTGATATTTTATTTATAGTATATAATATGTATTACAGTATATAATATGTATTTGATGTACATTTAGATAATATTATATGTACATTATACAAAATATATTTATTGTATTTTGTGATATTTTATGTAGAGTATATAATATATATTTGTTGTACTTTTTGCTATTTTATTTACAGTATGAAATATATATTTACTGTAATTTTTGATATTTTATTTACTGTATATAATATATATTTGGTGTATTTTAGATAATACTATATGTACTGTAGGTAAAATATATTTACGATACTTTTTAATATTTCATTTAGCGTTTACAATATATATTTGATGAACTTTTTGATATTTTATGTACATTAGGTAAAATATATTTTCTGTAGTTTTGATATTTTATTGACAGTACATATAATACATATTTGGTGTACTTTTTGATATTTTATGAACAATATATAATATATATTTACTGTAATTTTCGATATCTGATTTACATTGTATAATATATATTTGGCGTAATTTTTGATATTTTATGTACAGTATATAAAATATATTTAATGTAATTTTTGATATTTTATTTAGAGTAGATAATATGCATTGGGCGTACATTAAATAATGTTATATGTATAATATAAAAAATATGTTTAAGGCACTTTTTGATATTTTATGTACAGTATATAAATATATTTTTTGTACCTTTTGATATTTTATGTACAGTATGTAATATATATTAGTGGAATTTTGATATTTTATTTACAGTATATAATATGTATTTGATGTACATTTAGATAATATTATATGTGCACTATATGAAGTATGTTTACTGTACCTTTCGATATTTTATGTACAGTATATAAAATATAATTTGTGTGCTTTTTGCTACTTTATTTACAGTAGGTAATATATATTTACTGTAGTTTTTGATATTTTATATGCAGTATATAATAGATATTTAGTGTATTTTATTTTTTACTTTATATAATATATATTTGGTGTACTTTTTGATATTTTATATACAGTATATAAAATATAATTACTGTAGCTATTGATAGTTTATTTGCAGTACATATAATACATATTTGGTGTACTTTTTGGTAATTTAGGTACAGTATGTAATATATATTTACTGAACATTTTGATATTTTATTTACAGTATATAATATGTATTTGGTGTACTTTTAGATAATATTATATGTACAATATATGAAATATATTTTCTGTAGTTTTTGATGTTTTATGGATAGTATATAATATACATTTGGTGTACTTTTGATATTTTATGTAAATTATATTATAAATTTTGTGTATTTTTTGTTATTTCACATACAGTGGGTGATATATATTTGCTGTACTTTTTGATATTTTATTTACACTATATAATATACATTTGGTGTAATTTTTGATATATTATGTACAGTGTATAACATATATTTAATGTAGTTTTTGATATTTTACTTTCGGTATATAATATGCATTGGGTGTACATTTTGATAATATTATATTTATAGTATATAAAATATGTTTACTGCACTTTTTGATATTTTATGCACAGTGTATAATATATATTTTGTGTACATTTTGATATTTTATATACACTATGTAATACATATTTACTGTAGTTTTGATATTTTATTTACAGTATTCAATATGTGTTTGGTGTAACTTTCGATAATGTTATATATACAGTATATAAAATGTATTTACTGTACTTTTTGACATTTTATGTACAGTATATAATATATATTTGGTGTACTTTTTTCTATTTTATGTACATTATGTAATATATATTTACTGTACCTTTTCATATTTTCTTTCAGTGTATAATATATTTTTGTTGTATTAAAAACAATATTATATGTACACTATGTACAATGTTTTTACTGTAATTTTTGATATTTCATTTACTGTATATAACATATATTTGGTGTACTATTTGATGTTTTATGTAGAGTATTGAAAATAATTCGTGTAGATTTTGATAGTTTATTTGCAGTATATATAATACATATTTGGTGTACATTTTGATATTTTATGTACAGTATGTCATAGATATTTACTGTACTTTTTGATATTTTATGTACAGTATATAATATGTATTTGGTGTACTTTTGGATAATATTATATGTACAATATATGAAATATATTTACTGTACTCTTTGATATTTTATATACAGTATATAATACGTATTTGGTGTACTTTTGATATTTTATGTAAATCATATTATATATAATTGGTGTAGTATTTGATATTTTACATACAGAGTGTAATATATATTTACTGTACTTTTTCATATTTTATTTACAATATATAATATACATTTGGTGTAATGTTTGATATTTTATGTACAGTATATAAAATATATTTACTGTAGTTTTCGATATTTTATGTACAGTATATAATATATATTTAGTGTACTTTTTTATATTTAAGTACTGTATGTGATATATAATTACTCTACCTTTTGATATTTCATTTCAGTGTAAAATACATTTTTGGTGTGTTTTAGACATTATTATGTGTACAGTATGTAAAATATATTTACTCTAATTTTTCATATTTTATTTACTGTATACAATATATATTGGTTGTACTTTTTGATATTTTATGTACAGTATATAATACGTATTTGTTGTACTTTTGATATTTTATGTAAATCATATTATATATAATTGGTGTAGTATTTGATATTTTACATACAGAGTGTAATATATATTTACTGTACTTTTTGATATTTTATTTACAATATATAATATACATTTGGTGTAATGTTTGATATTTTATGTACAGTATATAAAATATATTTACTGTAGTTTTTGATATTTTATGTACAGTATATAATATATATTTAGTGTACTTTTTTATATTTAAGTACTGTATGTGATATATAATTACTCTACCTTTTGATATTTCATTTCAGTGTAAAATACATTTTTGGTGTGTTTTAGACATTATTATGTGTACAGTATGTAAAATATATTTACTCTAATTTTTCATATTTTATTTACTGTATACAATATATATTGGGTGTACTTTTTGATATTTTATGTACTGTATATAAAATATAATCACTGTAGTTTCTGATAGTTTATTTACAGTATATATAATACATATTTTGTGTAGTTTTTGATATTTTATGTACAGTATGTAATATATATTTACTGTACTATTTGATATTTTATTTACAGCATATAATATGTATTTGGTGTACTTTTAGATAATATATGTACAATATATGAAATATATTTACTGTACTATTTGATATTTTATGTACAGTATATAATATGTATTTGGTGTACTTTTGATATTTTATGTAAATTATATCACATACATATGGTGTAGTTTTTATATTTTACCTAGAGTGTGTAATATATATTTACTGTACTTTTTGATAATTTATTAATATTTTATAATATACATTTGGTGTAATTTTTGATATTTTATGTACAGTATATTAAATATAATTACTGTAGGTTTTGATAGTTTATTTACAGTATATATAACACATATTTGGTGTACTTATTAATACTTTAAGTACATTATGTAATATATATTTGCTGTACTATTTCATATTTAATTTATAGTATATAAAATGTATTTGGTGTACCTTAATTAATATTATATGTAAAATATATGAAGTATATTTATGGTACTTTTTGATATAGTATGTACAGTATACAACATATGTTTGGTGTGCTTTTGAAATTTTATGTAAGTTATATAACATATATTTGGTGTAGTTTTTGATATTTTACATAGTGTGTGTAATATATATTTACTGTACTTTTTGATATTTTATTTACAGTATATAAAATGTATTTGGTGTACTTTTACTTAATATTATATGTACAATATATGAAATATATTTACTGTACTTTTTGATATTTTATGTACAGTATATAATATATATTTGGTGTACTTTTGATATTTTATGTGAATTATATAATATATATTTGGTGTAGTTTTTGATATTTTACATAGAGTGTGTAATATATATTTACCGTATTTTTGATGTTTTATTTACTGTATATAATATGCATTTGGTGAAATTTTTGATATTTTATGTACAGTATATTAAATATAATTACTGTGGTTTTTGATATTTTATTTACAGTATATATAACATATATTTGGTGTACTTTTTGATATTGTATGAACAGTATGTAATATATATTTACTGTACTTTTTGATATTTTATTTACAGTATATAAAATGTATTTGTGTACTTTTAGTTAATATTATATGTACAATATATGAAATATATTTACTGTACTTTTTGTTATTCTATGTACAGTATATAATATATATTTGGAGTGCTTTTGATATTTTATGTAAATTATATGATATATATTTGGTGTAGTTTTTGATATTTTACATAGCGTGTGTAATATATATTAACTGTAATTTTTGACATTTTATTTACAGTATATGATATACATTTGGTGTAATTTTTGATATTTTAGGTACAGTATATTAAATATAATTACAGTAGATTTGCATAGTTTATTTACAGTATATATAACACATATTTGGTGTACTTTTTGATATTTTATGTACAGTATGTAATATATATTTACTGCACTATTTCATATTTTATTTACAGTATATGAAATGTATTTGGTGTACTTTTAGTTAATATTATATGTACAATATATGAAATATATTTACTGTACTTCTTCTTATTTTATGTACAGTATATTATATATTTGGTGTACTTTTGATATTTTATGTAAATTATATAATATATATTTTCTGTAGTTTTTGATATTTTACATAGGGTGTGTAATATATATTTACTGTGCTTTTTGATATTTTATTTACATTATATAATATACATTTGGTGTAATGTTTGATATTTTATGTACATTATATAAATTATATTTAGTGTACTTTTTGATATTTTATTTAGAGTGTGTATTTTTCATTTGCTGTAATGTTTGATATTTTATGTACAGTATATAAAATATATTTACTGTAATTTTTGCTATTTTATGTACATTATATAATATACATTTAGTGTAATTTTTTATATTTTATGTACGGTAGGTGATATATATTTACTCTACCGTTTGTTATTTCATTTCAGTGTAAAATACATTTTTGGTGTGTTTTAGACAATATTATATGTACAGTATATAAAATATATTTACTCTAATTTTTGATAATTTATTTACTGAATATAATATATATTGGGTGCACTTTTTGATATTTTATGTACATTATATAATATATATTTAGTGTACTTTTTTATATTTTATGTACTGTAGGAGATATATATTTACTCTACCTTTTGATATTTTATTTCAGAGAATAATATATATTTGGTGTATTTTAGACAATATTATGTGTACAGTATGTAAAATATATTTACTGTAATTTTTGATATTTTATTTACTGTATATAATATATATTGGGTGTACATTTTGATATTTTATATAGAGTATATAAAATATAATTACTATAGTTTTGAAAGTTATTTACAGTATATATAATACATATTTGGTGTACTTTTTCATATTTTATGTAGAGTATATAAAATATAATTCCTGTAGTTTTTGATAGTTTATTTACAATATATAAAATACATATTTGGTGTACTGTTTGATATTTTATGTACAGTATGTAATATATGTTTACTGTACTATTTGATATTTTATTTACAGTATACAATGTACATTTGGTGTAATGTCTGATATTTTATGTACAGTATATAAAATATGTTTACTGTAATTTTTGATATTTTATGTACAGTATATAATATATATTTAGTGTACATTTTTATATTTTATATACTGCATGTAATATATATTTACCCTAGCTTTTTATATTTCATTTCAGTGTATAATATATATTTGGTGTATTTTAGACAATATTATGTGTACAGTATGGAAAATATATTTACTCTAATTTTGGATATATTATTTACTGTATACAATATATATTGGGTGTAGTTTTTGATATTTTATGTACAGTATATGAAATATAATTACTGTAGTTTATGATAGTTTATTTACAGTATATATAATACATATTTGATGTGCTTTTTGATATTTTATCTACAGTATGTAATATATATTTACTGTAGTTTTGATTTTTCTTTACAGTATATAATATGTATTTGGTGTACTTTTAGATAATATTATATGTACAATATATGAAATATATTTACTGTACTTTTTGATATTTTAAATACAGTATATAATATGTACTCGTTGTACTTTTGACATTTCATGTAAATCATATTATATATAATTGTTGTAGTTTTTGATATTTTACATACAGTGTGTAATATATATTTACTCTAGTTTTTGATATTGTATTTACAGTATATAATATACATTTGGTGTAATGTTTGATATTTCATGTACAGTATATAAAATATATTTACTGTACTTTTTGATATTTTATGTACAGTATATAATATATATTTATTGTAATTTTTATATTTTATATACTGTATCTGATATATATTTACTCTACCTTTTGATATTTTATTTCAGTGTAAAATACATTTTTGCTGTGTTTTAGACCATATTATGTGTACAGTATGTAAAGTATATTTACTCTAATATTTTGATATTTTATTTACTGTATATAATATATATGGTGTACTTTTTGATATTTTATGTACAGTATATAAAATGTAATTACTGTATTTTTTGATAGTTTATTTACACTATATATAATACATATTTGGTGGCCTTTTTGATATTTTATATACAGAATGTAATATATATTTACTGTACTTTTTGATATTTTATTTACAGTATATAATATGTATTTGGTGTACTTTTAGATAATAAAATATATACAATATATGAAATATATTTACTGTACTTTTCGATATTTTATGTACAGTAAATAATATGTATTTGGTGTCCTTTTGATATTTTATGTAAATTATATAATATATAATTGGTGTAGATTTGATATTTTACATACAGTGTGTAATATATATTTACTGTACTTTTTGATATTTTATTTAGAGTATAAAATATACATTTGGTGTGATGTTTCATATTTTATGTACAGTATATAATGTATATTTACTGTATTTTTTATATTTTATGTACATTATATAATATATATTTAGTGTACTTTTTTAGATTTTATGTACTGTATGTGATATATATTTACTCTACCTTTTGATATTTTATTTCAGTGTAAAATACATTTTTGGTGTGCTTTAGACAATATTATGTGTACAGTATGTAAAACATATTTACTCTAATTTTTGATATTTTATTTACTGTATATAATGTATATGGTGTGTACTTTTTGATATTTTATGTACAGTATATAAAATATAATTACTGAATTTTTTGATAGTTTATTTACAGTATATATAATACATATTTGGTGTACTTTTTGATATTTTATGTACAGTATGTAATATACATTTACTGTAATTTTTGATATTTTATTTACAGTATATTATGTATTTGGTGTATTTTTAGATAATATTATATGTACAATATATGAAATATATTTACTGTACTTTTTGATATTTTATGTACAGTATATAATATGTATTTGGTGTACTTTTGATATTTTATGTAAATTATATTATATATAATTGGTGTAGTTTTTGATATTTTACATACAGTGTGTAATATATATTTACTCTATTTTTGATATTTTATTTACAATATATAATATACATTTCGTGTAATGTTTGGTATTTTATGTACTGTATATAAAATATATTTACTGTACTTTTTGATATTTTATGTACAGTATATAAAATATATTTTCTGTACTTTTTGATATTTTATGTACAGTATATAATATATATTTAGTGAACTTTTTTACATTTTATGTACTGTATGTGATATATATTTACTCTACCTGTTGATATATTATTTCAGTGTAAAATACATTTTTGCTGTGTTTTAGACAATATTATGTGTACAGTATGTAAAATATATTTACTCTAATTTTTCATATTTTATTTACTGTATATAATATATATTGGGTGTACTTTTTGATATTTTATGTACAGTATACAAAATATAATTACTGTAGTTTTTGATAGTTTATTTACAGTATACATAATACATATTTGGTGTACTTTTTGATATTTTATGTACAGTATGTAATATATATTTACTGAAATTATTGATATTTTATGTACATTATATAATATGTATTTGGTGTACTTTTGATATTTTATGTAAATTATATAATATATAATTGGTGTAGTTTTTGATATTTTACATAGAGTGTGTTATATATATTTACTGTACTATTTGATATTTTATTTAGAGTCTATGATATACATTAGGTGTAATGTTTCATGTTTTATGTACAGTATATAAAGTATATTTACTGTACATTTTGATATTTTATGTACAGCATATAATATATATTTAGTGTACTTTTTTATATTTTATGTACTGTATGTGATATATATTTACTCTAACTTTTGATATTTTATTTCAGTGTAAAATACATTTTTGGTGTGTGTTAAACGATATTATGTGTACAGGATGGAAAATATATTTACTCTTATTTTTTGATATTTTATTTACTGTATATATTATATATTGGATGTAATTTTTGATATTTTATGTACACTATATAAAATGTAATTACTGTATTTTTTGATAGTGTATTTCTAGTATATAGAATACATATTTGGTGTACTTTTTGATATTTTATGTACAGTATGTAATATATATTTACCGTATTTTTGATGTTTTATTTACAGTATATAATATGTATTTGGTGTACTTTTAGATAATATTATATGTACAATATATGAAATATATTTACTGTACTTTTTGATATTCTATATACAGTATATAATATGTATTTGGTGTACTTTTGATATTTTATGTAAATTATACAATATATAATTGGTGTAGTTTTTGATATTTTACATACAGTGTTTAATATATATTTACTGTACTTTTTGATAGGTTATTTACAGTATATAATATACATTTCGTGTAATTTTTGATATTTTATGTACAGTATATAAAATATATTTACTGTACTTTTTGATATTTTATGTACAGTATATAATATATATTTAGTGTACTTTTTTATATTTTATGTACTATATGTGATATATATTTACTCTCCCTTTTGATATTTTATTTCAGTGTAAAATACATTTTTAGTGTGTTTTAGACAATATGTGTACAGTATTTAAAATATATTTACTCTACTTTTTGATAGTTTGTTTACTGTATATAATATATATTGGGTGTACTTTTTGATATTTTATGTACAGTATATAAAATATAATTACTGTAGTCTTCGATAGTTTATTCAGAGTATATATAATACATATTTGGTGTACTTTTTGATATTTTATGTGCAGTATGTAATATATATTTACTGTACATTTTGATATTTATTTACAGTATATAATATGTATTTGGTGGACTTTTAGATAATATTATATGTAGAATATATGAATTATATTTACTGTACTTTTTGATATTTTATGTACATTATGTAATATGTATTTGGTGTACTTTTGATATTTTATGTAAATTATATAATATATAATTGGTGTAGATTTTGATATTTTACATACAGTGTGTAATATATATTTACTATACTTTTTGATATTTTATTTAGGGTATATAATATACATTTGGTGTAATGTTTCATATTTTATGTACAGTATATAAAGTATATTTACTGTACTTTTTGATGTTTTATGTACAATATATAATTTATATTTAGTGTACTATTTAAATTTTATGTACTGTATGTGATATATATTTACTCTACCTTTTGATATTTTATTTCAGTGTAAAATACATTTTTGGTGTGTTTTAGACAATATTATGTGTACAGTATGTAAAATATATTTACTCTAATTTTTGATGTTTTATTTACTGTATATAATATATATTGGGAGTACTTTTTGATATTTGATATACCGTATATAAAAGGTAATTACTGTAGTTTTTGATAGTTTATTCACATTTTATATAATACATATTTGTTGCACTTTTTGATATTTTATGTGCAGTATGTAATATATATTTACTCTACTTTGATATTTTCTTTAGAGTATATAATATGTATTTGGTGTACTTTTAGATAATATTATATGTACAATATATGAAATATATTTACTGTATCTTTGATATTCTATGTACATTATATAATATGTATTTGGTGTACTTTTGATATTTTATGTAAATTATATAATATATAATTGTTGTAGATTTTGATATTTTACAGTGTGCAATATATACTTTATGTGCAGTATGTAATATATATTTACTCTACTTTGATATTTTCTTTACAGTATATAATATACATTTCGTGTAATTTTTGATATTTTATGTACAGTATATAAAATATATTTACTGTACTTTTTGATATTTTACTTACAGTATATAAAATGGATTTTGTGTACTTTTACATAATATTATTTGGTCCATATATGAAATATATTTACTGCACTTTTTGGTATTTTATGTACAGTATATAATATGTATTTGGTGTACATTTGATATTTTATGTAAATTATATAATATATATTGGGTGTAGTTTTTCATATTTTACATAGAGTGTGTAACATATATTTACTGTACTTTTTGATATTTTATTTACAGTATATAATATACATTTGGTGTAATTTTTGAAATTTTCTGTACATTAAATTAAATAAAATTACTGTAGTTTTGATAGTTTATTTACAGTATATATAACACATATTTGGTGTACATTTTGATATTTTATGTACAGTATGTAATATATATTTACTGTACTATTTGATATTTTATTTACAGTATATAATATGTCTTTGTTGTACTTTATATGATATTACATGTACAATATATGAAATATATTTACTGTACTTTTTGATATTTTCTGTACAGTATATAAGATATATTTGGTGTCCTTTTGATATTTTATGTAAATTATATAATACATATTTGGTGTAGTTTTTGATATTTTACATAGGGTGTGTCATATATATTGACTGTCCTTTTTGATATATTATTTACAGTATATAATATACATTTGGTGTAATTTTTGATATTTTATGTACAGTATATTAAATATAATTACTGTAGTTTTTGATAGTTTATTTACAGTATATATTACACATATTTGGTGTACTTTTTGATATTTTATATTCAGTATGTCATATATCTTTACTGTACTTTTTGATATTTTATTTACAGTATATAAAATGTATTTGGTGTACTTTTAGTTAATATTATATGTACAATATATGAAATATATTTACTGTACATTTTCATATTTTCTGTACAGTATATAAGATATATTTGGTGTCTTTTTGGTATTTTATGTAAATTATATCATACATATTTGGTGTAGTTTTTGATATTTTACATAGTGTGTGTCATATATAATGACTCTCCTTTTTGATATTTTATTTACAATATATAATATACATTTGGTGTAATTTTTGATATTTTACGTACAGTGTATTAAATATAATTACTGTAGTTTTTGATACTTTATTTACAGTATATATTACACATATTTGGTGTACTTTTTGATATTTTATGTACAGTATGTAATATATATTTACTGTACTTTTTCAAATTTTATTTACAGTATATAAAATGTATTTGGTGTACTTTTAGTTAATATTATATGTACAATATATGAAATATATTTAGTGTACTTTTTGATATTTTATGTACAGTATATAAGATGTATTTGGTGTCCTTTTGATATTTTATATAAATTGTATAATATATATTTTGTGTAGTTTTTGATATTTTACATAGGGTGTGCAGTATATATTTGCTGTCCTTTTTGATATTTTATTTACAGTGTATAATATACATTTGGTGTAATTTTTGATATTTTATGTACAGTATATTAAATATAATTACTGTAGTTTTTGATAGTTTATTTACAGTATATATAACACATATTTGGTGTACTTTTTGATATTTTATGTACAGTATGTAATATATATTTACGGTACTTTTTCATATTTTATTTACAGTATATAATGTATTTGGTGTACTTTTAGTTAACATTATATGTACAATATATGAAATATATTTACTGTAGTTTTTGATATTTTCTGTACAGTATATAAGATATATTTGGTGTCCTTTTGATATTTTATGTAAATTTTAGCATACATATTTGGTGTAGTTTTTGATATTTTACATAGGGTGTGTCATATATATTGACTGTCCTTTTTGATATTTTATTTACAGTATATAATATACATTTGGTGTAATTTTTGATATTTTATGTACAGTATATTAAATATAATTACTGTAGTTTTTGATAGTTTATTTACAGTATATATTACACATATTTGTTGTACTTTTTGATATTTTATGTACAGTATGTCATATATCTTTACTGTACTTTTTCAAATTTTATTTACAGTATATAAAATGTATTTGCTGTACTTTCAGTTAATATTATATGTACAATATATGAAATATATTTACGGTACATTTTGATATTTTCTGTACAGTATATAAGATATATTTGGTGTCTTTTTGATATTTTATGTAAATTATATAATACATATTTTGTGTAGTTTTTGATATTTTACATAGGGTGTGTCATATATATTGACTGTCCTTTTTGATATTTTATTTACAGTATATAATATACATTTGGTGTAATTTTTGATATTTTATGTAGAGTATATTAAATATAATAACTGTAGTCTTTGATACTTTATTTACAGTATATATTACACATATTTGGTGTACTTTTTGATATTTTATGTACATTATGTCATATATATTTACTGTACTTTTTGATATTTTATTTACAGTATATAATGTATTTGGTGTACTTTTAGTTAATATTATATGTACAATATATGAAATATATTTACTGTGCTTTTTGATAATTTATGTACAGTATATAAGATATATTTGGTGTCCTTTTGATATTTTATGTAAATTTTAGAATACATATTTGGTGTAGTTTTTGATATTTTACATAGGGTGTGTCATATATATTGACTGTCCTTTTTGATATTTTATTTAGAGTATATAATATACATTTGGTGTAATTTTTGATATTTTATGTACAGTATATTAAATATAATTACTGTAGTTTTTGATAGTTTATTTACAGTATATATTACACATATTTGGTTTACTTTTTGATATTTTATGTACAGTATATCATATATCTTTACTGTACTTTTTCAAATTTTATTTACAGTATATAAAATGTATTTGGTGTACTTTTAGTTAATATTATATGTACAATATATGAAATATATTTACTGTACATTTTGATATTTTCTGTACAGTATATAAGATATATTTGGTGTATTTTTGATATTTTATATAAATTATATAATACATATTTGGTGTAGTTTTTGATATTTTACATAGGGTGTGTCATATATATTGACTGTCCTTTTTGATATTTTATTTACAGTATATAATATACATTTGGTGTAATTTTTGATATTTTATGTACAGTATATTAAATATAATTACTCTAGTTTTTGATACTTTATTTACAGTATATATTACACATATTTGGTGTACTTTTTGATATTTTATGTACAGTATGTAATATATATTTACTGTAATTTTTCAAATTTTATTTACAGTATATAAAATGTATTTGGTGTACTTTTAGTTAATATTATATGTACAATATATGAAATATATTTACTGTACTTTTTGATATTTTATGTAGAGTATATAAGATATATTTGGTGTCCTTTTGATATTTTATGTAAATTATATAATTCATATTTGGTGTAGTTTTTGATATTTTACATAGGGTGTGTCATATATATTGACTGTCTTTTTGATATTTTATTTACAGTATATAATATACATTTGGTGTAATTTTTGATAATTTATGTACAGTATATTAAATATAATTACTGTAGTATTTGATAGTTTATTTACAGTATATATAACACATATTTGGTGCACTTTTTGATATTTTATGTACAGTATGTCATATATCTTTACTGTACTTTTTCAAATTTTATTTACAGTATATAAAATGTTTTTGGTGTACTTTTAGTTAATATTATATGTACAATATATGAAATATATTTAGTGTACTTTTTGATATTTTCTGTACAGTATATAAGATATATTTGGTGTCCTTTTGATATTTTATGTAAATTATATAATTCATATTTGGTGTAGTTTTTGATATTTTACATAGGGTGTGTCATATATATTGACTGTCCTTTTTGATATTTTATTTACAGTATATAATATACATTTGGTGTAATTTTTGATATTTTATGTGCAGTATATTAAATATAATTACTGTAGTTTTTGATAGTTTATTTACAGTATATATAACACATATTTGGTGCACTTTTTGATATTTTATGTACAGTATGTCATATATATTTACTGTACTTTTTCAAACTTTATTTACAGTATATAAAATGTATTTGGTGTACTTTTAGTTAATATTATATGTACAATATATGAAATATATTTACTGTACTTTTTGATATTTTCTGTAGAGTATATAAGATATATTTGGTGTCCTTTTGATATTTTATGTAAATTATATAATACATATTCGGTGTAGTTTCTGATATTTTACATAGGGTGCGTCGTATATATTGACTGTCCTTTTTGATATTTTATTTACAGTGTATAATATACATTTGGTGTTATTTTTGATATTTTATGTACACTATATTAAATATAATTACTGTAGTATTTGATAGTTTATTTACAGTATATATAACACATATTTGGTGTACATTTTGACATTTTATGTACAGTATGTAATATATATTTACTGTACTTTTTGATATTTTATTTACTGTATATAAAATGTATTTGGTGTACTTTCAGTTAATATTGTTTATACAATATATGAAATATATTTACTGTACTTTTTGATATTTTATGTAGAGTATATAAGATATATTTGGTGTCCTTTTGATATTTTATGTAAATTATATAATTCATATTTGGTGTAGTTTTTGATATTTTACATAGGGTGTGTCCTATATATTGACTGTGCTTTTTGATATTTTATTTACAGTATATACTATACATTTGGTGTAATTTTTGATATTTTATGTACAGTATATTAAATATAATTACTGTAGTTTTTGATAGTTTATTTACAGTATATATAACACATATTTGGTGCACTTTTTGATATTTTATGTACAGTATGTCATATATCTTTACTGTACTTTTTCAAATTTTATTTACAGTATATAAAATGTTTTTGGTGTACTTTCAGTTAATATTATATGTACAATATATGAAATATATTTACTGCACTTTTTGATAATTTCGGTACAGTATATAAGATATATTTGGTGTCCTTTTGATATTTTATGTAAATTATATAATACATATTAGGTGTAGTTTTTGATATTTTACATAGGGTGTGTCATATATATTGACTGTCCTTTTTGATATTTTATTTACAGTATATAATATACTTTTGGTGTAATTTTTGATATTTTATGTACAGTATATTAAATATAATTACTGTAGTTTTTGATAGTTTATTTACAGTATATATTACACATATTTGGTGTACTTTTTGATATTTTATGTACAGTATGTAATATATATTTACTGTACTTTTTGATATTTTATTTACAGTATATAAAATGTATTTGGTGTACTTTCAGTTAATATTATATGTACAATATATGAAATATATTTACTGTACATTTTGATATTTTATGTAGAGTATATAAGATATATTTGGTGTCCTTTTGATATTTTATGTAAATTATATAATTCATATTTGGTGTAGTTTTTGATATTTTACATAGGGTGTGTCATATATATTGACTGTCTTTTTGATATTTTATTTACAGTATATAATATACATTTGGTGTAATTTTTGATATTTTATGTACAGTATATTAAATATAATTACTGTAGTATTTGATAGTTTATTTACAGTATATATAACACATATTTGGTGTACTTTTTGATATTTTATGTACAGGATGTAATATATATTTACTGTACTTTTTGATATTTTATTTACAGTATATAAAATGTATTTGGTGTACTTTCAGTTAATATTATATGTACAATATATGAAATTTATTTACTGTACTTTTTGATATTTTATGTAGAGTATATAAGATATATTTGGTGTCCTTTTGATATTTTATGTAAATTATATAATTCATATTTGGTGTAGTTTTTGATATTTTACATAGGGTGTGTCATATATATTGACTGTCTTTTTGATATTTTATTTACAGTATATAATATACATTTGGTGTAATTTTTGATATTTTATGTACAGTATATTAAATATAATTACTGTAGTTTTTGATAGTTTATTTACAGTATATATAACACATATTTGGTGCACTTTTTGATATTTTATATACAGTATGTCATATATCTTTACTGTACTTTTTCAAATTTTATTTACAGTATATAAAATGTTTTTGGTGTACTTTTAGTTAATATTATATGTACAATATATGAAATATATTTACTGTACTTTTTGATATTTTCTGTACAGTATATAAGATATATTTCGTGTCCTTTTGATATTTTATGTAAATTATAAAATACATATTTGGTGTAGTTTCTGATATTTTACATAGGGTGTGTCATATATATTGACTGTCCTTTTTGATATTTCATTTACAGTATATAATATACATTTGGTGTAATTTTTGATATTTTATGTACAGTATATAAAATATAATTACTGTAGTCTTTGATACTTTATTTACAGTATATATTACACATATTTGGTGTACTTATTAATATTTTATGTACATTTTGTCATATATATTTACTGTACTTTTTGATATTTTATTTACAGTATATAATGTATTTGGTGTACTCTTAGTTAATATTATATGTACAATATATGAAATATATTTACTGTACTTTTTGATATTTTCTGTACAGTATATAAGATATATTTGGTGTCCTTTTGATATTTTATGTAAATTATATAATACATATTTGGTGTAGTTTCTGATATTTTACATAGGGTGCGTCGTATATATTGACTGTCCTTTTTGATATTTTATTTAGAGTATATAATATACTTTTGGTGTAATTTTTGATATTTTATGTACAGTATATTAAATATAATTACTGTAGTATTTGATAGTTTATTTACAGTATGTATAACACATATTTGGTGTACTTTTTGAAATTTTATGTACAGTATGTCATATATATTTACTGTACTTTTTGATATTTTATTTACAGTATATAAAATGTTTTTGGTGTACTTTCAGTTAATATTATATGTACAATATATGAAATATATTTACTGTACTTTTTGATATTTTATGTAGAGTATATAAGATATATTTGGTGTCCTTTTGATATTTTATGTAAATTATATAATTCATATTTGGTGTAGTTTTTGATATTTTACATAGGGTGTGTCATATATATTGACTGTCTTTTTGATATTTTATTTACAGTATATAATATACATTTGGTGTAATTTTTGATATTTTATGTACAGTATATTAAATATAATTACTGCAGTATTTGATAGTTTATTTACAGTATATATAACACATATTTGGTGTACTTTTTGATATTTTATGTACAGTATGTAATATATATTTACTGTACTTTATCAAACTTTATTTACAGTATATAAAATGTATTTGGTGTACTTTCAGTTAATATTATATGTACAATATATGAAATATATTTACTGTACTTTTTGATATTTTATGTAGAGTATATAAGATATATTTGGTGTCCTTTTGATATTTTATGTAAATTATATAATTCATATTTGGTGTAGTTTTTGATATTTTACATAGGGTGTGTCATATATATTGACTGTCTTTTTGATATTTTATTTACAGTATATAATATACATTTGGTGTAATTTTTGATATTTTATGTACAGTATATTAAATAAAATTACTGTAGTTTTTGATAGTTTATTTACAGTATATATAACACATATTTCGTACACTTTTTGATATTTTATGTACAGTATGTGATATATATTTACTGTACTTTTTCAAAATTTATTTACAGTATATAAAATGTATTTGGTGTACTTTTAGTTAATATTATATGTACAATATTTGAAATATATTTACTGTACTTTTTGATATTTTCTGTACAGTATATAAGATATATTTCGTGTCCTTTTGATATTTTATGTAAATTATATAATACATATTTGGTGTAGTTTCTGATATTTTACATAGGGTGCGTCGTATATATTGACTGTCCTTTTTGATATTTTATTTACAGTATATAATATACATTTGGTGTAATTTTTGATATTTTATGTATAGTATATTAAATATAATTACTGTAGTTTTTGATAGTTAATTTACAGTATATATAACACATATTTGGTGTACTTTTTGATATTTTATGTACAGTATGTAATATATATTTACTGAACTTTTTCAAACTTTATTTACAGTATATAAAATGTATTTGGTGTACTTTCAGTTAATATTATATGTACAATATATGAAATATATTTACTGTACTTTTTGATATTTTATGTAGAGTATATAAGATATATTTGGTGTCCTTTTGATATTTTATGTAAATTATATAATTCATATTTGGTGTAGTTTTTGATATTTTACATAGGGTGTGTCATATATATTGACTGTCTTTTTGATATTTTATTTACAGTATATAATATACATTTGGTGTAATTTTTGATATTTTATGTACAGTATATTAAATATAATTACTGTAGTTTTTGATAGTTTATTTACAGTATATATAACACATATTTGGTGCACTTTTTGATATTTTATGTACAGTATGTCATATATCTTTACTGTACTTTTTCAAACTTTATTTACAGTATATAAAACGTATTCGGTGTACTTTTAGTTAATATTATATGTACAATATATGAAATATATTTACTGTACTTTTTGATATTTTCTGTACAGTATATAAGATATATTTGGTGTCCTTTTGATATTTTATGTAAATTATATAATACATATTTGGTGTAGTTTCTGATATTTTACATAGGGTGTGTCATATATATTGACTGTCCTTTTTGATATTTTATTTACAGTATATAATATACATTTGGTGTAATTTTTGATATTTTATGTACAGTATATTAAATATAATTACTGTAGTATTTGATAGTTTATTTACAGTATATATAACACATATTTGGTGTACTTTTTGATATTTTATGTACAGTATGTAATATATATTTACTGTACTTTTTCAAATTTTATTTACAGTATATAAAATGTATTTGGTGTACTTTTAGTTAATATTATATGTACAATATATGAAATATATTTACTGTAATTTTTGATATTTTCTGTACAGTATATAAGATATATTTGGTGTCCTTTTGATATTTTATGTAAATTATATAATACATATTTGGTGTAGTTTCTGATATTTTACATAGGGTGCGTCGTATATATTGACTGTCCTTTTTGATGTTTTATTTACAGTATATAATATACATTTGGTGTAATTTTTGATATTTTATGTACAGTATATTAAATATAATTACTGTAGTATTTGATAGTTTATTTACAGTATTTATAACACATATTTGGTGTACTTTTTGATATTTTATGTACAGTATGTAATATATATTTACTGTACTTTTTGATATTTTATTTACAGTATATAAAATGTATTTGGTGTACTTTCAGTTAATATTATATGTACAATATATGAAATATATTTACTGTACTTTTTGATATTTTATGTAGAGTATATCAGATATATTTGGTGTTCTTTTGATATTTTATGTAAATTATATAATTCATATTTGGTGTAGTTTTTGATATTTTACATAGATTGTGTCATATATATTGACTGTCTTTTTGATATTTTATTTACAGTATATACTATACATTTGGTGTAATTTTTGATATTTTATGTACAGTATATTAAATATAATTACTGTAGTATTTGATAGTTTATTTACAGTTTATATAACACATATTTGGTGCACTTTTTGATATTTTATATACAGTATGTCATATATCTTTACTGTACTTTTTCAAATTTTATTTACAGTATATAAAATGTTTTTGGTGTACTTTTAGTTAATATTATATGTACAATATATGAAATATATTTACTGTACTTTTTGATATTTTCTGTACAGTATATAAGATATATTTGTTGTCCTTTTGATATTTTATGTAAATTATATAATACATATTTGATGTAGTTTTTGATATTTTACATAGGGTGTGTCATATATATTGACTGTCCTTTTTGATATTTTATTTACAGTATATAATATACTTTTGGTGTAATTTTTGATATTTTATGTACAGTATATTAAATATAATTACTGTAGTTTTTGATAGTTTATTTACAGTATATATTACACATATTTGGTTTATTATTTGATATTTTATATACAGTATGTAATATATATTTACTGTACTTTTTCAAACATTATTTACAGTATATAAAATGTATTTGGTGTACTTTCAGTTAATATTATATGTACAATACATGAAATATATATACTGTACTTTTTGATATTTTATGTAGAGTATATAAGATATATTTTGTGTCCTTTTGATATTTTATGTAAATTATATAATTCATATTTGGTGTAGTTTTTGCTATTTTACATAGGGTGTGTCATATATATTGACTGTCTTTTTGATATTTTATTTACAGTATATAATATACATTTGGTGTAATTTTTGATATTTTATGTACAGTATATTAAATATAATTACTGTAGTTTTTGATAGTTTATTTGCAGTATATATAACACATATTTGGTGTACTTTCTGATATTTTATGTACATTATGTCATATACATTTACTGTACTTTTTGATATTTTATTTACAGTATATAAAATGTATTTGGTGTACTTTTGGTTAATATTATATGTACAATATATGAAATATATTTACTGTACTTTTTGATATTTTCTGTACAGTATATAAGATATATTTGGTGTCCTTTTGATATTTTATGTAGATTATATAATACATATTTGGTGTAGTTTTTGATATTTTACATAGGGTGTGTCATATATATTGACTGTCGTTTTTGATATTTTATTTAGAGTATATAATATACATTTGGTGTAATTTTTGGTATTTTATGTACAGTATATTATATATAAATACTGTAGTTTTTGATAGTTTATTTACAGTATATATTACACATATTTGGTGTACTTTTTGATATTTTATGTACATTATGTCATATATATTTACTGTACTTTTTGATATTTTATTTACAGTATATAAAATGTATTTGGTGTACTTTTAGTTACTATTATATGTACAATATATGAAATATATTTACAGTATTTTTGATATTTTCTGTACAGTATATAAGATATATTTGGTGTCCTTTTGATATTTTATGTAAATTATATAATACATATTTGGTGTAGTTTTGGATATTTTACATAAGGTGTGTCATATATATTGACTGTCCTTTTTGATATTTTATTTACAGTATATAATATACATTTGGTGTAATTTTTGATATTTTATGTACAGTATATTAAATATAATTACTGTAGTTTTTGATAGTTTATTTACAGTATATATTACACATATTTGGTGTACTTTTTGATATTTTATGTACAGTATGTCATATATATTTACTGTACTTTTGCAAAATTTATTTACAGGATATAAAATGTATTTGGTGTACTTTTAGTTAATATTATATGTACAATATATGAAATATATTTACTGTACTTTTTGATATTTTATGTACAGTATATAAGATATATTTTGTGTCCTTTTGATATTTTATGTAAATTATATAATACATATTTGGTGTAGTTTTTGATATTTTACATAGGGTGTGTCATATATATTGACTGTCTTTTTGATATTTTATTTACAGTATATAATATACATTTGGTGTAATTTTTGATATTTTATGTACAGTATATTAAATATAATTACTGTAGTTTTTGATAGTTTATTTACAGTATATATAACACATATTTGGTGTACTTTTTGATATTTTATGTACAGTATGTCATATATATTTACTGTAATTTTTGATATTTTATTTACAGTATATAAAATGTATTTGGTGTACTTTCAGTTAATATTATATGTACAATATATGAAATATATTTACTGTACTTTTTGATATTTTATGTACTGTATATAAGATATATTTGGTGTTCTTTTGATATTTTATGTAAATTATATAATACATATTTGGTGTAGTTTTTGATATTTTACATACGGTGTGTCATATATATTGACTGCCCTTTTTGATATTTTATTTAGAGTATATAATATACATTTGGTGTAATTTTTGATATTTTATGTACAGTATATTAAATATAAATACTGTAGTTTTTGATAGTTTATTTACAGTATATATTACACATATTTGGTGTACTTTTTGATATTTTATGTACATTATGTCATATATATTTACTATACTTTTTGATATGTTATTTACAGTATATAAAATGTATTTGGTGTACTTTTAGTTAATATTATATGTACAAAATATGAAATATATTTACTGTACTTTTTGATATTTTCGGTACAGTATATAAGATATATTTGTTGTCCTTTTGATATTTTATATAAATTATATAATATATATTTGGTGTAGTTTTCGATATTTTACATAGGGTGTGTAGTATATATTTGCTGTCCTTTTTGATATTTTATTTACAGTATATAATATACATTTGGTGTAATTTTTGATATTTTATGTACAGTATATTAAATATAATTTGTGTAGTATTTGATAGTTTATTTACAGTATATATAACACATATTTGGTGTACTTTTTGATATTTTATGTACAGTATGTCATATATTTACTGTACATTTTGATATTTTATTGACAGTATATAAAATGTATTTGGTGTACTTTCAGTTAATATTATATGTACAATATGTGAAATATATTTACTGTACTTTTTGATATTTTATGTACAATATATAAGATATATTTGGTGTCCTTTTGACATTTTATGTAAATTATATAATACATATTTGGTGAATTTTTTGATATTTTACATAGGGTGTGTCATATATATTGACTGTCCTTTTTGATATTTTATTTACAGTATATAATATACATTTGGTGTAATTTTTGATATTTTATGTACATTATATTAAATATAATTACTGTAGTGTTTGATAGTTTATTTACAGTATGTATTACACATATTTGGTGTACTTTTTGATATTTTATGTACAGTATGTCATATATATTTACTGTAATTTTTCATATTTTATTTACAGTATATAAAATGTATTTGGTGTACTTTCAGTTAATATTATATGTACAATATATGAAATATATTTACTGTACTTTTTGATATGTTCTGTACAGTATATAAGATATATTTGGTGTCCTTTTGATATTTTATGTAAGTTATATAATACATATTTGGTGTAGTTTTTGATATTTTACATAGGGTGTGTCATATATATTGACTGTCCGTTTTGATATTTTATTTACAGTATATAATATACATTTGGTGTAATTTTTGATATTTTATGTACAGTGTATTAAATATAATTACTGTAGTTTTTGATAGTTTATTTACAGTATATATAACACATATTTGGTGTACTTTTTGATATTTAATGTACAGTATGTCATATATATTTACTGTACTTTTTGATATTTTATTTACAGTATATAAAATGTATTTGGTGTACTTTCAGATAATATTATATGTACAATATGTGAAATATATTTACTGTACTTTTTGATATTTTATGTACAATATATAAGATATATTTGGTGTCCTTTTGATATTTTATGTAAATTATATAATACATATTTGGTGTAGTTTTTGATATTTTACATAGGGTGTGTCATATATATTCACTGTCCTTTTTGATATTTTATTTACAGTATATAATATACATTTGGTGTAATTTTTGATATTTTATATACAGTATATTAAATATAATTACTGTAGTTTTTGACAGTTTATTTACAGTATATATAACACATATTTGGTGTACTTTTTGATATTTAATGTACAGTATGTCATATATATTTACTGTACTATTTCATATTTTATTTACAGTATGTAAAATGTATTTGGTGTAGTTTTAGTTAATATTATATGTACAATATATGAAATATATTTACTGTACTTTTTGATATTTTATGTACAGTATATAAGATATATTTGGTGTCCTTTTGATATTTTATGTAAATTATATAATACATATTTGGTGTAGTTTTTGATATTTTACATAGGGTGCGTCATATATATTGACTGTCCTTTTTTATATTTTATTTACAGTATATAATACACATTTGGTGTAATTTTTGATATTTTATGTACAGTATATTAAATATAATTACTGTAGTTTTTGATAGTTTATTTACAGTATATACAACACATATTTGGTGTACTTTTTGATATTTTATGTACAGTATGTCATATATATTTACTGTACTTTTTGATATTTTATTTACAGTATATAAAATGTATTTGGTGTACTTTCAGTTAATATTATATGTTCAATATGTGAAATATATTTACTGTACTTTTTGATATTTTATGTACAATATATAAGATATATTTGGTGTCCTTTTGATATTTTATGTAAATTATATAATACATATTTGGTGTAGTATTTGATATTTTACATAGGGTGTGTCATATATATTGACTGTCCTTTTTGATATTTTATTTACAGTATATAATATACATTTGGTGTAATTTTTGATATTTTATGTACAGTATATTAAATATAATTACTGTAGTTTTTGATAGTTTATTTACAGTATATATTACACATATTTGGTGTACTTTTTGATATTTAATGTACAGTATGTCATATATATTTACTGTATTTTTGATATTTTATTTACAGTATATAAAATGTATTTGGTGTACTTTCAGTTAATATTATATGTACAATATGTGAAATATATTTACTGTACTTTTGATATTTTCTGTACAGCATATAAGATATATTTGGTGTCCTTTTGATATTTTATGTAAATTATATAATACATATTTGTTGTAGTTTTTGATATTTTACATGGGGTGTGTCATATATATTGACTGTCCTTTTTGATATTTTATTTAGAGCATATAATATACATTTGGTGTAATTTTTGATATTTTATGTACAGTATATTAAATATAAATACTGTAGTTTTTGATGCTTTATTTACAGTATATATTACACATATTTGGTGTAGTTTTTGATATTTTATATACAGTATGTAATATATATTTACTGTACTTTTTCAAATTTTATTTACAGTATAGAAAATGTATTTGGTGTACTTTTAGTTAATATTATATGTACAATATACGAAATATATTTACTGTACTTTTTGATATATTCTGTACAGTATATAAGATGTATTTGGTGTCCTTTTGATATTTTATATAAATTATATAATATATATTTGCTGAAGTTTTTGATATTTTACATAGGGTGTGTAGTATATATTTGCTGTCTTTTTGATATTTTATTTACAGTACATAATATACATTTGGTGTAATTTTTGATATTTTATGTACATTATATTAAATATAATTACTGTAGTATTTGATAGTTTATTTACAGTATATGTAACACATATTTGGTGTACTTTTTGATATTTTATGTACAGTATGTTATATTTACTGTACTTTTTGATATTTTATTTACAGTATATAAAATGTATTTGGTGTACTTTCAGTTAATATTATATGTACAATATATGAAATATATTTACTGTACTTTTTGATATTTTCTGTACAGTATATAAGATATATTTGGTGTCCTTTCGATATTTTATGTAAATTATATAATACATATTTGGTGTAGTTTTTGATATTTTACATAGGGTGCGTAATATATATATACTGTCTTTTTGATATTTTATTTACAGTATATAATATACATTTGGTGAAATTTTTGATATTTTATGTACAGTATATTAAATATAATTACTGTAGTTTTTGATAGTTTATTTACAGTATATATAACACATATTTGGTGTACTTTTTGATATTTTATGTACAGTATGTCATATATATTTACTGTACTTTTTGATATTTTATTTACAGTATATAAAATGTATTTGGTGTACTTTCAGTTAAAATTATATGTACAATATGTGAAATATATTTACTGTACTTTTTGATATTTTATGTGCAGTATATAAGATATATTTGGTGTCCTTTTGATATTTTATGTAATTTATATAATACTTATTTGGTGTAGTTTTTGATATTTTACATAGGGTGTGTCATATATATTGACTGTCCTTTTTGATATATTATTTACAGTATATACTATACATTTGGTGTAATTTTTCATATTTTATGTACAGTATATTAAATATAATTACTGTAGTATTTGATAGTTTATTTACAGTATGTATAACACATATTTGGTGTACTTTTTGATATTTTATGTACAGTATGTCATATATATTTACTGTACATTTTGATATTTTATTTACAGTATATAAAATGTATTTGGTATACTTTTAGTTAATATTATATGTACAATATATGAAATATATTTACTGTACTTTTTGATATTTTATGTACAGTATATAAGATATATTTGGTGTCCTTTTGATATTTTATGTAAATTATATAATACATATTTGGTGTAGTTTTTTATATTTTCCATAGGGTGTGTCATATATATTGACTGTCTTTTTGATATTTTATTTACAGTATATAATATACAATTGGTGTAATTTTTGATATTTTATATACAGTATATTAAATATAATTACTGTAGTTTTTGATAGTTTATTTACAGTATATATAACACATATTTGGTGTACTTTTTGATATTTTATGTACAGTATGTAATATATATTTACTGTACTTTTTCATATTTTATTTACAGTATATAAAATGTATTTGGTGTACTTTTAGTTAATATTATATGTACAATATATGAAACATATTTACTGTACTTTTTGATATTTTATGTACAGTATATAAGATATATTTGGTGTCCTTTTGATATTTTATGTAAATTATAGAATTCATATTTGGTGTAGTTTTTGATATTTTACATAGGGTGCGTCATATATATTGACTGTCCTTTTTGATATTTTATTTACAGTATATAATATACATTTGGTGTAATTTTTATATTTTATGTACAGTATATTAAATATAATTACTGTAGTTTTTGATAGTTTATTTACAGTATATACAACACATATTTGGTGTACTTTTTGATATTTTATGTACAGTATGTCATATATATTTACTGTACTTTTTGATATTTTATTTACAGTATATAAAATGTATTTGGTGTACTTTCAGTTAATATTATATGTACAATATGTGAAATATATTTACTGTACTTTTTGATGTTTTATGTACAATATATAAGATATATTTGGTGTCCTTTTGATATTTTATGTAAATTATATAATACATATTTGGTGTAGTATTTGATATTTTACATAGGGTGTGTCATATATATTGACTGTCCTTTTTGATATTTTATTTACAGTATATAATATAGATTTGGTGTAATTTTTGATATTTTATGTACAGTATATTAAATATAATTACTGTAGTTTTTGATAGTTTATTTACAGTATATATTACACATATTTGGTGTACTTTTTGATATTTAATGTACAGTATGTCATATATATTTACTGTATTTTTGATATTTTATTTACATTATATAAAATATATTTGGTGTACTTTCAGTTAATATTATATGTAAAATATGTGAAATATATTTACTGTACTTTTTGATACTTTCTGTACAGTATATAAGATATATTTGGTGTCCTTTTGATATTTTATGTAAATTATATAATACATATTTGGTGTAGTTTTTGATATTTTACATAGGGTGTGTCATATATATTGACTGTCCTTTTTGATATTTTATTTAGAGCATATAATATACATTTGGTGTAATTTTTGATATTTTATGTACAGTATATTAAATATAAATACTGTAGTTTTTGATGCTTTATTTACAGTATATATTACACATATTTGGTGTACTTTTTGATATTTTATGTACAGTATGTAATATATATTTACTGTACTTTTTCAAATTTTATTTACAGTATATAAAATGTATTTGTTGTACTTTTAGTTAATATTATATATACAATATATGAAATATATTTACTGTACTTTTTGAAATATTCTGTACAGTATATAAGATGTATTTGTTGTCCTTTTGATATTTTACCTAAATTATATAATATATATTTGCTGTAGTTTTTGATATTTTACATAGGGTGTGTAGTATATATTTGCTGTCCTTTTTGATATTTTATTTACAGTATATAATATACATTTGGTGTAATTTTTGATATTTTATGTACAGTATATTAAATATAATTACTGTAGTATTTGATAGTTTATTTACAGTATATGTAACACATATTTGGTGTACTTTTTGATATTTCATGTACAGTATGTTATATTTACTGTACTTTTTGATATTTTATTTACAGTATATAAAATATATTTGGTGTACTTTCAGTTAATATTATATGTACAATATATGAAATATATCTACTGTACTTTTTGATATTTTATGTACAGTATATAAGATATATTTGGTGTCCTTTTGATATTTTATGTAAATTATATAATATATATTTGGTGTAGTTTTTGATATTTTACATAGGGTGCGTAATATATATATACTGTCTTTTTGATATTTTATTTACAGTATATAATATACATTTGGTGTAATTTTTGATATTTTATGTACCGTATATTAAATATAATTACTGTAGTTTTTGATAGTTTATTTACAGTATATATAACACATATTGGGTGTACTTTTTGATATTTAATGTACAGTATGTCATATATATTTACTGTAATTTTTGATATTTTATTTACAGTATATAAAATGTCTTTGGTGTACTTTCAGTTAATATTATATGTACAATATATGAAATATATTTACTGTACTTTTTGATATTCTCTGTACAGTATATAAGATATATTTGGTGTCCTTTTGATATTTTATGTAAATTATATAATACATATTTGGTGTAGTTTTTGATATTTTACATAGGGTGTGTCATATATATTGACTGTCCTTTTTGATATTTTATTTAGAGCATATAATATACATTTGGTGTAATTTTTGATATTTTATGTACAGTATATTAAATATAAATACTGTAGTTTTTGATGCTTTATTTACAGTATATATTACACATATTTGGTGTACTTTTTGATATTTTATGTACAGTATGTAATATATATTTACTGTACTTTTTCAAATTTTATTTACAGTATATAAAATGTATTTGGTGTACTTTTAGTTAATATTATATATACAATATATGAAATATATTTACTGTACTTTTTGATATATTCTGTACAGTATATAAGATGTATTTGGTGTCCTTTTGATATTTTACATAAATTATATAATATATATTTGCTGTAGTTTTTGATATTTTACATAGGGTGTGTAGTATATATTTGCTGTCTTTTTGATATTTTATTTACAGTATATAATATACATTTGGTGTAATTTTTGATATTTTATGTACAGTATATTAAATATAATTACTGTAGTATTTGATAGTTTATTTACAGTATATGTAACACATATTTGGTGTACTTTTTGATATTTCATGTATAGTATGTTATATTTACTGTACTTTTTGATATTTTATTTACAGTATATAAAATGTATTTGGTGTACTTTCAGTTAATATTATATGTACAATATATGAAATATATTTACTGTACTTTTTGATATTTTATGTACAGTATATAAGATATATTTGGTGTCCTTTTGATATTTTATGTAAATTATATAATATATATTTGGTGTAGTTTTTGATATTTTACATAGGGTGCGTAATATATATATACTGTCTTTTTGATATTTTATTTACAGTATATAATATACATTTGGTGTAATTTTTGATATTTTATGTACAGTATATTAAATATAATTACTGTAGTTTTTGATAGTTTATTTACAGTATATATAACACATATTTGGTGTACTTTTTGATATTTTATGTACAGTATGTCATATATATTTACTGTAATTTTGATATTTTATTTACAGTATATAAAATGTATTTGGTGTACTTTCAGTTAATATTATATGTACAATATGTGAAATATATTTACTGTACTTTTTGATATTTTATGTACAGTATATAAGATATATTTGGTGTCGTTTTGATATTTTATGTAATTTATATAATACATATTTGGTGTAGTTTTTGATATTTTACATAGGGTGTGTCATATATATTGACTGTCCTTTTTGATATTTTATTTACAGTATATACTATACATTTGGTGTAATTTTTGATATTTTATGTACAGTATATTAAATATAATTACTGTAGTATTTGATAGTTTATTTACAGTATATATAACACGTATTTGGTGTACTTTTTGATATTTTATGTACAGTATGTCATATATATTTACTGTATTTTTGATATTTTATTTACAGTATATAAAATGTATTTGGTGTACTTTCAGTTAATATTATATGTACAATATATGAAATATATTTACTGAACTTTTTGATGCTTTATGTACAGTATATAAGAAGTATTTGGTGTCTTTTTGATATTTTATGTAAATTATATAATACATATTTCGTGTAGTTTTTGATATTTTACATAGGGTGTGTAGTATATAGTTACTGTCCTTTTTGATATTTTATTAACAGTATATAATATACATTTGGTGTAATTTTTGATATTTTATGTACAGTATATTAAATATAAATACTGTAGTATTTGATAGTTTATTTACAGTATATATTGCACATATTTGGTGTACTTTTTGACATTTTATGTACATTATGTCATATATATTTACTGTACTTTTTGATATTTTATTTACAGTATATAAAATGTATTTGGTGTACTTTTAGTTAATATTATATGTACAATATATGAAATATATTTACTGTACTTTTTGATATTTTATGTACAGTATATAAGATATATGTTGGGTCTTTTGATATTTTATGTAAATTATATAATACATATTTGGTGTAGTTTTTGATATTTTACATAGGGTGTGTCATATATATTGACTGTCCTTTTTGATATTTTATTTACAGTATATAATATATATTTGGTGTAATTTTTGATGTTTTATGTACAGTATATTAAATATAATTACTGTAGTTTTTGATAATTTATTTACAGTATATATTACACATATTTGGTGTACTTTTTGATATTTTATGTACAGTATGTCATATATATTTACTGTACTTTTTGAAATTTTATTTACAGTATATAAAATGTATTTGGTGTACTTTTAGTTAATATTATATGTACAATATATGAAATATATTTACTGTACTTTTTGATATTTTATGTACAGTATATAAGATATCTTTGGTGTACTTTTGATATTTTATGTAAATTATATTATATATTTGGTGTAGTATTTGATATTTTACATAGGGTGTGTCATATATATTGACTGTCCTTTTTGATAATTTATTTAGAGTATATAATATATATTTAGTGTAATTTTTGATATTTTATGTACAGTATATTAAATATAATTACTGTAGTATTTGATAGTTTATTTACAGTATATGTAACACATATTTGGTGTACTTTTTGATATTTTATGTACAGTATGTCATATATATTTACTGTATTTTTGATATTTTATTTACAGTATATAAAATGTCTTAGGTGTACTTTCAGTTAATATTATATGTACAATATATGAAATATATTTACTGTACTTTTTGATATTCTCTGTACAGTATATAAGATATATTTGGTGTCCTTTTGATATTTTATGTAAATTATATAATACATATTTGGTGCAGTTTTGGTATTTTACATAGGGTGTGTCATATATATTGACTGTCCTTTTTGATATTTTATTTAGAGCATATAATATACATTTGGTGTAATTTTTGATATTTTATGTACAGTATATTAAATATAAATACTGTAGTTTTTGATGCTTTATTTACAGTATATATTACACATATTTGGTGTACTTTTTGATATTTTATGTACAGTATGTAATATATATTTACTGTACTTTTTCAAATTTTATTTACAGTATATAAAATGTATTTGGTGTACTTTTAGTTAATATTATATATACAATATATGAAATATATTTACTGTACTTTTTGATATATTCTGTACAGTATATAAGATGTATTTGGTGTCCTTTTGATATTTTACATAAATTATATAATATATATTTGCTGTAGTTTTTGATATTTTACATAGGGTGTGTAGTATATATTTGCTGTCCTTTTTGATATTTTATTTACAGTATATAATATACATTTGGTGTAATTTTTGATATTTTATGTACAGTATATTAAATATAATTACTGTAGTATTTGATAGTTTATTTACAGTATATGTAACTCATATTTGGTGTACTTTTTGATATTTCATGTACAGTATGTTATATTTACTGTACTTTTTGATATTTTATTTACAGTATATAAAATGTATTTGGTGTACTTTCAGTTAATATTATATGTACAATATATGAAATATATTTACTGTACTTTTTGATATTTTATGTACAGTATATAAGATATATTTGGTGTCCTTTTGATATTTTATGTAAATTATATAATATATATTTGGTGTAGTTTTTTATATTTTACGTAGGGTGTGTCATATATATTGACTGTCTTTTTGATATTTTATTTACAGTATATAATATACAATTGGTGTAATTTTTGATATTTTATGTACAGTATATTAAATATAATTACTGTAGTTTTTGATAGTTTATTTACAGTATATATAACACATATTGGGTGTACTTTTTGATATTTTATGTACAGTATGTCATATATATTTACTGTAATTTTTGATATTTTATTTACAGTATATAAAATGTCTTTGGTGTACTTTCAGTTAATATTATATGTACAATATATGAAATATATTTACTGTACTTTTTGATATTCTCTGTACAGTATATAAGATATATTTGGTGTCCTTTTGATATTTTATGTAAATTATATAATACATATTTGGTGTAGTTTTTGATATTTTACATAGGGTGTGTCATATATATTGACTGTCCTTTTTGATATTTTATTTAGAGCATATAATATACATTTGGTGTAATTTTTGATATTTTATGCACAGTATATTAAATATAAATACTGTAGTTTTTGGTGCTTTATTTACAGTATATATTACACATATTTGGTGTACTTTTTGATATTTTATGTACAGTATGTAATATATATTTACTGTACTTTTTCAAATTTTATTTACAGTATATAAAATGTATTTGGTGTACTTTTAGTTAATATTATATATGCAATATATGAAATATATTTACTGTACTTTTTGATATATTCTGTACAGTATATAAGATGTATTTGGTGTCCTTTTGATATTTTACATAAATTATATAATATATATTTGCTGTAGTTTTTGATATTTTACATAGGGTGTGTAGTATATATTTGCTGTCCTTTTTGATATTTTATTTACAGTATATAATATACATTTGGTGTAATTTTTGATATTTTATGTACAGTATATTAAATATAATTACTGTAGTATTTGATAGTTTATTTACAGTATATGTAACACATATTTGGTGTACTTTTTGATATTTCATGTACAGTATGTTATATTTACTGTACTTTTTGATATTTTATTTACAGTATATAAAATGTATTTGGTGTACTTTCAGTTAATATTATATGTACAATATATGAAATATATTTACTGTACTTTTTGATATTTTATGTACAGTATATAAGATATATTTGGTGTACTTTTGATATTTTATGTAAATTATATAATATATATTTGGTGTAGTTTTTGATATTTTACATAGGGTGCGTAATATATATATACTGTCTTTTTGATATTTTATTTACAGTATATAATATACATTTGGTGTAATTTTTGATATTTTATGTACAGTATATTAAATATAATTACTGTAGTTTTTGATAGTTTATTTACAGTATATATAACACATATTTGGTGTACTTTTTGATATTTTATGTACAGTATGTCATATATATTTACTGTACTTTTTGATATTTTATTTACAGTATATAAAAGGTATTTGGTGTACTTTCAGTTAATATTATATGTACAATACGTAAAATATATTTACTGTACTTTTTGATATTTTATGTACAGTATATAAGATATATTTGGTGTCGTTTTGATATCTTATGTAATTTATATAATACATATTTGGTGTAGTTTTTGATATTTTACATAGGGTGTGTCATATATATTGACTGTCCTTTTTGATATTTTATTTACAGTATATACTATACATTTGGTGTAATTTTTGATATTTTATGTACAGTATATTAAATATAAATACTGTAGTATTTGATAGTTTATTTACAGTATATATAACACGTATTTGGTGTACTTTTTGATATTTTATGTACAGTATGTCATATATATTTACTGTATTTTTGATATTTTATTTACAGTATATAAAATGTATTTGGTGTACTTTCAGTTAATATTATATGTACAATATATGAAATATATTTACTGTACTTTTTGATGCTTTATGTACAGTATATAAGAAGTATTTGGTGTCTTTTTGATATTTTATGTAAATTATATAATACATATTTCGTGTAGTTTTTGATATTTTACATAGGGTGTGTAGTATATAGTTACTGTCCTTTTTGATATTTTATTTACAGTATATAATATACATTTGGTGTAATTTTTGATATTTTATGTACAGTATATTAAATATAAATACTGTAGTTTTTGATAGTTTATTTACAGTATATATTACACATATTTGGTGTACTTTTTGATATTTCATGTACAGTATGTCATATATATTTACTGTACTTTTTGATATTTTATTTACACTATATAAAATGTATTTGCTGTACTTTTAGTGAATATTATATGTACAATATATGAAATATATTTACTGTACTTTTTGATATTTTATGTACAGTATATAAGATATATTTGGTGTCCTTTTGATATTTTATGTAAATTATATAATACGTATATGGTGTAGTTTTTGATATTTTACATAGGGTGTGTCATATATATTGACTGTCCTTTTTGATATTTTATGTACAGTATATAATATACATTTGGTGTAATTTTTGATATTTTATGTACAGTATGTTAAATATAATTACTGTAGTTTTTGATACTTTATTTACAGTATATATTACACATATTTGGTGTACTTTTTGATATTTTATGTACAGTATGTAATATATAATTACTGTACTTTTTCAAATTTTATTTACAGTATATAAAATGTATTTGTTGTACTTTTAGTTAATATTATATGTACAATATATGAAATATATCTTCTGTATGTTTGATATTTTATGTACAGTATATAAGATGTATTTGGTGTCCTTTTGATATTTTATATAAATTATATAATATATACTTGTTGTAGTTTTTGATATTTTACATAGGGTGTGTAGTATATATTTGCTGTCCTTTTTGATATTTTATTTACAGTGTATAATATACATTTGGTGTAATTTTTGATATTTTATGTACAGTATATTAAATATAATTACTGTAGTATTTGATATTTCATTTACAGTATATAACACATATTTGGTGTACTTTTTGATATTTCATGTAGAATATGTAATATATATTTACTGTACTTTTTGATATTTTATTTACAGTATATAAAATGTATTTGGTGTACTTTCAGTTAATATTATATGTACAATATATGAAATATATTTACTGTACTTTTTGATATTTTATGTACAGTATATAAGATATATTTGGTGTCCTTTTGATATTTTATGTAAATTATATAATACATATTTAGTGTAGTTTTTGATATTTTACATAGGGTGTGTCATATATATTGACTGTCCTTTTTGATATTTTATTTACAGTATATACTATACATTTGGTGTAATTTTTGATATTTTATGTACAGTATATTAAATATAATTACTGTAGTTTTTGATAGTTTATTTACAGTATATATAACACATATTTGGTGTTCTTTTTGATATTTTATGTACAGTATGTCATATATATTTACTGTACTTTTTGATATTTTATTTACAGTATATAAAATGTATTTGGTGTACTTTCAGTTAATATTATATGTACAATATGTGAAATATATTTACTGTACTTTTTGATATTTTATGTACAGTATATAAGATGTATTTGATGTCCTTTTGATATTTTATGTAAATTATATAATACATATTTCGTGTAGTTTTTGATATTTTACATAGGGTGTGTAGTATATAGTTACTGTCCTTTTTGATATTTTATTTAGAGTATATAATATACATTTGGTGTAATTTTTGATATTTTATGTACAGTATATTAAATATAATTACTGTAGTTTTTGATACTTTATTTACAGTATATATTACACATATTTGGTGTACTTTTTGATATTTTATGTACAGTATGTAATATATATTTACTGTACTTTTTCAAAATTTATTTACAGTATATAAAATGTATTTGGTGTACTTTTAGTTAATATTATATGTACAATATATGAAATATATTTACTGTACTTTTTGATATTTTCTGTACAGTATATAAGATGTATTTGGTGTCCTTTTGATATTTTATATAAATTATATAATATATATTTGGTGTAGTTTTTGATATTTTACATAGGGTGTGTAGTATATATTTGCTGTCCTTTTTGATATTTTATTTACAGTGTATAATATACATTTGGTGTAATTTTTGATATTTTATGTACAGTATACTAAATATAATTACTGTAGTTTTTGATAGTTTATTTACAGTATATATAACACATATTTGGTGTACTTTTTGATATTTTATGTACAGTATGTCAAATATATTTACTGTACTTTTTGATATTTTATTTACAGTATATAAAATGTATTTGGTGTACTTTCAGTTAATATTATATGTAGAATATATGAAATATATTTACTGTACTTTTTGATATTTTATGTACTGTATAAAAGATATATTTGGTGTCCTTTTGATATTTTATGTAAATTATATAATACATATTTGGTGTAGTTTTTGATATTTTACATAGGGTGTGTCATATATATTGACTGTCCTTTTTGATATTTTATTTAGAGTGTATAATATACATTTGGTATAATTTTTGATATTTTATGTACAGTATATTAAATATAAATACTGTAGTTTTTGATAGTTTATTTACAGTATATATAACACATATTTGGTGTACTTTTTGATATTTTATATACAGTATGTAATATATATTTACTGTACTTTTTCAAATTTTATTTACAGTATATAAAATGTATTTGGTGTACTTTTAGTTAATATTATATGTACAATATATGAAATATATTTACTGTACTTTTTGATATGTTCTGTACAGTATATAAGATGTATTTGGTGTCCTTTTGATATTTTATATAAATTATATAATATATATTTGCTGAAGTTTTTGATATTTTACATAGGGTGTGTAGTATATATTTGCTGTCTTTTTGATATTTTATTTACAGTATATAATATACATTTGGTGTAATTTTTGATATTTTATGTACAGTATATTAAATATAAATACTGTAGTTTTTGATGCTTTATTTACAGTATATATTACACATATTTGGTGTACTTTTTGATATTTTATGTACAGTATGTAATATATATTTACTGTACTTTTTCAAATTTTATTTACAGTATATAAAATGTATTTGGTGTACTTTTAGTTAATATTATATATACAATATATGAAATATATTTACTGTACTTTTTGATATATTCTGTACAGTATATAAGATGTATTTGGTGTCCTTTTGATATTTTATGTAAATTATATAATATATATTTGCTGTAGTTTTTGATATTTTACATAGGGTGTGTAGTATATATTTGCTGTCCTTTTTGATATTTTATTTACAGTATATAATATACATTTGGTGTAATTTTTGATATTTTATGTACAGTATATTAAATATAATTACTGTAGTATTTGATAGTTTATTTACAGTATATGTAACACATATTTGGTGTACTTTTTGATATTTCATGTACACTATGTTATATTTACTGTACTTTTTGATATTTTATTTACAGTATATAAAATGTATTTGGTGTACTTTCAGTTAATATTATATGTACAATATATGAAATATATTTACTGTACTTTTTGATATTTTATGTACAGTATATAAGATATATTTGGTGTCCTTTTGATATTTTATGTAAATTATATAATATATATTTGGTGTAGTTTTTGATATTTTACATAGGGTGCGTAATATATATACTGTCTTTTTGATATTTTATTTACAGTATATAATATACATTTGGTGTAATTTTTGATATTTTATGTACAGTATATTAAATATAATTACTGTAGTTTTTGATAGTTTATTTACAGTATATATAACACATATTTGGTGTACTTTTTGATATTTAATGTACAGTATGTCATATATATTTACTGTACTTTTTGATATTTTATTTACAGTATATAAAATGTATTTGGTGTACTTTCAGTTAATATTATATGTACAATATGTGAAATATATTTACTGTACTTTTTGATATTTTATGTACAGTATATAAGATATACTTGGTGTCGTTTTGATATTTTATGTAATTTATATAATACATATTTGGTGTAGTTTTTGATATTTTACATAGGGTGCGTCATATATATTGACTGTACTTTTTGATATTTCATTTACAGTATATACTATACATTTGGTGTAATTTTTGATATTTTATGTACAGTATATTAAATATAATTACTGTAGTATTTGATAGTTTATTTACAGTATATATAACACATATTTGGTGTACTTTTTGATATTTTATGTACAGTATGTCATATATATTTACTGTACTTTTTGATATTTTATTTACAGTATATAAAATGTGTTTGGTGTACTTTCAGTTAATATTATATGTACAATATGTGAAATATATTTACTCTAATTTTTGATATTTTATGTACAGTATATAAGATATATTTGGTGTCGTTTTGATATTTTATGTAATTTATATAATACATATTTGGTGTAGTTTTTGATATTTTACATAGGGTGTGTCATATATATTGACTGTCCTTTTTGATATTTTATTTACAGTATATACTATACATTTGGTGTAATTTTTGATATTTTATGTACAGTGTATTAAATATAATTACTGTAGTATTTGATAGTTTATTTACAGTATATATAACACATATTTGGTGTACTTTTTGATATTTTATGTACACTATGTCATATATATTTACTGTACTTTTTGATATTTTATTTACAGTATATAAAATGTATTTGGTGTACTTTCAGTTAGTATTATATGTACAATCTTTGAAATATATTTACTGCATTTTTGATGTTTTATGTACAGTATATAAGATGTATTTGGTGTCTTTTTGATATTTTATGTAAATTATATAAGACATATTTCGTGTAGTTTTTGATATTTTACATAGGGTGTGTAGTATATAGTTACTGTCCTTTTTGATATTTTATTTACAGTATATAATATACATTTGGTGTAATTTTTGATATTTTATGTACAGTATATTAAATATAATTACTGTAGTTTTTGATACTTTATTTACAGTATATATTACACATATTTGGTGTACTTTTTGATATTTTATGTACATTATGTAATATATATTTACTGTAATTTTTCAAATTTTATTTACAGTATATAAAATGTATTTGGTGTACTTTCAGTTAATATTGTATGTACAATATATGAAATATATTTACTGTACATTTTGATGTTTTATGTACAGTATATAAGATATATTTTGTGTCCTTTTGATATTTTATGTAAATTATATAATACATATTTGGTGTAGTTTTTGATATTTTACATAGGGTGTGTCATATATATTGACTGTCCTTTTTGATATTTTATTTAGAGTATATAATATACATTTGGTGTAATTTTTGATATTTTATGAACAGTATATTAAATATAAATACTGTAGTTTTTGATAGTTTGTTTACAGTATATATTACACATATATGGTACTTTTTGATATTTTATGTACATTATGTCATATATATTTACTGTACTTTTTGATATTTTATTTACAGTATATAAAATTTATTTGGTGTACTTATAGTTAATATTATATGTACAATATCTGAAATATATTTACTGTACTTTTTGATATTTTCTGTACAGTATATAAGATATATTTGGTGTCCTTTTGATATCTTATATAAATTATATAATATATATTTGGTGTAGTTTTTGATATTTTACATAGGGTGTGTAGTATATATTTGCTGTCCTTTTTGATATTTTATTTACAGTGTATAATATACATTTGGTGTAATTTTTGATATTTTATGTACAGTATACTAAATATAATTACTGTAGTTTTTGATAGTTTATTTACAGTATATATAACACATATTTGGTGTACTTTTTGATATTTTATGTACAGTATGTCAAATATATTTACTGTAATTTTTGATATTTTATTTACAGTATATAAAATGTATTTGGTGTACTTTCAGTTAATATTATATGTAGAATATATGAAATATATTTACTGTACTTTTTGATATTTTATGTACTGTATAAAAGATATATTTGGTGTCCTTTTGATATTTTATGTAAATTATATAATACATATTTGGTGTAGTTTTTGATATTTTACATAGGGTGTGTCATATATATTGACTGTCCTTTTTGATATTTTATTTAGAGTATATAATATACATTTGGTATAATTTTTGATATTTTATGTACAGTATATCAAATATAAATACTGTAGTTTTTGATACTTTATTTACAGTATATATTACACATATTTGGTGTACTTTTTGATATTTTACGTATAGTATGTCATATATATTTACTGTACTTTTTCAAATTTTATTTACAGTATATAAAATGTATTTGGTGTACTTTTAGTTAATATTATATGTACAATATATGAAATATATTTACTGTACTTTTTGATGTTTTATGTACAGTATATAAGATGTAATTGGTCTCCTTTTGATATTTTATATAAATTATATAATATATATTTGGTGTAGTTTTTGATATTTTACATAGGGTGTGTAGTATATATTTGCTGTCCTTTTTGATATTTTATTTACAGTTTATAATATCCATTTGGGGTAATTTTTGATATTTTATGTACAGTATATTAAATATAATTACTGTAGTTTTTGATAGTTTATTTACAGTATATATTACACATATTTGGTGTACTTTTTGATATTTAATGTACAATATGTCATATATATTTACTGTACTTTTTCAAATTTTATTTACAGTATATTAAATGTATTTGGTGTACTTTCAGTTAATATTATATGTACAAAATATGAAATATATTTACTGTACATTTTGATATTTTATGTACAGTATATAAGATATATTTGTTGTCCTTTTGATATTTTATGTAAATTATATAATACATATTTGGTGTAGTTTTTGATATTTTACATAGGGTGTGTCACATATATTGACTGTCCTTTTTGATATTTTATTTAGAGTATATAATATACATTTGGTGTAATTTTTGATATTTTATGAACAGTATATTAAATATAAATACTGTAGTTTTTGATAGTTTGTTTACAGTATATATTACACATATTTGGTACTTTTTGATATTTTATGTACATTATGTCATATATATTTACTGTACTTTTTGATATTTTATTTATAGTATATAAAATGTATTTGGTGTACTTTTAGTTAATATTATATGTACAATATATGAAATATATTTACTGTACTTTCTGATATTTTATGTACAGTATATAAGATATATTTGGTGTCCTTTTGATATTTTATATAAATTATATAATACATATTTGGTGTAGTTTTTGATATTTTACATAGGGTGTGTCATATATATTGACTGTCCTTTTTGATATTTTATTTAGAGTATATAATATACATTTGGTGTAATTTTTGATATTTTATGTACAGTATATTACATATAATTACTGTAGTTTTTGATACTTTATTTACAGTATATATTACACATATTTGGTGTACTTTTTGATATTTTATCTACAGTATGTAATATATATTTACTGTAATTTTTCAAATTTTATTTACAGTATATAAAATGTATTTGGTGTACTTTTGGTTAATATTATATGTACAATATATGAAATATATTTACTGTACTTTTTGATATTTTATGTACAGTATATAAGATGTATTTGGTGTCCTTTTGATATTTTATATAAATTATATAATATATATTTGGTGTAGTTTTTGATATTTTACATAGGGTGTGTAGTATATATTTGCTGTCCTTTTTGATATTTTATTTACAGTGTATAATATACATTTGGTGTAATTTTTGATATTTTATGTACAGTATACTAAATATAATTACTGTAGTTTTTGATAGTTTATTTACAGTATATATAACACATATTTGGTGTACTTTTTGATATTTTATGTACAGTATGTCAAATATATTTACTGTACTTTTTGATATTTTATTTACAGTATATAAAATGTATTTGGTGTACTTTCAGTTAATATTATATGTAGAATATATGAAATATATTTACTGTACTTTTTGATATTTTATGTACTGTATAAAAGATATATTTGGTGTCCTTTTGATATTTTATGTAAATTATATAATACATATTTGGTGTAGTTTTTGATATTTTACATAGGGTGTGTCATATATATTGACTGTCCTTTTTGATATTTTATTTAGAGTATATAATATACATTTGGTATAATTTTTGATATTTTATGTACAGTATATCAAATATAAATACTGTAGTTTTTGATAGTTTATTTACAGTATATATAACACATATTTGGTGTACTTTTTGATATTTTATATACAGTATGTAATATATATTTACTGTACTTTTTCAAATTTTATTTACAGTATATAAAATGTATTTGGTGTACTTTTAGTTAATATTATATGTACTATATATGAAATATATTTACTGTACTTTTTGATATATTCTGTACAGTATATAAGATGTATTTGGTGTCCTTTTGATATTTTATATAAATTATATAATATATATTTGCTGAAGTTTTTGATATTTTACATAGGGTGTGTAGTATATATTTGCTGTCTTTTTGATATTTTATTTACAGTATATAATATACATTTGGTGTAATTTTTGATATTTTATGTACAGTATATTAAATATAATTACTGTAGTTTTTGATAGTTTATTTACAGTATATATAACACATATTTGGTGTACTTTTTGATATTTAATGTACAGTATGTCATATATATTTACTGTACTTTTTGATATTTTATTTACAGTATATAAAATGTATTTGGTTTACTTTCAGTTAATATTATATGTACAATATGTGAAATATATTTACTGTACTTTTTGATATTTTATGTACAGTATATAAGATATACTTGGTGTCGTTTTGATATTTTATGTAATTTATATAATACATATTTGGTGTAGTTTTTGATATTTTACATAGGGTGCGTCATATATATTGACTGTACTTTTTGATATTTTATTTACAGTATATACTATACATTTGGTGTAATTTTTGATATTTTATGTACAGTATATTAAATATAATTACTGTAGTATTTGATAGTTTATTTACAGTATATATAACACATATTTGGTGTACTTTTTGATATTTTATGTACAGTATGTCATATATATTTACTGTACTTTTTGATATTTTATTTACAGTATATAAAATGTGTTTGGTGTACTTTCAGTTAATATTATATGTACAATATGTGAAATATATTTACTGTACTTTTTGATATTTTATGTACAGTATATAAGATATATTTGGTGTCGTTTTGATATTTTATGTAATTTATATAATACATATTTGGTGTAGTTTTTGATATTTTACATAGGGTGTGTCATATATATTGACTGTCCTTTTTGATATTTTATTTACAGTATATACTATACATTTGGTGTAATTTTTGATATTTTATGTACAGTATATTAAATATAATTACTGTAGTATTTGATAGTTTATTTACAGTATATATAACACATATTTGGTGTACTTTTTGATATTTTATGTACACTATGTCATATATATTTACTGTACTTTTTGATATTTTATTTACAGTATATAAAATGTATTTGGTGTACTTTCAGTTAGTATTATATGTACAATCTTTGAAATATATTTACTGCATTTTTGATGTTTTATGTACAGTATATAAGATGTATTTGGTGTCTTTTTGATATTTTATGTAAATTATATAATACATATTTCGTGTAGTTTTTGATATTTTACATAGGGTGTGTAGTATATAGTTACTGTCCTTTTTGATATTTTATTTACAGTATATAATATACATTTGGTGTAATTTTTGATATTTTATGTACAGTATATTAAATATAATTACTGTAGTTTTTGATACTTTATTTACAGTATATATTACACATATTTGGTGTACTTTTTGATATTTTATGTACATTATGTAATATATATTTACTGTAATTTTTCAAATTTTATTTACAGTATATAAAATGTATTTGGTGTACTTTCAGTTAATATTGTATGTACAATATATGAAATATATTTACTGTACATTTTGATGTTTTATGTACAGTATATAAGATATATTTTGTGTCCTTTTGATATTTTATGTAAATTATATAATACATATTTGGTGTAGTTTTTGATATTTTACATAGGGTGTGTCATATATATTGACTGTCCTTTTTGATATTTTATTTAGAGTATATAATATACATTTGGTGTAATTTTTGATATTTTATGAACAGTATATTAAATATAAATACTGTAGTTTTTGATAGTTTGTTTACAGTATATATTACACATATATGGTACTTTTTGATATTTTATGTACATTATGTCATATATATTTACTGTACTTTTTGATATTTTATTTACAGTATATAAAATTTATTTGGTGTACTTATGGTTAATATTATATGTACAATATCTGAAATATATTTACTGTACTTTTTGATATTTTCTGTACATTATATAAGATATATTTGGTGTCCTTTTGATATCTTATGTAAATTATGTAATACATATTTGGTGTAGTTTTTGATATTTTACATAGGGTGTGTCATATATATTGACTGTCCTTTTTGATATTTTATTTACAGTTTATAATATCCATTTGGGGTAATTTTTGATATTTTATGTACAGTATATTAAATATAATTACTGTAGTATTTGATAGTTTATTTACAGTATATATAACACATATTTGGTGTACTTTTTGATATTTTATGTACAGTATGTCATATATATTTACTGTACATTTTCAAATTTTATTTACAGTATATAAAATGTATTTGGTGTATTTTCAGTTAATATTATATGTACAATATATGAAATATATTTACTGTACTTTTTGATATATTCTGTACAGTATATAAGATGTATTTGGTGTCCTTTTGATATTTTATATAAATTATATAATATATATTTGCTGAAGTTTTTGATATTTTACATAGGGTGTGTAGTATATATTTGCTGTCTTTTTCATATTTTATTTACAGTATATAATATCCATTTGGGGTAATTTTTGATATTTTATGTACAGTATATTAAATATAATTACTGTAGTTTTTGATAGTTTATTTACAGTATATATTACACATATTTGGTGTACTTTTTGATATTTTATGTACAATATGTCATATATATTTACTGTACTTTTTCAAATTTTATTTACAGTATATTAAATGTATTTGGTGTACTTTCAGTTAATATTATATGTACAATATATGAAATATATTTACTGTACATTTTGATATTTTATGTACAGTATATAAGATATATTTGTTGTCCTTTTGATATTTTATGTAAATTATATAATACATATTTGGTGTAGTTTTTGATATTTTACATAGGGTGTGTCACATATATTAACTGTCCTTTTTGATATTTTATTTAGAGTATATAATATACATTTGGTGTAATTTTTGATATTTTATGAACAGTATATTAAATATAAATACTGTAGTTTTTGATAGTTTGTTTACAGTATATATTACACATATTTGGTACTTTTTGATATTTTATGTACATTATGTCATATATATTTACTGTACTTTTTGATATTTTATTTATAGTATATAAAATGTATTTGGTGTACTTTTAGTTAATATTATATGTACAATATATGAAATATATTTACTGTACTTTTTGATATTTTATGTACAGTATATAAGATATATTTGGTGTCCTTTTGATATTTTATGTAAATTATATAATACATATTTGGTGTAGTTTTTGATATTTTACATAGGGTGTGTCATATATATTGACTGTCCTTTTTGATATTTTATTTAGAGTATATAATATACATTTGGTGTAATTTTTGATATTTTATGTACAGTATATTACATATAATTACTGTAGTTTTTGATACTTTATTTACAGTATATATTACACATATTTGGTGTACTTTTTGATATTTTATTTACAGTATGTAATATATATTTACTGTAATTTTTCAAATTTTATTTACAGTATATAAAATGTATTTGGTGTACTTTTAGTTAATATTATATGTACAATATATGAAATATATTTACTGTACTTTTTGATATTTTATGTACAGTATATAAGATGTATTTGGTGTCCTTTTGATATTTTATATAAATTATATAATATATATTTGGTGTAGTTTTTGATATTTTACATAGGGTGTGTAGTATATATTTGCTGTCCTTTTTGATATTTTATTTACAGTGTATAATATACATTTGGTGTAATTTTTGATATTTTATGTACAGTATATTAAATATAATTACTGTAGTTTTTGATAGTTTATTTACAGCATATATAACACATATTTGGTGTACTTTTTGATATTTTATGTACAGTATGTCAAATATATTTACTGTACTTTTTGATATTTTATTTACAGTATATAAAATGTATTTGGTGTACTTTCAGTTAATATTATATGTACAATATATGAAATATATTTACTGTACTTTTTGATATTTTCTGTACAGTATATAAGATATATTTGGTGTCCTTTTGATATTTTATGTAAATTATATAATACATATTTGGTGTAGATTTTCATATTTTACATAGGGTGTGTCATATATATTGACTGTCCTTTTTGATATTTTATTTACAGTATATAATATATATTTGGTGTAACTTTTTATATTTTATGTACACTATATTAAATATAATTACTGTAGTTTTTAATAGTTTATTTACAGTATATATTACACATATTTGGTGTACTTTTTGATATTTTATGTACAGTATGTAATATATATTTACTGTACTTTTCAAATTTTATTTAAAATATATAAAATGTATTTGGTGTACTTTAAGATAATATTATATGTACAATATATGAAATATATTTACTGTACTTTTTGATATTTTATGTACAGTATATAAGATATATTTGGTGTCCTTTGATATTTTATATAAATTATAAAATATATATTTGGTGTAGTTTTTGATATTTCACATAGGGTGTGTTGTATATATTTGCTGTCCTTTTTGATATTTTATTTACAGTTTATAATATCCATTTGGGGTAATTTTTGATATTTTATGTACAGTATATTAAATATAATTACTGTAGTATTTGATAGTTTATTTACAGTATATATAACACATATTTGGTGTACTTTTTGATATTTTATGTACAGTATGTCATATATATTTACTGTACATTTTCAAATTTTATTTACAGTATATAAAATGTATTTGGTGTATTTTCAGTTAATATTATATGTACAATATATGAAATATATTTACTGTACTTTTTGATATATTCTGTACAGTATATAAGATGTATTTGGTGTCCTTTTGATATTTTATATAAATTATATAATATATATTTGCTGAAGTTTTTGATATTTTACATAGGGTGTGTAGTATATATTTGCTGTCTTTTTGATATTTTATTTACAGTATATAATATACATTTGTTGTAATTTTTGATATTTTATGTACAGTATATTAAATATAATTACTGTAGTATTTGATAGTTTATTTACAGTATATAATGCACATATTTGGTGTACTTTTTGATATTTTATGTACAGTATGTCATATATATTTACTGTACTTTTTCAAATTTTATTTACAGTATATAAAATGTATTCGGTGTACTTTCAGTTAATATTATATGTACAATATATGAAATATATTTACTGTAATTTTTGATATTTTATGTATAGTATATAAGATGTATTTGGTGTCCTTTTGATATTTTATATAAATTATATAATATATATTTGGTGTATTTTTTGATATTTTACGTAAAGTGTGTAGTATATATTTGCTGTCCTTTTTGATATTTTATTTACAGTATATATTATACATTTGGTGTAATTTTTGATATTTTATGTACAGTATATTAAATATAATTAGTGTAGTATTTGACAGTTTATTTACCATATATATAACACATATTTTGTGTACTTTTTGATATTTTATGTACAGTATGTCATATATATTTACTGTACTTTTTGATATTTTATTTACAGTATATAAAATGTATTTGGTGTACTTTCAGTTAATATTATATTTACAATATATGAAATATATTTACTGTACATTTTGATATTTTATGTACAGTATATAAGATATATTTGGTGTCCTTTTGATATTTTATGTAAATTATATAATACATACTTGGTGTAGTTTTTGATATTTTACATACGGTGTGACATATATATTGACTGTCCTTTTTGATATTTTATTTACAGTATATAATATACATTCGGTGTAATTTTTGATATTTTATGTACAGTATATTAAATATAAATACTGTAGTTTTTGATAGTTTATTGACAGTATATATTACACATATTTGGTGTACTTTTTGATATTTTATGTACAGTATGTCATATATATTTACTGTACTTTTTGATATTTTATTTACAGTATATAAAATGTATTTGGTGTACTTTCAGTTAATATTATATGTACTATATATGAAATATATTTACTGTACATTTGATATTTTCTGTACAGTACATAAGATATATTTGCTGTCCATTTGATATTTTATGTAAATTATATAATACATATTTGGTGTAGTTTTTGATATTTTACATAGGGTGTGTCATATGTATTGACTGTCCTTTTTGAAATTTTATTTACAGTATATAATATACATTTGGTGTAATTTTTGATATTTTATGTACATTATATTAAATATAAATACTGTAGTTTTTGATAGTTTATTTACAGTATATATAACACGGATTTGGTGTACTTTTTGATATTCTATGTACAGTATGTCATATATATTTACTGTAATTTTTGATATTTTATTTACAGTATATAAAATGTATTTGGTGTACTTTTAGTTAATATTATATGTACAATATAGGAAATATATTTACTGTACTTTTTGATATTTTATGTACAGTATATAAGATATATTTGGTGTCCTTTTGATATTTTATGTAAATTATATAATACATATATGGTGTAGTTTTTGATATTTTACATAGGGTGTGTCATATATATTGACTGTCATTTTTGATATTTTATTTAGAGTATATAATATACATTTGGTGTAATTTTTGGTATTTTATGTACAGTATATTAAATATAATTACTGTAGTTTTTGATAGTTTATTTACAGTATATATGGCACATATTTGGTGTACTTTTTGATATTTTATGTACAGTATGTCATATATATTTACTGTACTTTTTCAAATTTTATTTACAGTATATAAAATGTATTTGGTGTACTTTTAGTTAATATTATATGTACAATATATGAAATATATTTACTGTAATTTTTGATATTTTATGTACAGTATATAAGATGTATTTGGTGTCCTTTTGATATTTTATATAAATTATATAATATATATTTGGTGTAGTTTATGATATTTTACATAGTGTGTGTAGTATATATTTGCTGTCCTTTTTGATATTTTATTTACAGTATATAATATACATTTGGTGTAATTTTTGATATTTTATGTACAGTATATTAAATATAATTAGTGCAGTATTTGACAGTTTATTTACCGTATATATAACACATATTTGGTGTACTTTTTGATATTTTATGTACAGTATGTCATATATATTTACTGTACTTTTTGATATTTTATTTACAGTATATAAAATGTATTTGGTGTACTTTCAGTTAATATTATATTTACAATCTATGAAATATATTTACTGTACTTTTTGATATTTTCTCTACAGTATATGAGATATATTTGGTGTCCTTTTGATATTTTATGTAGATTATATAATACATATTTGGTGTAGTTTTTGATATTTTACATAGGGTGTGTCATATATATTGACTGTCCTTTTTGATATTTTATTTACAGTATATAATATACATTCGGTGTAATTTTTGATATTTTATGTACAGTATACTAAATATAATTAGTGTAGTATTTGATAGTTTATTTACAGTATATATAACACATATTTGCTGTACTTTTTGATATTTTATGTACATTATGTCATATATATTTACTGTAATATTTCATACTTTATTTACAGTATATAAAATGTATTTGGTGTACTTTCAGTTAATACTATATGTACAATATCTGAAATATATTTACTGTACTTTTTGATATTTTATGTACAGTATATAAGATATATTTGGTGTCCTTTTGATATTTTATGTAAATTATATAATACATATTTGGTGTAGTTTTTGATATTTTACATAGAGTGTGTCATATATATTGACTGTCCTTTTTGATATTTTATTTAGAGTATATAATATACATTTGGTGTAATTTTTGGTATTTTATGTACAGTATATTAAATATAAATACTGTAGTTTTTGATAGTTTATTTACAGTATATATTACACATATTTGGTGTACTTTTTGATATTTTATGTACATTATGTCATATATATTTACTGTACTTTTTGATATTTTATTTACAGTATATAAAATGTATTTGGTGTACTTTCAGTTAATATTATATGTACAATATATGAAATATATTTACTGTATATTTTGATATTTTATGTACAGTATATAAGATATATTTGGTGTACTTTTGATATTTTATGTAAATTATATAATACATATTTGGTGTAGTTTTCCATATTTTACATAGGGTGTGTAGTATATATTTGCTGTCCTTTTTGATATTTTATTTACAGTATATAATATACATTTGGTGTAATTTTTTATATTTTATGTACAGTATATTAAATACAATTTGTGTAGTATTTGATAGTTTATTTACAGAATATATATAACACATATTTGGTGTACTTTTTGATATTTTATGTACAGTATGTCATATATATTTACTGTAATTTTTGATATTTTATTTACAGTATATAAAATGTATTTGGTGTACTTTTACTTAATATTATATGTACAATATATGAAATATATTTACTGTACTTTTTGATATTTTCTGTACAGTATATAAGATATATTTGGTGTCCTTTTGATATTTTATGTAAATTATATAATACATATTTGGTGTAGTTTTTGATATTTTACATAGGATGTGTCATATATATTGACTGTCCTTTTTGATATTTTATTTACAGTATATAATATACACTTGGTGTAATTTTTGATATTTTATGTACAGTATATTAAACATAATTACTGTAGTTTTTGATACTTTATTTACAGTATATATTACACATATTTGGTGAATTTTTTGATATTTTATGTACAGTATGTCATATATATTTACTGTACTTTTTCAAATTTTATTTACAGTATATAAAATGTATTTGGTGTACTTTTAGTTAATATTATATGTACAATATATGAAATATATTTACTGTACTTTTTGATATTTTATGTACAGTATATAAGATATATTTGGTGTCCTTTTGATATTTTATGTAAATTATATAATACATATTTGGTGTAGTTTTTGATATTTTACATAGGGTGTGTCATATATATTGACTGTCCTTTTTGATATTTTATTTAGAATATATAATATACATTTGGTGTAATTTTTGGTATTTTATGTACAGTATATTAAATATAAAAACTGTAGTTTTTGATAGTTTATTTACAGTATATATTACACATATTTGGTGTACTTTTTGATATTTTATGTACAGTATGTCATATATATTTACTGTAATTTTTGATATTTTATTTACAGTATATAAAATGTATTTGGTGTACTTTCAGTTAATATTATATGTACAATATATGAAATATATTTACTGTATATTTTGATATTTTATGTACAGTATATAAGATATATTTGGTGTACTTTTGATATTTTATGTAAATTATATAATACATATTTGGTGTAGTTTTCCATATTTTACATAGGGTGTGTAGTATATATTTGCTGTCCTTTTTGATATTTTATTTACAGTATATAATATACATTTGGTGTAATTTTTTATATTTTATGTACATTATATTAAATACAATTTGTGTAGTATTTGATAGTTTATTTACAGTATATATAACACATATTTGGTGTACTTTTTGATATTTTATGTACAGTATGTCATATATATTTACTGTAATTTTTGATATTTTATTTACAGTATATAAAATGTATTTGGTGTACTTTTACTTAATATTATATGTACAATATATGAAATATATTTACTGTACTTTTTGATATTTTCTGTACAGTATATAAGATATATTTGGTGTCCTTTTGATATTTTATGTAAATTATATAATACATATTTGGTGTAGTTTTTGATATTTTACATAGGGTGTGTCATATATATTGACTGTCCTTTTTGATATTTTATTTACAGTATATAATATACACTTGGTGTAATTTTTGATATTTTATGTACAGTATATTAAACATAATTACTGTAGTTTTTGATACTTTATTTACAGTATATATTACACATATTTGGTGAATTTTTTGATATTATATGTACAGTATGTCATATATATTTACTGTACTTTTTCAAATTTTATTTACAGTATATAAAATGTATTTGGTGTACTTTTAGTTAATATTATATGTACAATATATGAAATATATTTACTGTACTTTTTGATATTTTATGTACAGTATATAAGATGTATTTGGTGTCCTTTTGATATTTTATATAAATTATATAATATATATTTGGTGTAGTTTTTGATATTTTCCATAGGATGTGTAGTATATATTTGCTGTCCTTTTTGATATTTTATTTACAGTGTATAATATACATTTGGTGTAATTTTTGATATTTTATGTACAGTATATAAATATAATTACTGTAGTTTTTGATAGTTTATTTACAGTATATATAACACATATTTGGTGTACTTTTTGATATATTATGTACAGTATGTCAAATATATTTACTGTACTTTTTGATATTTTATTTACAGTATATAAAATGTATTTGGTGTACTTTCAGTTAATATTATATGTACAATATAAGAAATATATTTACTGTACTATTTGATATTTTATTTACAGTATATAAAATGTATTTGGTGTACTTTCAGTTAATACTATATGTACAATATCTGAAATATATTTACTGTACTTTTTGATATTTTATGTACAGTATATAAGATATAATTGGTTTCCTTTTGATATTTTATGTAAATTATGTAATACATATTTGGTGTAGTTTTTGATATTTTACATAGGGTGTGTCATATATATTGACTGTCCTTTTTGATATTTTATTTAGAGTATATAATATACATTTGGTGTAATTTTTGGTATTTTATGTAAAGTATATTAAATATAAATACTGTAGTTTTTGATAGTTTATTTACAGTATATATTACACATATTTGGTGTACCTTTTGATATTTTATGTACATTATGTCATATATATTTACTGTACTTTTTGATATTTTATTTACAGTATATAAAATGTATTTGGTGTACTTTCAATTAATATTATATGTACAATATATGAAATATATTTACTGTATATTTTGATATTTTATGTACAGTATATAAGATATATTTGGTGTCCTTTTGATATTTTATGTAAATTATATAATACATATTTGGTGTAGTTTTCGATATTTTACATAGGGTGTGTAGTATATATTTGCTGTCCTTTTTGATATTTTATTTACAGTATATAATATACATTTGGTGTAATTTTTTATATTTTATGTACAGTATATTAAATACAATTTGTGTAGTATTTGATAGTTTATTTACAGTATATATAACACATATTTGGTGGACTTTTTGATATTCTATGTACAGTATGTCATATATATTTACTGTAATTTTTGATATTTTATTTACAGTATATAAAATGTATTTGTTGTACTTTTACTTAATATTATATGTACAATATATGAAATATATTTACTGTACTTTTTGATATTTTCTGTACAGTATATAAGATATATTTGGTGTCCTTTTGATATTTTATGTAAATTATATAATACATATTTGGTGTAGTTTTTCATATTTTACATAGGGTGTGTCATATATATTGACTGTCCTTTTTGATATTTTATTTACAGTATATAATATACACTTGGTGTAATTTTTGATATTTTATGTACAGTATATTAAACATAATTACTGTAGTTTTTGATACTTTATTTACAGTATATATTACACATATTTGGTGAATTTTTTGATATTTTATGTACAGTATGTCATATATATTTACTGTACTTTTTCAAATTTTATTTACAGTATATAAAATGTATTTGGTGTACTTTTAGTTAATATTATATATACAATATATGAAATATATTTACTGTACTTTTTGATATTTTATGTACAGTATATAAGATGTATTTGGTGTCCTTTTGATATTTTATATAAATTATATAATATATATTTGGTGTAGTTTATGATATTTTACATAGTGTGTGTAGTATATATTTGCTGTCCTTTTTGATATTTTATTTACAGTATATAATATACATTTGGTGTAATTTTTGATATTTTATGTACAGTATATTAAATATAATTAGTGTAGTATTTGATAGTTTATTTACAGTATATATAACACATATTTGGTGTACTTTTTGATATTTTATGTACATTATGTCATATATATTTACTGTACTTTTTGATATTTTATTTACAGTATATAAAATGTATTTGGTGTACTTTCAGTTAATATTATATGTACAATATCTGAAATATATTTACTGTACTTTTTGATATTTTATGTACAGTATATAAGATATATTTGGTGTCCTTTTGATATTTTATGTAAATTATATAATACATATTTGGTGTAGTTTTTGATATTTTACATAGGGTGTGTCATATATATTGACTGTCCTTTTTGATATTTTATTTAGAGTATATAATATACATTTGGTGTAATTTTTGGTATTTTATGTACAGTATATTAAATATAAATACTGTAGTTTTTGATAGTTTATTTACAGTATATATTACACATATTTGGTGTACTTTTTGATATTTTATGTACATTATGTCATATATATTTACTGTACTTTTTGATATTTTATTTACAGTATATAAAATGTATTTGGTGTACTTTCAGTTAATATTATATGTACAATATATGAAATATATTTACTGTATATTTTGATATTTTATGTACAGTATATAAGATATATTTGGTGTCCTTTTGATATTTTATGTAAATTATATAATACATATTTGGTGTAGTTTTCGATATTTTACATAGGGTGTGTAGTATATATTTGCTGTCATTTTGATATTTTATTTACAGTATATAATATACATTTGGTGTAATTTTTGATATTTTATGTACAGTATATTAAATACAATTTGTGTAGTATTTGATAGTTTATTTACAGTATATATAACACATATTTGGTGTACTTTTTGATATTTTATGTACAGAATGTCATATATATTTACTGTAATTTTTGATATTTTATTTACAGTATATAAAATGTATTTGGTGTACTTTTACTTAATATTATATGTACAATATATGAAATATATTTACTGTACTTTTTGATATTTTCTGCAGAGTATATAAGATATATTTGGTGTCCTTTTGATATTTTATGTAAATTATATGATACATATTTGGTGTAGTTTTTGATATTTTACATAGGGTGTGTCATATATATTGACTGTCCTTTTTGATATTTTATTTACAGTATATAATATACACTTGGTGTAATTTTTGATATTTTATGTACGGTATATTAAATATAATTACTGTAGTTTTTGATACTTTTTTTACATTATATGTTACACATATTTGGTGAATTTTTTGATATTTTATGTACAGTATGTCATATATATTTACTGTACTTTTTCAAATTTTATTTACAGTATATAAAATGTATTTGGTGTACTTTTAGTTAATATTATATGTACAATATATGAAATATATTTCCTGTACTTTTTGATATTTTATGTACAGTATATAAGATGTATTTGGTGTCCTTTTGATATTTTATATAAATTATATATTATATATTTGGTGTAGTTTTTGATATTTTACATAGGATGTGTAGTATATATTTGCTGTCCTTTTTGATATTTTATTTACAGTGTATAATATACATTTGGTGTAATTTTTGATATTTTATGTACAGTATATAAATATAATTACTGTAGTTTTTGATAGTTTATTTACAGTATATATAACACATATTTGGTGTACTTTTTGATATATTATGTACAGTATGTCAAATATATTTACTGTACTTTTTGATATTTTATTTACAGTATATAAAATGTATTTGGTGTACTTTCAGTTAATATTATATGTACAATATATGAAATATATTTACTGTACTTTTTGATATTTTTTGTACTGTATATAAGATATATTTGGTGTCCTTTTGATATTTTATGTAAATTATATAATGCATATTTGGTGTAGTTTTTGATATTTTACATAGGGTGTCTCATATATATTGACTGTCATTTTTGATATTTTATTTAGAGTATATAATATACATTTGGTGTAATTTTTGGTATTTTATGTACAGTATATTAAATATAATTACTGTAGTTTTTGATAGTTTATTTACAGTATATAATGCACATATTTGGTGTACTTTTTGATATTTTATGTACAGTATGTCATATATATTTACTGTACTTTTTCAAATTTTATTTACAGTATATAAAATGTATTTGGTGTACTTTTAGTTAATATTATAGGCACAATATATGAAATATATTTACTGTACTTTTTGATATTTTATGTACAGTATATAAGATGTATTTGGTGTCCTTTTGATATTTTATATAAATTATATAATATATATTTGGTGTAGTTTTTGATATTTTACGTAGTGTGTGTAGTATATATTTGCTGTCCTTTTTGATATTTTATTTACAGTATATAATATACATTTGGTGTAATTTTTGATATTTTATGTACAGTATATTAAATATAATTACTGTAGTATTTGATAGTTTATTTACAGTATATATAACACATATTTGGTGTACTTTTTGATATTTTATGTACAGTATGTCATATATTTACTGTACTTTTTGATATTTTATTTACAGTATATAAAATGTATTTGGTGTACTTTCAGTTAATATTATATGTATAATATATGAAATGTATTTACTGTACATTTTGATATTTTCTGTACAGTATATAAGATATATTTGGTGTCCTTTTGATATTTTATGTAAATTATATAATACATATTTGGTGTAGTTTTTGATATTTTACATAGGGTGTGTCATATATATTGACTGTCCTTTTTGATATTTTATTTACAGTATATAATATACATTTGGTGTAATTTTTGGTATTTTATGTACAGTATATTAAATATAAATACTGTAGTTTTTGACAGTTTTTTACAGTATATATCACACATATTTGGTGTATTTTTGATATTTTATGTACATTATGTCGTATATATTTACTGTACTTTTTGATATTATATTTACAGTATATAAAATGTATTTGGTGTACTTTTAGTTAATATTATATGTACAATATATGAAATATATTTACTGTACTTTTTGATATTTTCTGTACAGTATATAAGATATATTTGGTGTCCTTTTGATATTTTATGTAAATTACATAATACATATTTGGTGTAGTTTTTTATATTTTACGTAGGGTGCGTCATATATATTGACTGCCCTTTTTGATATTGTATTTACAGTATATAATATACATTTGGTGAAATTTTTGATATTTTATGTACAGTATATTAAATATAATTACTGTAGTTTTTGATAGTTTATTTACAGTATATATAACACATATTTGGTGTACTTTTTGATATTTTATATACAGTATGTCATATATATTTACTGTACTTTTTGATATTTTATTGACAGTATATAAAATGTATTTGGTGTACTTTCAGTTAATATTATATGTACAATATGTGAAATATATTTACTGTACTTTTTGATATTTTATGTACAATATATCAGATATATTTGGTGTCCTTTTGATATTTTATATAAATTATATAATACATATTTGGTGTAGTTTTTGATATTTTACATAGGGTGTGTCATATACATTGACTGTCCTTTTTGATATTTTTTTACAGTATATAATATACATTTGGTGTAATTTTTGATATTTTATGTACAGTATATTAAATATAATTACTGTAGTTTTTGATAGTTTATTTACAGTATATATAACACATATTTTGTGTACTTTTTGATATTTTATGTACAGTATGTAATTTATATTTACTGTAATTTTTGATATTTTATTGACAGTATATAAAATGTATTTGGTGTACTTTCAGTTAATATTATATGTACAATATATGAAATATATTTACTGTACTTTTTGGTATTTTATGTACAGTATATAAGATATATTTGGTGTCCCTTTGATATTTTATGTAAATTATATAATACATATTTGGTGTAGTTTTTGATATTTTACATAGGGTGCGTCATGTATATTGACTGTCCTTTTTGATATTTTATTTACAGTATATAATATACATTTGGTGAAATTTTTGATATTTTATGTACAGTATATTAAATATAATTACTGTAGTTTTTGATAGTTTATTTACAGTATATATAACACATATTTGGTGTACTTTTTGATATTTTATGTACAGTATGTCATATATATTTACTGAACTTTTTGATATTTTATTGACAGTATATAAAATATATTTGGTGTACTTTTAGTTAATATTATATGTACAATATATGAAATATATTTACTGTACTTTCTGATATTTTATGTACAATATATAAGATATATTTGGTGTCCTTTTGTTATTTTATGTAAATTATATAATACATATTTGGTGTAGTTTTTGATATTTTACATAGGGTGTGTCATATATATTGACTGTCCTTTTTGATATTTTATTTACAGTATATAATATACATTTGGTGTAGTTTTTGATATTTTATGTACAGTATATTAAATATAATTACTGTAGTTTTTGATAGTTTATTTACAGTATATATAACACATATTTGGTGTACTTATAGATATTTTATGTAGAGTATGTAATATATTTACTGTACTTTTTCATATTTTATTTACAGTATATAAAATGTATTTGGTGTACTTTCAGTTAATATTATATGTACAATATATGAAATATATTTACTGTACTTTTTGATATTTTATGTACAGTATATAAGATATATTTAGTGTCCTTTTGATATTTTATGTAAATTATATAATACATATTTGGTGTAGTTTTTGATATTTTACATAGCGTGTGTCATATATATTGACTGTCCTTTTTGATATTTTATTAGCAGTATATAATATACATTTGGTGTAATTTTTGATGTTTTATGTACAGTATATTAAATATAATTACTGTAGTTTTTGATAGTTTATTTACAGTATATATTACACATATTTGGTGTACTTTTTGATATTTTATGTACAGTATGTCATATATATTTACTGTACTTTTTGAAATTTTATTTACGGTATATAAAATGTATTTGGTGTACTTTTAGTTAATATTATATGTACAATATATGAAATATATTTACTGTACTTTTTGATATTTTCTGTAGAGTATATAAGATATATTTGGTGTCCTTTTGATATTTTATGTAAATTATATAATACATATTTGGTGTAGTTTTTGATATTTTACATAGGGTGTGTCATATATATTGACTGTCCTTTTTGATATTTTATTTACAGTATATAATATACATTTGGTGTAATTTTTGATATTTTATGTACAGTATATTAAATATAAATACTGTAGTTTTTGATAGTTTATTTACATTATATATAACACATATTTGGTGTACTTTTTGATATTTTATGTACAGTATGTCATATATATTTACTGTACTTTTTGATATTTTATTGACAGTATATAAAATGTATTTGGTGTACTTTCAGTTAATATTATATGTACAATATGTGAAATATATTTACTGTACTTTTTGATATTTTATGTACAATATATAAGATATATTTGGTGTCCTTTTGATATTTTATGTAAATTATATAATACATATTTGGTGTAGTTTTTGATATTTTACATAGGGTGTGTCATATATATTGACTGTCCTTTTTGATATTTTATTTACAGTATATAATATACATTTGGTGTAATTTTTGGTATTTTATGTACAGTATATTAAATATAAATACTGTAGTTTTTGATAGTTTATTTACAGTATATATTACACATATTTGGTGTACTTTTTGATATTTTATGTACATTATGTCATATATATTTACTGTACTTTTTGATATTTTATTTACAGTATATAAAATGTATTTGGTGTACTTTTAGTTAATATTATATGTACAATATATGAAATATATTTACTGTACTTTTTGACATTTTCTCTACAGTATATAAGATATATTTGGTGTCCTTTTGATATTTTACGTAAATTATATAATACATATTTGGTGTAGTTTTTGATATTTTACCTAGGGTGTGTCATATATATTGACTGTCCTATTTCATATTTTATTTAGAGTATATAATATACATTTGGTGTAATTTTTGGTATTTTATGTACAGTATATTAAATATAAGTACTGTAGTTTTTGATAGTTTATTTACAGTATATATTACACATATTTGCTGTACTTTTTGATATTTTATGTACATTATGTCATATATATTTACTGTACTTTTTGATATTTTATTTACAGTATATAATATACATTTGGTGTAATTTTTGATATTTTATGTACAGTATATTAAATATAATTAGTGTAGTATTTGACAGTTTATTTACCGTATATATAACACATATTTGGTGTACTTTTTGATATTTTATGTACAGTATGTCATATATATTTACTGTAATTTTTGATATTTTATTTACAGTATATAAAATGTATTTGGTGTACTTTCAGTTAATATTATATTTACAATATATGAAATATATTTACTGTACATTTTGATATTTTATGTACAGTATATAAGATATATTTGGTGTCCTTTTGATATTTTATGTAAATTATATAATACATATTTGGTGTAGTTTTTGATATTTTACATAGGGTGTGTCATATATATTGACTGTCCTTTTTGATATTTTATTTACAGTATATAATATACATTCGGTGTAATTTTTGATATTTTATGTACAGTATATTAAATATAATTAGTGTAGTATTTGATAGTTTATTTACAGTATATATAACACATATTTGCTGTACTTTTTGATATTTTATGTACATTATGTCATATATATTTACTGTAATATTTCATACTTTATTTACAGTATATAAAATGTATTTGGTGTACTTTCAGTTAATACTATATGTACAATATCTGAAATATATTTACTGTACTTTTTGATATTTTATGTACAGTATATAAGATATATTTGGTGTCCTTTTGATATTTTATGTAAATTATATAATACATATTTGGTGTAGTTTTTGATATTTTACATAGGGTGTGTCATATATATTGACTGTCCTTTTTGATATTTTATTTAGAGTATATAATATACATTTGGTGTAATTTTTGGTATTTTATGTACAGTATATTAAATATAAATACTGTAGTTTTTGATAGTTTATTTACAGTATATATTACACATATTTGGTGTACTTTTTGATATTTTATGTACATTATGTCATATATATTTACTGTACTTTTTGATATTTTATTTACAGTATATAAAATGTATTTGGTGTACTTTCAGTTAATATTATATGTACAATATATGAAATATATTTACTGTACATTTTCACATTTTCTGTACAGTATATAAGAAATATTTCGTGTCCTTTTGATATTTTATGTAAATTATATAATACATATTTGGTGTAGTTTTTGATATTTTACCTAGGGTGTGTCATATATATTGACTGTCCTATTTGATATTTTATTTAGAGTATATAATATACATTTGGTGTAATTTTTGGTATTTTATGTACAGTATATTAAATATAAATACTGTAGTTTTTGATAGTTTATTTACAGTATATATTACACATATTTGGTGTACTTTTTGATATTTTATGTACAGTATGTCATATATATTTACTGAAGTTTTTCAAATTTTATTTACAGTATATAAAATATATTTGGTGTACTTTCAGTTAACATTATATGTACAATATATGAAATATATTTACTGTACTTTTTGATATTTTCTGTACAGTATATAAGATATATTTGGTGTCCTTTTGATATTTTATGTAAATTATAAAATACATATTTGGTGTAGATTTTCATATTTTACATAGGGTGTGTCATATATATTGACTGTCCTTTTTGATATTTTATTTACAGTATATAATATATATTTGGTGTAAATTTTTATATTTTATGTACAGTATATAAAATATAATTACTGTAGTTTTTAATTGTTTATTTACAGTATATATTACACATATTTGGTGTACTTTTTGATATTTTATGTACAGTATGTAATATATATTTACTGTACTTTTCAAATTTTATTTAAAATATATAAAATGTATTTGGTGTACTTTAAGATAATATTATATGTACAATATATGAAATATATTTACTGTACTTTTTGATATTTTATGTACAGTATAGAAGATATATTTGGTGTCCTTTGATATTTTATATAAATTATAAAATATATATTTGGTGTAGTTTTTGATATTTCACATAGGGTGTGTTGTATATATTTGCTATCCTTTTTGATATTTTATTTACAGTATTTAATATACATTTGGTTTAATTTTTGATATTTTATGTACAGTATATTAAATATAATTACTGTAGTATTTGATAGTTTATTTACAGTATATATAACACATATTTGGTGTACTTTTTGATATTTTATGTACAGTATGTCATATATATTTACTGTACATTTTGATATTTTATTTACAGTATATAAAATGTATTTGGTGTATTTTCAGTTAATATTATATGTACAATATATGAAATATATTTACTGTACTTTTTGATATTTTCTGTACAGTATATAAGATATATTTGATGTCCTTTTGATATTTTATGTAAATTATATAATACATATTTGGTGTAGTTATTGATATTTTACATAGGGTGTGTCATATATATTGACTGTCCTTTTTGATATTTTATTTACAGTATATAATATACATTTGGTGTAATTTTTGGTATTTTATGTACAGTATATTAAATATAAATACTGTAGTTTTTGACAGTTTTTTACAGTATATATTACACATATTTGGTGTACTTTTTGATATTTTATGTACATTATGTCGTATATATTTACTGTACTTTTTGATATTATATTTACAGTATATAAAATGTATTTGGTGTACTTTTAGTTAATATTATATGTACAATATATGAAATATATTTACTGTACTTTTTGATATTTTCTGTACAGTATATAAGATATATTTGGTGTCCTTTTGATATTTTATGTAAATTACATAATACATATTTGGTGTAGTTTTTTATATTTTACGTAGGGTGCGTCATATATATTGACTGCCCTTTTTGATATTGTATTTACAGTATATAATATACATTTGGTGAAATTTTTGATATTTTATGTACAGTATATTAAATATAATTACTGTAGTTTTTGATAGTTTATTTACAGTATATATAACACATATTTGGTGTACTTTTTGATATTTTATATACAGTATGTCATATATATTTACTGTACTTTTTGATATTTTATTGACAGTATATAAAATGTATTTGGTGTACTTTCAGTTAATATTATATGTACAATATGTGAAATATATTTACTGTACTTTTTGATATTTTATGTACAATATATCAGATATATTTGGTGTCCTTTTGATATTTTATGTAAATTATATAATACATATTTGGTGTAGTTTTTGATATTTTACATAGGGTGTGTCATATATATTGACTGTCCTTTTTGATATTTTTTTACAGTATATAATATACATTTGGTGTAATTTTTGATATTTTATGTACAGTATATTAAATATAATTACTGTAGTTTTTGATAGTTTATTTACAGTATATATAACACATATTTGGTGTACTTTTTGATATTTTATGTACAGTATGTAATATACATTTACTGTAATTTTTGATATTTTATTGACAGTATATAAAATGTATTTGGTGTACTTTCAGTTAATATTATATGTACAATATATGAAATATATTTAATGTACTTTTTGGTATTTTATGTACAGTATATAAGATATATTTGGTGTCCCTTTGATATTTTATGTAAATTATATAATACATATTTGGTGTAGTTTTTGATATTTTACATAGGGTGCGTCATGTATATTGACTGTCCTTTTTGATATTTTATTTACAGTATATAATATACATTTGGTGAAATTTTTGATATTTTATGTACAGTATATTAAATAAAATTACTGTAGTTTTTGATAGTTTATTTACAGTATATATAACACATATTTGGTGTACTTTTTGATATTTTATGTACAGTATGTCATATATATTTACTGAACTTTTTGATATTTTATTGACAGTATATAAAATATATTTGGTGTACTTTTAGTTAATATTATATGTACAATATATGAAATATATTTACTGTACTTTCTGATATTTTATGTACAATATATAAGATATATTTGGTGTCCTTTTGTTATTTTATGTAAATTATATAATACATATTTGGTGTAGATTTTGATATTTTACATAGGGTGTGTCATATATATTGACTGTCCTTTTTGATATTTTATTTACAGTATATAATATACATTTGGTGTAGTTTTTGATATTTTATGTACAGTATATTAAATATAATTACTGTAGTTTTTGATAGTTTATTTACAGTATATATAACACATATTTGGTGTACTTTTAGATATTTTATGTACAGTATGTAATATATTTACTGTACTTTTTCATATTTTATTTACAGTATATAAAATGTATTTGGTGTACTTTCAGTTAATATTATATGTACAATATATGAAATATATTTACTGTACTTTTTGATATTTTATGTACAGTATATAAGATATATTTAGTGTCCTTTTGATATTTTATGTAAATTATATAATACATATTTGGTGTAGTTTTTGATATTTTACATAGCGTGTGTCATATATATTGACTGTCCTTTTTGATATTTAATTAGCAGTATATAATATACATTTGGTGTAATTTTTGATGTTTTATGTACAGTATATTAAATATAATTACTGTAGTTTTTGATAGTTTATTTACAGTATATATTACACATATTTCGTGTACTTTTTGATATTTTATGTACAGTATGTCATATATATTTACTGTACTTTTTGAAATTTTATTTACGGTATATAAAATGTATTTGGTGTACTTTTAGTTAATATTATATGTACAATATATGAAATATATTTACTGTACTTTTTGATATTTTCTGTAGAGTATATAAGATATATTTGGTGTCCTTTTGATATTTTATGTAAATTATATAATACATATTTGGTGTAGTTTTTGATATTTTACATAGGGTGTGTCATATATATTGACTGTCCTTTTTGATATTTTATTTACAGTATATAATATACATTTGGTGTAATTTTTGATATTTTATGTACAGTATATTAAATATAAATACTGTAGTTTTTGATAGTTTATTTACATTATATATAACACATATTTGGTGTACTTTTTGATATTTTATGTACAGTATGTCATATATATTTACTGTACTTTTTGATATTTTATTGACAGTATATAAAATGTATTTGGTGTACTTTCAGTTAATATTATATGTACAATATGTGAAATATATTTACTGTACTTTTTGATATTTTATGTACAATATATAAGATATATTTGGTGTCCTTTTGATATTTTATGTAAATTATATAATACATATTTGGTGTAGTTTTTGATATTTTACATAGGGTGTGTCATATATATTGACTGTCCTTTTTGATATTTTATTTACAGTATATAATATACATTTGGTGTAATTTTTGGTGTTTTATGTACAGAATATTAAATATAAATACTCTAGTTTTTGATAGTTTATTTACAGTATATATTACACATATTTGGTGTACTTTTTGATATTTTATGTACATTATGTTATATATATTTACTGTACTTTTTGATATTATATTTACAGTATATAAAATGTAATTGGTGTACTTTTAGTTAATATTATATGTACAATATAGGAAATATATTTACTGTACTTTTTGATATTTTATGTACAGTACATAAGATATATTTGGTGTCCTTTTGATATTTTATATAAATTATATAATATATATTTGGTGTATTTTTTGATATTTTACGTAAGGTGTGTAGTATATATTTGCTGTCCTTTTTGATATTTTATTTACAGTATATAATATACATTTGGTGTAATTTTTGATATTTTATGTACAGTATATTAAATATAATTAGTGTAGTATTTGACAGTTTATTTACCGTATATATAACACATATTTGGTGTACTTTTTGATATTTTATGTACAGTATGTCATATATATTTACTGTACTTTTTGATATTTTATTTACAGTATATAAAATGTATTTGGTGTACTTTCAGTTAATATTATATTTACAATATATGAAATATATTTACTGTACATTTTGATATTTTATGTACAGTATATAAGATATATTTGGTGTCCTTTTGATATTTTATGTAAATTATATAATACATATTTGGTGTAGTTTTTGATATTTTACATAGGGTGTGTCATATATATTGACTGTCCTTTTTGATATTTTATTTACAGTATATAATATACATTCGGTGTAATTTTTGATATTTTATGTACAGTATATTAAATATAATTAGTGTAGTATTTGATAGTTTATTTACAGTATATATAACACATATTTGCTGTACTTTTTGATATTTTATGTACATTATGTCATATATATTTACTGTAATATTTCATACTTTATTTACAGTATATAAAATGTATTTGGTGTACTTTCAGTTAATACCATATGTACAATATCTGAAATATATTTACTGTACTTTTTGATATTTTATGTACAGTATATAAGATATATTTGGTGTCCTTTTGATATTTTATGTAAATTATATAATACATATTTGGTGTAGTTTTTGATATTTTACATAGGGTGTGTCATATATATTGACTGTCCTTTTTGATATTTTATTTAGAGTATATAATATACATTTGGTGTAATTTTTGGTATTTTATGTACAGTATATTAAATATAAATACTGTAGTTTTTGATAGTTTATTTACAGTATATATTACACATATTTGGTGTACTTTTTGATATTTTATTTACATTATGTCATATATATTTACTGTACTTTTTGATATTTTATTTACAGTATATAAAATGTATTTGGTGTACTTTCAGTTAATATTATATGTACAGTATATGAAATATATTTACTGTATATTTTGATATTTTATGTACACTATATAAGATATATTTGGTGTACTTTTGATATTTTATGTAAATTATATAATACATATTTGGTGTAGTTTTCGATATTTTACATAGGGTGTGTAGTATATATTTGCTGTCCTTTTTGATATTTTATTTACAGTATATAATATACATTTGGTGTAATTTTTGATATTTTATGTACAGTATATTAAATATAATTACTGTAGTATTTGATAGTTTATTTACAGTATATATAACACACATTTGGTGTACTTTTTGATATTTTATGTACATTATGTCATATATATTTACTGTAATATTTCATACTTTATTTACAGTATATAAAATGTATTTGGTGTACTTTCAGTTTATACTATATGTACAATATCTGAAATATATATACTGTACTTTTTGATATTTTATGTACAGTATATAAGATATATTTGGTGTCCTTTTGATATTTTATGTAAATTATATAATACATATTTGGTGTAGTTTTTGATATTTTACATAGGGTGTGTCATATATATTGACTGTCCTTTTTGATATTTTATTTAGAGTATATAATATACATTTGGTGTAATTTTTGGTATTTTATGTACAGTATATTAAATATAAATACTGTAGTTTTTGATAGTTTATTTACAGTATATATTACACATATTTGGTGTACTTTTTGATATTTTATGTACATTATGTCATATATATTTACTGTACTTTTTGATATTTTATTTACAGTATATAAAATGTATTTGGTGTACTTTCAGTTAATATTATATGTACAATATATGAAATATATTTACTGTACATTTTCACATTTTCTGTACAGTATATAAGAAATATTTCGTGTCCTTTTGATATTTTATGTAAATTATATAATACATATTTGGTGTAGTTTTTGATATTTTACATAGGGTGTGTCATATATATTGACTGTCCTTTTTGATATTTTATTTACATTATATAATATACATTTGGTGTAATTTTTGATATTTTATATACAGTATATTAAATATAAATACTGTAGTTTTTGATAGTTTATTTACAGTATATATTACACATATTTGGTGTACTTTCTGATATTTTATGTACATTATGTCATATACATTTACTGTAATTTTCATATTTTATTTACAGTATATAAAATGTATTTGGTGTACTTTTAGTTAATATTATATGTACAATATATGAAATATATTTACTGTACTTTTTGATATTTTCTCTACAGTATATAAGATATATTTGGTGTCCTTTTGATATTTTACGTAAATTATATAATACATATTTGGTGTAGTTTTTGATATTTTACCTAGGGTGTGTCATATATATTGACTGTCCTATTTGATATTTTATTTAGAGTATATAATATACATTTGGTGTAATTTTTGGTATTTTATGTACAGTATATTAAATATAAGTACTGTAGTTTTTGATAGTTTATTTACAGTATATATTACACATATTTGCTGTACTTTTTGATATTTTATGTACATTATGTCATATATATTTACTGTACTTTTTGATATTTTATTTACAGTATATAAAATGTATTTGGTGTACTTTTAGTTAATATTATATGTACAATATATGAAATATATTTACTGTACTTTTTGATATTTTCTGTACAGTATATAAGTAATATTTGGTGTCCTTTTGATATTTTATGTAAATTATATAATACATATTTGGTGTAGTTTTTGATATTTTACATAGGGTGTGTCATATATATTGACTGTCCTTTTTGATATTTTATTTACAGTATATAATATACACTTGGTGTAATTTTTGATATTTTATGTACAGTATATTAAACATAATTACTGTAGTTTTTGATACTTTATTTACAGTATATATAACACATATTTGGTGAATTTTTTGATATTTTATGTACAGTATGTCATATATATTTACTGTACTTTTTCAAATTTTATTTACAGTATATAAAATGTATTTGGTGTACTTTTAGTTAATATTATATGTACAATATATGAAATATATTTACTGTACTTTTTGATATTTTATGTACAGTATATAAGATGTATTTGGTGTCCTTTTGATATTTTATATAAATTATATAATATATATTTGGTGTAGTTTTTGATATTTTCCATAGGATGTGTAGTATATATTTGCTGTCCTTTTTGATATTTTATTTACAGTGTATAATATACATTTGGTGTAATTTTTGATATTTTATGTACAGTATATAAATATAATTACTGTAGTTTTTGATAGTTTATTTACAGTATATATAACACATATTTGGTGTACTTTTTGATATATTATGTACAGTATGTCAAATATATTTACTGTACTTTTTGATATTTTATTTACAGTATATAAAATGTATTTGGTGTACTTTCAGTTAATATTATATGTACAATATAAGAAATATATTTACTGTACTTTTTGATATTTTATGTACTGTATATAAGATATATTTGGTGTCCTTTTGATATTTTATGTAAATTATATAATACATATTTGGTGTAGTTTTTGATATTTTACATAGGGTGTGTCATATATATTGACTGTCCTTTTTGATATTTTATTTAGAGTATATAATATACATTTGGTGTAATTTTTGATATTTTATGTACAGTATATTAAATATAATTACTGTAATTTTTGATAGTTTATTTACAGTATATATAACACATATTTGGTGTACTTTTTGATATTTTATGTACAGTATGTCATATATATTTACTGTACTTTTTCAAATTTTATTTACAGTATATAAAATGTATTTGGTGTACTTTTAGTTAATATTATATGTACAATATATGAAATATATTTACTGTACTTTTTGATATTTTATGTACATTATATAAGATGTATTTGGTGTCCTTTTGATATTTTATATAAATTATATAATATATCTTTGGTGTAGTTTTTGATATTTTACGTAGCGTGTGTCATATATATTGAGTGTCCTTTTTGATATTTTATTTACAGTATATAATATACATTTGGTGTAATTTTTGATATTTTATGTACAGTATATTAAATATAATTACTGTAGTTTTCGATAGTTTATTTACATTATATATAACACATATTTGGTGTACTTTTTGATATTTTATGTACAGTATGTAATATATATTTACTGTAATTTTTGATATTTTATTTACAGTATATAAAATGTATTTGGTGTACTTTTAGTTAATATTATATGTACAATATATGAAATATATTTACTGTAATTTTTGATATTTTATGTCCAGTATATAAGATATATTTGGTGTCCTTTTGATATTTCATGTAAATTATATAATACATATTTGGTGTAGTTTTTGATATTTTACATAGGGTGTGTCATATATATTGACTGTCCTATTTGATATTTTATTTACAGTATATAATATACATTTGGTGTAATTTTTGATATATTATGTACAGTATATTAAATATAATTACTGTAGTTTTTGATAGTTTATTTACAGTATATATAACACATATTTGGTGTACTTTTTGATATATTATGTACAGTATGTCATATATATTTACTGTATTTTTGATATTTTATTTACAGTATATAAAATGTATTTGGTGTACTTTCAGTTAATATTATATGTACAATATGTGAAATATATTTACTGTACTTTTTGATATTTTATGTAGAGTATATAAGATATATTTGGTGTCCTTTTGATATTTTATGTAAATTATATAATACATATTTGGTGTAGTTTTTGATATTTTACATAGGGTGTGTCATATATATTTACTGTCCTTTTTGATATTTTATTTACAGTATATAATATACATGTGGTGTAATTTTTGATATTTTATGTACAGTACATTAAATATACTTACTGTAGTTTTGACAGTTTATTTACAGTATATATAACACATATTTGGTGTACTTTTTGATATTTTATCTACATTATGTAATATATATTTACCGTAATTTTTGATATTTTATTTACAGTATATAAAATGTATTTGGTGTACTTTTAGTTAATATTATATGTACAATATATGAAATATATTTACTGTACTTTTTGATATTTTCTGTACAGTATATAAGATATATTTGCTGTCTTTTTGATATTTTATGTAAATTATATAATACATATTTGGTGTAGTTTTTGATATTTTACATAGGGTGTGTCATATATATTGACTGTCCTTTTTGATATTTTATTTACAGTATATAATATACATTTGGTGTAATTTTTGATATTTTATGTACAGTATGTAATATATATTTACTGTACTATTTCAAATTTTATTTACAGTATATAAAATGTATTTGGTGTACTTTCAGTTAATATTATATGTACAATATATGAAATATATTTACTGTAATTTTTGATATTTCATGTACAGTATATAAGATGTATTTGGTGTCCTTTTGATATTTTATATAAATTGTATAATATATATTTGGTGTAGTTTTTGATATTTTACATAGGGTGTGTAGTATATATTTACTGTCCTTTTTGATATTTTTTTTAAAGTGTATAATATACATTTGGTGTAATTTTTGATATTTTATGTACAGTATATTAAATATAATTACTGTAGTTTTTGATAGTTTATTTACAGTATATATTACACATATTTGGTGTACTTTTTGATATTTTATGTACAGTATGTAATATATATTTACTGTACATTTTCATATTTTATTTACAGTATATAAAACGTATTTGGTGTACTTTTAGTTAATATTATATGTACAATATATGAAATATATTTACTGTACTTTTTGATATTTTATGTACAGTATATAAGATATATTTGGTGTCTTTTTGATATTTTATGTAAATTATATAATACATATTTGGTGTAGTTTTTGATATTTTACATAGGGTGTGTCATATATATTGACTGTCCTTTTTGATATTTTATTTACAGTATATAATATACATTTGGTGTAATTTTTGATATTTTATGTACAGTATGTAATATATATTTACTGTACTATTTCAAATTTTATTTACAGTATATAAAATGTATTTGGTGTACTTTCAGTTAATATTATATGTACAATATATGAAATATATTTACTGTAATTTTTGATATTTCATGTACAGTATATAAGATGTATTTGGTGTCCTTTTGATATTTTATATAAATTGTATAATATATATTTGGTGTAGTTTTTGATATTTTACATAGGGTGTGTAGTATATATTTACTGTCCTTTTTGATATTTTATTTAAAGTGTATAATATACATTTGGTGTAATTTTTGATATTTTATGTACAGTATATTAAATATAATTACTGTAGTTTTTGATAGTTTATTTACAGTATATATAACACATATTTGGTGTACTTTTTGATATTTTATGTACAGTATGTAATATATATTTACTGTACATTTTCATATTTTATTTACAGTATATAAAACGTATTTGGTGTACTTTTAGTTAATATTATATGTACAATATATGAAATATATTTACTGTACTTTTTGATATTTTCTGTACAGTATATAAGATATATTTGGTGTCCTTTTGATATTTCATGTAAATTATATAATACATATTTGGTGTAGTTTTTGATATTTTACCTAGGGTGTGTCATATATATTGACTGTCCTTTTTGATATTTCATTTACAGTATATAATATACATTTGGTGAAATTTTTGATATTTTATGTACAGTATATTAAATATAATTACTGTAGTTTTTGATAGTTTATTTACAGTATATATTACACATATTTGGTGTACTTTTTGGTATTATATGTTCAGTATGTCATATATATTTACTGTACTTTTTGATATTTTATTTACAGTATATAAAATGTATTTGGTGTACTTTTAGTTAATATTATATGTACAATATGTGAAATATATTTACTGTACTTTTTGATATTTTCTGTAGAGTATATAAGATATATTTGGTGTCCTTTTGATATTTTATGTAAATTATATAATACATATTTGGTGTGGTTTTTGATATTTTACATAGGGTGTGTCATATATATTGACTGTCCTTTTTGATATTTTATTTACAGTATATAATATACATTTGGTGTAATTTTTGATATTTTATGTACAGTATATTAAATATAATTACTGTAGTTTTTGATAGTTTATTTACAGTATATATTACACATATTTGGTGTACTTTTTGATATTTTATGTACAGCATGTCATATATATTTACTGTACTTTTTGATATTTTATTTACAGTATATAAAATGTATTTGGTGTACTTTCACTTAATATTATATGTACAATATGTGAAATATATTTACTGTACTTTTTGATATTTTATGTACAATATAGAAGATATATTTGGTGTCCTTTTGATATTTTATGTAAATTATATAATACATATTTGGTGTAGTTTTTGATATTTGACATAGGGTGTGTCATATATATTGACTGTCCTTTTTGATATTTTATTTACAGTATATAATATACATTTGGTGTAATTTTTGATATATTATGTACAGTATATTAAATATAATTACTGTAGTTTTTGATAGTTTATTTAGAGTATATATAACACATATTTGGGGTACTTTTTGATATTTTATGTACAGTATGTCATATATCTTTACTGTACTTTTTCAAATTTTATTAACAGTATATAAAATGTATTTGGTGTACTTTTAGTTAATATTATATGTACAATATATTAAATATATTTACTGTACTTTTTGATATTTTCTGTACAGTATATAAGATATATTTGGTGTCCTTTTGATATTTTATGTAAATTATATAATACATATTTGGTGTAGTTTTTGATATTTTACCTAGGGTGTGTCATATATATTGACTGTCCTTTTTGATATTTCATTTACAGTATATAATATACATTTGGTGAAATTTTTGATATTTTATGTACAGTATATTATATATAATTACTGTAGTTTTTGATAGTTTATTTACAGTATATATTACACATATTTGGTGTACTTTTTGGTATTATATGTTCAGTATGTCATATATATTTACTGTACTTTTTGATATTTTATTTACAGTATATAAAATGTATTTGGTGTACTTTCAGTTAATATTATATGTACAATATGTGAAATATATTTACTGTACTTTTTGATATTTTATGTACAGTATATAAGATATATTTAGTGTCCTTTTGATATTTTATGTAAATTATATAATACATATTTGGTGTAGTTTTTGATATTTTACATAGCGTGTGTCATATATATTGACTGTCCTTTTTGATATTTTATTAGCAGTATATAATATACATTTGGTGTAATTTTTGATGTTTTATGTACAGTATATTAAATATAATTACTGTAGTTTTTGATAGTTTATTTACAGTATATATTACACATATTTGGTGTACTTTTTGATATTTTATGTACAGTATGTCATATATATTTACTGTACTTTTTGAAATTTTATTTACGGTATATAAAATGTATTTGGTGTACTTTTAGTTAATATTATATGTACAATATATGAAATATATTTACTGTACTTTTTGATATTTTCTGTAGAGTATATAAGATATATTTGGTGTCCTTTTGATATTTTATGTAAATTATATAATACATATTTGGTGTAGTTTTTGATATTTTACATAGGGTGTGTCATATATATTGACTGTCCTTTTTGATATTTTATTTACAGTATATAATATACATTTGGTGTAATTTTTGATATTTTATGTACAGTATATTAAATATAAATACTGTAGTTTTTGATAGTTTATTTACATTATATATAACACATATTTGGTGTACTTTTTGATATTTTATGTACAGTATGTCATATATATTTACTGTACTTTTTGATATTTTATTGACAGTATATAAAATGTATTTGGTGTACTTTCAGTTAATATTATATGTACAATATGTGAAATATATTTACTGTACTTTTTGATATTTTATGTACAATATATAAGATATATTTGGTGTCCTTTTGATATTTTATGTAAATTATATAATACATATTTGGTGTAGTTTTTGATATTTTACATAGGGTGTGTCATATATATTGACTGTCCTTTTTGATATTTTATTTACAGTATATAATATACATTTGGTGTAATTTTTGGTATTTTATGTACAGTATATTAAATATAAATACTGTAGTTTTTGATAGTTTATTTACAGTATATATTACACATATTTGGTGTACTTTTTGATATTTTATGTACATTATGTCATATATATTTACTGTACTTTTTGATATTTTATTTACAGTATATAAAATGTATTTGGTGTACTTTTAGTTAATATTATATGTACAATATATGAAATATATTTACTGTACTTTTTGATATTTTCTCTACAGTATATAAGATATATTTGGTGTCCTTTTGATATTTTACGTAAATTATATAATACATATTTGGTGTAGTTTTTGATATTTTACCTAGGGTGTGTCATATATATTGACTGTCCTATTTGATATTTTATTTAGAGTATATAATATACATTTGGTGTAATTTTTGGTATTTTATGTACAGTATATTAAATATAAGTACTGTAGTTTTTGATAGTTTATTTACAGTATATATTACACATATTTGCTGTACTTTTTGATATTTTATGTACATTATGTCATATATATTTACTGTACTTTTTGATATTTTATTTACAGTATATAAAATGTATTTGGTGTACTTTTAGTTAATATTATATGTACAATATATGAAATATATTTACTGTACTTTTTGATATTTTCTGTACAGTATATAAGTAATATTTGGTGTCCTTTTGATATTTTATGTAAATTATATAATACATATTTGGTGTAGTTTTTGATATTTTACATAGGGTGTGTCATATATATTGACTGTCCTTTTTGATATTTTATTTACAGTATATAATATACACTTGGTGTAATTTTTGATATTTTATGTACAGTATATTAAACATAATTACTGTAGTTTTTGATACTTTATTTACAGTATATATAACACATATTTGGTGAATTTTTTGATATTTTATGTACAGTATGTCATATATATTTACTGTACTTTTTCAAATTTTATTTACAGTATATAAAATGTATTTGGTGTACTTTTAGTTAATATTATATGTACAATATATGAAATATATTTACTGTACTTTTTGATATTTTATGTACAGTATATAAGATGTATTTGGTGTCCTTTTGATATTTTAGATAAATTATATAATATATATTTGGTGTAGTTTTTGATATTTTCCATAGGATGTGTAGTATATATTTGCTGTCCTTTTTGATATTTTATTTACAGTGTATAATATACATTTGGTGTAATTTTTGATATTTTATGTACAGTATATAAATATAATTACTGTAGTTTTTGATAGTTTATTTACAGTATATATAACACATATTTGGTGTACTTTTTGATATATTATGTACAGTATGTCAAATATATTTACTGTACTTTTTGATATTTTATTTACAGTATATAAAATGTATTTGGTGTACTTTCAGTTAATATTATATGTACAATATAAGAAATATATTTACTGTACTTTTTGATATTTTATGTACTGTATATAAGATATATTTGGTGTCCTTTTGATATTTTATGTAAATTATATAATACATATTTGGTGTAGTTTTTGATATTTTACATAGGGTGTGTCATATATATTGACTGTCCTTTTTGATATTTTATTTAGAGTATATAATATACATTTGGTGTAAATTTGATATTTTATGTACAGTATATTAAATATAAATACTGTAGTTTTTGATAGTTTATTTACAGTATATATTACACATATTTGGTGTAATTTTTGATATTTTATGTACATTATGTCATATATATTTACTGTATTTTTGATATTTTATTTACAGTATATGAAATGTATTTGGTGTACTTTTAGTTAATATTATATGTACAAAATATGAAATATATTTACTGTACTTTTTGATATTTTATGTAAAGTATATAAGATATATTTGGTGTCCTTTTGATATTTTATATAAATTATATAATATATATTTGGTGTAGTTTTTGATATTTTACATAGGGTGTGTAGTATATATTTGCTGTCCTTTTTGATATTTTATTTACAGTATATAATATACATTTGGTGTAATTTTTTATATTTTATGTACAGTATAGTAAATATAATTTGTGTAGTATTTGATAGTTTATTTACAGTATATATTACACATATTTGGTGTACTTTTTGATATTTTATGTACATTATGTCATATATATTTACTGTACTTTTTGATATTTTATTTACAGTATATAAAATGTATTTGGTGTACTTTCAGTTAATATTATATGTACAATATGTGAAATATATTTACTGTACTTTTTGATATTTTATGTACAGTATATAAGATATATTTAGTGTCCTTTTGATATTTTATGTAAATTATATAATACATATTTGGTGTAGTTTTTGATATTTTACATAGCGTGTGTCATATATATTGACTGTCCTTTTTGATATTTTATTAGCAGTATATAATATACATTTGGTGTAATTTTTGATGTTTTATGTACAGTATATTAAATATAATTACTGTAGTTTTTGATAGTTTATTTACAGTATATATTACACATATTTGGTGTACTTTTTGATATTTTATGTACAGTATGTCATATATATTTACTGTACTTTTTGAAATTTTATTTACGGTATATAAAATGTATTTGGTGTACTTTTAGTTAATATTATATGTACAATATATGAAATATATTTACTGTACTTTTTGATATTTTCTGTAGAGTATATAAGATATATTTGGTGTCCTTTTGATATTTTATGTAAATTATATAATACATATTTGGTGTAGTTTTTGATATTTTACATAGGGTGTGTCATATATATTGACTGTCCTTTTTGATATTTTATTTACAGTATATAATATACATTTGGTGTAATTTTTGATATTTTATGTACAGTATATTAAATATAAATACTGTAGTTTTTGATAGTTTATTTACATTATATATAACACATATTTGGTGTACTTTTTGATATTTTATGTACAGTATGTCATATATATTTACTGTACTTTTTGGTATTTTATTGACAGTATATAAAATGTATTTGGTGTACTTTCAGTTAATATTATATGTACAATATGTGAAATATATTTACTGTACTTTTTGATATTTTATGTACAATATATAAGATATATTTGGTGTCCTTTTGATATTTTATGTAAATTATATAATACATATTTGGTGTAGTTTTTGATATTTTACATAGGGTGTGTCATATATATTGACTGTCCTTTTTGGTATTTTATTTACAGTATATAATATACATTTGGTGTAATTTTTGGTATTTTATGTACAGTATATTAAATATAAATACTGTAGTTTTTGATAGTTTATTTACAGTATATATTACACATATTTGGTGTAATTTTTGATATTTTATGTACATTATGTCATATATATTTACTGTATTTTTGATATTTTATTTACAGTATATAAAATGTATTTGGTGTACTTTTAGTTAATATTATATGTACAAAATATGAAATATATTTACTGTACTTTTTGATATTTTATGTAAAGTATATAAGATATATTTGGTGTCCTTTTGATATTTTATATAAATTATATAATATATATTTGGTGTAGTTTTTGATATTTTACATAGGGTGTGTAGTATATATTTGCTGTCCTTTTTGATATTTTATTTACAGTATATAATATACATTTGGTGTAATTTTTTATATTTTATGTACAGTATAGTAAATATAATTTGTGTAGTATTTGATAGTTTATTTACAGTATATATTACACATATTTGGTGTACTTTTTGATATTTTATGTACATTATGTCATATATATTTACTGTACTTTTTGATATTTTATTTACAGTATATAAAATGTATTTGGTGTACTTTCAGTTAATATTATATGTACAATATATGAAATATATTTACTGTACATTTTCACATTTTCTGTACAGTATATAAGAAATATTTCGTGTCCTTTTGATATTTTATGTAAATTATATAATACATATTTGGTGTAGTTTTTGATATTTTACATAGGGTGTGTCATATATATTGACTGTCCTTTTTGATATTTTATTTACAGTATATAATATACACTTGGTGTAATTTTTGATATTTTATGTACAGTATATTAAACATAATTACTGTAGTTTTTGATACTTTATTTACAGTATATATAACACATATTTGGTGAATTTTTTGATATTTTATGTACAGTATGTCATATATATTTACTGTACTTTTTCAAATTTTATTTACAGTATATAAAATGTATTTGGTGTACTTTTAGTTAATATTATATGTACAATATATGAAATATATTTACTGTACTTTTTGATATTTTATGTACAGTATATAAGATGTATTTGGTGTCCTTTTGATATTTTATATAAATTATATAATATATATTTGGTGTAGTTTTTGATATTTTCCATAGGATGTGTAGTATATATTTGCTGTCCTTTTTGATATTTTATTTACAGTGTATAATATACATTTGGTGTAATTTTTGATATTTTATGTACAGTATATAAATATAATTACTGTAGTTTTTGATAGTTTATTTACAGTATATATAACACATATTTGGTGTACTTTTTGATATATTATGTACAGTATGTCAAATATATTTACTGTACTTTTTGATATTTTATTTACAGTATATAAAATGTATTTGGTGTACTTTCAGTTAATATTATATGTACAATATAAGAAATATATTTACTGTACTTTTTGATATTTTATGTACTGTATATAAGATATATTTGGTGTCCTTTTGATATTTTATGTAAATTATATAATACATATTTGGTGTAGTTTTTGATATTTTACATAGGGTGTGTCATATATATTGACTGTCCTTTTTGATATTTTATTTAGAGTATATAATATACATTTGGTGTAATTTTTGATATTTTATGTACAGTATATTAAATATAAATACTGTAGTTTTTGATAGTTTATTTACAGTATATATTACACATATTTGGTGTAATTTTTGATATTTTATGTACATTATGTCATATATATTTACTGTATTTTTGATATTTTATTTACAGTATATAAAATGTATTTGGTGTACTTTTAGTTAATATTATATGTACAAAATATGAAATATATTTACTGTACTTTTTGATATTTTATGTAAAGTATATAAGATATATTTGGTGTCCTTTTGATATTTTATATAAATTATATAATATATATTTGGTGTAGTTTTTGATATTTTACATAGGGTGTGTAGTATATATTTGCTGTCCTTTTTGATATTTTATTTACAGTATATAATATACATTTGGTGTAATTTTTTATATTTTATGTACAGTATAGTAAATATAATTTGTGTAGTATTTGATAGTTTATTTACAGTATATATTACACATATTTGGTGTACTTTTTGATATTTTATGTACATTATGTCATATATATTTACTGTACTTTTTGATATTTTATTTACAGTATATAAAATGTATTTGGTGTACTTTCAGTTAATATTATATGTACAATATATGAAATATATTTACTGTACATTTTCACATTTTCTGTACAGTATATAAGAAATATTTCGTGTCCTTTTGATATTTTATGTAAATTATATAATACATATTTGGTGTAGTTTTTGATATTTTACATAGGGTGTGTCATATATATTGACTGTCCTTTTTGATATTTTATTTACAGTATATAATATACATTTGGTGTAATTTTTGATATTTTATGTACAGTATATTAAATATAATTACTGTAGTATTTGATAGTTTATTTACAGTATATATAACACACATTTGGTGTACTTTTTGATATTTTACGTACAGTATGTCATATATATTTACTGTACTTTTTGATATTTTATTTACAGTATATAAAATGTATTTGGTGTACTTTTAGTTAATACTATATGTACAATATATGAAATATATTTACTGTACTTTTTGATATTTTCTGTACAGTATATAAGATATATTTGGTGTCCATTTGATATTTAATGTAAATTATATAATACATATTTGGTGTAGTTTTTGATATTTTACATAGGGTGTGTCATATATATTGACTGTCCTTTTTGATATTTTATTTACATTATATAATATACATTTGGTGTAATTTTTGATATTTTATATACAGTATATTAAATATAAATACTGTAGTTTTTGATAGTTTATTTACAGTATATATTACACATATTTAGTGTACTTTCTGATATTTTATGTACATTATGTCATATACATTTACTGTACTTTTTGATATTTTATTTACAGTATATAAAATGTATTTGGTGTACTTTCAGTTAATATTATATGTACAATATATGAAATATATTTACTGTATTTTTGATATTTTCTCTACAGTATATAAGATATATTTGGTGTCCTTTTGATATTTTATGTAAATTATATAATACATATTTGGTGTAGTTTTTGATATTTTACCTAGGGTGTGTCATATATATTGACTGTCCTATTTGATATTTTATTTAGAGTATATAATATACATTTGGTGTAATTTTTGGTATTTTATGTACAGTATATTAAATATAAATAGTGTAGTTTTTGATAGTTTATTTACAGTATATATTACACATATTTGGTGTACTTTTTGATATTTTATGTACATTATGTCATATATATTTACTGTACTTTTTGATATTTTATTTACAGTATATAAAATGTATTTGGTGTACTTTCAGTTAATATTATATGTACAATATATGAAATATATTTACTGTATATTTTGATATTTTATGTACAGTATATAAGATATATTTGGTGTACTTTTGATATTTTATGTAAATTATATAATACATATTTGGTGTAGTTTTCCATATTTTACATAGGGTGTGTAGTATATATTTGCTGTCCTTTTTGATATTTTATTTACTGTATATAATATACATTTGGTGTAATTTTTTATATTTTATGTACAGTATATTAAATACAATTTGTGTAGTATTTGATACTTTATTTACAGTATATATAACACATATTTGGTGTACTTTTTGATATTTTATGTACAGTATGTCATATATATTTACTGTAATTTTTGATATTTTATTTACAGTATATAAAATGTATTTGGTGTACTTTTACTTAATATTATATGTACAATATATGAAATATATTTACTGTACTTTTTGATATTTTCTGTACAGTATATAAGATATATTTGGTGTCCTTTTGATATTTTATGTAAATTATATAATACATATTTGGTGTAGTTTTTGATATTTTACATAGGGTGTGTCATATATATTGACTCTCCTTTTTGATATTTTATTTACAGTATATAATATACACTTGGTGTAATTTTTGATATTTTATGTACAGTATATTAAACATAATTACTGTAGTTTTTGATACTTTATTTACAGTATATATTACACATATTTGGTGAATTTTTTGATATTTTATGTACAGTATGTCATATATATTTACTGTACTTTTTCAAATTTTATTTACAGTATATAAAATGTATTTGGTGTACTTTTAGTTAATATTATATGTACAATATATGAAATATATTTACTGTACTTTTTGATATTTTATGTACAGTATATAAGATATATTTGGTGTCCTTTTGATATTTTATGTAAATTATATAATACATATTTGGTGTAGTTTTTGATATTTTACATAGTGTGTGTCATATATATTGACTGTCCTTTTTGATATTTTATTTAGTATATATAATATACATTTGGTGTAATTTTTGGTATTTTATGTACAGTATATTAAATATAAATACTGTAGTTTTTGATAGTTTATTTACAGTATATATTACACATATTTGGTGTACTTTTTGATATTTTATGTACAGTATGTCATATATATTTACTGTACTTTTTGATATTTTATTTACAGTATATAAAATGTATTTGGTGTACTTTCAGTTAATATTATATGTACAATATATGAAATATATTTACTGTATATTTTGATATTTTATGTACAGTATATAAGATATATTTGGTGTACTTTTGATATTTTATATAAATTATATAATACATATTTGGTGTAGTTTTCCATATTTTACATAGGGTGTGTAGTATATATTTGCTGTCCTTTTTGATATTTTATTTACAGTATATAATATACATTTGGTGTAATTTTTTATATTTTATGTACAGTATATTAAATACAATTTGTGTAGTATTTGATAGTTTATTTACAGTATATATAACACATATTTGGTGTACTTTTTGATATTTTATGTACAGTATGTCATATATATTTACTGTAATTTTTGATATTTTATTTACAGTATATAAAATGTATTTGGTGTACTTTTACTTAATATTATATGTACAATATAGGAAATATATTTACTGTACTTTTTGATATTTTCTGTACAGTATATAAGATATATTTGGTGTCCTTTTGATATTTTATGTAAATTATATAATACATATTTGGTGTAGTTTTTGATATTTTACATAGGGTGTGTCATATATATTGACTGTCCTTTTTGATATTTTATTTACAGTATATAATATACACTTGGTGTAATTTTTGATATTTTATGTACAGTATATTAAACATAATTACTGTAGTTTTTGATACTTTATTTACAGTATATATTATACATATTTGGTGAATTTTTTGATATTATATGTACAGTATGTTATATATATTTACTGTACTTTTTCAAATTTTATTTACAGTATATAAAATGTATTTGGTGTACTTTTAGTTAATATTATATGTACAATATATGAAATATATTTACTGTACTTTTTGATATTTTATGTACAGTATATAAGATGTATTTGGTGTCCTTTTGATATTTTATATAAATTATATAATATATATTTGGTGTAGTTTTTGATCTTTTCCATAGGATGTGTAGTATATATTTGCTGTCCTTTTTGATAGTTTATTTACAGTGTATAATATACATTTGGTGTAATTTTTGATATTTTATGTACAGTATATAAATATAATTACTGTAGTTTATGATAGTTTATTTACAGTATATATAACACATATTTGGTGTACTTTTTGATATATTATGTACAGTATGTCAAATATATTTACTGTACTTTTTGTTATTTTATTTACAGTATATAAAATGTATTTGGTGTACTTTCAGTTAATATTATATGTACAATATAAGAAATATATTTACTGTACTTTTTGATATTTTATTTACAGTATATAAAATGTATTTGGTGTACTTTCAGTTAATATTATATTTACAATATATGAAATATATTTACTGTACTTTTTGATATTTTCTCTACAGTATATAAGATATATTTGGTGTCCTTTTGATATTTTATGTAAATTATATAATACATATTTGGTGTAGTTTTTGATATTTTACATAGGGTGTGTCATATATATTGACTGTCCTTTTTGATATTTTATTTACAGTATATAATATACATTCGGTGTAATTTTTGATATTTTATGTACAGTATATTAAATATAATTAGTGTAGTATTTGATAGTTTATTTACAGTATATATAACACATATTTGCTGTACTTTTTGATATTTTATGTACATTATGTCATATATATTTACTGTAATATTTCATACTTTATTTACAGTATATAAAATGTATTTGGTGTACTTTCAGTTAATACTATATGTACAATATCTGAAATATATTTACTGTACTTTTTGATATTTTATGTACAGTATATAAGATATATTTGGTGTCCTTTTGATATTTTATGTAAATTATATAATACATATTTGGTGTAGTTTTTGATATTTTACATAGGGTGTGTCATATATATTGACTGTCCTTTTTGATATTTTATTTAGAGTATATAATATACATTTGGTGTAATTTTTGGTATTTTATGTAAAGTATATTAAATATAAATACTGTAGTTTTTGATAGTTTATTTACAGTATGTATTACACATATTTGGTGTACTTTTTGATATTTTATGTACATTATGTCATATATATTTACTGTACTTTTTGATATTTTATTTACAGTATATAAAATGTATTTGGTGTACTTTCAGTTAATATTATATGTACAATATATGAAATATATTTACTGTATATTTTGATATTTTATGTACAGTATATAAGATATATTTGGTGTCCTTTTGATATTTTATGTAAATTATGTAATACATATTTGGTGTAGTTTTCGATATTTTACATAGGGTGTGTAGTATATATGTGCTGTCCTTTTTGCTATTTTATTTACAGTATATAATATACATTTGGTGTAATTTTTTATATTTTATGTACAGTATATTAAATACAATTTGTGTAGTATTTGATAGTTTATTTACAGTATATATAACACATATTTGGTGGACTTTTTGATAATCTATGTACAGTATGTCATATATATTTACTGTAATTTTTGATATTTTATTTACAGTATATAAAATGTATTTGGTGTACTTTTACTTAATATTATATGTACAATATATGAAATATATTTACTGTACTTTTTGATATTTTCTGTACAGTATATAAGATATATTTGGTGTCCTTTTGATATTTTATGTAAATTATATAATACATATTTGGTGTAGTTTTTCATATTTTACATAGGGTGTGTCATATATATTGACTGTCCTATTTGATATTTTATTTACAGTATATAATATACACTTGGTGTAATTTTTGATATTTTATGTACAGTATATTAAACATAATTACTGTAGTTTTTGATACTTTATTTACAGTATATATTACACATATTTGGTGAATTTTTTGATATTTTATGTACATTATGTCATATATATTTACTGTACTTTTTCAAATTTTATTTACAGTATATAAAATGTATTTGGTGTACTTTTAGTTAATATTATATGTACACTATATGAAATATATTTACTGTACTTTTTGATATTTTATGTACAGTATATAAGATGTATTTGGTGTCCTTTTGATATTTTATATAAATTATATAATATATATTTGGTGTAGTTTATGATATTTTACATAGTGTGTGTAGTATATAGTTGCTGTCCTTTTTGATATTTTATTTACAGTATATAATATACATTTGGTGTAATTTTTGATATTTTATGTACAGTATATTAAATATAATTAGTGTAGTATTTGATAGTTTATTTACAGTATATATAACACATATTTGGTGTACTTTTTGATATTTTATGTACATTATGTCATAAATATTTACTGTACTTTTTGATATTTTATTTACAGTATATAAAATGTATTTGGTGTACTTTCAGTTAATATTATATGTACAATATCTGAAATATATTTACTGTACTTTTTGATATTTTATGTACAGTATATAAGATATATTTGGTGTCCTTTTGATATTTTATGTAAATTATATAATACATATTTGGTGTAGTTTTTGATATTTTACATAGGGTGTGTCATATATATTGACTGTCATTTTTGATATTTTATTTAGAGTATATAATATACATTTGGCGTAATTTTTGGTATTTTATGTACAGTATATTAAATATAAATACTGTAGTTTTTGATAGTTTATTTACAGTATATATTACACATATTTGGTGTACTTTTTGATATTTTATGTACATTATGTCATATATATTTACTGTACTTTTTGATATTTTATTTACAGTATATAAAATGTATTTGGTGTACTTTCAGTTAATATTATATGTACAATATATGAAATATATTTACTGTATATTTTGATATTTTATGTACAGTATATAAGATATATTTGGTGTCCTTTTGATATTTTATGTAAATTATATAATACATATTTGGTGTAGTTTTCGATATTTTACATAGGGTGTGTAGTATATATTTGCTGTCCTTTTTGATATTTTATTTACAGTATATAATATACATTTGGTGTAATTTTTGATATTTTATGTACAGTATATTAAATACAATTTGTGTAGTATTTGATAGTTTATTTACAGTATATATAACACATATTTGGTGTACTTTTTGATATTTTATGTACAGAATGTCATATATATTTACTGTAATTTTTGATATTTTATTTACAGTATATAAAATGTATTTGGTGTACTTTTACTTAATATTATATGTACAATATATGAAATATATTTACTGTACTTTTTGATATTTTCTGCAGAGTATATAAGATATATTTGGTGTCCTTTTGATATTTTATGTAAATTATATAATACATATTTGGTGTAGTTTTTGATATTTTACATAGGGTGTGTCATATATATTGACTGTCCTTTTTGATATTTTATTTACAGTATATAATATACACTTGGTGTAATTTTTGATATTTTATGTACGGTATATTAAACATAATTACTGTAGTTTTTGATACTTTATTTACAGTATATATTACACATATTTGGTGAATTTTTTGATATTTTATGTACAGTATGTCATATATATTTACTGTACTTTTTCAAATTTTATTTACAGTATATAAAATGTATTTGGTGTACTTTTAGTTAATATTATATGTACAATATATGAAATATATTTCCTGTACTTTTTGATATATTATGTACAGTATATAAGATGTATTTGGTGTCCTTTTGATATTTTATATAAATTATATAATATATATTTGGTGTAGTTTTTGATATTTTACATAGGATGTGTAGTATATATTTGCTGTCCTTTTTGATATTTTATTTACAGTGTATAATATACATTTGGTGTAATTTTTGATATTTTATGTACAGTATATAAATATAATTACTGTAGTTTTTGATAGTTTATTTACAGTATATATAACACATATTTGGTGTACTTTTTGATATATTATGTACAGTATGTCAAATATATTTACTGTACTTTTTGATATTTTATTTACAGTATATAAAATGTATTTGGTGTACTTTCAGTTAATATTATATGTACAATATATGAAATATATTTACTGTACTTTTTGATATTTTTTGTACTGTATATAAGATATATTTGGTGTCCTCTTGATATTTTATGTAAATTATATAATACATATTTGGTGTAGTTTTTGATATTTTACATAGGGTGTGTCATATATATTGACTGTCATTTTTGATATTTTATTTAGAGTATATAATATACATTTGGTGTAATTTTTGGTATTTTATGTACAGTATATTAAATATAATTACTGTAGTTTTTGATAGTTTATTTACAGTATATAATGCACATATTTGGTGTACTTTTTGATATTTTATGTACAGTATGTCATATATATTTACTGTACTTTTTCAAATTTTATTTACAGTATATAAAATGTATTTGGTGTACTTTTAGTTAATATTATAGGCACAATATATGAAATATATTTACTGTACTTTTTGATATTTTATGTACAGTATATAAGATGTATTTGGTGTCCTTTTGATATTTTATATAAATTATATAATATATATTTGGTGTAGTTTTTGATATTTTACGTAGTGTGTGTAGTATATATTTGCTGTCCTTTTTGATATTTTATTTACAGTATATAATATACATTTGGTGTAATTTTTGATATTTTATGTACAGTATATTAAATATAATTACTGTAGTATTTGATAGTTTATTTACAGTATATATAACACATATTTGGTGTACTTTTTGATATTTTATGTACAGTATGTCATATATTTACTGTACTTTTTGATATTTTATTTACAGTATATAAAATGTATTTGGTGTACTTTCAGTTAATATTATATGTATAATATATGAAATGTATTTACTGTACATTTTGATATTTTCTGTACAGTATATAAGATATATTTGGTGTCCTTTTGATATTTTATGTAAATTATATAATACATATTTGGTGTAGTTATTGATATTTTACATAGGGTGTGTCATATATATTGACTGTCCTTTTTGATATTTTATTTACAGTATATAATATACATTTGGTGTAATTTTTGGTATTTTATGTACAGTATATTAAATATAAATACTGTAGTTTTTGACAGTTTTTTACAGTATATATTACACATATTTGGTGTACTTTTTGATATTTTATGTACATTATGTCGTATATATTTACTGTACTTTTTGATATTATATTTACAGTATATAAAATGTATTTGGTGTACTTTTAGTTAATATTATATGTACAATATATGAAATATATTTACTGTACTTTTTGATATTTTCTGTACAGTATATAAGATATATTTGGTGTCCTTTTGATATTTTATGTAAATTACATAATACATATTTGGTGTAGTTTTTTATATTTTACGTAGGGTGCGTCATATATATTGACTGCCCTTTTTGATATTGTATTTACAGTATATAATATACATTTGGTGAAATTTTTGATATTTTATGTACAGTATATTAAATATAATTACTGTAGTTTTTGATAGTTTATTTACAGTATATATAACACATATTTGGTGTACTTTTTGATATTTTATATACAGTATGTCATATATATTTACTGTACTTTTTGATATTTTATTGACAGTATATAAAATGTATTTGGTGTACTTTCAGTTAATATTATATGTACAATATGTGAAATATATTTACTGTACTTTTTGATATTTTATGTACAATATATCAGATATATTTGGTGTCCTTTTGATATTTTATGTAAATTATATAATACATATTTGGTGTAGTTTTTGATATTTTACATAGGGTGTGTCATATATATTGACTGTCCTTTTTGATATTTTTTTACAGTATATAATATACATTTGGTGTAATTTTTGATATTTTATGTACAGTATATTAAATATAATTACTGTAGTTTTTGATAGTTTATTTACAGTATATATAACACATATTTGGTGTACTTTTTGATATTTTATGTACAGTATGTAATATACATTTACTGTAATTTTTGATATTTTATTGACAGTATATAAAATGTATTTGGTGTACTTTCAGTTAATATTATATGTACAATATATGAAATATATTTAATGTACTTTTTGGTATTTTATGTACAGTATATAAGATATATTTGGTGTCCCTTTGATATTTTATGTAAATTATATAATACATATTTGGTGTAGTTTTTGATATTTTACATAGGGTGCGTCATGTATATTGACTGTCCTTTTTGATATTTTATTTACAGTATATAATATACATTTGGTGAAATTTTTGATATTTTATGTACAGTATATTAAATAAAATTACTGTAGTTTTTGATAGTTTATTTACAGTATATATAACACATATTTGGTGTACTTTTTGATATTTTATGTACAGTATGTCATATATATTTACTGAACTTTTTGATATTTTATTGACAGTATATAAAATATATTTGGTGTACTTTTAGTTAATATTATATGTACAATATATGAAATATATTTACTGTACTTTCTGATATTTTATGTACAATATATAAGATATATTTGGTGTCCTTTTGTTATTTTATATAAATTATATAATACATATTTGGTGTAGATTTTGATATTTTACATAGGGTGTGTCATATATATTGACTGTCCTTTTTGATATTTTATTTACAGTATATAATATACATTTGGTGTAGTTTTTGATATTTTATGTACAGTATATTAAATATAATTACTGTAGTTTTTGATAGTTTATTTACAGTATATATAACACATATTTGGTGTACTTTTAGATATTTTATGTACAGTATGTAATATATTTACTGTACTTTTTCATATTTTATTTACAGTATATAAAATGTATTTGGTGTACTTTCAGTTAATATTATATGTACAATATATGAAATATATTTACTGTACTTTTTGATATTTTATGTACAGTATATAAGATATATTTAGTGTCCTTTTGATATTTTATGTAAATTATATAATACATATTTGGTGTAGTTTTTGATATTTTACATAGCGTGTGTCATATATATTGACTGTCCTTTTTGATATTTTATTAGCAGTATATAATATACATTTGGTGTAATTTTTGATGTTTTATGTACAGTATATTAAATATAATTACTGTAGTTTTTGATAGTTTATTTACAGTATATATTACACATATTTCGTGTACTTTTTGATATTTTATGTACAGTATGTCATATATATTTACTGTACTTTTTGAAATTTTATTTACGGTATATAAAATGTATTTGGTGTACTTTTAGTTAATATTATATGTACAATATATGAAATATATTTACTGTACTTTTTGATATTTTCTGTAGAGTATATAAGATATATTTGGTGTCCTTTTGATATTTTATGTAAATTATATAATACATATTTGGTGTAGTTTTTGATATTTTACATAGGGTGTGTCATATATATTGACTGTCCTTTTTGATACTTTATTTACAGTATATAATATACATTTGGTGTAATTTTTGATATTTTATGTACAGTATATTAAATATAAATACTGTAGTTTTTGATAGTTTATTTACATTATATATAACACATATTTGGTGTACTTTTTGATATTTTATGTACAGTATGTCATATATATTTACTGTACTTTTTGATATTTTATTGACAGTATATAAAATGTATTTGGTGTACTTTCAGTTAATATTATATGTACAATATGTGAAATATATTTACTGTACTTTTTGATATTTTATGTACAATATATAAGATATATTTGGTGTCCTTTTGATATTTTATGTAAATTATATAATACATATTTGGTGTAGTTTTTGATATTTTACATAGGGTGTGTCATATATATTGACTGTCCTTTTTGATATTTTATTTACAGTATATAATATACATTTGGTGTAATTTTTGGTGTTTTATGTACAGAATATTAAATATAAATACTCTAGTTTTTGATAGTTTATTTACAGTATATATTACACATATTTGGTGTACTTTTTGATATTTTATGTACATTATGTTATATATATTTACTGTACTTTTTGATATTATATTTACAGTATATAAAATGTAATTGGTGTACTTTTAGTTAATATTATATGTACAATATAGGAAATATATTTACTGTACTTTTTGATATTTTATGTACAGTACATAAGATATATTTGGTGTCCTTTTGATATTTTATATAAATTATATAATATATATTTGGTGTATTTTTTGATATTTTACGTAAGGTGTGTAGTATATATTTGCTGTCCTTTTTGATATTTTATTTACAGTATATAATATACATTTGGTGTAATTTTTGATATTTTATGTACAGTATATTAAATATAATTAGTGTAGTATTTGACAGTTTATTTACCGTATATATAACACATATTTGGTGTACTTTTTGATATTTTATGTACAGTATGTCATATATATTTACTGTACTTTTTGATATTTTATTTACAGTATATAAAATGTATTTGGTGTACTTTCAGTTAATATTATATTTACAATATATGAAATATATTTACTGTACATTTTGATATTTTATGTACAGTATATAAGATATATTTGGTGTCCTTTTGATATTTTATGTAAATTATATAATACATATTTGGTGTAGTTTTTGATATTTTACATAGGGTGTGTCATATATATTGACTGTCCTTTTTGATATTTTATTTACAGTATATAATATACATTCGGTGTAATTTTTGATATTTTATGTACAGTATATTAAATATAATTAGTGTAGTATTTGATAGTTTATTTACAGTATATATAACACATATTTGCTGTACTTTTTGATATTTTATGTACATTATGTCATATATATTTACTGTAATATTTCATACTTTATTTACAGTATATAAAATGTATTTGGTGTACTTTCAGTTAATACCATATGTACAATATCTGAAATATATTTACTGTACTTTTTGATATTTTATGTACAGTATATAAGATATATTTGGTGTCCTTTTGATATTTTATGTAAATTATATAATACATATTTGGTGTAGTTTTTGATATTTTACATAGGGTGTGTCATATATATTGACTGTCCTTTTTGATATTTTATTTAGAGTATATAATATACATTTGGTGTAATTTTTGGTATTTTATGTACAGTATATTAAATATAAATACTGTAGTTTTTGATAGTTTATTTACAGTATATATTACACATATTTGGTGTACTTTTTGATATTTTATTTACATTATGTCATATATATTTACTGTACTTTTTGATATTTTATTTACAGTATATAAAATGTATTTGGTGTACTTTCAGTTAATATTATATGTACAGTATATGAAATATATTTACTGTATATTTTGATATTTTATGTACACTATATAAGATATATTTGGTGTACTTTTGATATTTTATGTAAATTATATAATACATATTTGGTGTAGTTTTCGATATTTTACATAGGGTGTGTAGTATATATTTGCTGTCCTTTTTGATATTTTATTTACAGTATATAATATACATTTGGTGTAATTTTTGATATTTTATGTACAGTATATTAAATATAATTACTGTAGTATTTGATAGTTTATTTACAGTATATATAACACACATTTGGTGTACTTTTTGATATTTTATGTACATTATGTCATATATATTTACTGTAATATTTCATACTTTATTTACAGTATATAAAATGTATTTGGTGTACTTTCAGTTAATACTATATGTACAATATCTGAAATATATATACTGTACTTTTTGATATTTTATGTACAGTATATAAGATATATTTGGTGTCCTTTTGATATTTTATGTAAATTATATAATACATATTTGGTGTAGTTTTTGATATTTTACATAGGGTGTGTCATATATATTGACTGTCCTTTTTGATATTTTATTTAGAGTATATAATATACATTTGGTGTAATTTTTGGTATTTTATGTACAGTATATTAAATATAAATACTGTAGTTTTTGATAGTTTATTTACAGTATATATTACACATATTTGGTGTACTTTTTGATATTTTATGTACATTATGTCATATATATTTACTGTACTTTTTGATATTTTATTTACAGTATATAAAATGTATTTGGTGTACTTTCAGTTAATATTATATGTACAATATATGAAATATATTTACTGTACATTTTCACATTTTCTGTACAGTATATAAGAAATATTTCGTGTCCTTTTGATATTTTATGTAAATTATATAATACATATTTGGTGTAGTTTTTGATATTTTACATAGGGTGTGTCATATATATTGACTGTCCTTTTTGATATTTTATTTACATTATATAATATACATTTGGTGTAATTTTTGATATTTTATATACAGTATATTAAATATAAATACTGTAGTTTTTGATAGTTTATTTACAGTATATATTACACATATTTGGTGTACTTTCTGATATTTTATGTACATTATGTCATATACATTTACTGTAATTTTCATATTTTATTTACAGTATATAAAATGTATTTGGTGTACTTTTAGTTAATATTATATGTACAATATATGAAATATATTTACTGTACTTTTTGATATTTTCTCTACAGTATATAAGATATATTTGGTGTCCTTTTGATATTTTACGTAAATTATATAATACATATTTGGTGTAGTTTTTGATATTTTACCTAGGGTGTGTCATATATATTGACTGTCCTATTTGATATTTTATTTAGAGTATATAATATACATTTGGTGTAATTTTTGGTATTTTATGTACAGTATATTAAATATAAGTACTGTAGTTTTTGATAGTTTATTTACAGTATATATTACACATATTTGCTGTACTTTTTGATATTTTATGTACATTATGTCATATATATTTACTGTACTTTTTGATATTTTATTTACAGTATATAAAATGTATTTGGTGTACTTTTAGTTAATATTATATGTACAATATATGAAATATATTTACTGTACTTTTTGATATTTTCTGTACAGTATATAAGTAATATTTGGTGTCCTTTTGATATTTTATGTAAATTATATAATACATATTTGGTGTAGTTTTTGATATTTTACATAGGGTGTGTCATATATATTGACTGTCCTTTTTGATATTTTATTTACAGTATATAATATACACTTGGTGTAATTTTTGATATTTTATGTACAGTATATTAAACATAATTACTGTAGTTTTTGATACTTTATTTACAGTATATATAACACATATTTGGTGAATTTTTTGATATTTTATGTACAGTATGTCATATATATTTACTGTACTTTTTCAAATTTTATTTACAGTATATAAAATGTATTTGGTGTACTTTTAGTTAATATTATATGTACAATATATGAAATATATTTACTGTACTTTTTGATATTTTATGTACAGTATATAAGATGTATTTGGTGTCCTTTTGATATTTTATATAAATTATATAATATATATTTGGTGTAGTTTTTGATATTTTCCATAGGATGTGTAGTATATATTTGCTGTCCTTTTTGATATTTTATTTACAGTGTATAATATACATTTGGTGTAATTTTTGATATTTTATGTACAGTATATAAATATAATTACTGTAGTTTTTGATAGTTTATTTACAGTATATATAACACATATTTGGTGTACTTTTTGATATATTATGTACAGTATGTCAAATATATTTACTGTACTTTTTGATATTTTATTTACAGTATATAAAATGTATTTGGTGTACTTTCAGTTAATATTATATGTACAATATAAGAAATATATTTACTGTACTTTTTGATATTTTATGTACTGTATATAAGATATATTTGGTGTCCTTTTGATATTTTATGTAAATTATATAATACATATTTGGTGTAGTTTTTGATATTTTACATAGGGTGTGTCATATATATTGACTGTCCTTTTTGATATTTTATTTAGAGTATATAATATACATTTGGTGTAATTTTTGATATTTTATGTACAGTATATTAAATATAATTACTGTAATTTTTGATAGTTTATTTACAGTATATATAACACATATTTGGTGTACTTTTTGATATTTTATGTACAGTATGTCATATATATTTACTGTACTTTTTCAAATTTTATTTACAGTATATAAAATGTATTTGGTGTACTTTTAGTTAATATTATATGTACAATATATGAAATATATTTACTGTACTTTTTGATATTTTATGTACATTATATAAGATGTATTTGGTGTCCTTTTGATATTTTATATAAATTATATAATATATCTTTGGTGTAGTTTTTGATATTTTACGTAGCGTGTGTCATACATATTGAGTGTCCTTTTTGATATTTTATTTACAGTATATAATATACATTTGGTGTAATTTTTGATATTTTATGTACAGTATATTAAATATAATTACTGTAGTTTTCGATAGTTTATTTACATTATATATAACACATATTTGGTGTACTTTTTGATATTTTATGTACAGTATGTAATATATATTTACTGTAATTTTTGATATTTTATTTACAGTATATAAAATGTATTTGGTGTACTTTTAGTTAATATTATATGTACAATATATGAAATATATTTACTGTAATTTTTGATATTTTATGTCCAGTATATAAGATATATTTGGTGTCCTTTTGATATTTCATGTAAATTATATAATACATATTTGGTGTAGTTTTTGATATTTTACATAGGGTGTGTCATATATATTGACTGTCCTATTTGATATTTTATTTACAGTATATAATATACATTTGGTGTAATTTTTGATATATTATGTACAGTATATTAAATATAATTACTGTAGTTTTTGATAGTTTATTTACAGTATATATAACACATATTTGGTGTACTTTTTGATATATTATGTACAGTATGTCATATATATTTACTGTATTTTTGATATTTTATTTACAGTATATAAAATGTATTTGGTGTACTTTCAGTTAATATTATATGTACAATATGTGAAATATATTTACTGTACTTTTTGATATTTTATGTAGAGTATATAAGATATATTTGGTGTCCTTTTGATATTTTATGTAAATTATATAATACATATTTGGTGTAGTTTTTGATATTTTACATAGGGTGTGTCATATATATTTACTGTCCTTTTTGATATTTTATTTACAGTATATAATATACATGTGGTGTAATTTTTGATATTTTATGTACAGTACATTAAATATACTTACTGTAGTTTTGACAGTTTATTTACAGTATATATAACACATATTTGGTGTACTTTTTGATATTTTATCTACATTATGTAATATATATTTACCGTAATTTTTGATATTTTATTTACAGTATATAAAATGTATTTGGTGTACTTTTAGTTAATATTATATGTACAATATATGAAATATATTTACTGTACTTTTTGATATTTTCTGTACAGTATATAAGATATATTTGCTGTCTTTTTGATATTTTATGTAAATTATATAATACATATTTGGTGTAGTTTTTGATATTTTACATAGGGTGTGTCATATATATTGACTGTCCTTTTTGATATTTTATTTACAGTATATAATATACATTTGGTGTAATTTTTGATATTTTATGTACAGTATGTAATATATATTTACTGTACTATTTCAAATTTTATTTACAGTATATAAAATGTATTTGGTGTACTTTCAGTTAATATTATATGTACAATATATGAAATATATTTACTGTAATTTTTGATATTTCATGTACAGTATATAAGATGTATTTGGTGTCCTTTTGATATTTTATATAAATTGTATAATATATATTTGGTGTAGTTTTTGATATTTTACATAGGGTGTGTAGTATATATTTACTGTCCTTTTTGATATTTTTTTTAAAGTGTATAATATACATTTGGTGTAATTTTTGATATTTTATGTACAGTATATTAAATATAATTACTGTAGTTTTTGATAGTTTATTTACAGTATATATTACACATATTTGGTGTACTTTTTGATATTTTATGTACAGTATGTAATATATATTTACTGTACATTTTCATATTTTATTTACAGTATATAAAACGTATTTGGTGTACTTTTAGTTAATATTATATGTACAATATATGAAATATATTTACTGTACTTTTTGATATTTTATGTACAGTATATAAGATATATTTGGTGTCTTTTTGATATTTTATGTAAATTATATAATACATATTTGGTGTAGTTTTTGATATTTTACATAGGGTGTGTCATATATATTGACTGTCCTTTTTGATATTTTATTTACAGTATATAATATACATTTGGTGTAATTTTTGATATTTTATGTACAGTATGTAATATATATTTACTGTACTATTTCAAATTTTATTTACAGTATATAAAATGTATTTGGTGTACTTTCAGTTAATATTATATGTACAATATATGAAATATATTTACTGTAATTTTTGATATTTCATGTACAGTATATAAGATGTATTTGGTGTCCTTTTGATATTTTATATAAATTGTATAATATATATTTGGTGTAGTTTTTGATATTTTACATAGGGTGTGTAGTATATATTTACTGTCCTTTTTGATATTTTATTTAAAGTGTATAATATACATTTGGTGTAATTTTTGATATTTTATGTACAGTATATTAAATATAATTACTGTAGTTTTTGATAGTTTATTTACAGTATATATAACACATATTTGGTGTACTTTTTGATATTTTATGTACAGTATGTAATATATATTTACTGTACATTTTCATATTTTATTTACAGTATATAAAACGTATTTGGTGTACTTTTAGTTAATATTATATGTACAATATATGAAATATATTTACTGTACTTTTTGATATTTTCTGTACAGTATATAAGATATATTTGGTGTCCTTTTGATATTTCATGTAAATTATATAATACATATTTGGTGTAGTTTTTGATATTTTACCTAGGGTGTGTCATATATATTGACTGTCCTTTTTGATATTTCATTTACAGTATATAATATACATTTGGTGAAATTTTTGATATTTTATGTACAGTATATTAAATATAATTACTGTAGTTTTTGATAGTTTATTTACAGTATATATTACACATATTTGGTGTACTTTTTGGTATTATATGTTCAGTATGTCATATATATTTACTGTACTTTTTGATATTTTATTTACAGTATATAAAATGTATTTGGTGTACTTTTAGTTAATATTATATGTACAATATGTGAAATATATTTACTGTACTTTTTGATATTTTCTGTAGAGTATATAAGATATATTTGGTGTCCTTTTGATATTTTATGTAAATTATATAATACATATTTGGTGTGGTTTTTGATATTTTACATAGGGTGTGTCATATATATTGACTGTCCTTTTTGATATTTTATTTACAGTATATAATATACATTTGGTGTAATTTTTGATATTTTATGTACAGTATATTAAATATAATTACTGTAGTTTTTGATAGTTTATTTACAGTATATATTACACATATTTGGTGTACTTTTTGATATTTTATGTACAGCATGTCATATATATTTACTGTACTTTTTGATATTTTATTTACAGTATATAAAATGTATTTGGTGTACTTTCACTTAATATTATATGTACAATATGTGAAATATATTTACTGTACTTTTTGATATTTTATGTACAATATAGAAGATATATTTGGTGTCCTTTTGATATTTTATGTAAATTATATAATACATATTTGGTGTAGTTTTTGATATTTGACATAGGGTGTGTCATATATATTGACTGTCCTTTTTGATATTTTATTTACAGTATATAATATACATTTGGTGTAATTTTTGATATATTATGTACAGTATATTAAATATAATTACTGTAGTTTTTGATAGTTTATTTAGAGTATATATAACACATATTTGGGGTACTTTTTGATATTTTATGTACAGTATGTCATATATCTTTACTGTACTTTTTCAAATTTTATTAACAGTATATAAAATGTATTTGGTGTACTTTTAGTTAATATTATATGTACAATATATGAAATATATTTACTGTACTTTTTGATATTTTCTGTACAGTATATAAGATATATTTGGTGTCCTTTTGATATTTTATGTAAATTATATAATACATATTTGGTGTAGTTTTTGATATTTTACCTAGGGTGTGTCATATATATTGACTGTCCTTTTTGATATTTCATTTACAGTATATAATATACATTTGGTGAAATTTTTGATATTTTATGTACAGTATATTATATATAATTACTGTAGTTTTTGATAGTTTATTTACAGTATATATTACACATATTTGGTGTACTTTTTGGTATTATATGTTCAGTATGTCATATATATTTACTGTACTTTTTGATATTTTATTTACAGTATATAAAATGTATTTGGTGTACTTTCAGTTAATATTATATGTACAATATGTGAAATATATTTACTGTACTTTTTGATATTTTATGTACAGTATATAAGATATATTTAGTGTCCTTTTGATATTTTATGTAAATTATATAATACATATTTGGTGTAGTTTTTGATATTTTACATAGCGTGTGTCATATATATTGACTGTCCTTTTTGATATTTTATTAGCAGTATATAATATACATTTGGTGTAATTTTTGATGTTTTATGTACAGTATATTAAATATAATTACTGTAGTTTTTGATAGTTTATTTACAGTATATATTACACATATTTGGTGTACTTTTTGATATTTTATGTACAGTATGTCATATATATTTACTGTACTTTTTGAAATTTTATTTACGGTATATAAAATGTATTTGGTGTACTTTTAGTTAATATTATATGTACAATATATGAAATATATTTACTGTACTTTTTGATATTTTCTGTAGAGTATATAAGATATATTTGGTGTCCTTTTGATATTTTATGTAAATTATATAATACATATTTGGTGTAGTTTTTGATATTTTACATAGGGTGTGTCATATATATTGACTGTCCTTTTTGATATTTTATTTACAGTATATAATATACATTTGGTGTAATTTTTGATATTTTATGTACAGTATATTAAATATAAATACTGTAGTTTTTGATAGTTTATTTACATTATATATAACACATATTTGGTGTACTTTTTGATATTTTATGTACAGTATGTCATATATATTTACTGTACTTTTTGATATTTTATTGACAGTATATAAAATGTATTTGGTGTACTTTCAGTTAATATTATATGTACAATATGTGAAATATATTTACTGTACTTTTTGATATTTTATGTACAATATATAAGGTATATTTGGTGTCCTTTTGATATTTTATGTAAATTATATAATACATATTTGGTGTAGTTTTTGATATTTTACATAGGGTGTGTCATATATATTGACTGTCCTTTTTGATATTTTATTTACAGTATATAATATACATTTGGTGTAATTTTTGGTATTTTATGTACAGTATATTAAATATAAATACTGTAGTTTTTGATAGTTTATTTACAGTATATATTACACATATTTGGTGTACTTTTTGATATTTTATGTACATTATGTCATATATATTTACTGTACTTTTTGATATTTTATTTACAGTATATAAAATGTATTTGGTGTACTTTTAGTTAATATTATATGTACAATATATGAAATATATTTACTGTACTTTTTGATATTTTCTCTACAGTATATAAGATATATTTGGTGTCCTTTTGATATTTTACGTAAATTATATAATACATATTTGGTGTAGTTTTTGATATTTTACCTAGGGTGTGTCATATATATTGACTGTCCTATTTGATATTTTATTTAGAGTATATAATATACATTTGGTGTAATTTTTGGTATTTTATGTACAGTATATTAAATATAAGTACTGTAGTTTTTGATAGTTTATTTACAGTATATATTACACATATTTGCTGTACTTTTTGATATTTTATGTACATTATGTCATATATATTTACTGTACTTTTTGATATTTTATTTACAGTATATAAAATGTATTTGGTGTACTTTTAGTTAATATTATATGTACAATATATGAAATATATTTACTGTACTTTTTGATATTTTCTGTACAGTATATAAGTAATATTTGGTGTCCTTTTGATATTTTATGTAAATTATATAATACATATTTGGTGTAGTTTTTGATATTTTACATAGGGTGTGTCATATATATTGACTGTCCTTTTTGATATTTTATTTACAGTATATAATATACACTTGGTGTAATTTTAGATATTTTATGTACAGTATATTAAACATAATTACTGTAGTTTTTGATACTTTATTTACAGTATATATAACACATATTTGGTGAATTTTTTGATATTTTATGTACAGTATGTCATATATATTTACTGTACTTTTTCAAATTTTATTTACAGTATATAAAATGTATTTGGTGTACTTTTAGTTAATATTATATGTACAATATATGAAATATATTTACTGTACTTTTTGATATTTTATGTACAGTATATAAGATGTATTTGGTGTCCTTTTGATATTTTAGATAAATTATATAATATATATTTGGTGTAGTTTTTGATATTTTCCATAGGATGTGTAGTATATATTTGCTGTCCTTTTTGATATTTTATTTACAGTGTATAATATACATTTGGTGTAATTTTTGATATTTTATGTACAGTATATAAATATAATTACTGTAGTTTTTGATAGTTTATTTACAGTATATATAACACATATTTGGTGTACTTTTTGATATATTATGTACAGTATGTCAAATATATTTACTGTACTTTTTGATATTTTATTTACAGTATATAAAATGTATTTGGTGTACTTTCAGTTAATATTATATGTACAATATAAGAAATATATTTACTGTACTTTTTGATATTTTATGTACTGTATATAAGATATATTTGGTGTCCTTTTGATATTTTATGTAAATTATATAATACATATTTGGTGTAGTTTTTGATATTTTACATAGGGTGTGTCATATATATTGACTGTCCTTTTTGATATTTTATTTAGAGTATATAATATACATTTGGTGTAATTTTTGATATTTTATGTACAGTATATTAAATATAAATACTGTAGTTTTTGATAGTTTATTTACAGTATATATTACACATATTTGGTGTAATTTTTGATATTTTATGTACATTATGTCATATATATTTACTGTATTTTTGATATTTTATTTACAGTATATAAAATGTATTTGGTGTACTTTTAGTTAATATTATATGTACAAAATATGAAATATATTTACTGTACTTTTTGATATTTTATGTAAAGTATATAAGATATATTTGGTGTCCTTTTGATATTTTATATAAATTATATAATATATATTTGGTGTAGTTTTTGATATTTTACATAGGGTGTGTAGTATATATTTGCTGTCCTTTTTGATATTTTATTTACAGTATATAATATACATTTGGTGTAATTTTTGATATTTTATGTACAGTATATTAAATATAATTACTGTAGTTTTCGATAGTTTATTTACATTATATATAACACATATTTGGTGTACTTTTTGATATTTTATGTACAGTATGTAATATATATTTACTGTACTTTTTGATATTTTATTTACAGTATATAAAATGTATTTGGTGTACTTTTAGTTAATATTATATGTACAATATATGAAATATATTTACTGTAATTTTTGATATTTTATGTCCAGTATATAAGATATATTTGGTGTCCTTTTGATATTTCATGTAAATTATATAATACATATTTGGTGTAGTTTTTGATATTTTACATAGGGTGTGTCATATATATTGACTGTCCTATTTGACATTTTATTTACAGTATATAATATACATTTGGTGTAATTTTTGATATATTATGTACAGTATATTAAATATAATTACTGTAGTTTTTGATAGTTTATTTACAGTATATATAACACATATTTGGTGTACTTTTTGATATATTATGTACAGTATGTCATATATATTTACTGTATTTTTGATATTTTATTTACAGTATATAAAATGTATTTGGTGTAATTTCAGTTAATATTATATGTACAATATGTGAAATATATTTACTGTACTTTTTGATATTTTATGTAGAGTATATAAGATATATTTGGTGTCCTTTTGATATTTTATGTAAATTATATAATACATATTTGGTGTAGTTTTTGATATTTTACATAGGGTGTGTCATATATATTTACTGTCCTTTTTGATATTTTATTTACAGTATATAATATACATTTGGTGTAATTTTTGATATTTTATGTACAGTACATTAAATATACTTACTGTAGTTTTGACAGTTTATTTACAGTATATATAACACATATTTGGTGTACTTTTTGATATTTTATCTACATTATGTAATATATATTTACCGTAATTTTTGATATTTTATTTACAGTATATAAAATGTATTTGGTGTACTTTTAGTTAATATTATATGTACAATATATGAAATATATTTACTGTACTTTTTGATATTTTCTGTACAGTATATAAGATATATTTGGTGTCTTTTTGATATTTTATGTAAATTATATAATACATATTTGGTGTAGTTTTTGATATTTTACATAGGGTGTGTCATATATATTGACTGTCCTTTTTGATATTTTATTTACAGTATATAATATACATTTGGTGTAATTTTTGATATTTTATGTACAGTATGTAATATATATTTACTGTACTATTTCAAATTTTATTTACAGTATATAAAATGTATTTGGTGTACTTTCAGTTAATATTATATGTACAATATATGAAATATATTTACTGTAATTTTTGATATTTCATGTACAGTATATAAGATGTATTTGGTGTCCTTTTGATATTTTATATAAATTGTATAATATATATTTGGTGTAGTTTTTGATATTTTACATAGGGTGTGTAGTATATATTTACTGTCCTTTTTGATATTTTTTTTAAGGTGTATAATATACATTTGGTGTAATTTTTGATATTTTATGTACAGTATATTAAATATAATTACTGTAGTTTTTGATAGTTTATTTACAGTATATATTACACATATTTGGTGTACTTTTTGATATTTTATGTACAGTATGTAATATATATTTACTGTACATTTTCATATTTTATTTACAGTATATAAAACGTATTTGGTGTACTTTTAGTTAATATTATATGTACAATATATGAAATATATTTACTGTACTTTTTGATATTTTATGTACAGTATATAAGATATATTTGGTGTCTTTTTGATATTTTATGTAAATTATATAATACATATTTGGTGTAGTTTTTGATATTTTACATAGGGTGTGTCATATATATTGACTGTCCTTTTTGATATTTTATTTACAGTATATAATATACATTTGGTGTAATTTTTGATATTTTATGTACAGTATGTAATATATATTTACTGTACTATTTCAAATTTTATTTACAGTATATAAAATGTATTTGGTGTACTTTCAGTTAATATTATATGTACAATATATGAAATATATTTACTGTAATTTTTGATATTTCATGTACAGTATATAAGATGTATTTGGTGTCCTTTTGATATTTTATATAAATTGTATAATATATATTTGGTGTAGTTTTTGATATTTTACATAGGGTGTGTAGTATATATTTACTGTCCTTTTTGATATTTTATTTAAAGTGTATAATATACATTTGGTGTAATTTTTGATATTTTATGTACAGTATATTAAATATAATTACTGTAGTTTTTGATAGTTTATTTACAGTATATATAACACATATTTGGTGTACTTTTTGATATTTTATGTACAGTATGTAATATATATTTACTGTACATTTTCATATTTTATTTACAGTATATAAAACGTATTTGGTGTACTTTTAGTTAATATTATATGTACAATATATGAAATATATTTACTGTACTTTTTGATATTTTATGTACAGTATATAAGATATATTTGGTGTCCTTTTGATATTTCATGTAAATTATATAATACATATTTGGTGTAGTTTTTGATATTTTACATAGGGTGTGTCAAATATATTGACTGTCCTATTTGATATATTATTTAGAGTATATAATATACATTTGGTGTAATTTTTGATATATTATGTACAGTATATTAAATATAATTACTGTAGTTTTTGATAGTTTATTTACAGTATATATAACACATATTTGGTGTACTTTTTGATATTTTATGTACAGTATGTCATATATATTTACTGTACTTTTTGATATTTTATTTACAGTATATAAAATGTATTTGGTGTACTTTTAGTTAATATTATATGTACAATATGTGAAATATATTTACTGTACTTTTTGATATTTTCTGTAGAGTATATAAGATATATTTGGTGTCCTTTTGATATTTTATGTAAATTATATAATACATATTTGGTGTAGTTTTTGATATTTTACATAGGGTGTGTCATATATATTGACTGTCCTTTTTGATATTTTATTTACAGTATATAATATACATTTGGTGTAATTTTTGATATTTTATGTACAGTATATTAAATATAATTACTGTAGTTTTTGATAGTTTATTTACAGTATATATTACACATATTTGGTGTACTTTTTGATATTTTATGTACAGCATGTCATATATATTTACTGTACTTTTTGATATTTTATTTACAGTATATAAAATGTATTTGGTGTACTTTCACTTAATATTATATGTACAATATGTGAAATATATTTACTGTACTTTTTGATATTTTATGTACAATATAGAAGATATATTTGGTGTCCTTTTGATATTTTATGTAAATTATATAATACATATTTGGTGTAGTTTTTGATATTTGACATAGGGTGTGTCATATATATTGACTGTCCTTTTTGATATTTTATTTACAGTATATAATATACATTTGGTGTAATTTTTGATATATTATGTACAGTATATTAAATATAATTACTGTAGTTTTTGATAGTTTATTTAGAGTATATATAACACATATTTGTGGTACTTTTTGATATTTTATGTACAGTATGTCATATATCTTTACTGTACTTTTTCAAATTTTATTAACAGTATATAAAATGTATTTGGTGTACTTTTAGTTAATATTATATGTACAATATATGAAATATATTTACTGTACTTTTTGATATTTTCTGTACAGTATATAAGATATATTTGGTGTCCTTTTGATATTTTATGTAAATTATATAATACATATTTGGTGTAGTTTTTGATATTTTACCTAGGGTGTGTCATATATATTGACTGTCCTTTTTGATATTTCATTTACAGTATATAATATACATTTGGTGAAATTTTTGATATTTTATGTACAGTATATTAAATATAATTACTGTAGTTTTTGATAGTTTATTTACAGTATATATTACACATATTTGGTGTACTTTTTGGTATTATATGTTCAGTATGTCATATATATTTACTGTACTTTTTGATATTTTATTTACAGTATATAAAATGTATTTGGTGTACTTTCAGTTAATATTATATGTACAATATGTGAAATATATTTACTGTACTTTTTGATATTTTATGTACAGTATATAAGATATATTTAGTGTCCTTTTGATATTTTATGTAAATTATATAATACATATTTGGTGTAGTTTTTGATATTTTACATAGCGTGTGTCATATATATTGACTGTCCTTTTTGATATTTTATTAGCAGTATATAATATACATTTGGTGTAATTTTTGATGTTTTATGTACAGTATATTAAATATAATTACTGTAGTTTTTGATAGTTTATTTACAGTATATATTACACATATTTGGTGTACTTTTTGATATTTTATGTACAGTATGTCATATATATTTACTGTACTTTTTGAAATTTTATTTACGGTATATAAAATGTATTTGGTGTACTTTTAGTTAATATTATATGTACAATATATGAAATATATTTACTGTACTTTTTGATATTTTCTGTAGAGTATATAAGATATATTTGGTGTCCTTTTGATATTTTATGTAAATTATATAATACATATTTGGTGTAGTTTTTGATATTTTACATAGGGTGTGTCATATATATTGACTGTCCTTTTTGATATTTTATTTACAGTATATAATATACATTTGGTGTAATTTTTGATATTTTATGTACAGTATATTAAATATAAATACTGTAGTTTTTGATAGTTTATTTACATTATATATAACACATATTTGGTGTACTTTTTGATATTTTATGTACAGTATGTCATATATATTTACTGTACTTTTTGATATTTTATTGACAGTATATAAAATGTATTTGGTGTACTTTCAGTTAATATTATATGTACAATATGTGAAATATATTTACTGTACTTTTTGATATTTTATGTACAATATATAAGATATATTTGGTGTCCTTTTGATATTTTATGTAAATTATATAATACATATTTGGTGTAGTTTTTGATATTTTACATAGGGTGTGTCATATATATTGACTGTCCTTTTTGATATTTTATTTACAGTATATAATATACATTTGGTGTAATTTTTGGTATTTTATGTACAGTATGTAATATATATTTACTGTACTATTTCAAATTTTATTTACAGTATATAAAATGTATTTGGTGTACTTTCAGTTAATATTATATGTACAATATATGAAATATATTTACTGTAATTTTTGATATTTCATGTACAGTATATAAGATGTATTTGGTGTCCTTTTGATATTTTATATAAATTGTATAATATATATTTGGTGTAGTTTTTGATATTTTACATAGGGTGTGTAGTATATATTTACTGTCCTTTTTGATATTTTATTTAAAGTGTATAATATACATTTGGTGTAATTTTTGATATTTTATGTACAGTATATTAAATATAATTACTGTAGTTTTTGATAGTTTATTTACAGTATATATAACACATATTTGGTGTACTTTTTGATATTTTATGTACAGTATGTAATATATATTTACTGTACATTTTCATATTTTATTTACAGTATATAAAACGTATTTGGTGTACTTTTAGTTAATATTATATGTACAATATATGAAATATATTTACTGTACTTTTTGATATTTTATGTACAGTATATAAGATATATTTGGTGTCCTTTTGATATTTCATGTAAATTATATAATACATATTTGGTGTAGTTTTTGATATTTTACATAGGGTGTGTCAAATATATTGACTGTCCTATTTGATATATTATTTAGAGTATATAATATACATTTGGTGTAATTTTTGATATATTATGTACAGTATATTAAATATAATTACTGTAGTTTTTGATAGTTTATTTACAGTATATATAACACATATTTGGTGTACTTTTTGATATTTTATGTACAGTATGTCATATATATTTACTGTACTTTTTGATATTTTATTTACAGTATATAAAATGTATTTGGTGTACTTTTAGTTAATATTATATGTACAATATGTGAAATATATTTACTGTACTTTTTGATATTTTCTGTAGAGTATATAAGATATATTTGGTGTCCTTTTGATATTTTATGTAAATTATATAATACATATTTGGTGTAGTTTTTGATATTTTACATAGGGTGTGTCATATATATTGACTGTCCTTTTTGATATTTTATTTACAGTATATAATATACATTTGGTGTAATTTTTGATATTTTATGTACAGTATATTAAATATAATTACTGTAGTTTTTGATAGTTTATTTACAGTATATATTACACATATTTGGTGTACTTTTTGATATTTTATGTACAGCATGTCATATATATTTACTGTACTTTTTGATATTTTATTTACAGTATATAAAATGTATTTGGTGTACTTTCACTTAATATTATATGTACAATATGTGAAATATATTTACTGTACTTTTTGATATTTTATGTACAATATAGAAGATATATTTGGTGTCCTTTTGATATTTTATGTAAATTATATAATACATATTTGGTGTAGTTTTTGATATTTGACATAGGGTGTGTCATATATATTGACTGTCCTTTTTGATATTTTATTTACAGTATATAATATACATTTGGTGTAATTTTTGATATATTATGTACAGTATATTAAATATAATTACTGTAGTTTTTGATAGTTTATTTAGAGTATATATAACACATATTTGTGGTACTTTTTGATATTTTATGTACAGTATGTCATATATCTTTACTGTACTTTTTCAAATTTTATTAACAGTATATAAAATGTATTTGGTGTACTTTTAGTTAATATTATATGTACAATATATGAAATATATTTACTGTACTTTTTGATATTTTCTGTACAGTATATAAGATATATTTGGTGTCCTTTTGATATTTTATGTAAATTATATAATACATATTTGGTGTAGTTTTTGATATTTTACCTAGGGTGTGTCATATATATTGACTGTCCTTTTTGATATTTCATTTACAGTATATAATATACATTTGGTGAAATTTTTGATATTTTATGTACAGTATATTAAATATAATTACTGTAGTTTTTGATAGTTTATTTACAGTATATATTACACATATTTGGTGTACTTTTTGGTATTATATGTTCAGTATGTCATATATATTTACTGTACTTTTTGATATTTTATTTACAGTATATAAAATGTATTTGGTGTACTTTCAGTTAATATTATATGTACAATATGTGAAATATATTTACTGTACTTTTTGATATTTTATGTACAGTATATAAGATATATTTAGTGTCCTTTTGATATTTTATGTAAATTATATAATACATATTTGGTGTAGTTTTTGATATTTTACATAGCGTGTGTCATATATATTGACTGTCCTTTTTGATATTTTATTAGCAGTATATAATATACATTTGGTGTAATTTTTGATGTTTTATGTACAGTATATTAAATATAATTACTGTAGTTTTTGATAGTTTATTTACAGTATATATTACACATATTTGGTGTACTTTTTGATATTTTATGTACAGTATGTCATATATATTTACTGTACTTTTTGAAATTTTATTTACGGTATATAAAATGTATTTGGTGTACTTTTAGTTAATATTATATGTACAATATATGAAATATATTTACTGTACTTTTTGATATTTTCTGTAGAGTATATAAGATATATTTGGTGTCCTTTTGATATTTTATGTAAATTATATAATACATATTTGGTGTAGTTTTTGATATTTTACATAGGGTGTGTCATATATATTGACTGTCCTTTTTGATATTTTATTTACAGTATATAATATACATTTGGTGTAATTTTTGATATTTTATGTACAGTATATTAAATATAAATACTGTAGTTTTTGATAGTTTATTTACATTATATATAACACATATTTGGTGTACTTTTTGATATTTTATGTACAGTATGTCATATATATTTACTGTACTTTTTGATATTTTATTGACAGTATATAAAATGTATTTGGTGTACTTTCAGTTAATATTATATGTACAATATGTGAAATATATTTACTGTACTTTTTGATATTTTATGTACAATATATAAGATATATTTGGTGTCCTTTTGATATTTTATGTAAATTATATAATACATATTTGGTGTAGTTTTTGATATTTTACATAGGGTGTGTCATATATATTGACTGTCCTTTTTGATATTTTATTTACAGTATATAATATACATTTGGTGTAATTTTTGGTATTTTATGTACAGTATATTAAATATAAATACTGTAGTTTTTGATAGTTTATTTACAGTATATATTACACATATTTGGTGTACTTTTTGATATTTTATGTACATTATGTCATATATATTTACTGTACTTTTTGATATTTTATTTACAGTATATAAAATGTATTTGGTGTACTTTTAGTTAATATTATATGTACAATATATGAAATATATTTACTGTACTTTTTGATATTTTCTCTACAGTATATAAGATATATTTGGTGTCCTTTTGATATTTTACGTAAATTATATAATACATATTTGGTGTAGTTTTTGATATTTTACCTAGGGTGTGTCATATATATTGACTGTCCTATTTGATATTTTATTTAGAGTATATAATATACATTTGGTGTAATTTTTGGTATTTTATGTACAGTATATTAAATATAAGTACTGTAGTTTTTGATAGTTTATTTACAGTATATATTACACATATTTGCTGTACTTTTTGATATTTTATGTACATTATGTCATATATATTTACTGTACTTTTTGATATTTTATTTACAGTATATAAAATGTATTTGGTGTACTTTTAGTTAATATTATATGTACAATATATGAAATATATTTACTGTACTTTTTGATATTTTCTGTACAGTATATAAGTAATATTTGGTGTCCTTTTGATATTTTATGTAAATTATATAATACATATTTGGTGTAGTTTTTGATATTTTACATAGGGTGTGTCATATATATTGACTGTCCTTTTTGATATTTTATTTACAGTATATAATATACACTTGGTGTAATTTTTGATATTTTATGTACAGTATATTAAACATAATTACTGTAGTTTTTGATACTTTATTTACAGTATATATAACACATATTTGGTGAATTTTTTGATATTTTATGTACAGTATGTCATATATATTTACTGTACTTTTTCAAATTTTATTTACAGTATATAAAATGTATTTGGTGTACTTTTAGTTAATATTATATGTACAATATATGAAATATATTTACTGTACTTTTTGATATTTTCTGTACAGTATATAAGTAATATTTGGTGTCCTTTTGATATTTTATGTAAATTATATAATACATATTTGGTGTAGTTTTTGATATTTTACATAGGGTGTGTCATATATATTGACTGTCCTTTTTGATATTTTATTTACAGTATATAATATACACTTGGTGTAATTTTTGATATTTTATGTACAGTATATTAAACATAATTACTGTAGTTTTTGATACTTTATTTACAGTATATATAACACATATTTGGTGAATTTTTTGATATTTTATGTACAGTATGTCATATATATTTACTGTACTTTTTCAAATTTTATTTACAGTATATAAAATGTATTTGGTGTACTTTTAGTTAATATTATATGTACAATATATGAAATATATTTACTGTACTTTTTGATATTTTATGTACAGTATATAAGATGTATTTGGTGTCCTTTTGATATTTTATATAAATTATATAATATATATTTGGTGTAGTTTTTGATATTTTCCATAGGATGTGTAGTATATATTTGCTGTCCTTTTTGATATTTTATTTACAGTGTATAATATACATTTGGTGTAATTTTTGATATTTTATGTACAGTATATAAATATAATTACTGTAGTTTTTGATAGTTTATTTACAGTATATATAACACATATTTGGTGTACTTTTTGATATATTATGTACAGTATGTCAAATATATTTACTGTACTTTTTGATATTTTATTTACAGTATATAAAATGTATTTGGTGTACTTTCAGTTAATATTATATGTACAATATAAGAAATATATTTACTGTACTTTTTGATATTTTATGTACTGTATATAAGATATATTTGGTGTCCTTTTGATATTTTATGTAAATTATATAATACATATTTGGTGTAGTTTTTGATATTTTACATAGGGTGTGTCATATATATTGACTGTCCTTTTTGATATTTTATTTAGAGTATATAATATACATTTGGTGTAATTTTTGATATTTTATGTACAGTATATTAAATATAAATACTGTAGTTTTTGATAGTTTATTTACAGTATATATTACACATATTTGGTGTAATTTTTGATATTTTATGTACATTATGTCATATATATTTACTGTATTTTTGATATTTTATTTACAGTATATGAAATGTATTTGGTGTACTTTTAGTTAATATTATATGTACAAAATATGAAATATATTTACTGTACTTTTTGATATTTTATGTAAAGTATATAAGATATATTTGGTGTCCTTTTGATATTTTATATAAATTATATAATATATATTTGGTGTAGTTTTTGATATTTTACATAGGGTGTGTAGTATATATTTGCTGTCCTTTTTGATATTTTATTTACAGTATATAATATACATTTGGTGTAATTTTTTATATTTTATGTACAGTATAGTAAATATAATTTGTGTAGTATTTGATAGTTTATTTACAGTATATATTACACATATTTGGTGTACTTTTTGATATTTTATGTACATTATGTCATATATATTTACTGTACTTTTTGATATTTTATTTACAGTATATAAAATGTATTTGGTGTACTTTCAGTTAATATTATATGTACAATATGTGAAATATATTTACTGTACTTTTTGATATTTTATGTACAGTATATAAGATATATTTAGTGTCCTTTTGATATTTTATGTAAATTATATAATACATATTTGGTGTAGTTTTTGATATTTTACATAGCGTGTGTCATATATATTGACTGTCCTTTTTGATATTTTATTAGCAGTATATAATATACATTTGGTGTAATTTTTGATGTTTTATGTACAGTATATTAAATATAATTACTGTAGTTTTTGATAGTTTATTTACAGTATATATTACACATATTTGGTGTACTTTTTGATATTTTATGTACAGTATGTCATATATATTTACTGTACTTTTTGAAATTTTATTTACGGTATATAAAATGTATTTGGTGTACTTTTAGTTAATATTATATGTACAATATATGAAATATATTTACTGTACTTTTTGATATTTTCTGTAGAGTATATAAGATATATTTGGTGTCCTTTTGATATTTTATGTAAATTATATAATACATATTTGGTGTAGTTTTTGATATTTTACATAGGGTGTGTCATATATATTGACTGTCCTTTTTGATATTTTATTTACAGTATATAATATACATTTGGTGTAATTTTTGATATTTTATGTACAGTATATTAAATATAAATACTGTAGTTTTTGATAGTTTATTTACATTATATATAACACATATTTGGTGTACTTTTTGATATTTTATGTACAGTATGTCATATATATTTACTGTACTTTTTGGTATTTTATTGACAGTATATAAAATGTATTTGGTGTACTTTCAGTTAATATTATATGTACAATATGTGAAATATATTTACTGTACTTTTTGATATTTTATGTACAATATATAAGATATATTTGGTGTCCTTTTGATATTTTATGTAAATTATATAATACATATTTGGTGTAGTTTTTGATATTTTACATAGGGTGTGTCATATATATTGACTGTCCTTTTTGGTATTTTATTTACAGTATATAATATACATTTGGTGTAATTTTTGGTATTTTATGTACAGTATATTAAATATAAATACTGTAGTTTTTGATAGTTTATTTACAGTATATATTACACATATTTGGTGTAATTTTTGATATTTTATGTACATTATGTCATATATATTTACTGTATTTTTGATATTTTATTTACAGTATATAAAATGTATTTGGTGTACTTTTAGTTAATATTATATGTACAAAATATGAAATATATTTACTGTACTTTTTGATATTTTATGTAAAGTATATAAGATATATTTGGTGTCCTTTTGATATTTTATATAAATTATATAATATATATTTGGTGTAGTTTTTGATATTTTACATAGGGTGTGTAGTATATATTTGCTGTCCTTTTTGATATTTTATTTACAGTATATAATATACATTTGGTGTAATTTTTTATATTTTATGTACAGTATAGTAAATATAATTTGTGTAGTATTTGATAGTTTATTTACAGTATATATTACACATATTTGGTGTACTTTTTGATATTTTATGTACAGTATGTCATATATATTTACTGTACTTTTTGAAATTTTATTTACGGTATATAAAATGTATTTGGTGTACTTTTAGTTAATATTATATGTACAATATATGAAATATATTTACTGTACTTTTTGATATTTTCTGTAGAGTATATAAGATATATTTGGTGTCCTTTTGATATTTTATGTAAATTATATAATACATATTTGGTGTAGTTTTTGATATTTTACATAGGGTGTGTCATATATATTGACTGTCCTTTTTGATATTTTATTTACAGTATATAATATACATTTGGTGTAATTTTTGATATTTTATGTACAGTATATTAAATATAAATACTGTAGTTTTTGATAGTTTATTTACATTATATATAACACATATTTGGTGTACTTTTTGATATTTTATGTACAGTATGTCATATATATTTACTGTACTTTTTGGTATTTTATTGACAGTATATAAAATGTATTTGGTGTACTTTCAGTTAATATTATATGTACAATATGTGAAATATATTTACTGTACTTTTTGATATTTTATGTACAATATATAAGATATATTTGGTGTCCTTTTGATATTTTATGTAAATTATATAATACATATTTGGTGTAGTTTTTGATATTTTACATAGGGTGTGTCATATATATTGACTGTCCTTTTTGGTATTTTATTTACAGTATATAATATACATTTGGTGTAATTTTTGGTATTTTATGTACAGTATATTAAATATAAATACTGTAGTTTTTGATAGTTTATTTACAGTATATATTACACATATTTGGTGTAATTTTTGATATTTTATGTACATTATGTCATATATATTTACTGTATTTTTGATATTTTATTTACAGTATATAAAATGTATTTGGTGTACTTTTAGTTAATATTATATGTACAAAATATGAAATATATTTACTGTACTTTTTGATATTTTATGTAAAGTATATAAGATATATTTGGTGTCCTTTTGATATTTTATATAAATTATATAATATATATTTGGTGTAGTTTTTGATATTTTACATAGGGTGTGTAGTATATATTTGCTGTCCTTTTTGATATTTTATTTACAGTATATAATATACATTTGGTGTAATTTTTTATATTTTATGTACAGTATAGTAAATATAATTTGTGTAGTATTTGATAGTTTATTTACAGTATATATTACACATATTTGGTGTACTTTTTGATATTTTATGTACATTATGTCATATATATTTACTGTACTTTTTGATATTTTATTTACAGTATATAAAATGTATTTGGTGTACTTTCAGTTAATATTATATGTACAATATATGAAATATATTTACTGTACATTTTCACATTTTCTGTACAGTATATAAGAAATATTTCGTGTCCTTTTGATATTTTATGTAAATTATATAATACATATTTGGTGTAGTTTTTGATATTTTACATAGGGTGTGTCATATATATTGACTGTCCTTTTTGATATTTTATTTACAGTATATAATATACACTTGGTGTAATTTTTGATATTTTATGTACAGTATATTAAACATAATTACTGTAGTTTTTGATACTTTTTTTACAGTATATATAACACATATTTGGTGAATTTTTTGATATTTTATGTACAGTATGTCATATATATTTACTGTACTTTTTCAAATTTTATTTACAGTATATAAAATGTATTTGGTGTACTTTTAGTTAATATTATATGTACAATATATGAAATATATTTACTGTACTTTTTGATATTTTATGTACAGTATATAAGATGTATTTGGTGTCCTTTTGATATTTTATATAAATTATATAATATATATTTGGTGTAGTTTTTGATATTTTCCATAGGATGTGTAGTATATATTTGCTGTCCTTTTTGATATTTTATTTACAGTGTATAATATACATTTGGTGTAATTTTTGATATTTTATGTACAGTATATAAATATAATTACTGTAGTTTTTGATAGTTTATTTACAGTATATATAACACATATTTGGTGTACTTTTTGATATATTATGTACAGTATGTCAAATATATTTACTGTACTTTTTGATATTTTATTTACAGTATATAAAATGTATTTGGTGTACTTTCAGTTAATATTATATGTACAATATAAGAAATATATTTACTGTACTTTTTGATATTTTATGTACTGTATATAAGATATATTTGGTGTCCTTTTGTTATTTTATGTAAATTATATAATACATATTTGGTGTAGTTTTTGATATTTTACATAGGGTGTGTCATATATATTGACTGTCCTTTTTGATATTTTATTTAGAGTATATAATATACATTTGGTGTAATTTTTGATATTTTATGTACAGTATATTAAATATAAATACTGTAGTTTTTGATAGTTTATTTACAGTATATATTACACATATTTGGTGTAATTTTTGATATTTTATGTACATTATGTCATATATATTTACTGTATTTTTGATATTTTATTTACAGTATATAAAATGTATTTGGTGTACTTTTAGTTAATATTATATGTACAAAATATGAAATATATTTACTGTACTTTTTGATATTTTATGTAAAGTATATAAGATATATTTGGTGTCCTTTTGATATTTTATATAAATTATATAATATATATTTGGTGTAGTTTTTGATATTTTACATAGGGTGTGTAGTATATATTTGCTGTCCTTTTTGATATTTTATTTACAGTATATAATATACATTTGGTGTAATTTTTTATATTTTATGTACAGTATAGTAAATATAATTTGTGTAGTATTTGATAGTTTATTTACAGTATATATTACACATATTTGGTGTACTTTTTGATATTTTATGTACATTATGTCATATATATTTACTGTACTTTTTGATATTTTATTTACAGTATATAATATGTATTTGGTGTACTTTCAGTTAATATTATATGTACAATATATGAAATATATTTACTGTACATTTTCACATTTTCTGTACAGTATATAAGAAATATTTCGTGTCCTTTTGATATTTTATGTAAATTATATAATACATATTTGGTGTAGTTTTTGATATTTTACATAGGGTGTGTCATATATATTGACTGTCCTTTTTGATATTTTATTTACAGTATATAATATACATTTGGTGTAATTTTTGATATTTTATGTACAGTATATTAAATATAATTACTGTAGTATTTGATAGTTTATTTACAGTATATATAACACACATTTGGTGTACTTTTTGATATTTTACGTACAGTATGTCATATATATTTACTGTACTTTTTGATATTTTATTTACAGTATATAAAATGTATTTGGTGTACTTTTAGTTAATACTATATGTACAATATATGAAATATATTTACTGTACTTTTTGATATTTTCTGTACAGTATATAAGATATATTTGGTGTCCATTTGATATTTAATGTAAATTATATAATACATATTTGGTGTAGTTTTTGATATTTTACATAGGGTGTGTCATATATATTGACTGTCCTTTTTGATATTTTATTTACATTATATAATATACATTTGGTGTAATTTTTGATATTTTATATACAGTATATTAAATATAAATACTGTAGTTTTTGATAGTTTATTTACAGTATATATTACACATATTTAGTGTACTTTCTGATATTTTATGTACATTATGTCATATACATTTACTGTACTTTTTGATATTTTATTTACAGTATATAAAATGTATTTGGTGTACTTTCAGTTAATATTATATGTACAATATATGAAATATATTTACTGTATTTTTGATATTTTCTCTACAGTATATAAGATATATTTGGTGTCCTTTTGATATTTTATGTAAATTATATAATACATATTTGGTGTAGTTTTTGATATTTTACCTAGGGTGTGTCATATATATTGACTGTCCTATTTGATATTTTATTTAGAGTATATAATATACATTTGGTGTAATTTTTGGTATTTTATGTACAGTATATTAAATATAAATAGTGTAGTTTTTGATAGTTTATTTACAGTATATATTACACATATTTGGTGTACTTTTTGATATTTTATGTACATTATGTCATATATATTTACTGTACTTTTTGATATTTTATTTACAGTATATAAAATGTATTTGGTGTACTTTTAGTTAATATTATATGTACAATATATGAAATATATTTACTGTACTTTTTGATATTTTCTGTACAGTATATAAGATATATTTGGTGTCCTTTTGATATTTTATGTAAATTATATAATACATATTTGGTGTAGTTTTTGATATTTTACATAGGGTGTGTCATATATATTGACTGTCCTTTTTGATATTTTATTTACAGTATATAATATACATTTGGTGTAATTTTTGATATTTTATGTACAGTATATTAAATATAAATACTGTAGTTTTTGATAGTTTATTTACAGTATATATAACACATATTTGGTGTACTTTTTGATATTTTATGTACAGTATGTCATATATTTACTGTACTTTTTCAAATTTTATTTACAGTATATAAAATATATTTGGTGTACTTTCAGTTAACATTATATGTACAATATATGAAATATATTTACTGTACTTTTTGATATTTTCTGTACAGTATATAAGATATATTTGGTGTCCTTTTGATATTTTATGTAAATTATAAAATACATATTTGGTGTAGATTTTCATATTTTACATAGGGTGTGTCATATATATTGACTGTCCTTTTTGATATTTTATTTAGAGTATATAATATACATTTGGTGTAATTTTTGGTTTTTTATGTACAGTATATTAAATATAAATACTGTAGTTTTTGATAGTTTATTTACAGTATATATTACACATATTTGGTGTACTTTTTGATATTTTATGTACATTATGTCATATATATTTACTGTACTTTTTGATATTTTATTTACAGTATATAAAATGTATTTGGTGTACTTTCAGTTAATATTATATGTACAATATATGAAATATATTTACTGTATATTTTGATATTTTATGTACAGTATATAAGATATATTTGGTGTACTTTTGATATTTTATGTAAATTATATAATACATATTTGGTGTAGTTTTCCATATTTTACATAGGGTGTGTAGTATATATTTGCTGTCCTTTTTGATATTTTATTTACTGTATATAATATACATTTGGTGTAATTTTTTATATTTTATGTACAGTATATTAAATACAATTTGTGTAGTATTTGATACTTTATTTACAGTATATATAACACATATTTGGTGTACTTTTTGATATTTTATGTACAGTATGTCATATATATTTACTGTAATTTTTGATATTTTATTTACAGTATATAAAATGTATTTGGTGTACTTTTACTTAATATTATATGTACAATATATGAAATATATTTACTGTACTTTTTGATATTTTCTGTACAGTATATAAGATATATTTGGTGTCCTTTTGATATTTTATGTAAATTATATAATACATATTTGGTGTAGTTTTTGATATTTTACATAGGGTGTGTCATATATATTGACTCTCCTTTTTGATATTTTATTTACAGTATATAATATACACTTGGTGTAATTTTTGATATTTTATGTACAGTATATTAAACATAATTACTGTAGTTTTTGATACTTTATTTACAGTATATATTACACATATTTGGTGAATTTTTTGATATTTTATGTACAGTATGTCATATATATTTACTGTACTTTTTCAAATTTTATTTACAGTATATAAAATGTATTTGGTGTACTTTTAGTTAATATTATATGTACAATATATGAAATATATTTACTGTACTTTTTGATATTTTATGTACAGTATATAAGATATATTTGGTGTCCTTTTGATATTTTATGTAAATTATATAATACATATTTGGTGTAGTTTTTGATATTTTACATAGTGTGTGTCATATATATTGACTGTCCTTTTTGATATTTTATTTAGTATATATAATATACATTTGGTGTAATTTTTGGTATTTTATGTACAGTATATTAAATATAAATACTGTAGTTTTTGATAGTTTATTTACAGTATATATTACACATATTTGGTGTACTTTTTGATATTTTATGTACAGTATGTCATATATATTTACTGTACTTTTTGATATTTTATTTACAGTATATAAAATGTATTTGGTGTACTTTCAGTTAATATTATATGTACAATATATGAAATATATTTACTGTATATTTTGATATTTTATGTACAGTATATAAGATATATTTGGTGTACTTTTGATATTTTATATAAATTATATAATACATATTTGGTGTAGTTTTCCATATTTTACATAGGGTGTGTAGTATATATTTGCTGTCCTTTTTGATATTTTATTTACAGTATATAATATACATTTGGTGTAATTTTTTATATTTTATGTACAGTATATTAAATACAATTTGTGTAGTATTTGATAGTTTATTTACAGTATATATAACACATATTTGGTGTACTTTTTGATATTTTATGTACAGTATGTCATATATATTTACTGTAATTTTTGATATTTTATTTACAGTATATAAAATGTATTTGGTGTACTTTTACTTAATATTATATGTACAATATATGAAATATATTTACTGTACTTTTTGATATTTTCTGTGCAGTATATAAGATATATTTGGTGTCCTTTTGATATTTTATGTAAATTATATAATACATATTTGGTGTAGTTTTTGATATTTTACATAGGGTGTGTCATATATATTGACTGTCCTTTTTGATATTTTATTTACAGTATATAATATACACTTGGTGTAATTTTTGATATTTTATGTACAGTATATTAAACATAATTACTGTAGTTTTTGATACTTTATTTACAGTATATATTATACATATTTGGTGAATTTTTTGATATTATATGTACAGTATGTTATATATATTTACTGTACTTTTTCAAATTTTATTTACAGTATATAAAATGTATTTGGTGTACTTTTAGTTAATATTATATGTACAATATATGAAATATATTTACTGTACTTTTTGATATTTTATGTACAGTATATAAGATGTATTTGGTGTCCTTTTGATATTTTATATAAATTATATAATATATATTTGGTGTAGTTTTTGATCTTTTCCATAGGATGTGTAGTATATATTTGCTGTCCTTTTTGATAGTTTATTTACAGTGTATAATATACATTTGGTGTAATTTTTGATATTTTATGTACAGTATATAAATATAATTACTGTAGTTTATGATAGTTTATTTACAGTATATATAACACATATTTGGTGTACTTTTTGATATATTATGTACAGTATGTCAAATATATTTACTGTACTTTTTGTTATTTTGTTTACAGTATATAAAATGTATTTGGTGTACTTTCAGTTAATATTATATGTACAATATAAGAAATATATTTACTGTACTTTTTGATATTTTATTTACAGTATATAAAATGTATTTGGTGTACTTTCAGTTAATATTATATTTACAATATATGAAATATATTTACTGTACTTTTTGATATTTTCTCTACAGTATATAAGATATATTTGGTGTCCTTTTGATATTTTATGTAAATTATATAATACATATTTGGTGTAGTTTTTGATATTTTACATAGGGTGTGTCATATATATTGACTGTCCTTTTTGATATTTTATTTACAGTATATAATATACATTCGGTGTAATTTTTGATATTTTATGTACAGTATATTAAATATAATTAGTGTAGTATTTGATAGTTTATTTACAGTATATATAACACATATTTGCTGTACTTTTTGATATTTTATGTACATTATGTCATATATATTTACTGTAATATTTCATACTTTATTTACAGTATATAAAATGTATTTGGTGTACTTTCAGTTAATACTATATGTACAATATCTGAAATATATTTACTGTACTTTTTGATATTTTATGTACAGTATATAAGATATATTTGGTGTCCTTTTGATATTTTATGTAAATTATATAATACATATTTGGTGTAGTTTTTGATATTTTACATAGGGTGTGTCATATATATTGACTGTCCTTTTTGATATTTTATTTAGAGTATATAATATACATTTGGTGTAATTTTTGGTATTTTATGTAAAGTATATTAAATATAAATACTGTAGTTTTTGATAGTTTATTTACAGTATGTATTACACATATTTGGTGTACTTTTTGATATTTTATGTACATTATGTCATATATATTTACTGTACTTTTTGATATTTTATTTACAGTATATAAAATGTATTTGGTGTACTTTCAGTTAATATTATATGTACAATATATGAAATATATTTACTGTATATTTTGATATTTTATGTACAGTATATAAGATATATTTGGTGTCCTTTTGATATTTTATGTAAATTATGTAATACATATTTGGTGTAGTTTTCGATATTTTACATAGGGTGTGTAGTATATATGTGCTGTCCTTTTTGCTATTTTATTTACAGTATATAATATACATTTGGTGTAATTTTTTATATTTTATGTACAGTATATTAAATACAATTTGTGTAGTATTTGATAGTTTATTTACAGTATATATAACACATATTTGGTGGACTTTTTGATAATCTATGTACAGTATGTCATATATATTTACTGTAATTTTTGATATTTTATTTACAGTATATAAAATGTATTTGGTGTACTTTTACTTAATATTATATGTACAATATATGAAATATATTTACTGTACTTTTTGATATTTTCTGTACAGTATATAAGATATATTTGGTGTCCTTTTGATATTTTATGTAAATTATATAATACATATTTGGTGTAGTTTTTCATATTTTACATAGGGTGTGTCATATATATTGACTGTCCTATTTGATATTTTATTTACAGTATATAATATACACTTGGTGTAATTTTTGATATTTTATGTACAGTATATTAAACATAATTACTGTAGTTTTTGATACTTTATTTACAGTATATATTACACATATTTGGTGAATTTTTTGATATTTTATGTACATTATGTCATATATATTTACTGTACTTTTTCAAATTTTATTTACAGTATATAAAATGTATTTGGTGTACTTTTAGTTAATATTATATGTACACTATATGAAATATATTTACTGTACTTTTTGATATTTTATGTACAGTATATAAGATGTATTTGGTGTCCTTTTGATATTTTATATAAATTATATAATATATATTTGGTGTAGTTTATGATATTTTACATAGTGTGTGTAGTATATAGTTGCTGTCCTTTTTGATATTTTATTTACAGTATATAATATACATTTGGTGTAATTTTTGATATTTTATGTACAGTATATTAAATATAATTAGTGTAGTATTTGATAGTTTATTTACAGTATATATAACACATATTTGGTGTACTTTTTGATATTTTATGTACATTATGTCATAAATATTTACTGTACTTTTTGATATTTTATTTACAGTATATAAAATGTATTTGGTGTACTTTCAGTTAATATTATATGTACAATATCTGAAATATATTTACTGTACTTTTTGATATTTTATGTACAGTATATAAGATATATTTGGTGTCCTTTTGATATTTTATGTAAATTATATAATACATATTTGGTGTAGTTTTTGATATTTTACATAGGGTGTGTCATATATATTGACTGTCATTTTTGATATTTTATTTAGAGTATATAATATACATTTGGCGTAATTTTTGGTATTTTATGTACAGTATATTAAATATAAATACTGTAGTTTTTGATAGTTTATTTACAGTATATATTACACATATTTGGTGTACTTTTTGATATTTTATGTACATTATGTCATATATATTTACTGTACTTTTTGATATTTTATTTACAGTATATAAAATGTATTTGGTGTACTTTCAGTTAATATTATATGTACAATATATGAAATATATTTACTGTATATTTTGATATTTTATGTACAGTATATAAGATATATTTGGTGTCCTTTTGATATTTTATGTAAATTATATAATACATATTTGGTGTAGTTTTCGATATTTTACATAGGGTGTGTAGTATATATTTGCTGTCCTTTTTGATATTTTATTTACAGTATATAATATACATTTGGTGTAATTTTTGATATTTTATGTACAGTATATTAAATACAATTTGTGTAGTATTTGATAGTTTATTTACAGTATATATAACACATATTTGGTGTACTTTTTGATATTTTATGTACAGAATGTCATATATATTTACTGTAATTTTTGATATTTTATTTACAGTATATAAAATGTATTTGGTGTACTTTTACTTAATATTATATGTACAATATATGAAATATATTTACTGTACTTTTTGATATTTTCTGCAGAGTATATAAGATATATTTGGTGTCCTTTTGATATTTTATGTAAATTATATAATACATATTTGGTGTAGTTTTTGATATTTTACATAGGGTGTGTCATATATATTGACTGTCCTTTTTGATATTTTATTTACAGTATATAATATACACTTGGTGTAATTTTTGATATTTTATGTACGGTATATTAAACATAATTACTGTAGTTTTTGATACTTTATTTACAGTATATATTACACATATTTGGTGAATTTTTTGATATTTTATGTACAGTATGTCATATATATTTACTGTACTTTTTCAAATTTTATTTACAGTATATAAAATGTATTTGGTGTACTTTTAGTTAATATTATATGTACAATATATGAAATATATTTCCTGTACTTTTTGATATATTATGTACAGTATATAAGATGTATTTGGTGTCCTTTTGATATTTTATATAAATTATATAATATATATTTGGTGTAGTTTTTGATATTTTACATAGGATGTGTAGTATATATTTGCTGTCCTTTTTGATATTTTATTTACAGTGTATAATATACATTTGGTGTAATTTTTGATATTTTATGTACAGTATATAAATATAATTACTGTAGTTTTTGATAGTTTATTTACAGTATATATAACACATATTTGGTGTACTTTTTGATATATTATGTACAGTATGTCAAATATATTTACTGTACTTTTTGATATTTTATTTACAGTATATAAAATGTATTTGGTGTACTTTCAGTTAATATTATATGTACAATATATGAAATATATTTACTGTACTTTTTGATATTTTTTGTACTGTATATAAGATATATTTGGTGTCCTCTTGATATTTTATGTAAATTATATAATACATATTTGGTGTAGTTTTTGATATTTTACATAGGGTGTGTCATATATATTGACTGTCATTTTTGATATTTTATTTAGAGTATATAATATACATTTGGTGTAATTTTTGGTATTTTATGTACAGTATATTAAATATAATTACTGTAGTTTTTGATAGTTTATTTACAGTATATAATGCACATATTTGGTGTACTTTTTGATATTTTATGTACAGTATGTCATATATATTTACTGTACTTTTTCAAATTTTATTTACAGTATATAAAATGTATTTGGTGTACTTTTAGTTAATATTATAGGCACAATATATGAAATATATTTACTGTACTTTTTGATATTTTATGTACAGTATATAAGATGTATTTGGTGTCCTTTTGATATTTTATATAAATTATATAATATATATTTGGTGTAGTTTTTGATATTTTACGTAGTGTGTGTAGTATATATTTGCTGTCCTTTTTGATATTTTATTTACAGTATATAATATACATTTGGTGTAATTTTTGATATTTTATGTACAGTATATTAAATATAATTACTGTAGTATTTGATAGTTTATTTACAGTATATATAACACATATTTGGTGTACTTTTTGATATTTTATGTACAGTATGTCATATATTTACTGTACTTTTTGATATTTTATTTACAGTATATAAAATGTATTTGGTGTACTTTCAGTTAATATTATATGTATAATATATGAAATGTATTTACTGTACATTTTGATATTTTCTGTACAGTATATAAGATATATTTGGTGTCCTTTTGATATTTTATGTAAATTATATAATACATATTTGGTGTAGTTATTGATATTTTACATAGGGTGTGTCATATATATTGACTGTCCTTTTTGATATTTTATTTACAGTATATAATATACATTTGGTGTAATTTTTGGTATTTTATGTACAGTATATTAAATATAAATACTGTAGTTTTTGACAGTTTTTTACAGTATATATTACACATATTTGGTGTACTTTTTGATATTTTATGTACATTATGTCGTATATATTTACTGTACTTTTTGATATTATATTTACAGTATATAAAATGTATTTGGTGTACTTTTAGTTAATATTATATGTACAATATATGAAATATATTTACTGTACTTTTTGATATTTTCTGTACAGTATATAAGATATATTTGGTGTCCTTTTGATATTTTATGTAAATTACATAATACATATTTGGTGTAGTTTTTTATATTTTACGTAGGGTGCGTCATATATATTGACTGCCCTTTTTGATATTGTATTTACAGTATATAATATACATTTGGTGAAATTTTTGATATTTTATGTACAGTATATTAAATATAATTACTGTGGTTTTTGATAGTTTATTTACAGTATATATAACACATATTTGGTGTACTTTTTGATATTTTATATACAGTATGTCATATATATTTACTGTACTTTTTGATATTTTATTGACAGTATATAAAATGTATTTGGTGTACTTTCAGTTAATATTATATGTACAATATGTGAAATATATTTACTGTACTTTTTGATATTTTATGTACAATATATCAGATATATTTGGTGTCCTTTTGATATTTTATGTAAATTATATAATACATATTTGGTGTAGTTTTTGATATTTTACATAGGGTGTGTCATATATATTGACTGTCCTTTTTGATATTTTTTTACAGTATATAATATACATTTGGTGTAATTTTTGATATTTTATGTACAGTATATTAAATATAATTACTGTAGTTTTTGATAGTTTATTTACAGTATATATAACACATATTTGGTGTACTTTTTGATATTTTATGTACAGTATGTAATATATATTTACTGTAATTTTTGATATTTTATTTACAGTATATAAAATGTATTTGGTGTACTTTCAGTTAATATTATATGTACAATATATGAAATATATTTACTGTACTTTTTGGTATTTTATGTACAGTATATAAGATATATTTGGTGTCCCTTTGATATTTTATGTAAATTATATAATACATATTTGGTGTAGTTTTTGATATTTTACATAGCGTGTGTCATATATATTGACTGTCCTTTTTGATATTTTATTAGCAGTATATAATATACATTTGGTGTAATTTTTGATGTTTTATGTACAGTATATTAAATATAATTACTGTAGTTTTTGATAGTTTATTGACAGTATATATTACACATATTTGGTGTACTTTTTGATATTTTATGTACAGTATGTCATATATATTTACTGTACTTTTTGAAATTTTATTTACGGTATATAAAATGTATTTGGTGTACTTTTAGTTAATATTATATGTACAATATATGAAATATATTTACTGTACTTTTTGATATTTTCTGTAGAGTATATAAGATATATTTGGTGTCCTTTTGATATTTTATGTAAATTATATAATACATATTTGGTGTAGTTTTTGATATTTTACATAGGGTGTGTCATATATATTGACTGTCCTTTTTGATATTTTATTTACAGTATATAATATACATTTGGTGTAATTTTTGATATTTTATGTACAGTATATTAAATATAAATACTGTAGTTTTTGATAGTTTATTTACATTATATATAACACATATTTGGTGTACTTTTTGATATTTTATGTACAGTATGTCATATATATTTACTGTACTTTTTGATATTTTATTTACAGTATATAAAATGTATTTGGTGTACTTTTAGTTAATATTATATGTACAATATGTGAAATATATTTACTGTACTTTTTGATATTTTCTGTAGAGTATATAAGATATATTTGGTGTCCTTTTGATATTTTATGTAAATTATATAATACATATTTGGTGTAGTTTTTGATATTTGACATAGGGTGTGTCATATATATTGACTGTCTTTTTGATATTTTATTTACAGTATATAATATACATTTGGTGTAATTTTTGATATATTATGTACAGTATATTAAATATAATTACTGTAGTTTTTGATAGTTTATTTAGAGTATATATAACACATATTTGGGGTACTTTTTGATATTTTATGTACAGTATGTCATATAGCTTTACTGTGCTTTTTCAAATTTTATTAACAGTATATAAAATGTATTTGGTGTACTTTTAGTTAATATTATATGTACAATATATGAAATATATTTACTGTACTTTTTGATATTTTCTGTACAGTATATAAGATATATTTGGGGTCCTTTTGATATTTTATGTAAATTATATAATACATATTTGGTGTAGTTTTTGATATTTTACCTAGGGTGTGTCATATATATTGACTGTCCTTTTTGATATTTCATTTACAGTATATAATATACATTTGGTGAAATTTTTGATATTTTATGTACAGTATATTAAATATAATTACTGTAGTTTTTGATAGTTTATTTACAGTATATATTACACATATTTGGTGTACTTTTTGGTATTATATGTTCAGTATGTCATATATATTTACTGTACTTTTTGATATTTTATTTACAGTATATAAAATGTATTTGGTGTACTTTCAGTTAATATTATATGTACAATATGTGAAATATATTTACTGTACTTTTTGATATTTTATGTACAGTATATAAGATATATTTAGTGTCCTTTTGATATTTTATGTAAATTATATAATACATATTTGGTGTAGTTTTTGATATTTTACATAGGGTGTGTCATATATATTGACTGTCCTTTTTGATATTTTATTTACAGTATATAATATACATTTGGTGTAATTTTTGATATTTTATGTACAGTATATTAAATATAAATACTGTAGTTTTTGATAGTTTATTTACATTATATATAACACATATTTGGTGTACTTTTTGATATTTTATGTACAGTATGTCATATATATTTACTGTACTTTTTGATATTTTATTGACAGTATATAAAATGTATTTGGTGTACTTTCAGTTAATATTATATGTACAATATGTGAAATATATTTACTGTACTTTTTGATATTTTATGTACAATATATAAGATATATTTGGTGTCCTTTTGATATTTTATGTAAATTATATAATACATATTTGGTGTAGTTTTTGATATTTTACATAGGGTGTGTCATATATATTGACTGTCCTTTTTGATATTTTATTTACAGTATATAATATACATTTGGTGTAATTTTTGGTATTTTATGTACAGTATATTAAATATAAATACTGTAGTTTTTGATAGTTTATTTACATTATATATAACACATATTTGGTGTACTTTTTGATATTTTATGTACAGTATGTCATATATATTTACTGTACTTTTTGATATTTTATTGACAGTATATAAAATGTATTTGGTGTACTTTCAGTTAATATTATATGTACAATATGTGAAATATATTTACTGTACTTTTTGATATTTTATGTACAATATATAAGATATATTTGGTGTCCTTTTGATATTTTATGTAAATTATATAATACATATTTGGTGTAGTTTTTGATATTTTACATAGGGTGTGTCATATATATTGACTGTCCTTTTTGATATTTTATTTACAGTATATAATATACATTTGGTGTAATTTTTGATATTTTATGTACAGTATGTAATATATATTTACTGTACTATTTCAAATTTTATTTACAGTATATAAAATGTATTTGGTGTACTTTCAGTTAATATTATATGTACAATATATGAAATATATTTACTGTACTTTTTGATATTTCATGTACAGTATATAAGATGTATTTTGTGTCCTTTTGATATTTTATATAAATTGTATAATATATATTTGGTGTAGTTTTTGATATTTTACATAGGGTGTGTAGTATATATTTACTGTCCTTTTTGATATTTTATTTAAAGTGTATAATATACATTTGGTGTAATTTTTGAAATTTTATGTACAGTATATTAAATATAATTACTGTAGTTTTTGATAGTTTATTTACAGTATATATAACACATATTTGGTGTACTTTTTGATATTTTATGTACAGTATGTAATATATATTTACTGTACATTTTCATATTTTATTTACAGTATATAAAACGTATTTGGTGTACTTTTAGTTAATATTATATGTACAATATATGAAATATATTTACTGTACTTTTTGATATTTTATGTAGAGTATATAAGATATATTTGGTGTCCTTTTGATATTTTATGTAAATTATATAATACATATTTGGTGTAGTTTTTGATATTTTACATAGGGTGTGTCATATATATTGACTGTCCTTTTTGATATTTTATTTACAGTATATAATATACATTTGGTGTAATTTTTGATATATTATGTACAGTATATTAAATATAATTACTGTAGTTTTTGATAGTTTATTTAGAGTATATATAACACATATTTGGGGTACTTTTTGATATTTTATGTACAGTATGTCATATAGCTTTACTGTACTTTTTCAAATTTTATTAACAGTATATAAAATGTATTTGGTGTACTTTTAGTTAATATTATATGTACAATATATGAAATATATTTACTGTACATTTTGATATTTTCTGTACAGTATATAAGATATATTTGGTGTCCTTTTGATATTTTATGTAAATTATATAATACATATTTGGTGTAGTTTTTGATATTTTACCTAGGGTGTGTCATATATATTGACTGTCCTTTTTGATATTTCATTTACAGTATATAATATACATTTGGTGAAATTTTTGATATTTTATGTACAATATATTAAATATAATTACTGTAGTTTTTGATAGTTTATTTACAGTATATATTACACATATTTGGTGTACTTTTTGGTATTATATGTTCAGTATGTCATATATATTTACTGTACTTTTTGATATTTTATTTACAGTATATAAAATGTATTTGGTGTACTTTCAGTTAATATTATATGTACAATATGTGAAATATATTTACTGTACTTTTTGATATTTTATGTACAGTATATAAGATATATTTAGTGTCCTTTTGATATTTTATGTAAATTATATAATACATATTTGGTGTAGTTTTTGATATTTTACATAGCGTGTGTCATATATATTGACTGTCCTTTTTGATATTTTATTAGCAGTATATAATATACATTTGGTGTAATTTTTGATGTTTTATGTACAGTATATTAAATAAAATTACTGTAGTTTTTGATAGTTTATTTACAGTATATATTACACATATTTGGTGTACTTTTTGATATTTTATGTACAGTATGTCATATATATTTACTGTACTTTTTGATATTTTATTTACAGTATATAAAATGTATTTGGTGTACTTTCAGTTAATATTATATGTACAATATATGAAATATATTTACTGTATACTTTGATATTTTATGTACAGTATATAAGATATATTTGGTGTCCTTTTGATATTTTATGTAAATTATGTAATACATATTTGGTGTAGTTTTCGATATTTTACATAGGGTGTGTAGTATATATTTGCTGTCCTTTTTGATATTTTATTTACAGTATATAATATACATTTGGTGTAATTTTTTATATTTTATGTACAGTATATTAAATACAATTTGTGTAGTATTTGATAGTTTATTTACAGTATATATAACACATATTTGGTGGACTTTTTGATATTCTATGTACAGTATGTCATATATATTTACTGTAATTTTTGATATTTTATTTACAGTATATAAAATGTATTTGGTGTACTTTTACTTAATATTATATGTACAATATATGAAATATATTTACTGTACTTTTTGATATTTTCTGTACAGTATATAAGATATATTTGGTGTCCTTTTGGTATTTTATGTAAATTATATAATACATATTTGGTGTAGTTTTTCATATTTTACATAGGGTGTGTCATATATATTGACTGTCCTTTTTGATATTTTATTTACAGTATATAATATACACTTGGTGTAATTTTTGATATTTTATGTACAGTATATTAAACATAATTACTGTAGTTTTTGATACTTTATTTACAGTATATATTACACATATTTGGTGAATTTTTTGATATTTTATGTACAGTATGTCATATATATTTACTGTACTTTTTCAAATTTTATTTACAGTATATAAAATGTATTTGGTGTACTTTTAGTTAATATTATATGTACACTATATGAAATATATTTACTGTACTTTTTGATATTTTATGTACAGTATATAAGATGTATTTGGTGTCCTTTTGATATTTTATATAAATTATATAATATATATTTGGTGTAGTTTATGATATTTTACATAGTGTGTGTAGTATATATTTGCTGTCCTTTTTGATATTTTATTTACAGTATATAATATACATTTGGTGTAATTTTTGATATTTTATGTACAGTATATAAATATAATTACTGTAGTTTTTGATAGTTTATTTACAGTATATATAACACATATTTGGTGTACTTTTTGATATATTATGTACAGTATGTCAAATATATTTACTGTACTTTTTGATATTTTATTTACAGTATATAAAATGTATTTGGTGTACTTTCAGTTAATATTATATGTACAATATATGAAATATATTTACTGTACTTTTTGATATTTTTTGTACTGTATATAAGATATATTTGGTGTCCTCTTGATATTTTATGTAAATTATATAATACATATTTGGTGTAGTTTTTGATATTTTACATAGGGTGTGTCATATATATTGACTGTCATTTTTGATATTTTATTTAGAGTATATAATATACATTTGGTGTAATTTTTGGTATTTTATGTACAGTATATTAAATATAATTACTGTAGTTTTTGATAGTTTATTTACAGTATATAATGCACATATTTGGTGTACTTTTTGATATTTTATGTACAGTATGTCATATATATTTACTGTACTTTTTCAAATTTTATTTACAGTATATAAAATGTATTTGGTGTACTTTTAGTTAATATTATAGGCACAATATATGAAATATATTTACTGTACTTTTTGATATTTTATGTACAGTATATAAGATGTATTTGGTGTCCTTTTGATATTTTATATAAATTATATAATATATATTTGGTGTAGTTTTTGATATTTTACGTAGTGTGTGTAGTATATATTTGCTGTCCTTTTTGATATTTTATTTACAGTATATAATATACATTTGGTGTAATTTTTGATATTTTATGTACAGTATATTAAATATAATTACTGTAGTATTTGATAGTTTATTTACAGTATATATAACACATATTTGGTGTACTTTTTGATATTTTATGTACAGTATGTCATATATTTACTGTACTTTTTGATATTTTATTTACAGTATATAAAATGTATTTGGTGTACTTTCAGTTAATATTATATGTATAATATATGAAATGTATTTACTGTACATTTTGATATTTTCTGTACAGTATATAAGATATATTTGGTGTCCTTTTGATATTTTATGTAAATTATATAATACATATTTGGTGTAGTTATTGATATTTTACATAGGGTGTGTCATATATATTGACTGTCCTTTTTGATATTTTATTTACAGTATATAATATACATTTGGTGTAATTTTTGGTATTTTATGTACAGTATATTAAATATAAATACTGTAGTTTTTGACAGTTTTTTACAGTATATATTACACATATTTGGTGTACTTTTTGATATTTTATGTACATTATGTCGTATATATTTACTGTACTTTTTGATATTATATTTACAGTATATAAAATGTATTTGGTGTACTTTTAGTTAATATTATATGTACAATATATGAAATATATTTACTGTACTTTTTGATATTTTCTGTACAGTATATAAGATATATTTGGTGTCCTTTTGATATTTTATGTAAATTACATAATACATATTTGGTGTAGTTTTTTATATTTTACGTAGGGTGCGTCATATATATTGACTGCCCTTTTTGATATTGTATTTACAGTATATAATATACATTTGGTGAAATTTTTGATATTTTATGTACAGTATATTAAATATAATTACTGTAGTTTTTGATAGTTTATTTACAGTATATATAACACATATTTGGTGTACTTTTTGATATTTTATATACAGTATGTCATATATATTTACTGTACTTTTTGATATTTTATTGACAGTATATAAAATGTATTTGGTGTACTTTCAGTTAATATTATATGTACAATATGTGAAATATATTTACTGTACTTTTTGATATTTTATGTACAATATATCAGATATATTTGGTGTCCTTTTGATATTTTATGTAAATTATATAATACATATTTGGTGTAGTTTTTGATATTTTACATAGGGTGTGTCATATATATTGACTGTCCTTTTTGATATTTTTTTACAGTATATAATATACATTTGGTGTAATTTTTGATATTTTATGTTCAGTATATTAAATATAATTACTGTAGTTTTTGATAGTTTATTTACAGTATATATAACACATATTTGGTGTACTTTTTGATATTTTATGTACAGTATGTAATATATATTTACTGTAATTTTTGATATTTTATTTACAGTATATAAAATGTATTTGGTGTACTTTCAGTTAATATTATATGTACAATATATGAAATATATTTACTGTACTTTTTGGTATTTTATGTACAGTATATAAGATATATTTGGTGTCCCTTTGATATTTTATGTAAATTATATAATACATATTTGGTGTAGTTTTTGATATTTTACATAGCGTGTGTCATATATATTTACTGTCCTTTTTGATATTTTATTAGCAGTATATAATATACATTTGGTGTAATTTTTGATGTTTTATGTACAGTATATTAAATATAATTACTGTAGTTTTTGATAGTTTATTTACAGTATATATTACACATATTTGGTGTACTTTTTGATATTTTATGTACAGTATGTCATATATATTTACTGTACTTTTTGAAATTTTATTTACGGTATATAAAATGTATTTGGTGTACTTTTAGTTAATATTATATGTACAATATATGAAATATATTTACTGTACTTTTTGATATTTTCTGTAGAGTATATAAGATATATTTGGTGTCCTTTTGATATTTTATGTAAATTATATAATACATATTTGGTGTAGTTTTTGATATTTTACATAGGGTGTGTCATATATATTGACTGTCCTTTTTGATATTTTATTTACAGTATATAATATACATTTGGTGTAATTTTTGATATTTTATGTACAGTATATTAAATATAAATACTGTAGTTTTTGATAGTTTATTTACATTATATATAACACATATTTGGTGTACTTTTTCATATTTTATGTACAGTATGTCATATATATTTACTGTACTTTTTGATATTTTATTTACAGTATATAAAATGTATTTGGTGTACTTTTAGTTAATATTATATGTACAATATGTGAAATATATTTACTGTACTTTTTGATATTTTCTGTAGAGTATATAAGATATATTTGGTGTCCTTTTGATATTTTATGTAAATTATATAATACATATTTGGTGTAGTTTTTGATATTTGACATAGGGTGTGTCATATATATTGACTGTCTTTTTGATATTTTATTTACAGTATATAATATACATTTGGTGTAATTTTTGATATATTATGTACAGTATATTAAATATAATTACTGTAGTTTTTGATAGTTTATTTAGAGTATATATAACACATATTTGGGGTACTTTTTGATATTTTATGTACAGTATGTCATATAGCTTTACTGTACTTTTTCAAATTTTATTAACAGTATATAAAATGTATTTGGTGTACTTTTAGTTAATATTATATGTACAATATATGAAATATATTTACTGTACTTTTTGATATTTTCTGTACAGTATATAAGATATATTTGGGGTCCTTTTGATATTTTATGTAAATTATATAATACATATTTGGTGTAGTTTTTGATATTTTACCTAGGGTGTGTCATATATATTGACTGTCCTTTTTGATATTTCATTTACAGTATATAATATACATTTGGTGAAATTTTTGATATTTTATGTACAGTATATTAAATATAATTACTGTAGTTTTTGATAGTTTATTTACAGTATATATTACACATATTTGGTGTACTTTTTGGTATTATATGTTCAGTATGTCATATATATTTACTGTACTTTTTGATATTTTATTTACAGTATATAAAATGTATTTGGTGTACTTTCAGTTAATATTATATGTACAATATGTGAAATATATTTACTGTACTTTTTGATATTTTATGTACAGTATATAAGATATATTTAGTGTCCTTTTGATATTTTATGTAAATTATATAATACATATTTGGTGTAGTTTTTGATATTTTACATAGGGTGTGTCATATATATTGACTGTCCTTTTTGATATTTTATTTACAGTATATAATATACATTTGGTGTAATTTTTGATATTTTATGTACAGTATATTAAATATAAATACTGTAGTTTTTGATAGTTTATTTACATTATATATAACACATATTTGGTGTACTTTTTGATATTTTATGTACAGTATGTCATATATATTTACTGTACTTTTTGATATTTTATTGACAGTATATAAAATGTATTTGGTGTACTTTCAGTTAATATTATATGTACAATATGTGAAATATATTTACTGTACTTTTTGATATTTTATGTACAATATATAAGATATATTTGGTGTCCTTTTGATATTTTATGTAAATTATATAATACATATTTGGTGTAGTTTTTGATATTTTACATAGGGTGTGTCATATATATTGACTGTCCTTTTTGATATTTTATTTACAGTATATAATATACATTTGGTGTAATTTTTGGTATTTTATGTACAGTATATTAAATATAAATACTGTAGTTTTTGATAGTTTATTTACATTATATATAACACATATTTGGTGTACTTTTTGATATTTTATGTACAGTATGTCATATATATTTACTGTACTTTTTGATATTTTATTGACAGTATATAAAATGTATTTGGTGTACTTTCAGTTAATATTATATGTACAATATGTGAAATATATTTACTGTACTTTTTGATATTTTATGTACAATATATAAGATATATTTGGTGTCCTTTTGATATTTTATGTAAATTATATAATACATATTTGGTGTAGTTTTTGATATTTTACATAGGGTGTGTCATATATATTGACTGTCCTTTTTGATATTTTATTTACAGTATATAATATACATTTGGTGTAATTTTTGATATTTTATGTACAGTATGTAATATATATTTACTGTACTATTTCAAATTTTATTTACAGTATATAAAATGTATTTGGTGTACTTTCAGTTAATATTATATGTACAATATATGAAATATATTTACTGTACTTTTTGATATTTCATGTACAGTATATAAGATGTATTTTGTGTCCTTTTGATATTTTATATAAATTGTATAATATATATTTGGTGTAGTTTTTGATATTTTACATAGGGTGTGTAGTATATATTTACTGTCCTTTTTGATATTTTATTTAAAGTGTATAATATACATTTGGTGTAATTTTTGAAATTTTATGTACAGTATATTAAATATAATTACTGTAGTTTTTGATAGTTTATTTACAGTATATATAACACATATTTGGTGTACTTTTTGATATTTTATGTACAGTATGTAATATATATTTACTGTACATTTTCATATTTTATTTACAGTATATAAAACGTATTTGGTGTACTTTTAGTTAATATTATATGTACAATATATGAAATATATTTACTGTACTTTTTGATATTTTATGTAGAGTATATAAGATATATTTGGTGTCCTTTTGATATTTTATGTAAATTATATAATACATATTTGGTGTAGTTTTTGATATTTGACATAGGGTGTGTCATATATATTGACTGTCCTTTTTGATATTTTATTTACAGTATATAATATACATTTGGTGTAATTTTTGATATATTATGTACAGTATATTAAATATAATTACTGTAGTTTTTGATAGTTTATTTAGAGTATATATAACACATATTTGGGGTACTTTTTGATATTTTATGTACAGTATGTCATATAGCTTTACTGTACTTTTTCAAATTTTATTAACAGTATATAAAATGTATTTGGTGTACTTTTAGTTAATATTATATGTACAATATATGAAATATATTTACTGTACATTTTGATATTTTCTGTACAGTATATAAGATATATTTGGTGTCCTTTTGATATTTTATGTAAATTATATAATACATATTTGGTGTAGTTTTTGATATTTTACCTAGGGTGTGTCATATATATTGACTGTCCTTTTTGATATTTCATTTACAGTATATAATATACATTTGGTGAAATTTTTGATATTTTATGTACAATATATTAAATATAATTACTGTAGTTTTTGATAGTTTATTTACAGTATATATTACACATATTTGGTGTACTTTTTGGTATTATATGTTCAGTATGTCATATATATTTACTGTACTTTTTGATATTTTATTTACAGTATATAAAATGTATTTGGTGTACTTTCAGTTAATATTATATGTACAATATGTGAAATATATTTACTGTACTTTTTGATATTTTATGTACAGTATATAAGATATATTTAGTGTCCTTTTGATATTTTATGTAAATTATATAATACATATTTGGTGTAGTTTTTGATATTTTACATAGCGTGTGTCATATATATTGACTGTCCTTTTTGATATTTTATTAGCAGTATATAATATACATTTGGTGTAATTTTTGATGTTTTATGTACAGTATATTAAATAAAATTACTGTAGTTTTTGATAGTTTATTTACAGTATATATTACACATATTTGGTGTACTTTTTGATATTTTATGTACAGTATGTCATATATATTTACTGTACTTTTTGATATTTTATTTACAGTATATAAAATGTATTTGGTGTACTTTCAGTTAATATTATATGTACAATATATGAAATATATTTACTGTATATTTTGATATTTTATGTACAGTATATAAGATATATTTGGTGTCCTTTTGATATTTTATGTAAATTATGTAATACATATTTGGTGTAGTTTTCGATATTTTACATAGGGTGTGTAGTATATATTTGCTGTCCTTTTTGATATTTTATTTACAGTATATAATATACATTTGGTGTAATTTTTTATATTTTATGTACAGTATATTAAATACAATTTGTGTAGTATTTGATAGTTTATTTACAGTATATATAACACATATTTGGTGGACTTTTTGATATTCTATGTACAGTATGTCATATATATTTACTGTAATTTTTGATATTTTATTTACAGTATATAAAATGTATTTGGTGTACTTTTACTTAATATTATATGTACAATATATGAAATATATTTACTGTACTTTTTGATATTTTCTGTACAGTATATAAGATATATTTGGTGTCCTTTTGGTATTTTATGTAAATTATATAATACATATTTGGTGTAGTTTTTCATATTTTACATAGGGTGTGTCATATATATTGACTGTCCTTTTTGATATTTTATTTACAGTATATAATATACACTTGGTGTAATTTTTGATATTTTATGTACAGTATATTAAACATAATTACTGTAGTTTTTGATACTTTATTTACAGTATATATTACACATATTTGGTGAATTTTTTGATATTTTATGTACAGTATGTCATATATATTTACTGTACTTTTTCAAATTTTATTTACAGTATAGAAAATGTATTTGGTGTACTTTTAGTTAATATTATATGTACACTATATGAAATATATTTACTGTACTTTTTGATATTTTATGTACAGTATATAAGATGTATTTGGTGTCCTTTTGATATTTTATATAAATTATATAATATATATTTGGTGTAGTTTATGATATTTTACATAGTGTGTGTAGTATATATTTGCTGTCCTTTTTGATATTTTATTTACAGTATATAATATACATTTGGTGTAATTTTTGATATTTTATGTACAGTATATTAAATATAATTAGTGTAGTATTTGATAGTTTATTTACAGTATATATAACACATATTTGGTGTACTTTTTGATATTTTATGTACATTATGTCATATATATTTACTGTACTTTTTGATATTTTATTTACAGTATATAAAATGTATTTGGTGTACTTTCAGTTAATATTATATGTACAATATCTGAAATATATTTACTGTACTTTTTGATATTTTATGTACAGTATATAAGATATATTTGGTGTCCTTTTGATATTTTATGTAAATTATATAATACATATTTGGTGTAGTTTTTGATATTTTACATAGGGTGTGTCATATATATTGACTGTCCTTTTTGATATTTTATTTAGAGTATATAATATACATTTGGTGTAATTTTTGGTATTTTATGTACAGTATATTAAATATAAATACTGTAGTTTTTGATAGTTTATTTACAGTATATATTACACATATTTGGTGTACTTTTTCATATTTTATGTACATTATGTCATATATATTTACTGTACTTTTTGATATTTTATTTACAGTATATAAAATGTATTTGGTGTACTTTCAGTTAATATTATATGTACAATATATGAAATATATTTACTGTATATTTTGATATTTTATGTACAGTATATAAGATATATTTGGTGTCCTTTTGATATTTTATGTAAATTATATAATACATATTTGGTGTAGTTTTCGATATTTTACATAGGGTGTGTAGTATATATTTGCTGTCCTTTTTGATATTTTATTTACAGTATATAATATACATTTGGTGTAATTTTTGATATTTTATGTACAGTATATTAAATACAATTTGTGTAGTATTTGATAGTTTATTTACAGTATATATAACACATATTTGGTGTACTTTTTGATATTTTATGTACAGAATGTCATATATATTTACTGTAATTTTTGATATTTTATTTACAGTATATAAAATGTATTTGGTGTACTTTTACTTAATATTATATGTACAATATATGAAATATATTTACTGTACTTTTTGATATTTTCTGCAGAGTATATAAGATATATTTGGTGTCCTTTTGATATTTTATGTAAATTATATAATACATATTTGGTGTAGTTTTTGATATTTTACATAGGGTGTGTCATATATATTGACTGTCATTTTTGATATTTTATTTACAGTATATAATATACACTTGGTGTAATTTTTGATATTTTATGTACGGTATATTAAATATAATTACTGTAGTCTTTGATACTTTATTTACAGTATATATTACACATATTTGGTGAATTTTTTGATATTTTATGTACAGTATGTCATATATATTTACTGTACTTTTTCAAATTTTATTTACAGTATATAAAATGTATTTGGTGTACTTTTAGTTAATATTATATGTACAATATATGAAATATATTTCCTGTACTTTTTGATATTTTATGTACAGTATATAAGATGTATTTGGTGTCCTTTTGATATTTTATATAAATTATATAATATATATTTGGTGTAGTTTTTGATATTTTACATAGGATGTGTAGTATATATTTGCTGTCCTTTTTGATATTTTATTTACAGTGTATAATATACATTTGGTGTAATTTTTGATATTTTATGTACAGTATATAAATATAATTACTGTAGTTTTTGATAGTTTATTTACAGTATATATAACATATATTTGGTGTACTTTTTGATATATTATGTACAGTATGTCAAATATATTTACTGTACTTTTTGATATTTTATTTACAGTATATAAAATGTATTTGGTGTACTTTCAGTTAATATTATATGTACAATATATGAAATATATTTACTGTACTTTTTGATATTTTTTGTACTGTATATAAGATGTATTTGGTGTCCTTTTGATATTTTATGTAAATTATATAATACATATTTGGTGTAGTTTTTGATATTTTACATAGGGTGTGTCATATATATTGACTGTCATTTTTGATATTTTATTTAGAGTATATAATATACATTTGGTGTAATTTTTGGTATTTTATGTACAGTATATTAAATATAATTACTGTAGTTTTTGATAGTTTATTTACAGTATATAATGCACATATTTGGTGTACTTTTTGATATTTTATGTACAGTATGTCATATATATTTACTGTACTTTTTCAAATTTTATTTACAGTATATAAAATGTATTTGGTGTACTTTTAGTTAATATTATAGGCACAATATATGAAATATATTTACTGTACTTTTTGATATTTTATGTACAGTATATAAGATGTATTTGGTGTCCTTTTGATATTTTATATAAATTATATAATATATATTTGGTGTAGTTTTTGATATTTTACGTAGTGTGTGTAGTATATATTTGCTGTCCTTTTTGATATTTTATTTACAGTATATAATATACATTTGGTGTAATTTTTGATATTTTATGTACAGTATATTAAATATAATTACTGTAGTATTTGATAGTTTATTTACAGTATATATAACACATATTTGGTGTACTTTTTGATATTTTATGTACAATATGTCATATATTTACTGTACTTTTTGATATTTTATTTACAGTATATAAAATGTATTTGGTGTACTTTCAGTTAATATTATATGTATAATATATGAAATGTATTTACTGTACATTTTGATATTTTCTGTACAGTATATAAGATATATTTGGTGTCCTTTTGATATTTTATGTAAATTATATAATACATATTTGGTGTACTTATTGATATTTTACATAGGGTGTGTCATATATATTGACTGTCCTTTTTGATATTTTATTTACAGTATATAATATACACTTGGTGTAATTTTTGATATTTTATGTACAGTATATTAAACATAATTACTGTAGTTTTTGATACTTTATTTACAGTATATATTACACATATTTGGTGAATTTTTTGATATTATATGTACAGTATGTCATATATATTTACTGTACTTTTTCAAATTTTATTTACAGTATATAAAATGTATTTGGTGTACTTTTAGTTAATATTATATGTACAATATATGAAATATATTTACTGTACTTTTTGATATTTTATGTACAGTATATAAGATGTATTTGGTGTCCTTTTGATATTTTATATAAATTATATAATATATATTTGGTGTAGTTTTTGATATTTTCCATAGGATGTGTAGTATATATTTGCTCTCCTTTTTGATATTTTATTTACAGTGTATAATATACATTTGGTGTAATTTTTGATATTTTATGTACAGTATATAAATATAATTACTGTAGTTTATGATAGTTTATTTCCAGTATATATAACACATATTTGGTGTACTTTTTGATATATTATGTACAGTATGTCAAATATATTTACTGTACTTTTTGATATTTTATTTACAGTATATAAAATGTATTTGGTGTACTTTCAGTTAATATTATATGTACAATATAAGAAATATATTTACTGTACTTTTTGATATTTTATTTACAGTATATAAAATGTATTTGGTGTACTTTCAGTTAATATTATATTTACAATATATGAAATATATTTACTGTACTTTTTGATATTTTCTCTACAGTATATAAGATATATTTGGTGTCCTTTTGATATTTTATGTAAATTATATAATACATATTTGGTGTAGTTTTTGATATTTTACATAGGGTGTGTCATATATATTGACTGTCCTTTTTGATATTTTATTTACAGTATATAATATACATTCGGTGTAATTTTTGATATTTTATGTACAGTATATTAAATATAATTAGTGTAGTATTCGATAGTTTATTTACAGTATATATAACACATATTTGCTGTACTTTTTGATATTTTATGTACACTATGTCATATATATTTACTGTAATATTTCATACTTTATTTACAGTATATAAAATGTATTTGGTGTACTTTCAGTTTATACTATATGTACAATATCTGAAATATATTTACTGTACTTTTTGATATTTTATGTACAGTATATAAGATATATTTGGTGTCCTTTTGATATTTTATGTAAATTATATAATACATATTTGGTGTAGTTTTTGATATTTTACATAGGGTGTGTCATATATATTGACTGTCCTTTTTGATATTTTATTTAGAATATATAATATACATTTGGTGTAATTTTTGGTATTTTATGTAAAGTATATTAAATATAAATACTGTAGTTTTTGATAGTTTGTTTACAGTATATATTACACATATTTGGTGTACTTTTTGATATTTTATGTACATTATGTCATATATATTTACTGTACTTTTTGATATTTTATTTACAGTATATAAAATGTATTTGGTGTACTTTCAGTTAATATTATATGTACAATATATGAAATATATTTACTGTATATTTTGATGTTTTATGTACAGTATATAAGATATATTTGGTGTCCTTTTGATATTTTATGTAAATTATGTAATACATATTTGGTGTAGTTTTCGATATTTTACATAGGGTGTGTAGTATATATTTGCTGTCCTTTTTGATATTTTATTTACAGTATATAATATACATTTGGTGTAATTTTTTATATTTTATGTACAGTATATTAAATACAATTTGTGTAGTATTTGATAGTTTATTTACAGTATATATAACACATATTTGGTGGACTTTTTGATATTCTATGTACAGTATGTCATATATATTTACTGTAATTTTTGATATTTTATTTACAGTATATAAAATGTATTTGGTGTACTTTTACTTAATATTATATGTACAATATATGAAATATATTTACTGTACTTTTTGATATTTTCTGTACAGTATATAAGATATATTTGGTGTCCTTTTGATATTTTATGTAAATTATATAATACATATTTGGTGTAGTTTTTCATATTTTACATAGTGTGTGTCATATATATTGACTGTCCTTTTTGATATTTTATTTACAGTATATAATATACACTTGGTGTAATTTTTGATATTTTATGTACAGTATATTAAACATAATTACTGTAGTTTTTGATACTTTATTTACAGTATATATTACACATATTTGGTGAATTTTTTGATATTTTATGTACAGTATGTCATATATATTTACTGTACTTTTTCAAATTTTATTTACAGTATATAAAATGTATTTGGTGTACTTTTAGTTAATATTATATGTACACTATATGAAATATATTTACTGTACTTTTTGATATTTTATGTACAGTATATAAGATGTATTTGGTGTCCTTTTGATATTTTATATAAATTATATAATATATATTTGGTGTAGTTTATGATATTTTACATAGTGTGTGTAGTATATATTTGCTGTCCTTTTTGATATTTTATTTACAGTATATAATATACATTTGGTGTAATTTTTGATATTTTATGTACAGTATATTAAATATAATTAGTGTAGTATTTGATAGTTTATTTACAGTATATATAACACATATTTGGTGTACTTTTTGATATTTTATGTACATTATGTCATAAATATTTACTGTACTTTTTGATATTTTATTTACAGTATATAAAATGTATTTGGTGTACTTTCAGTTAATATTATATGTACAATATCTGAAATATATTTACTGTACTTTTTGATATTTTATGTACAGTATATAAGATATATTTGGTGTCCTTTTGATATTTTATGTAAATTATATAATACATATTTGGTGTAGTTTTTGATATTTTACATAGGGTGTGTCATATATATTGACTGTCCTTTTTGATATTTTATTTAGAGTATATAATATACATTTGGTGTAATTTTTGGTATTTTATGTACAGTATATTAAATATAAATACTGTAGTTTTTGATAGTTTATTTACAGTATATATTACACATATTTGGTGTACTATTTCATATTTTATGTACATTATGTCATATATATTTACTGTACTTTTTGATATTTTATTTACAGTATATAAAATGTATTTGGTGTACTTTCAGTTAATATTATATGTACAATATATGAAATATATTTACTGTATATTTTGATATTTTATGTACAGTATATAAGATATATTTGGTGTCCTTTTGATATTTTATGTAAATTATATAATACATATTTGGTGTAGTTTTCGATATTTTACATAGGGTGTGTAGTATATATTTGCTGTCCTTTTTGATATTTTATTTACAGTATATAATATACATTTGGTGTAATTTTTGATATTTTATGTACAGTATATTAAATACAATTTGTGTAGTATTTGATAGTTTATTTACAGTATATATAACACATATTTGGTGTACTTTTTGATATTTTATGTACAGAATGTCATATATATTTACTGTAATTTTTGATATTTTATTTACAGTATATAAAATGTATTTGGTGTACTTTTACTTAATATTATATGTACAATATATGAAATATATTTACTGTACTTTTTGATATTTTCTGCAGAGTATATAAGATATATTTGGTGTCCTTTTGATATTTTATGTAAATTATATAATACATATTTGGTGTAGTTTTTGATATTTTACATAGGGTGTGTCATATATATTGACTGTCCTTTTTGATATTTTATTTACAGTATATAATATACACTTGGTGTAATTTTTGATATTTTATGTACGGTATATTAAACATAATTACTGTAGTTTTTGATACTTTATTTACAGTATATATTACACATATTTGGTGAATTTTTTGATATTTTATGTACAGTATGTCATATATATTTACTGTACTTTTTCAAATTTTATTTACAGTATATAAAATGTATTTGGTGTACTTTTAGTTAATATTATATGTACAATATATGAAATATATTTACTGTACTTTTTGATATATTATGTACAGTATATAAGATGTATTTGGTGTCCTTTTGATATTTTATATAAATTATATAATATATATTTGGTGTAGTTTTTGATATTTTACATAGGATGTGTAGTATATATTTGCTGTCCTTTTTGATATTTTATTTACAGTGTATAATATACATTTGGTGTAATTTTTGATATTTTATGTACAGTATATAAATATAATTACTGTAGTTTTTGATAGTTTATTTACAGTATATATAACACATATTTGGTGTACTTTTTGATATATTATGTACAGTATGTCAAATATATTTACTGTACTTTTTGATATTTTATTTACAGTATATAAAATGTATTTGGTGTACTTTCAGTTAATATTATATGTACAATATATGAAATATATTTACTGTACTTTTTGATATTTTTTGTACTGTATATAAGATATATTTGGTGTCCTCTTGATATTTTATGTAAATTATATAATACATATTTGGTGTAGTTTTTGATATTTTACATAGGGTGTGTCATATATATTGACTGTCATTTTTGATATTTTATTTAGAGTATATAATATACATTTGGTGTAATTTTTGGTATTTTATGTACAGTATATTAAATATAATTACTGTAGTTTTTGATAGTTTATTTACAGTATATAATGCACATATTTGGTGTACTTTTTGATATTTTATGTACAGTATGTCATATATATTTACTGTACTTTTTCAAATTTTATTTACAGTATATAAAATGTATTTGGTGTACTTTTAGTTAATATTATAGGCACAATATATGAAATATATTTACTGTACTTTTTGATATTTTATGTACAGTATATAAGATGTATTTGGTGTCCTTTTGATATTTTATATAAATTATATAATATATATTTGGTGTAGTTTTTGATATTTTACGTAGTGTGTGTAGTATATATTTGCTGTCCTTTTTGATATTTTATTTACAGTATATAATATACATTTGGTGTAATTTTTGATATTTTATGTACAGTATATTAAATATAATTACTGTAGTATTTGATAGTTTATTTACAGTATATATAACACATATTTGGTGTACTTTTTGATATTTTATGTACAGTATGTCATATATTTACTGTACTTTTTGATATTTTATTTACAGTATATAAAATGTATTTGGTGTACTTTCCGTTAATATTATATGTATAATATATGAAATGTATTTACTGTACATTTTGATATTTTCTGTACAGTATATAAGATATATTTGGCGTCCTTTTGATATTTTATGTAAATTATATAATACATATTTGGTGTAGTTATTGATATTTTACATAGGGTGTGTCATATATATTGACTGTCCTTTTTGATATTTTATTTACAGTATATAATATACATTTGGTGTAATTTTTGGTATTTTATGTACAGTATATTAAATATAAATACTGTAGTTTTTGACAGTTTTTTACAGTATATATTACACATATTTGGTGTACTTTTTGATATTTTATGTACATTATGTCGTATATATTTACTGTACTTTTTGATATTATATTTACAGTATATAAAATGTATTTGGTGTACTTTTAGTTAATATTATATGTACAATATATGAAATATATTTACTGTACTTTTTGATATTTTCTGTACAGTATATAAGATATATTTGGTGTCCTTTTGATATTTTATGTAAATTACATAATACATATTTGGTGTAGTTTTTTATATTTTACGTAGGGTGCGTCATATATATTGACTGCCCTTTTTGATATTGTATTTACAGTATATAATATACATTTGGTGAAATTTTTGATATTTTATGTACAGTATATTAAATATAATTACTGTAGTTTTTGATAGTTTATTTACAGTATATATAACACATATTTGGTGTACTTTTTGATATTTTATATACAGTATGTCATATATATTTACTGTACTTTTTGATATTTTATTGACAGTATATAAAATGTATTTGGTGTACTTTCAGTTAATATTATATGTACAATATGTGAAATATATTTACTGTACTTTTTGATATTTTATGTACAATATATCAGATATATTTGGTGTCCTTTTGATATTTTATGTAAATTATATAATACATATTTGGTGTAGTTTTTGATATTTTACATAGGGTGTGTCATATATATTGACTGTCCTTTTTGATATTTTTTTACAGTATATAATATACATTTGGTGTAATTTTTGATATTTTATGTACAGTATATTAAATATAATTACTGTAGTTTTTGATAGTTTATTTACAGTATATATAACACATATTTGGTGTACTTTTTGATATTTTATGTACAGTATGTAATATATATTTACTGTAATTTTTGATATTTTATTTACAGTATATAAAATGTATTTGGTGTACTTTCAGTTAATATTATATGTACAATATATGAAATATATTTACTGTACTTTTTGGTATTTTATGTACAGTATATAAGATATATTTGGTGTCCCTTTGATATTTTATGTAAATTATATAATACATATTTGGTGTAGTTTTTGATATTTTACATAGCGTGTGTCATATATATTGACTGTCCTTTTTGATATTTTATTAGCAGTATATAATATACATTTGGTGTAATTTTTGATGTTTTATGTACAGTATATTAAATATAATTACTGTAGTTTTTGATAGTTTATTTACAGTATATATTACACATATTTGGTGTACTTTTTGATATTTTATGTACATTATGTCATATATATTTACTGTACTTTTTGAAATTTTATTTACGGTATATAAAATGTATTTGGTGTACTTTTAGTTAATATTATATGTACAATATATGAAATATATTTACTGTACTTTTTGATATTTTCTGTAGAGTATATAAGATATATTTGGTGTCCTTTTGATATTTTATGTAAATTATATAATACATATTTGGTGTAGTTTTTGATATTTTACATAGGGTGTGTCATATATATTGACTGTCCTTTTTGATATTTTATTTACAGTATATAATATACATTTGGTGTAATTTTTGATATTTTATGTACAGTATATTAAATATAAATACTGTAGTTTTTGATAGTTTATTTACATTATATATAACACATATTTGGTGTACTTTTTGATATTTTATGTACAGTATGTCATATATATTTACTGTACTTTTTGATATTTTATTTACAGTATATAAAATGTATTTGGTGTACTTTTAGTTAATATTATATGTACAATATGTGAAATATATTTACTGTACTTTTTGATATTTTCTGTAGAGTATATAAGATATATTTGGTGTCCTTTTGATATTTTATGTAAATTATATAATACATATTTGGTGTAGTTTTTGATATTTGACATAGGGTGTGTCATATATATTGACTGTCCTTTTTGATATTTTATTTACAGTATATAATATACATTTGGTGTAATTTTTGATATATTATGTACAGTATATTAAATATAATTACTGTAGTTTTTGATAGTTTATTTAGAGTATATATAACACATATTTGGGGTACTTTTTGATATTTTATGTACAGTATGTCATATAGCTTTACTGTACTTTTTCAAATTTTATTAACAGTATATAAAATGTATTTGGTGTACTTTTAGTTAATATTATATGTACAATATATGAAATATATTTACTGTACTTTTTGATATTTTCTGTACAGTATATAAGATATATTTGGGGTCCTTTTGATATTTTATGTAAATTATATAATACATATTTGGTGTAGTTTTTGATATTTTACCTAGGGTGTGTCATATATATTGACTGTCCTTTTTGATATTTCACTTACAGTATATAATATACATTTGGTGAAATTTTTGATATTTTATGTACAGTATATTAAATATAATTACTGTAGTTTTTGATGGTTAATTTACAGTATATATTACACATATTTGGTGTACTTTTTGGTATTATATGTTCAGTATGTCATATATATTTACTGTACTTTTTGATATTTTATTTACAGTATATAAAATGTATTTGGTGTACTTTCAGTTAATATTATATGTACAATATGTGAAATATATTTACTGTACTTTTTGATATTTTATGTACAGTATATAAGATATATTTAGTGTCCTTTTGATATTTTATGTAAATTATATAATACATATTTGGTGTAGTTTTTGATATTTTACATAGGGTGTGTCATATATATTGACTGTCCTTTTTGATATTTTATTTACAGTATATAATATACATTTGGTGTAATTTTTGATATTTTATGTACAGTATATTAAATATAAATACTGTAGTTTTTGATAGTTTATTTACATTATATATAACACATATTTGGTGTACTTTTTGATATTTTATGTACAGTATGTCATATATATTTACTGTACTTTTTGATATTTTATTGACAGTATATAAAATGTATTTGGTGTACTTTCAGTTAATATTATATGTACAATATGTGAAATATATTTACTGTACTTTTTGATATTTTATGTACAATATATAAGATATATTTGGTGTCCTTTTGATATTTTATGTAAATTATATAATACATATTTGGTGTAGTTTTTGATATTTTACATAGGGTGTGTCATATATATTGACTGTCCTTTTTGATATTTTATTTACAGTATATAATATACATTTGGTGTAATTTTTGGTATTTTATGTACAGTATATTAAATATAAATACTGTAGTTTTTGATAGTTTATTTACATTATATATAACACATATTTGGTGTACTTTTTGATATTTTATGTACAGTATGTCATATATATTTACTGTACTTTTTGATATTTTATTGACAGTATATAAAATGTATTTGGTGTACTTTCAGTTAATATTATATGTACAATATGTGAAATATATTTACTGTACTTTTTGATATTTTATGTACAATATATAAGATATATTTGGTGTCCTTTTGATATTTTATGTAAATTATATAATACATATTTGGTGTAGTTTTTGATATTTTACATAGGGTGTGTCATATATATTGACTGTCCTTTTTGATATTTTATTTACAGTATATAATATACATTTGGTGTAATTTTTGATATTTTATGTACAGTATGTAATATATATTTACTGTACTATTTCAAATTTTATTTACAGTATATAAAATGTATTTGGTGTACTTTCAGTTAATATTATATATACAATATATGAAATATATTTACTGTACTTTTTGATATTTCATGTACAGTATATAAGATGTATTTTGTGTCCTTTTGATATTTTATATAAATTGTATAATATATATTTGGTGTAGTTTTTGATATTTTACATAGGGTGTGTAGTATATATTTACTGTCCTTTTTGATATTTTATTTAAAGTGTATAATATACATTTGGTGTAATTTTTGAAATTTTATGTACAGTATATTAAATATAATTACTGTACTTTTTGATAGTTTATTTACAGTATATATAACACATATTTGGTGTACTTTTTGATATTTTATGTACAGTATGTAATATATATTTACTGTACATTTTCTTATTTTATTTACAGTATATAAAACGTATTTGGTGTACTTTTAGTTAATATTATATGTACAATATATGAAATATATTTACTGTACTTTTTGATATATTATGTAGAGTATATAAGATATATTTGGTGTCCTTTTGATATTTTATGTAAATTATATAATACATATTTGGTGTAGTTTTTGATATTTGACATAGGGTGTGTCATATATATTGACTGTCCTTTTTGATATTTTATTTACAGTATATAATATACATTTGGTGTAATTTTTGATATATTATGTACAGTATATTAAATATAATTACTGTAGTTTTTGATAGTTTATTTAGAGTATATATAACACATATTTGGGGTACTTTTTGATATTTTATGTACAGTATGTCATATAGCTTTACTGTACTTTTTCAAATTTTATTAACAGTATATAAAATGTATTTGGTGTACTTTTAGTTAATATTATATGTACAATATATGAAATATATTTACTGTACATTTTGATATTTTCTGTACAGTATATAAGATATATTTGGTGTCCTTTTGATATTTTATGTAAATTATATAATACATATTTGGTGTAGTTTTTGATATTTTACCTAGGGTGTGTCATATATATTGACTGTCCTTTTTGATATTTCATTTACAGTATATAATATACATTTGGTGAAATTTTTGATATTTTATGTACAGTATATTAAATATAATTACTGTAGTTTTTGATAGTTTATTTACAGTATATATTACACATATTTGGTGTACTTTTTGGTATTATATGTTCAGTATGTCATATATATTTACTGTACTTTTTGATATTTTATTTACAGTATATAAAATGTATTTGGTGTACTTTCAGTTAATATTATATGTACAATATGTGAAATATATTTACTGTACTTTTTGATATTTTATGTACAGTATATAAGATATATTTAGTGTCCTTTTGATATTTTATGTAAATTATATAATACATATTTGGTGTAGTTTTTGATATTTTACATAGCGTGTGTCATATATATTGACTGTCCTTTTTGATATTTTATTAGCAGTATATAATATACATTTGGTGTAATTTTTGATGTTTTATGTACAGTATATTAAATAAAATTACTGTAGTTTTTGATAGTTTATTTACAGTATATATTACACATATTTGGTGTACTTTTTGATATTTTATGTACAGTATGTCATATATATTTACTGTACTTTTTGAAATTTTATTTACGGTATATAAAATGTATTTGGTGTACTTTTAGTTAATATTATATGTACAATATATGAAATATATTTACTGTACTTTTTGATATTTTCTGTAGAGTATATAAGATATATTTGGTGTCCTTTTGATATTTTATGTAAATTATATAATACATATTTGGTGTAGTTTTTGATATTTTACATAGGGTGTGTCATATATATTGACTGTCCTTTTTGATATTTTATTTACAGTATATAATATACATTTGGTGTAATTTTTGATATTTTATGTACAGTATATTAAATATAAATACTGTAGTTTTTGATAGTTTATTTACATTATATATAACACATATTTGGTGTACTTTTTGATATTTTATGTACAGTATGTCATATATATTTACTGTACTTTTTGATATTTTATTGACAGTATATAAAATGTATTTGGTGTACTTTCAGTTAATATTATATGTACAATATGTGAAATATATTTACTGTACTTTTTGATATTTTATGTACAATATATAAGATATATTTGGTGTCCTTTTGATATTTTATGTAAATTATATAATACATATTTGGTGTAGTTTTTGATATTTTACATAGGGTGTGTCATATATATTGACTGTCCTTTTTGATATTTTATTTACAGTATATAATATACATTTGGTGTAATTTTTGATATTTTATGTACAGTATATTAAATATAATTACTGTAGTTTTTGATACTTTATTTACAGTATATATTACACATATTTGGTGTACTTTTTGATATTTTATGTACATTATGTAATATATATTTACTGTAATTTTTCAAATTTTATTTACAGTATATAAAATGTATTTGGTGTACTTTCAGTTAATATTGTATGTACAATATATGAAATATATTTACTGTACATTTTGATGTTTTATGTACAGTATATAAGATATATTTTGTGTCCTTTTGATATTTTATGTAAATTATATAATACATATTTGGTGTAGTTTTTGATATTTTACATAGGGTGTGTCATATATATTGACTGTCCTTTTTGATATTTTATTTAGAGTATATAATATACATTTGGTGTAATTTTTGATATTTTATGAACAGTATATTAAATATAAATACTGTAGTTTTTGATAGTTTGTTTACAGTATATATTACACATATATGGTACTTTTTGATATTTTATGTACATTATGTCATATATATTTACTGTACTTTTTGATATTTTATTTACAGTATATAAAATTTATTTGGTGTACTTATGGTTAATATTATATGTACAATATCTGAAATATATTTACTGTACTTTTTGATATTTTCTGTACATTATATAAGATATATTTGGTGTCCTTTTGATATCTTATGTAAATTATGTAATACATATTTGGTGTAGTTTTTGATATTTTACATAGGGTGTGTCATATATATTGACTGTCCTTTTTGATATTTTATTTACAGTTTATAATATCCATTTGGGGTAATTTTTGATATTTTATGTACAGTATATTAAATATAATTACTGTAGTATTTGATAGTTTATTTACAGTATATATAACACATATTTGGTGTACTTTTTGATATTTTATGTACAGTATGTCATATATATTTACTGTACATTTTCAAATTTTATTTACAGTATATAAAATGTATTTGGTGTATTTTCAGTTAATATTATATGTACAATATATGAAATATATTTACTGTACTTTTTGATATATTCTGTACAGTATATAAGATGTATTTGGTGTCCTTTTGATATTTTATATAAATTATATAATATATATTTGCTGAAGTTTTTGATATTTTACATAGGGTGTGTAGTATATATTTGCTGTCTTTTTCATATTTTATTTACAGTATATAATATCCATTTGGGGTAATTTTTGATATTTTATGTACAGTATATTAAATATAATTACTGTAGTTTTTGATAGTTTATTTACAGTATATATTACACATATTTGGTGTACTTTTTGATATTTTATGTACAATATGTCATATATATTTACTGTACTTTTTCAAATTTTATTTACAGTATATTAAATGTATTTGGTGTACTTTCAGTTAATATTATATGTACAATATATGAAATATATTTACTGTACATTTTGATATTTTATGTACAGTATATAAGATATATTTGTTGTCCTTTTGATATTTTATGTAAATTATATAATACATATTTGGTGTAGTTTTTGATATTTTACATAGGGTGTGTCACATATATTAACTGTCCTTTTTGATATTTTATTTAGAGTATATAATATACATTTGGTGTAATTTTTGATATTTTATGAACAGTATATTAAATATAAATACTGTAGTTTTTGATAGTTTGTTTACAGTATATATTACACATATTTGGTACTTTTTGATATTTTATGTACATTATGTCATATATATTTACTGTACTTTTTGATATTTTATTTATAGTATATAAAATGTATTTGGTGTACTTTTAGTTAATATTATATGTACAATATATGAAATATATTTACTGTACTTTTTGATATTTTATGTACAGTATATAAGATATATTTGGTGTCCTTTTGATATTTTATGTAAATTATATAATACATATTTGGTGTAGTTTTTGATATTTTACATAGGGTGTGTCATATATATTGACTGTCCTTTTTGATATTTTATTTAGAGTATATAATATACATTTGGTGTAATTTTTGATATTTTATGTACAGTATATTACATATAATTACTGTAGTTTTTGATACTTTATTTACAGTATATATTACACATATTTGGTGTACTTTTTGATATTTTATGTACAGTATGTAATATATATTTACTGTAATTTTTCAAATTTTATTTACAGTATATAAAATGTATTTGGTGTACTTTTAGTTAATATTATATGTACAATATATGAAATATATTTACTGTACTTTTTGATATTTTATGTACAGTATATAAGATGTATTTGGTGTCCTTTTGATATTTTATATAAATTATATAATATATATTTGGTGTAGTTTTTGATATTTTACATAGGGTGTGTAGTATATATTTGCTGTCCTTTTTGATATTTTATTTACAGTGTATAATATACATTTGGTGTAATTTTTGATATTTTATGTACAGTATATTAAATATAATTACTGTAGTTTTTGATAGTTTATTTACAGCATATATAACACATATTTGGTGTACTTTTTGATATTTTATGTACAGTATGTCAAATATATTTACTGTACTTTTTGATATTTTATTTACAGTATATAAAATGTATTTGGTGTACTTTCAGTTAATATTATATGTACAATATATGAAATATATTTACTGTACTTTTTGATATTTTCTGTACAGTATATAAGATATATTTGGTGTCCTTTTGATATTTTATGTAAATTATATAATACATATTTGGTGTAGATTTTCATATTTTACATAGGGTGTGTCATATATATTGACTGTCCTTTTTGATATTTTATTTACAGTATATAATATATATTTGGTGTAACTTTTTATATTTTATGTACACTATATTAAATATAATTACTGTAGTTTTTAATAGTTTATTTACAGTATATATTACACATATTTGGTGTACTTTTTGATATTTTATGTACAGTATGTAATATATATTTACTGTACTTTTCAAATTTTATTTAAAATATATAAAATGTATTTGGTGTACTTTAAGATAATATTATATGTACAATATATGAAATATATTTACTGTACTTTTTGATATTTTATGTACAGTATATAAGATATATTTGGTGTCCTTTGATATTTTATATAAATTATAAAATATATATTTGGTGTAGTTTTTGATATTTCACATAGGGTGTGTTGTATATATTTGCTGTCCTTTTTGATATTTTATTTACAGTTTATAATATCCATTTGGGGTAATTTTTGATATTTTATGTACAGTATATTAAATATAATTACTGTAGTATTTGATAGTTTATTTACAGTATATATAACACATATTTGGTGTACTTTTTGATATTTTATGTACAGTATGTCATATATATTTACTGTACATTTTCAAATTTTATTTACAGTATATAAAATGTATTTGGTGTATTTTCAGTTAATATTATATGTACAATATATGAAATATATTTACTGTACTTTTTGATATATTCTGTACAGTATATAAGATGTATTTGGTGTCCTTTTGATATTTTATATAAATTATATAATATATATTTGCTGAAGTTTTTGATATTTTACATAGGGTGTGTAGTATATATTTGCTGTCTTTTTGATATTTTATTTACAGTATATAATATACATTTGTTGTAATTTTTGATATTTTATGTACAGTATATTAAATATAATTACTGTAGTATTTGATAGTTTATTTACAGTATATAATGCACATATTTGGTGTACTTTTTGATATTTTATGTACAGTATGTCATATATATTTACTGTACTTTTTCAAATTTTATTTACAGTATATAAAATGTATTCGGTGTACTTTCAGTTAATATTATATGTACAATATATGAAATATATTTACTGTAATTTTTGATATTTTATGTACAGTATATAAGATGTATTTGGTGTCCTTTTGATATTTTATATAAATTATATAATATATATTTGGTGTATTTTTTGATATTTTACGTAAAGTGTGTAGTATATATTTGCTGTCCTTTTTGATATTTTATTTACAGTATATATTATACATTTGGTGTAATTTTTGATATTTTATGTACAGTATATTAAATATAATTAGTGTAGTATTTGACAGTTTATTTACCATATATATAACACATATTTTGTGTACTTTTTGATATTTTATGTACAGTATGTCATATATATTTACTGTACTTTTTGATATTTTATTTACAGTATATAAAATGTATTTGGTGTACTTTCAGTTAATATTATATTTACAATATATGAAATATATTTACTGTACATTTTGATATTTTATGTACAGTATATAAGATATATTTGGTGTCCTTTTGATATTTTATGTAAATTATATAATACATACTTGGTGTAGTTTTTGATATTTTACATACGGTGTGACATATATATTGACTGTCCTTTTTGATATTTTATTTACAGTATATAATATACATTCGGTGTAATTTTTGATATTTTATGTACAGTATATTAAATATAAATACTGTAGTTTTTGATAGTTTATTGACAGTATATATTACACATATTTGGTGTACTTTTTGATATTTTATGTACAGTATGTCATATATATTTACTGTACTTTTTGATATTTTATTTACAGTATATAAAATGTATTTGGTGTACTTTCAGTTAATATTATATGTACTATATATGAAATATATTTACTGTACATTTGATATTTTCTGTACAGTACATAAGATATATTTGCTGTCCATTTGATATTTTATGTAAATTATATAATACATATTTGGTGTAGTTTTTGATATTTTACATAGGGTGTGTCATATGTATTGACTGTCCTTTTTGAAATTTTATTTACAGTATATAATATACATTTGGTGTAATTTTTGATATTTTATGTACATTATATTAAATATAAATACTGTAGTTTTTGATAGTTTATTTACAGTATATATAACACGGATTTGGTGTACTTTTTGATATTCTATGTACAGTATGTCATATATATTTACTGTAATTTTTGATATTTTATTTACAGTATATAAAATGTATTTGGTGTACTTTTAGTTAATATTATATGTACAATATAGGAAATATATTTACTGTACTTTTTGATATTTTATGTACAGTATATAAGATATATTTGGTGTCCTTTTGATATTTTATGTAAATTATATAATACATATATGGTGTAGTTTTTGATATTTTACATAGGGTGTGTCATATATATTGACTGTCATTTTTGATATTTTATTTAGAGTATATAATATACATTTGGTGTAATTTTTGGTATTTTATGTACAGTATATTAAATATAATTACTGTAGTTTTTGATAGTTTATTTACAGTATATATGGCACATATTTGGTGTACTTTTTGATATTTTATGTACAGTATGTCATATATATTTACTGTACTTTTTCAAATTTTATTTACAGTATATAAAATGTATTTGGTGTACTTTTAGTTAATATTATATGTACAATATATGAAATATATTTACTGTAATTTTTGATATTTTATGTACAGTATATAAGATGTATTTGGTGTCCTTTTGATATTTTATATAAATTATATAATATATATTTGGTGTAGTTTATGATATTTTACATAGTGTGTGTAGTATATATTTGCTGTCCTTTTTGATATTTTATTTACAGTATATAATATACATTTGGTGTAATTTTTGATATTTTATGTACAGTATATTAAATATAATTAGTGCAGTATTTGACAGTTTATTTACCGTATATATAACACATATTTGGTGTACTTTTTGATATTTTATGTACAGTATGTCATATATATTTACTGTACTTTTTGATATTTTATTTACAGTATATAAAATGTATTTGGTGTACTTTCAGTTAATATTATATTTACAATCTATGAAATATATTTACTGTACTTTTTGATATTTTCTCTACAGTATATGAGATATATTTGGTGTCCTTTTGATATTTTATGTAGATTATATAATACATATTTGGTGTAGTTTTTGATATTTTACATAGGGTGTGTCATATATATTGACTGTCCTTTTTGATATTTTATTTACAGTATATAATATACATTCGGTGTAATTTTTGATATTTTATGTACAGTATACTAAATATAATTAGTGTAGTATTTGATAGTTTATTTACAGTATATATAACACATATTTGCTGTACTTTTTGATATTTTATGTACATTATGTCATATATATTTACTGTAATATTTCATACTTTATTTACAGTATATAAAATGTATTTGGTGTACTTTCAGTTAATACTATATGTACAATATCTGAAATATATTTACTGTACTTTTTGATATTTTATGTACAGTATATAAGATATATTTGGTGTCCTTTTGATATTTTATGTAAATTATATAATACATATTTGGTGTAGTTTTTGATATTTTACATAGGGTGTGTCATATATATTGACTGTCCTTTTTGATATTTTATTTAGAGTATATAATATACATTTGGTGTAATTTTTGGTATTTTATGTTCAGTATATTAAATATAAATACTGTAGTTTTTGATAGTTTATTTACAGTATATATTACACATATTTGGTGTACTTTTTGATATTTTATGTACATTATGTCATATATATTTACTGTACTTTTTGATATTTTATTTACAGTATATAAAATGTATTTGGTGTACTTTCAGTTAATATTATATGTACAATATATGAAATATATTTACTGTATATTTTGATATTTTATGTACAGTATATAAGATATATTTGGTGTACTTTTGATATTTTATGTAAATTATATAATACATATTTGGTGTAGTTTTCCATATTTTACATAGGGTGTGTAGTATATATTTGCTGTCCTTTTTGATATTTTATTTACAGTATATAATATACATTTGGTGTAATTTTTTATATTTTATGTACAGTATATTAAATACAATTTGGGTAGTATTTGATAGTTTATTTACAGAATATATATAACACATATTTGGTGTACTTTTTGATATTTTATGTACAGTATGTCATATATATTTACTGTAATTTTTGATATTTTATTTACAGTATATAAAATGTATTTGGTGTACTTTTACTTAATATTATATGTACAATATATGAAATATATTTACTGTACTTTTTGATATTTTCTGTACAGTATATAAGATATATTTGGTGTCCTTTTGATATTTTATGTAAATTATATAATACATATTTGGTGTAGTTTTTGATATTTTACATAGGATGTGTCATATATATTGACTGTCCTTTTTGATATTTTATTTACAGTATATAATATACACTTGGTGTAATTTTTGATATTTTATGTACAGTATATTAAACATAATTACTGTAGTTTTTGATACTTTATTTACAGTATATATTACACATATTTGGTGAATTTTTTGATATTTTATGTACAGTATGTCATATATATTTACTGTACTTTTTCAAATTTTATTTACAGTATATAAAATGTATTTGGTGTACTTTTAGTTAATATTATATGTACAATATATGAAATATATTTACTGTACTTTTTGATATTTTATGTACAGTATATAAGATATATTTGGTGTCCTTTTGATATTTTATGTAAATTATATAATACATATTTGGTGTAGTTTTTGATATTTTACATAGGGTGTGTCATATATATTGACTGTCCTTTTTGATATTTTATTTAGAATATATAATATACATTTGGTGTAATTTTTGGTATTTTATGTACAGTATATTAAATATAAAAACTGTAGTTTTTGATAGTTTATTTACAGTATATATTACACATATTTGGTGTACTTTTTGATATTTTATGTACAGTATGTCATATATATTTACTGTAATTTTTGATATTTTATTTACAGTATATAAAATGTATTTGGTGTACTTTCAGTTAATATTATATGTACAATATATGAAATATATTTACTGTATATTTTGATATTTTATGTACAGTATATAAGATATATTTGGTGTACTTTTGATATTTTATGTAAATTATATAATACATATTTGGTGTAGTTTTCCATATTTTACATAGGGTGTGTAGTATATATTTGCTGTCCTTTTTGATATTTTATTTACAGTATATAATATACATTTGGTGTAATTTTTTATATTTTATGTACAGTATATTATATACAATTTGTGTAGTATTTGATAGTTTATTTACAGTATATATAACACATATTTGGTGTACTTTTTGATATTTTATGTACAGTATGTCATATATATTTACTGTAATTTTTGATATTTTATTTACAGTATATAAAATGTATTTGGTGTACTTTTACTTAATATTATATGTACAATATATGAAATATATTTACTGTACTTTTTGATATTTTCTGTACAGTATATAAGATATATTTGGTGTCCTTTTGATATTTTATGTAAATTATATAATACATATTTGGTGTAGTTTTTGATATTTTACATAGGGTGTGTCATATATATTGACTGTCCTTTTTGATATTTTATTTACAGTATATAATATACACTTGGTGTAATTTTTGATATTTTATGTACAGTATATTAAACATAATTACTGTAGTTTTTGATACTTTATTTACAGTATATATTACACATATTTGGTGAATTTTTTGATATTATATGTACAGTATGTCATATATATTTACTGTACTTTTTCAAATTTTATTTACAGTATATAAAATGTATTTGGTGTACTTTTAGTTAATATTATATGTACAATATATGAAATATATTTACTGTACTTTTTGATATTTTATGTACAGTATATAAGATGTATTTGGTGTCCTTTTGATATTTTATATAAATTATATAATATATATTTGGTGTAGTTTTTGATATTTTCCATAGGATGTGTAGTATATATTTGCTGTCCTTTTTGATATTTTATTTACAGTGTATAATATACATTTGGTGTAATTTTTGATATTTTATGTACAGTATATAAATATAATTACTGTAGTTTTTGATAGTTTATTTACAGTATATATAACACATATTTGGTGTACTTTTTGATATATTATGTACAGTATGTCAAATATATTTACTGTACTTTTTGATATTTTATTTACAGTATATAAAATGTATTTGGTGTACTTTCAGTTAATATTATATGTACAATATAAGAAATATATTTACTGTACTATTTGATATTTTATTTACAGTATATAAAATGTATTTGGTGTACTTTCAGTTAATACTATATGTACAATATCTGAAATATATTTACTGTACTTTTTGATATTTTATGTACAGTATATAAGATATAATTGGTTTCCTTTTGATATTTTATGTAAATTATGTAATACATATTTGGTGTAGTTTTTGATATTTTACATAGGGTGTGTCATATATATTGACTGTCCTTTTTGATATTTTATTTAGAGTATATAATATACATTTGGTGTAATTTTTGGTATTTTATGTAAAGTATATTAAATATAAATACTGTAGTTTTTGATAGTTTATTTACAGTATATATTACACATATTTGGTGTACCTTTTGATATTTTATGTACATTATGTCATATATATTTACTGTACTTTTTGATATTTTATTTACAGTATATAAAATGTATTTGGTGTACTTTCAGTTAATATTATATGTACAATATATGAAATATATTTACTGTATATTTTGATATTTTATGTACAGTATATAAGATATATTTGGTGTCCTTTTGATATTTTATGTAAATTATATAATACATATTTGGTGTAGTTTTCGATATTTTACATAGGGTGTGTAGTATATATTTGCTGTCCTTTTTGATATTTTATTTACAGTATATAATATACATTTGGTGTAATTTTTTATATTTTATGTACAGTATATTAAATACAATTTGTGTAGTATTTGATAGTTTATTTACAGTATATATAACACATATTTGGTGGACTTTTTGATATTCTATGTACAGTATGTCATATATATTTACTGTAATTTTTGATATTTTATTTACAGTATATAAAATGTATTTGTTGTACTTTTACTTAATATTATATGTACAATATATGAAATATATTTACTGTACTTTTTGATATTTTCTGTACAGTATATAAGATATATTTGGTGTCCTTTTGATATTTTATGTAAATTATATAATACATATTTGGTGTAGTTTTTCATATTTTACATAGGGTGTGTCATATATATTGACTGTCCTTTTTGATATTTTATTTACAGTATATAATATACACTTGGTGTAATTTTTGATATTTTATGTACAGTATATTAAACATAATTACTGTAGTTTTTGATACTTTATTTACAGTATATATTACACATATTTGGTGAATTTTTTGATATTTTATGTACAGTATGTCATATATATTTACTGTACTTTTTCAAATTTTATTTACAGTATATAAAATGTATTTGGTGTACTTTTAGTTAATATTATATATACAATATACGAAATATATTTACTGTACTTTTTGATATTTTATGTACAGTATATAAGATGTATTTGGTGTCCTTTTGATATTTTATATAAATTATATAATATATATTTGGTGTAGTTTATGATATTTTACATAGTGTGTGTAGTATATATTTGCTGTCCTTTTTGATATTTTATTTACAGTATATAATATACATTTGGTGTAATTTTTGATATTTTATGTACAGTATATTAAATATAATTAGTGTAGTATTTGATAGTTTATTTACAGTATATATAACACATATTTGGTGTACTTTTTGATATTTTATGTACATTATGTCATATATATTTACTGTACTTTTTGATATTTTATTTACAGTATATAAAATGTATTTGGTGTACTTTCAGTTAATATTATATGTACAATATCTGAAATATATTTACTGTACTTTTTGATATTTTATGTACAGTATATAAGATATATTTGGTGTCCTTTTGATATTTTATGTAAATTATATAATACATATTTGGTGTAGTTTTTGATATTTTACATAGGGTGTGTCATATATATTGACTGTCCTTTTTGATATTTTATTTAGAGTATATAATATACATTTGGTGTAATTTTTGGTATTTTATGTACAGTATATTAAATATAAATACTGTAGTTTTTGATAGTTTATTTACAGTATATATTACACATATTTGGTGTACTTTTTGATATTTTATGTACATTATGTCATATATATTTACTGTACTTTTTGATATTTTATTTACAGTATATAAAATGTATTTGGTGTACTTTCAGTTAATATTATATGTACAATATATGAAATATATTTACTGTATATTTTGATATTTTATGTACAGTATATAAGATATATTTGGTGTCCTTTTGATATTTTATGTAAATTATATAATACATATTTGGTGTAGTTTTCGATATTTTACATAGGGTGTGTAGTATATATTTGCTGTCATTTTGATATTTTATTTACAGTATATAATATACATTTGGTGTAATTTTTGATATTTTATGTACAGTATATTAAATACAATTTGTGTAGTATTTGATAGTTTATTTACAGTATATATAACACATATTTGGTGTACTTTTTGATATTTTATGTACAGAATGTCATATATATTTACTGTAATTTTTGATATTTTATTTACAGTATATAAAATGTATTTGGTGTACTTTTACTTAATATTATATGTACAATATATGAAATATATTTACTGTACTTTTTGATATTTTCTGCAGAGTATATAAGATATATTTGGTGTCCTTTTGATATTTTATGTAAATTATATGATACATATTTGGTGTAGTTTTTGATATTTTACATAGGGTGTGTCATATATATTGACTGTCCTTTTTGATATTTTATTTACAGTATATAATATACACTTGGTGTAATTTTTGATATTTTATGTACGGTATATTAAATATAATTACTGTAGTTTTTGATACTTTTTTTACATTATATGTTACACATATTTGGTGAATTTTTTGATATTTTATGTACAGTATGTCATATATATTTACTGTACTTTTTCAAATTTTATTTACAGTATATAAAATGTATTTGGTGTACTTTTAGTTAATATTATATGTACAATATATGAAATATATTTCCTGTACTTTTTGATATTTTATGTACAGTATATAAGATGTATTTGGTGTCCTTTTGATATTTTATATAAATTATATATTATATATTTGGTGTAGTTTTTGATATTTTACATAGGATGTGTAGTATATATTTGCTGTCCTTTTTGATATTTTATTTACAGTGTATAATATACATTTGGTGTAATTTTTGATATTTTATGTACAGTATATAAATATAATTACTGTAGTTTTTGATAGTTTATTTACAGTATATATAACACATATTTGGTGTACTTTTTGATATATTATGTACAGTATGTCAAATATATTTACTGTACTTTTTGATATTTTATTTACAGTATATAAAATGTATTTGGTGTACTTTCAGTTAATATTATATGTACAATATATGAAATATATTTACTGTACTTTTTGATATTTTTTGTACTGTATATAAGATATATTTGGTGTCCTTTTGATATTTTATGTAAATTATATAATGCATATTTGGTGTAGTTTTTGATATTTTACATAGGGTGTCTCATATATATTGACTGTCATTTTTGATATTTTATTTAGAGTATATAATATACATTTGGTGTAATTTTTGGTATTTTATGTACAGTATATTAAATATAATTACTGTAGTTTTTGATAGTTTATTTACAGTATATAATGCACATATTTGGTGTAATTTTTGATATTTTATGTACAGTATGTCATATATATTTACTGTACTTTTTCAAATTTTATTTACAGTATATAAAATGTATTTGGTGTACTTTTAGTTAATATTATAGGCACAATATATGAAATATATTTACTGTACTTTTTGATATTTTATGTACAGTATATAAGATGTATTTGGTGTCCTTTTGATATTTTATATAAATTATATAATATATATTTGGTGTAGTTTTTGATATTTTACGTAGTGTGTGTAGTATATATTTGCTGTCCTTTTTGATATTTTATTTACAGTATATAATATACATTTGGTGTAATTTTTGATATTTTATGTACAGTATATTAAATATAATTACTGTAGTATTTGATAGTTTATTTACAGTATATATAACACATATTTGGTGTACTTTTTGATATTTTATGTACAGTATGTCATATATTTACTGTACTTTTTGATATTTTATTTACAGTATATAAAATGTATTTGGTGTACTTTCAGTTAATATTATATGTATAATATATGAAATGTATTTACTGTACATTTTGATATTTTCTGTACAGTATATAAGATATATTTGGTGTCCTTTTGATATTTTATGTAAATTATATAATACATATTTGGTGTAGTTTTTGATATTTTACATAGGGTGTGTCATATATATTGACTGTCCTTTTTGATATTTTATTTACAGTATATAATATACATTTGGTGTAATTTTTGGTATTTTATGTACAGTATATTAAATATAAATACTGTAGTTTTTGACAGTTTTTTACAGTATATATTACACATATTTGGTGTACTTTTTGATATTTTATGTACATTATGTCGTATATATTTACTGTACTTTTTGATATTATATTTACAGTATATAAAATGTATTTGGTGTACTTTTAGTTAATATTATATGTACAATATATGAAATATATTTACTGTACTTTTTGATATTTTCTGTACAGTATATAAGATATATTTGGTGTCCTTTTGATATTTTATGTAAATTACATAATACATATTTGGTGTAGTTTTTTATATTTTACGTAGGGTGCGTCATATATATTGACTGCCCTTTTTGATATTGTATTTACAGTATATAATATACATTTGGTGAAATTTTTGATATTTTATGTACAGTATATTAAATATAATTACTGTAGTTTTTGATAGTTTATTTACAGTATATATAACACATATTTGGTGTACTTTTTGATATTTTATATACAGTATGTCATATATATTTACTGTACTTTTTGATATTTTATTGACAGTATATAAAATGTATTTGGTGTACTTTCAGTTAATATTATATGTACAATATGTGAAATATATTTACTGTACTTTTTGATATTTTATGTACAATATATCAGATATATTTGGTGTCCTTTTGATATTTTATATAAATTATATAATACATATTTGGTGTAGTTTTTGATATTTTACATAGGGTGTGTCATATACATTGACTGTCCTTTTTGATATTTTTTTACAGTATATAATATACATTTGGTGTAATTTTTGATATTTTATGTACAGTATATTAAATATAATTACTGTAGTTTTTGATAGTTTATTTACAGTATATATAGCACATATTTTGTGTACTTTTTGATATTTTATGTACAGTATGTAATTTATATTTACTGTAATTTTTGATATTTTATTGACAGTATATAAAATGTATTTGGTGTACTTTCAGTTAATATTATATGTACAATATATGAAATATATTTACTGTACTTTTTGGTATTTTATGTACAGTATATAAGATATATTTGGTGTCCCTTTGATATTTTATGTAAATTATATAATACATATTTGGTGTAGTTTTTGATATTTTACATAGGGTGCGTCATGTATATTGACTGTCCTTTTTGATATTTTATTTACAGTATATAATATACATTTGGTGAAATTTTTGATATTTTATGTACAGTATATTAAATATAATTACTGTAGTTTTTGATAGTTTATTTACAGTATATATAACACATATTTGGTGTACTTTTTGATATTTTATGTACAGTATGTCATATATATTTACTGAACTTTTTGATATTTTATTGACAGTATATAAAATATATTTGGTGTACTTTTAGTTAATATTATATGTACAATATATGAAATATATTTACTGTACTTTCTGATATTTTATGTACAATATATAAGATATATTTGGTGTCCTTTTGTTATTTTATGTAAATTATATAATACATATTTGGTGTAGTTTTTGATATTTTACATAGGGTGTGTCATATATATTGACTGTCCTTTTTGATATTTTATTTACAGTATATAATATACATTTGGTGTAGTTTTTGATATTTTATGTACAGTATATTAAATATAATTACTGTAGTTTTTGATAGTTTATTTACAGTATATATAACACATATTTGGTGTACTTATAGATATTTTATGTAGAGTATGTAATATATTTACTGTACTTTTTCATATTTTATTTACAGTATATAAAATGTATTTGGTGTACTTTCAGTTAATATTATATGTACAATATATGAAATATATTTACTGTACTTTTTGATATTTTATGTACAGTATATAAGATATATTTAGTGTCCTTTTGATATTTTATGTAAATTATATAATACATATTTGGTGTAGTTTTTGATATTTTACATAGCGTGTGTCATATATATTGACTGTCCTTTTTGATATTTTATTAGCAGTATATAATATACATTTGGTGTAATTTTTGATGTTTTATGTACAGTATATTAAATATAATTACTGTAGTTTTTGATAGTTTATTTACAGTATATATTACACATATTTGGTGTACTTTTTGATATTTTATGTACAGTATGTCATATATATTTACTGTACTTTTTGAAATTTTATTTACGGTATATAAAATGTATTTGGTGTACTTTTAGTTAATATTATATGTACAATATATGAAATATATTTACTGTACTTTTTGATATTTTCTGTAGAGTATATAAGATATATTTGGTGTCCTTTTGATATTTTATGTAAATTATATAATACATATTTGGTGTAGTTTTTGATATTTTACATAGGGTGTGTCATATATATTGACTGTCCTTTTTGATATTTTATTTACAGTATATAATATACATTTGGTGTAATTTTTGATATTTTATGTACAGTATATTAAATATAAATACTGTAGTTTTTGATAGTTTATTTACATTATATATAACACATATTTGGTGTACTTTTTGATATTTTATGTACAGTATGTCATATATATTTACTGTACTTTTTGATATTTTATTGACAGTATATAAAATGTATTTGGTGTACTTTCAGTTAATATTATATGTACAATATGTGAAATATATTTACTGTACTTTTTGATATTTTATGTACAATATATAAGATATATTTGGTGTCCTTTTGATATTTTATGTAAATTATATAATACATATTTGGTGTAGTTTTTGATATTTTACATAGGGTGTGTCATATATATTGACTGTCCTTTTTGATATTTTATTTACAGTATATAATATACATTTGGTGTAATTTTTGGTATTTTATGTACAGTATATTAAATATAAATACTGTAGTTTTTGATAGTTTATTTACAGTATATATTACACATATTTGGTGTACTTTTTGATATTTTATGTACATTATGTCATATATATTTACTGTACTTTTTGATATTTTATTTACAGTATATAAAATGTATTTGGTGTACTTTTAGTTAATATTATATGTACAATATATGAAATATATTTACTGTACTTTTTGACATTTTCTCTACAGTATATAAGATATATTTGGTGTCCTTTTGATATTTTACGTAAATTATATAATACATATTTGGTGTAGTTTTTGATATTTTACCTAGGGTGTGTCATATATATTGACTGTCCTATTTCATATTTTATTTAGAGTATATAATATACATTTGGTGTAATTTTTGGTATTTTATGTACAGTATATTAAATATAAGTACTGTAGTTTTTGATAGTTTATTTACAGTATATATTACACATATTTGCTGTACTTTTTGATATTTTATGTACATTATGTCATATATATTTACTGTACTTTTTGATATTTTATTTACAGTATATAATATACATTTGGTGTAATTTTTGATATTTTATGTACAGTATATTAAATATAATTAGTGTAGTATTTGACAGTTTATTTACCGTATATATAACACATATTTGGTGTACTTTTTGATATTTTATGTACAGTATGTCATATATATTTACTGTAATTTTTGATATTTTATTTACAGTATATAAAATGTATTTGGTGTACTTTCAGTTAATATTATATTTACAATATATGAAATATATTTACTGTACATTTTGATATTTTATGTACAGTATATAAGATATATTTGGTGTCCTTTTGATATTTTATGTAAATTATATAATACATATTTGGTGTAGTTTTTGATATTTTACATAGGGTGTGTCATATATATTGACTGTCCTTTTTGATATTTTATTTACAGTATATAATATACATTCGGTGTAATTTTTGATATTTTATGTACAGTATATTAAATATAATTAGTGTAGTATTTGATAGTTTATTTACAGTATATATAACACATATTTGCTGTACTTTTTGATATTTTATGTACATTATGTCATATATATTTACTGTAATATTTCATACTTTATTTACAGTATATAAAATGTATTTGGTGTACTTTCAGTTAATACTATATGTACAATATCTGAAATATATTTACTGTACTTTTTGATATTTTATGTACAGTATATAAGATATATTTGGTGTCCTTTTGATATTTTATGTAAATTATATAATACATATTTGGTGTAGTTTTTGATATTTTACATAGGGTGTGTCATATATATTGACTGTCCTTTTTGATATTTTATTTAGAGTATATAATATACATTTGGTGTAATTTTTGGTATTTTATGTACAGTATATTAAATATAAATACTGTAGTTTTTGATAGTTTATTTACAGTATATATTACACATATTTGGTGTACTTTTTGATATTTTATGTACATTATGTCATATATATTTACTGTACTTTTTGATATTTTATTTACAGTATATAAAATGTATTTGGTGTACTTTCAGTTAATATTATATGTACAATATATGAAATATATTTACTGTACATTTTCACATTTTCTGTACAGTATATAAGAAATATTTCGTGTCCTTTTGATATTTTATGTAAATTATATAATACATATTTGGTGTAGTTTTTGATATTTTACCTAGGGTGTGTCATATATATTGACTGTCCTATTTGATATTTTATTTAGAGTATATAATATACATTTGGTGTAATTTTTGGTATTTTATGTACAGTATATTAAATATAAATACTGTAGTTTTTGATAGTTTATTTACAGTATATATTACACATATTTGGTGTACTTTTTGATATTTTATGTACAGTATGTCATATATATTTACTGAAGTTTTTCAAATTTTATTTACAGTATATAAAATATATTTGGTGTACTTTCAGTTAACATTATATGTACAATATATGAAATATATTTACTGTACTTTTTGATATTTTCTGTACAGTATATAAGATATATTTGGTGTCCTTTTGATATTTTATGTAAATTATAAAATACATATTTGGTGTAGATTTTCATATTTTACATAGGGTGTGTCATATATATTGACTGTCCTTTTTGATATTTTATTTACAGTATATAATATATATTTGGTGTAAATTTTTATATTTTATGTACAGTATATAAAATATAATTACTGTAGTTTTTAATTGTTTATTTACAGTATATATTACACATATTTGGTGTACTTTTTGATATTTTATGTACAGTATGTAATATATATTTACTGTACTTTTCAAATTTTATTTAAAATATATAAAATGTATTTGGTGTACTTTAAGATAATATTATATGTACAATATATGAAATATATTTACTGTACTTTTTGATATTTTATGTACAGTATAGAAGATATATTTGGTGTCCTTTGATATTTTATATAAATTATAAAATATATATTTGGTGTAGTTTTTGATATTTCACATAGGGTGTGTTGTATATATTTGCTATCCTTTTTGATATTTTATTTACAGTATTTAATATACATTTGGTTTAATTTTTGATATTTTATGTACAGTATATTAAATATAATTACTGTAGTATTTGATAGTTTATTTACAGTATATATAACACATATTTGGTGTACTTTTTGATATTTTATGTACAGTATGTCATATATATTTACTGTACATTTTGATATTTTATTTACAGTATATAAAATGTATTTGGTGTATTTTCAGTTAATATTATATGTACAATATATGAAATATATTTACTGTACTTTTTGATATTTTCTGTACAGTATATAAGATATATTTGATGTCCTTTTGATATTTTATGTAAATTATATAATACATATTTGGTGTAGTTATTGATATTTTACATAGGGTGTGTCATATATATTGACTGTCCTTTTTGATATTTTATTTACAGTATATAATATACATTTGGTGTAATTTTTGGTATTTTATGTACAGTATATTAAATATAAATACTGTAGTTTTTGACAGTTTTTTACAGTATATATTACACATATTTGGTGTACTTTTTGATATTTTATGTACATTATGTCGTATATATTTACTGTACTTTTTGATATTATATTTACAGTATATAAAATGTATTTGGTGTACTTTTAGTTAATATTATATGTACAATATATGAAATATATTTACTGTACTTTTTGATATTTTCTGTACAGTATATAAGATATATTTGGTGTCCTTTTGATATTTTATGTAAATTACATAATACATATTTGGTGTAGTTTTTTATATTTTACGTAGGGTGCGTCATATATATTGACTGCCCTTTTTGATATTGTATTTACAGTATATAATATACATTTGGTGAAATTTTTGATATTTTATGTACAGTATATTAAATATAATTACTGTAGTTTTTGATAGTTTATTTACAGTATATATAACACATATTTGGTGTACTTTTTGATATTTTATATACAGTATGTCATATATATTTACTGTACTTTTTGATATTTTATTGACAGTATATAAAATGTATTTGGTGTACTTTCAGTTAATATTATATGTACAATATGTGAAATATATTTACTGTACTTTTTGATATTTTATGTACAATATATCAGATATATTTGGTGTCCTTTTGATATTTTATGTAAATTATATAATACATATTTGGTGTAGTTTTTGATATTTTACATAGGGTGTGTCATATATATTGACTGTCCTTTTTGATATTTTTTTACAGTATATAATATACATTTGGTGTAATTTTTGATATTTTATGTACAGTATATTAAATATAATTACTGTAGTTTTTGATAGTTTATTTACAGTATATATAACACATATTTGGTGTACTTTTTGATATTTTATGTACAGTATGTAATATACATTTACTGTAATTTTTGATATTTTATTGACAGTATATAAAATGTATTTGGTGTACTTTCAGTTAATATTATATGTACAATATATGAAATATATTTAATGTACTTTTTGGTATTTTATGTACAGTATATAAGATATATTTGGTGTCCCTTTGATATTTTATGTAAATTATATAATACATATTTGGTGTAGTTTTTGATATTTTACATAGGGTGCGTCATGTATATTGACTGTCCTTTTTGATATTTTATTTACAGTATATAATATACATTTGGTGAAATTTTTGATATTTTATGTACAGTATATTAAATAAAATTACTGTAGTTTTTGATAGTTTATTTACAGTATATATAACACATATTTGGTGTACTTTTTGATATTTTATGTACAGTATGTCATATATATTTACTGAACTTTTTGATATTTTATTGACAGTATATAAAATATATTTGGTGTACTTTTAGTTAATATTATATGTACAATATATGAAATATATTTACTGTACTTTCTGATATTTTATGTACAATATATAAGATATATTTGGTGTCCTTTTGTTATTTTATGTAAATTATATAATACATATTTGGTGTAGATTTTGATATTTTACATAGGGTGTGTCATATATATTGACTGTCCTTTTTGATATTTTATTTACAGTATATAATATACATTTGGTGTAGTTTTTGATATTTTATGTACAGTATATTAAATATAATTACTGTAGTTTTTGATAGTTTATTTACAGTATATATAACACATATTTGGTGTACTTTTAGATATTTTATGTACAGTATGTAATATATTTACTGTACTTTTTCATATTTTATTTACAGTATATAAAATGTATTTGGTGTACTTTCAGTTAATATTATATGTACAATATATGAAATATATTTACTGTACTTTTTGATATTTTATGTACAGTATATAAGATATATTTAGTGTCCTTTTGATATTTTATGTAAATTATATAATACATATTTGGTGTAGTTTTTGATATTTTACATAGCGTGTGTCATATATATTGACTGTCCTTTTTGATATTTTATTAGCAGTATATAATATACATTTGGTGTAATTTTTGATGTTTTATGTACAGTATATTAAATATAATTACTGTAGTTTTTGATAGTTTATTTACAGTATATATTACACATATTTCGTGTACTTTTTGATATTTTATGTACAGTATGTCATATATATTTACTGTACTTTTTGAAATTTTATTTACGGTATATAAAATGTATTTGGTGTACTTTTAGTTAATATTATATGTACAATATATGAAATATATTTACTGTACTTTTTGATATTTTCTGTAGAGTATATAAGATATATTTGGTGTCCTTTTGATATTTTATGTAAATTATATAATACATATTTGGTGTAGTTTTTGATATTTTACATAGGGTGTGTCATATATATTGACTGTCCTTTTTGATATTTTATTTACAGTATATAATATACATTTGGTGTAATTTTTGATATTTTATGTACAGTATATTAAATATAAATACTGTAGTTTTTGATAGTTTATTTACATTATATATAACACATATTTGGTGTACTTTTTGATATTTTATGTACAGTATGTCATATATATTTACTGTACTTTTTGATATTTTATTGACAGTATATAAAATGTATTTGGTGTACTTTCAGTTAATATTATATGTACAATATGTGAAATATATTTACTGTACTTTTTGATATTTTATGTACAATATATAAGATATATTTGGTGTCCTTTTGATATTTTATGTAAATTATATAATACATATTTGGTGTAGTTTTTGATATTTTACATAGGGTGTGTCATATATATTGACTGTCCTTTTTGATATTTTATTTACAGTATATAATATACATTTGGTGTAATTTTTGGTGTTTTATGTACAGAATATTAAATATAAATACTCTAGTTTTTGATAGTTTATTTACAGTATATATTACACATATTTGGTGTACTTTTTGATATTTTATGTACATTATGTTATATATATTTACTGTACTTTTTGATATTATATTTACAGTATATAAAATGTAATTGGTGTACTTTTAGTTAATATTATATGTACAATATAGGAAATATATTTACTGTACTTTTTGATATTTTATGTACAGTACATAAGATATATTTGGTGTCCTTTTGATATTTTATATAAATTATATAATATATATTTGGTGTATTTTTTGATATTTTACGTAAGGTGTGTAGTATATATTTGCTGTCCTTTTTGATATTTTATTTACAGTATATAATATACATTTGGTGTAATTTTTGATATTTTATGTACAGTATATTAAATATAATTAGTGTAGTATTTGACAGTTTATTTACCGTATATATAACACATATTTGGTGTACTTTTTGATATTTTATGTACAGTATGTCATATATATTTACTGTACTTTTTGATATTTTATTTACAGTATATAAAATGTATTTGGTGTACTTTCAGTTAATATTATATTTACAATATATGAAATATATTTACTGTACATTTTGATATTTTATGTACAGTATATAAGATATATTTGGTGTCCTTTTGATATTTTATGTAAATTATATAATACATATTTGGTGTAGTTTTTGATATTTTACATAGGGTGTGTCATATATATTGACTGTCCTTTTTGATATTTTATTTACAGTATATAATATACATTCGGTGTAATTTTTGATATTTTATGTACAGTATATTAAATATAATTAGTGTAGTATTTGATAGTTTATTTACAGTATATATAACACATATTTGCTGTACTTTTTGATATTTTATGTACATTATGTCATATATATTTACTGTAATATTTCATACTTTATTTACAGTATATAAAATGTATTTGGTGTACTTTCAGTTAATACCATATGTACAATATCTGAAATATATTTACTGTACTTTTTGATATTTTATGTACAGTATATAAGATATATTTGGTGTCCTTTTGATATTTTATGTAAATTATATAATACATATTTGGTGTAGTTTTTGATATTTTACATAGGGTGTGTCATATATATTGACTGTCCTTTTTGATATTTTATTTAGAGTATATAATATACATTTGGTGTAATTTTTGGTATTTTATGTACAGTATATTAAATATAAATACTGTAGTTTTTGATAGTTTATTTACAGTATATATTACACATATTTGGTGTACTTTTTGATATTTTATTTACATTATGTCATATATATTTACTGTACTTTTTGATATTTTATTTACAGTATATAAAATGTATTTGGTGTACTTTCAGTTAATATTATATGTACAGTATATGAAATATATTTACTGTATATTTTGATATTTTATGTACACTATATAAGATATATTTGGTGTACTTTTGATATTTTATGTAAATTATATAATACATATTTGGTGTAGTTTTCGATATTTTACATAGGGTGTGTAGTATATATTTGCTGTCCTTTTTGATATTTTATTTACAGTATATAATATACATTTGGTGTAATTTTTGATATTTTATGTACAGTATATTAAATATAATTACTGTAGTATTTGATAGTTTATTTACAGTATATATAACACACATTTGGTGTACTTTTTGATATTTTATGTACATTATGTCATATATATTTACTGTAATATTTCATACTTTATTTACAGTATATAAAATGTATTTGGTGTACTTTCAGTTAATACTATATGTACAATATCTGAAATATATATACTGTACTTTTTGATATTTTATGTACAGTATATAAGATATATTTGGTGTCCTTTTGATATTTTATGTAAATTATATAATACATATTTGGTGTAGTTTTTGATATTTTACATAGGGTGTGTCATATATATTGACTGTCCTTTTTGATATTTTATTTAGAGTATATAATATACATTTGGTGTAATTTTTGGTATTTTATGTACAGTATATTAAATATAAATACTGTAGTTTTTGATAGTTTATTTACAGTATATATTACACATATTTGGTGTACTTTTTGATATTTTATGTACATTATGTCATATATATTTACTGTACTTTTTGATATTTTATTTACAGTATATAAAATGTATTTGGTGTACTTTCAGTTAATATTATATGTACAATATATGAAATATATTTACTGTACATTTTCACATTTTCTGTACAGTATATAAGAAATATTTCGTGTCCTTTTGATATTTTATGTAAATTATATAATACATATTTGGTGTAGTTTTTGATATTTTACATAGGGGGTGTCATATATATTGACTGTCCTTTTTGATATTTTATTTACATTATATAATATACATTTGGTGTAATTTTTGATATTTTATATACAGTATATTAAATATAAATACTGTAGTTTTTGATAGTTTATTTACAGTATATATTACACATATTTGGTGTACTTTCTGATATTTTATGTACATTATGTCATATACATTTACTGTAATTTTCATATTTTATTTACAGTATATAAAATGTATTTGGTGTACTTTTAGTTAATATTATATGTACAATATATGAAATATATTTACTGTACTTTTTGATATTTTCTCTACAGTATATAAGATATATTTGGTGTCCTTTTGATATTTTACGTAAATTATATAATACATATTTGGTGTAGTTTTTGATATTTTACCTAGGGTGTGTCATATATATTGACTGTCCTATTTGATATTTTATTTAGAGTATATAATATACATTTGGTGTAATTTTTGGTATTTTATGTACAGTATATTAAATATAAGTACTGTAGTTTTTGATAGTTTATTTACAGTATATATTACACATATTTGCTGTACTTTTTGATATTTTATGTACATTATGTCATATATATTTACTGTACTTTTTGATATTTTATTTACAGTATATAAAATGTATTTGGTGTACTTTTAGTTAATATTATATGTACAATATATGAAATATATTTACTGTACTTTTTGATATTTTCTGTACAGTATATAAGTAATATTTGGTGTCCTTTTGATATTTTATGTAAATTATATAATACATATTTGGTGTAGTTTTTGATATTTTACATAGGGTGTGTCATATATATTGACTGTCCTTTTTGATATTTTATTTACAGTATATAATATACACTTGGTGTAATTTTTGATATTTTATGTACAGTATATTAAACATAATTACTGTAGTTTTTGATACTTTATTTACAGTATATATAACACATATTTGGTGAATTTTTTGATATTTTATGTACAGTATGTCATATATATTTACTGTACTTTTTCAAATTTTATTTACAGTATATAAAATGTATTTGGTGTACTTTTAGTTAATATTATATGTACAATATATGAAATATATTTACTGTACTTTTTGATATTTTATGTACAGTATATAAGATGTATTTGGTGTCCTTTTGATATTTTATATAAATTATATAATATATATTTGGTGTAGTTTTTGATATTTTCCATAGGATGTGTAGTATATATTTGCTGTCCTTTTTGATATTTTATTTACAGTGTATAATATACATTTGGTGTAATTTTTGATATTTTATGTACAGTATATAAATATAATTACTGTAGTTTTTGATAGTTTATTTACAGTATATATAACACATATTTGGTGTACTTTTTGATATATTATGTACAGTATGTCAAATATATTTACTGTACTTTTTGATATTTTATTTACAGTATATAAAATGTATTTGGTGTACTTTCAGTTAATATTATATGTACAATATAAGAAATATATTTACTGTACTTTTTGATATTTTATGTACTGTATATAAGATATATTTGGTGTCCTTTTGATATTTTATGTAAATTATATAATACATATTTGGTGTAGTTTTTGATATTTTACATAGGGTGTGTCATATATATTGACTGTCCTTTTTGATATTTTATTTAGAGTATATAATATACATTTGGTGTAATTTTTGATATTTTATGTACAGTATATTAAATATAATTACTGTAATTTTTGATAGTTTATTTACAGTATATATAACACATATTTGGTGTACTTTTTGATATTTTATGTACAGTATGTCATATATATTTACTGTACTTTTTCAAATTTTATTTACAGTATATAAAATGTATTTGGTGTACTTTTAGTTAATATTATATGTACAATATATGAAATATATTTACTGTACTTTTTGATATTTTATGTACATTATATAAGATGTATTTGGTGTCCTTTTGATATTTTATATAAATTATATAATATATCTTTGGTGTAGTTTTTGATATTTTACGTAGCGTGTGTCATATATATTGAGTGTCCTTTTTGATATTTTATTTACAGTATATAATATACATTTGGTGTAATTTTTGATATTTTATGTACAGTATATTAAATATAATTACTGTAGTTTTCGATAGTTTATTTACATTATATATAACACATATTTGGTGTACTTTTTGATATTTTATGTACAGTATGTAATATATATTTACTGTAATTTTTGATATTTTATTTACAGTATATAAAATGTATTTGGTGTACTTTTAGTTAATATTATATGTACAATATATGAAATATATTTACTGTAATTTTTGATATTTTATGTCCAGTATATAAGATATATTTGGTGTCCTTTTGATATTTCATGTAAATTATATAATACATATTTGGTGTAGTTTTTGATATTTTACATAGGGTGTGTCATATATATTGACTGTCCTATTTGATATTTTATTTACAGTATATAATATACATTTGGTGTAATTTTTGATATATTATGTACAGTATATTAAATATAATTACTGTAGTTTTTGATAGTTTATTTACAGTATATATAACACATATTTGGTGTACTTTTTGATATATTATGTACAGTATGTCATATATATTTACTGTATTTTTGATATTTTATTTACAGTATATAAAATGTATTTGGTGTACTTTCAGTTAATATTATATGTACAATATGTGAAATATATTTACTGTACTTTTTGATATTTTATGTAGAGTATATAAGATATATTTGGTGTCCTTTTGATATTTTATGTAAATTATATAATACATATTTGGTGTAGTTTTTGATATTTTACATAGGGTGTGTCATATATATTTACTGTCCTTTTTGATATTTTATTTACAGTATATAATATACATGTGGTGTAATTTTTGATATTTTATGTACAGTACATTAAATATACTTACTGTAGTTTTGACAGTTTATTTACAGTATATATAACACATATTTGGTGTACTTTTTGATATTTTATCTACATTATGTAATATATATTTACCGTAATTTTTGATATTTTATTTACAGTATATAAAATGTATTTGGTGTACTTTTAGTTAATATTATATGTACAATATATGAAATATATTTACTGTACTTTTTGATATTTTCTGTACAGTATATAAGATATATTTGCTGTCTTTTTGATATTTTATGTAAATTATATAATACATATTTGGTGTAGTTTTTGATATTTTACATAGGGTGTGTCATATATATTGACTGTCCTTTTTGATATTTTATTTACAGTATATAATATACATTTGGTGTAATTTTTGATATTTTATGTACAGTATGTAATATATATTTACTGTACTATTTCAAATTTTATTTACAGTATATAAAATGTATTTGGTGTACTTTCAGTTAATATTATATGTACAATATATGAAATATATTTACTGTAATTTTTGATATTTCATGTACAGTATATAAGATGTATTTGGTGTCCTTTTGATATTTTATATAAATTGTATAATATATATTTGGTGTAGTTTTTGATATTTTACATAGGGTGTGTAGTATATATTTACTGTCCTTTTTGATATTTTTTTTAAAGTGTATAATATACATTTGGTGTAATTTTTGATATTTTATGTACAGTATATTAAATATAATTACTGTAGTTTTTGATAGTTTATTTACAGTATATATTACACATATTTGGTGTACTTTTTGATATTTTATGTACAGTATGTAATATATATTTACTGTACATTTTCATATTTTATTTACAGTATATAAAACGTATTTGGTGTACTTTTAGTTAATATTATATGTACAATATATGAAATATATTTACTGTACTTTTTGATATTTTATGTACAGTATATAAGATATATTTGGTGTCTTTTTGATATTTTATGTAAATTATATAATACATATTTGGTGTAGTTTTTGATATTTTACATAGGGTGTGTCATATATATTGACTGTCCTTTTTGATATTTTATTTACAGTATATAATATACATTTGGTGTAATTTTTGATATTTTATGTACAGTATGTAATATATATTTACTGTACTATTTCAAATTTTATTTACAGTATATAAAATGTATTTGGTGTACTTTCAGTTAATATTATATGTACAATATATGAAATATATTTACTGTAATTTTTGATATTTCATGTACAGTATATAAGATGTATTTGGTGTCCTTTTGATATTTTATATAAATTGTATAATATATATTTGGTGTAGTTTTTGATATTTTACATAGGGTGTGTAGTATATATTTACTGTCCTTTTTGATATTTTATTTAAAGTGTATAATATACATTTGGTGTAATTTTTGATATTTTATGTACAGTATATTAAATATAATTACTGTAGTTTTTGATAGTTTATTTACAGTATATATAACACATATTTGGTGTACTTTTTGATATTTTATGTACAGTATGTAATATATATTTACTGTACATTTTCATATTTTATTTACAGTATATAAAACGTATTTGGTGTACTTTTAGTTAATATTATATGTACAATATATGAAATATATTTACTGTACTTTTTGATATTTTCTGTACAGTATATAAGATATATTTGGTGTCCTTTTGATATTTCATGTAAATTATATAATACATATTTGGTGTAGTTTTTGATATTTTACCTAGGGTGAGTCATATATATTGACTGTCCTTTTTGATATTTCATTTACAGTATATAATATACATTTGGTGAAATTTTTGATATTTTATGTACAGTATATTAAATATAATTACTGTAGTTTTTGATAGTTTATTTACAGTATATATTACACATATTTGGTGTACTTTTTGGTATTATATGTTCAGTATGTCATATATATTTACTGTACTTTTTGATATTTTATTTACAGTATATAAAATGTATTTGGTGTACTTTTAGTTAATATTATATGTACAATATGTGAAATATATTTACTGTACTTTTTGATATTTTCTGTAGAGTATATAAGATATATTTGGTGTCCTTTTGATATTTTATGTAAATTATATAATACATATTTGGTGTGGTTTTTGATATTTTACATAGGGTGTGTCATATATATTGACTGTCCTTTTTGATATTTTATTTACAGTATATAATATACATTTGGTGTAATTTTTGATATTTTATGTACAGTATATTAAATATAATTACTGTAGTTTTTGATAGTTTATTTACAGTATATATTACACATATTTGGTGTACTTTTTGATATTTTATGTACAGCATGTCATATATATTTACTGTACTTTTTGATATTTTATTTACAGTATATAAAATGTATTTGGTGTACTTTCACTTAATATTATATGTACAATATGTGAAATATATTTACTGTACTTTTTGATATTTTATGTACAATATAGAAGATATATTTGGTGTCCTTTTGATATTTTATGTAAATTATATAATACATATTTGGTGTAGTTTTTGATATTTGACATAGGGTGTGTCATATATATTGACTGTCCTTTTTGATATTTTATTTACAGTATATAATATACATTTGGTGTAATTTTTGATATATTATGTACAGTATATTAAATATAATTACTGTAGTTTTTGATAGTTTATTTAGAGTATATATAACACATATTTGGGGTACTTTTTGATATTTTATGTACAGTATGTCATATATCTTTACTGTACTTTTTCAAATTTTATTAACAGTATATAAAATGTATTTGGTGTACTTTTAGTTAATATTATATGTACAATATATGAAATATATTTACTGTACTTTTTGATATTTTCTGTACAGTATATAAGATATATTTGGTGTCCTTTTGATATTTTATGTAAATTATATAATACATATTTGGTGTAGTTTTTGATATTTTACCTAGGGTGTGTCATATATATTGACTGTCCTTTTTGATATTTCATTTACAGTATATAATATACATTTGGTGAAATTTTTGATATTTTATGTACAGTATATTATATATAATTACTGTAGTTTTTGATAGTTTATTTACAGTATATATTACACATATTTGGTGTACTTTTTGGTATTATATGTTCAGTATGTCATATATATTTACTGTACTTTTTGATATTTTATTTACAGTATATAAAATGTATTTGGTGTACTTTCAGTTAATATTATATGTACAATATGTGAAATATATTTACTGTACTTTTTGATATTTTATGTACAGTATATAAGATATATTTAGTGTCCTTTTGATATTTTATGTAAATTATATAATACATATTTGGTGTAGTTTTTGATATTTTACATAGCGTGTGTCATATATATTGACTGTCCTTTTTGATATTTTATTAGCAGTATATAATATACATTTGGTGTAATTTTTGATGTTTTATGTACAGTATATTAAATATAATTACTGTAGTTTTTGATAGTTTATTTACAGTATATATTACACATATTTGGTGTACTTTTTGATATTTTATGTACAGTATGTCATATATATTTACTGTACTTTTTGAAATTTTATTTACGGTATATAAAATGTATTTGGTGTACTTTTAGTTAATATTATATGTACAATATATGAAATATATTTACTGTACTTTTTGATATTTTCTGTAGAGTATATAAGATATATTTGGTGTCCTTTTGATATTTTATGTAAATTATATAATACATATTTGGTGTAGTTTTTGATATTTTACATAGGGTGTGTCATATATATTGACTGTCCTTTTTGATATTTTATTTACAGTATATAATATACATTTGGTGTAATTTTTGATATTTTATGTACAGTATATTAAATATAAATACTGTAGTTTTTGATAGTTTATTTACATTATATATAACACATATTTGGTGTACTTTTTGATATTTTATGTACAGTATGTCATATATATTTACTGTACTTTTTGATATTTTATTGACAGTATATAAAATGTATTTGGTGTACTTTCAGTTAATATTATATGTACAATATGTGAAATATATTTACTGTACTTTTTGATATTTTATGTACAATATATAAGATATATTTGGTGTCCTTTTGATATTTTATGTAAATTATATAATACATATTTGGTGTAGTTTTTGATATTTTACATAGGGTGTGTCATATATATTGACTGTCCTTTTTGATATTTTATTTACAGTATATAATATACATTTGGTGTAATTTTTGGTATTTTATGTACAGTATATTAAATATAAATACTGTAGTTTTTGATAGTTTATTTACAGTATATATTACACATATTTGGTGTACTTTTTGATATTTTATGTACATTATGTCATATATATTTACTGTACTTTTTGATATTTTATTTACAGTATATAAAATGTATTTGGTGTACTTTTAGTTAATATTATATGTACAATATATGAAATATATTTACTGTACTTTTTGATATTTTCTCTACAGTATATAAGATATATTTGGTGTCCTTTTGATATTTTACGTAAATTATATAATACATATTTGGTGTAGTTTTTGATATTTTACCTAGGGTGTGTCATATATATTGACTGTCCTATTTGATATTTTATTTAGAGTATATAATATACATTTGGTGTAATTTTTGGTATTTTATGTACAGTATATTAAATATAAGTACTGTAGTTTTTGATAGTTTATTTACAGTATATATTACACATATTTGCTGTACTTTTTGATATTTTATGTACATTATGTCATATATATTTACTGTACTTTTTGATATTTTATTTACAGTATATAAAATGTATTTGGTGTACTTTTAGTTAATATTATATGTACAATATATGAAATATATTTACTGTACTTTTTGATATTTTCTGTACAGTATATAAGTAATATTTGGTGTCCTTTTGATATTTTATGTAAATTATATAATACATATTTGGTGTAGTTTTTGATATTTTACATAGGGTGTGTCATATATATTGACTGTCCTTTTTGATATTTTATTTACAGTATATAATATACACTTGGTGTAATTTTTGATATTTTATGTACAGTATATTAAACATAATTACTGTAGTTTTTGATACTTTATTTACAGTATATATAACACATATTTGGTGAATTTTTTGATATTTTATGTACAGTATGTCATATATATTTACTGTACTTTTTCAAATTTTATTTACAGTATATAAAATGTATTTGGTGTACTTTTAGTTAATATTATATGTACAATATATGAAATATATTTACTGTACTTTTTGATATTTTATGTACAGTATATAAGATGTATTTGGTGTCCTTTTGATATTTTAGATAAATTATATAATATATATTTGGTGTAGTTTTTGATATTTTCCATAGGATGTGTAGTATATATTTGCTGTCCTTTTTGATATTTTATTTACAGTGTATAATATACATTTGGTGTAATTTTTGATATTTTATGTACAGTATATAAATATAATTACTGTAGTTTTTGATAGTTTATTTACAGTATATATAACACATATTTGGTGTACTTTTTGATATATTATGTACAGTATGTCAAATATATTTACTGTACTTTTTGATATTTTATTTACAGTATATAAAATGTATTTGGTGTACTTTCAGTTAATATTATATGTACAATATAAGAAATATATTTACTGTACTTTTTGATATTTTATGTACTGTATATAAGATATATTTGGTGTCCTTTTGATATTTTATGTAAATTATATAATACATATTTGGTGTAGTTTTTGATATTTTACATAGGGTGTGTCATATATATTGACTGTCCTTTTTGATATTTTATTTAGAGTATATAATATACATTTGGTGTAATTTTTGATATTTTATGTACAGTATATTAAATATAAATACTGTAGTTTTTGATAGTTTATTTACAGTATATATTACACATATTTGGTGTAATTTTTGATATTTTATGTACATTATGTCATATATATTTACTGTATTTTTGATATTTTATTTACAGTATATAAAATGTATTTGGTGTACTTTTAGTTAATATTATATGTACAAAATATGAAATATATTTACTGTACTTTTTGATATTTTATGTAAAGTATATAAGATATATTTGGTGTCCTTTTGATATTTTATATAAATTATATAATATATATTTGGTGTAGTTTTTGATATTTTACATAGGGTGTGTAGTATATATTTGCTGTCCTTTTTGATATTTTATTTACAGTATATAATATACATTTGGTGTAATTTTTGATATTTTATGTACAGTATATTAAATATAATTACTGTAGTTTTCGATAGTTTATTTACATTATATATAACACATATTTGGTGTACTTTTTGATATTTTATGTACAGTATGTAATATATATTTACTGTACTTTTTGATATTTTATTTACAGTATATAAAATGTATTTGGTGTACTTTTAGTTAATATTATATGTACAATATATGAAATATATTTACTGTAATTTTTGATATTTTATGTCCAGTATATAAGATATATTTGGTGTCCTTTTGATATTTCATGTAAATTATATAATACATATTTGGTGTAGTTTTTGATATTTTACATAGGGTGTGTCATATATATTGACTGTCCTATTTGACATTTTATTTACAGTATATAATATACATTTGGTGTAATTTTTGATATATTATGTACAGTATATTAAATATAATTACTGTAGTTTTTGATAGTTTATTTACAGTATATATAACACATATTTGGTGTACTTTTTGATATATTATGTACAGTATGTCATATATATTTACTGTATTTTTGATATTTTATTTACAGTATATAAAATGTATTTGGTGTAATTTCAGTTAATATTATATGTACAATATGTGAAATATATTTACTGTACTTTTTGATATTTTATGTAGAGTATATAAGATATATTTGGTGTCCTTTTGATATTTTATGTAAATTATATAATACATATTTGGTGTAGTTTTTGATATTTTACATAGGGTGTGTCATATATATTTACTGTCCTTTTTGATATTTTATTTACAGTATATAATATACATTTGGTGTAATTTTTGATATTTTATGTACAGTACATTAAATATACTTACTGTAGTTTTGACAGTTTATTTACAGTATATATAACACATATTTGGTGTACTTTTTGATATTTTATCTACATTATGTAATATATATTTACCGTAATTTTTGATATTTTATTTACAGTATATAAAATGTATTTGGTGTACTTTTAGTTAATATTATATGTACAATATATGAAATATATTTACTGTACTTTTTGATATTTTCTGTACAGTATATAAGATATATTTGGTGTCTTTTTGATATTTTATGTAAATTATATAATACATATTTGGTGTAGTTTTTGATATTTTACATAGGGTGTGTCATATATATTGACTGTCCTTTTTGATATTTTATTTACAGTATATAATATACATTTGGTGTAATTTTTGATATTTTATGTACAGTATGTAATATATATTTACTGTACTATTTCAAATTTTATTTACAGTATATAAAATGTATTTGGTGTACTTTCAGTTAATATTATATGTACAATATATGAAATATATTTACTGTAATTTTTGATATTTCATGTACAGTATATAAGATGTATTTGGTGTCCTTTTGATATTTTATATAAATTGTATAATATATATTTGGTGTAGTTTTTGATATTTTACATAGGGTGTGTAGTATATATTTACTGTCCTTTTTGATATTTTTTTTAAGGTGTATAATATACATTTGGTGTAATTTTTGATATTTTATGTACAGTATATTAAATATAATTACTGTAGTTTTTGATAGTTTATTTACAGTATATATTACACATATTTGGTGTACTTTTTGATATTTTATGTACAGTATGTAATATATATTTACTGTACATTTTCATATTTTATTTACAGTATATAAAACGTATTTGGTGTACTTTTAGTTAATATTATATGTACAATATATGAAATATATTTACTGTACTTTTTGATATTTTATGTACAGTATATAAGATATATTTGGTGTCTTTTTGATATTTTATGTAAATTATATAATACATATTTGGTGTAGTTTTTGATATTTTACATAGGGTGTGTCATATATATTGACTGTCCTTTTTGATATTTTATTTACAGTATATAATATACATTTGGTGTAATTTTTGATATTTTATGTACAGTATGTAATATATATTTACTGTACTATTTCAAATTTTATTTACAGTATATAAAATGTATTTGGTGTACTTTCAGTTAATATTATATGTACAATATATGAAATATATTTACTGTAATTTTTGATATTTCATGTACAGTATATAAGATGTATTTGGTGTCCTTTTGATATTTTATATAAATTGTATAATATATATTTGGTGTAGTTTTTGATATTTTACATAGGGTGTGTAGTATATATTTACTGTCCTTTTTGATATTTTATTTAAAGTGTATAATATACATTTGGTGTAATTTTTGATATTTTATGTACAGTATATTAAATATAATTACTGTAGTTTTTGATAGTTTATTTACAGTATATATAACACATATTTGGTGTACTTTTTGATATTTTATGTACAGTATGTAATATATATTTACTGTACATTTTCATATTTTATTTACAGTATATAAAACGTATTTGGTGTACTTTTAGTTAATATTATATGTACAATATATGAAATATATTTACTGTACTTTTTGATATTTTATGTACAGTATATAAGATATATTTGGTGTCCTTTTGATATTTCATGTAAATTATATAATACATATTTGGTGTAGTTTTTGATATTTTACATAGGGTGTGTCAAATATATTGACTGTCCTATTTGATATATTATTTAGAGTATATAATATACATTTGGTGTAATTTTTGATATATTATGTACAGTATATTAAATATAATTACTGTAGTTTTTGATAGTTTATTTACAGTATATATAACACATATTTGGTGTACTTTTTGATATTTTATGTACAGTATGTCATATATATTTACTGTACTTTTTGATATTTTATTTACAGTATATAAAATGTATTTGGTGTACTTTTAGTTAATATTATATGTACAATATGTGAAATATATTTACTGTACTTTTTGATATTTTCTGTAGAGTATATAAGATATATTTGGTGTCCTTTTGATATTTTATGTAAATTATATAATACATATTTGGTGTAGTTTTTGATATTTTACATAGGGTGTGTCATATATATTGACTGTCCTTTTTGATATTTTATTTACAGTATATAATATACATTTGGTGTAATTTTTGATATTTTATGTACAGTATATTAAATATAATTACTGTAGTTTTTGATAGTTTATTTACAGTATATATTACACATATTTGGTGTACTTTTTGATATTTTATGTACAGCATGTCATATATATTTACTGTACTTTTTGATATTTTATTTACAGTATATAAAATGTATTTGGTGTACTTTCACTTAATATTATATGTACAATATGTGAAATATATTTACTGTACTTTTTGATATTTTATGTACAATATAGAAGATATATTTGGTGTCCTTTTGATATTTTATGTAAATTATATAATACATATTTGGTGTAGTTTTTGATATTTGACATAGGGTGTGTCATATATATTGACTGTCCTTTTTGATATTTTATTTACAGTATATAATATACATTTGGTGTAATTTTTGATATATTATGTACAGTATATTAAATATAATTACTGTAGTTTTTGATAGTTTATTTAGAGTATATATAACACATATTTGGGGTACTTTTTGATATTTTATGTACAGTATGTCATATATCTTTACTGTACTTTTTCAAATTTTATTAACAGTATATAAAATGTATTTGGTGTACTTTTAGTTAATATTATATGTACAATATATGAAATATATTTACTGTACTTTTTGATATTTTCTGTACAGTATATAAGATATATTTGGTGTCCTTTTGATATTTTATGTAAATTATATAATACATATTTGGTGTAGTTTTTGATATTTTACCTAGGGTGTGTCATATATATTGACTGTCCTTTTTGATATTTCATTTACAGTATATAATATACATTTGGTGAAATTTTTGATATTTTATGTACAGTATATTAAATATAATTACTGTAGTTTTTGATAGTTTATTTACAGTATATATTACACATATTTGGTGTACTTTTTGGTATTATATGTTCAGTATGTCATATATATTTACTGTACTTTTTGATATTTTATTTACAGTATATAAAATGTATTTGGTGTACTTTCAGTTAATATTATATGTACAATATGTGAAATATATTTACTGTACTTTTTGATATTTTATGTACAGTATATAAGATATATTTAGTGTCCTTTTGATATTTTATGTAAATTATATAATACATATTTGGTGTAGTTTTTGATATTTTACATAGCGTGTGTCATATATATTGACTGTCCTTTTTGATATTTTATTAGCAGTATATAATATACATTTGGTGTAATTTTTGATGTTTTATGTACAGTATATTAAATATAATTACTGTAGTTTTTGATAGTTTATTTACAGTATATATTACACATATTTGGTGTACTTTTTGATATTTTATGTACAGTATGTCATATATATTTACTGTACTTTTTGAAATTTTATTTACGGTATATAAAATGTATTTGGTGTACTTTTAGTTAATATTATATGTACAATATATGAAATATATTTACTGTACTTTTTGATATTTTCTGTAGAGTATATAAGATATATTTGGTGTCCTTTTGATATTTTATGTAAATTATATAATACATATTTGGTGTAGTTTTTGATATTTTACATAGGGTGTGTCATATATATTGACTGTCCTTTTTGATATTTTATTTACAGTATATAATATACATTTGGTGTAATTTTTGATATTTTATGTACAGTATATTAAATATAAATACTGTAGTTTTTGATAGTTTATTTACATTATATATAACACATATTTGGTGTACTTTTTGATATTTTATGTACAGTATGTCATATATATTTACTGTACTTTTTGATATTTTATTGACAGTATATAAAATGTATTTGGTGTACTTTCAGTTAATATTATATGTACAATATGTGAAATATATTTACTGTACTTTTTGATATTTTATGTACAATATATAAGATATATTTGGTGTCCTTTTGATATTTTATGTAAATTATATAATACATATTTGGTGTAGTTTTTGATATTTTACATAGGGTGTGTCATATATATTGACTGTCCTTTTTGATATTTTATTTACAGTATATAATATACATTTGGTGTAATTTTTGGTATTTTATGTACAGTATATTAAATATAAATACTGTAGTTTTTGATAGTTTATTTACAGTATATATTACACATATTTGGTGTACTTTTTGATATTTTATGTACATTATGTCATATATATTTACTGTACTTTTTGATATTTTATTTACAGTATATAAAATGTATTTGGTGTACTTTTAGTTAATATTATATGTACAATATATGAAATATATTTACTGTACTTTTTGATATTTTCTCTACAGTATATAAGATATATTTGGTGTCCTTTTGATATTTTACGTAAATTATATAATACATATTTGGTGTAGTTTTTGATATTTTACCTAGGGTGTGTCATATATATTGACTGTCCTATTTGATATTTTATTTAGAGTATATAATATACATTTGGTGTAATTTTTGGTATTTTATGTACAGTATATTAAATATAAGTACTGTAGTTTTTGATAGTTTATTTACAGTATATATTACACATATTTGCTGTACTTTTTGATATTTTATGTACATTATGTCATATATATTTACTGTACTTTTTGATATTTTATTTACAGTATATAAAATGTATTTGGTGTACTTTTAGTTAATATTATATGTACAATATATGAAATATATTTACTGTACTTTTTGATATTTTCTGTACAGTATATAAGTAATATTTGGTGTCCTTTTGATATTTTATGTAAATTATATAATACATATTTGGTGTAGTTTTTGATATTTTACATAGGGTGTGTCATATATATTGACTGTCCTTTTTGATATTTTATTTACAGTATATAATATACACTTGGTGTAATTTTTGATATTTTATGTACAGTATATTAAACATAATTACTGTAGTTTTTGATACTTTATTTACAGTATATATAACACATATTTGGTGAATTTTTTGATATTTTATGTACAGTATGTCATATATATTTACTGTACTTTTTCAAATTTTATTTACAGTATATAAAATGTATTTGGTGTACTTTTAGTTAATATTATATGTACAATATATGAAATATATTTACTGTACTTTTTGATATTTTCTGTACAGTATATAAGTAATATTTGGTGTCCTTTTGATATTTTATGTAAATTATATAATACATATTTGGTGTAGTTTTTGATATTTTACATAGGGTGTGTCATATATATTGACTGTCCTTTTTGATATTTTATTTACAGTATATAATATACACTTGGTGTAATTTTTGATATTTTATGTACAGTATATTAAACATAATTACTGTAGTTTTTGATACTTTATTTACAGTATATATAACACATATTTGGTGAATTTTTTGATATTTTATGTACAGTATGTCATATATATTTACTGTACTTTTTCAAATTTTATTTACAGTATATAAAATGTATTTGGTGTACTTTTAGTTAATATTATATGTACAATATATGAAATATATTTACTGTACTTTTTGATATTTTATGTACAGTATATAAGATGTATTTGGTGTCCTTTTGATATTTTATATAAATTATATAATATATATTTGGTGTAGTTTTTGATATTTTCCATAGGATGTGTAGTATATATTTGCTGTCCTTTTTGATATTTTATTTACAGTGTATAATATACATTTGGTGTAATTTTTGATATTTTATGTACAGTATATAAATATAATTACTGTAGTTTTTGATAGTTTATTTACAGTATATATAACACATATTTGGTGTACTTTTTGATATATTATGTACAGTATGTCAAATATATTTACTGTACTTTTTGATATTTTATTTACAGTATATAAAATGTATTTGGTGTACTTTCAGTTAATATTATATGTACAATATAAGAAATATATTTACTGTACTTTTTGATATTTTATGTACTGTATATAAGATATATTTGGTGTCCTTTTGATATTTTATGTAAATTATATAATACATATTTGGTGTAGTTTTTGATATTTTACATAGGGTGTGTCATATATATTGACTGTCCTTTTTGATATTTTATTTAGAGTATATAATATACATTTGGTGTAATTTTTGATATTTTATGTACAGTATATTAAATATAAATACTGTAGTTTTTGATAGTTTATTTACAGTATATATTACACATATTTGGTGTAATTTTTGATATTTTATGTACATTATGTCATATATATTTACTGTATTTTTGATATTTTATTTACAGTATATGAAATGTATTTGGTGTACTTTTAGTTAATATTATATGTACAAAATATGAAATATATTTACTGTACTTTTTGATATTTTATGTAAAGTATATAAGATATATTTGGTGTCCTTTTGATATTTTATATAAATTATATAATATATATTTGGTGTAGTTTTTGATATTTTACATAGGGTGTGTAGTATATATTTGCTGTCCTTTTTGATATTTTATTTACAGTATATAATATACATTTGGTGTAATTTTTTATATTTTATGTACAGTATAGTAAATATAATTTGTGTAGTATTTGATAGTTTATTTACAGTATATATTACACATATTTGGTGTACTTTTTGATATTTTATGTACATTATGTCATATATATTTACTGTACTTTTTGATATTTTATTTACAGTATATAAAATGTATTTGGTGTACTTTCAGTTAATATTATATGTACAATATGTGAAATATATTTACTGTACTTTTTGATATTTTATGTACAGTATATAAGATATATTTAGTGTCCTTTTGATATTTTATGTAAATTATATAATACATATTTGGTGTAGTTTTTGATATTTTACATAGCGTGTGTCATATATATTGACTGTCCTTTTTGATATTTTATTAGCAGTATATAATATACATTTGGTGTAATTTTTGATGTTTTATGTACAGTATATTAAATATAATTACTGTAGTTTTTGATAGTTTATTTACAGTATATATTACACATATTTGGTGTACTTTTTGATATTTTATGTACAGTATGTCATATATATTTACTGTACTTTTTGAAATTTTATTTACGGTATATAAAATGTATTTGGTGTACTTTTAGTTAATATTATATGTACAATATATGAAATATATTTACTGTACTTTTTGATATTTTCTGTAGAGTATATAAGATATATTTGGTGTCCTTTTGATATTTTATGTAAATTATATAATACATATTTGGTGTAGTTTTTGATATTTTACATAGGGTGTGTCATATATATTGACTGTCCTTTTTGATATTTTATTTACAGTATATAATATACATTTGGTGTAATTTTTGATATTTTATGTACAGTATATTAAATATAAATACTGTAGTTTTTGATAGTTTATTTACATTATATATAACACATATTTGGTGTACTTTTTGATATTTTATGTACAGTATGTCATATATATTTACTGTACTTTTTGATATTTTATTGACAGTATATAAAATGTATTTGGTGTACTTTCAGTTAATATTATATGTACAATATGTGAAATATATTTACTGTACTTTTTGATATTTTATGTACAATATATAAGATATATTTGGTGTCCTTTTGATATTTTATGTAAATTATATAATACATATTTGGTGTAGTTTTTGATATTTTACATAGGGTGTGTCATATATATTGACTGTCCTTTTTGATATTTTATTTACAGTATATAATATACATTTGGTGTAATTTTTGGTATTTTATGTACAGTATATTAAATATAAATACTGTAGTTTTTGATAGTTTATTTACAGTATATATTACACATATTTGGTGTACTTTTTGATATTTTATGTACATTATGTCATATATATTTACTGTACTTTTTGATATTTTATTTACAGTATATAAAATGTATTTGGTGTACTTTTAGTTAATATTATATGTACAATATATGAAATATATTTACTGTACTTTTTGATATTTTCTCTACAGTATATAAGATATATTTGGTGTCCTTTTGATATTTTACGTAAATTATATAATACATATTTGGTGTAGTTTTTGATATTTTACCTAGGGTGTGTCATATATATTGACTGTCCTATTTGATATTTTATTTAGAGTATATAATATACATTTGGTGTAATTTTTGGTATTTTATGTACAGTATATTAAATATAAGTACTGTAGTTTTTGATAGTTTATTTACAGTATATATTACACATATTTGCTGTACTTTTTGATATTTTATGTACATTATGTCATATATATTTACTGTACTTTTTGATATTTTATTTACAGTATATAAAATGTATTTGGTGTACTTTTAGTTAATATTATATGTACAATATATGAAATATATTTACTGTACTTTTTGATATTTTCTGTACAGTATATAAGTAATATTTGGTGTCCTTTTGATATTTTATGTAAATTATATAATACATATTTGGTGTAGTTTTTGATATTTTACATAGGGTGTGTCATATATATTGACTGTCCTTTTTGATATTTTATTTACAGTATATAATATACACTTGGTGTAATTTTTGATATTTTATGTACAGTATATTAAACATAATTACTGTAGTTTTTGATACTTTATTTACAGTATATATAACACATATTTGGTGAATTTTTTGATATTTTATGTACAGTATGTCATATATATTTACTGTACTTTTTCAAATTTTATTTACAGTATATAAAATGTATTTGGTGTACTTTTAGTTAATATTATATGTACAATATATGAAATATATTTACTGTACTTTTTGATATTTTATGTACAGTATATAAGATGTATTTGGTGTCCTTTTGATATTTTAGATAAATTATATAATATATATTTGGTGTAGTTTTTGATATTTTCCATAGGATGTGTAGTATATATTTGCTGTCCTTTTTGATATTTTATTTACAGTGTATAATATACATTTGGTGTAATTTTTGATATTTTATGTACAGTATATAAATATAATTACTGTAGTTTTTGATAGTTTATTTACAGTATATATAACACATATTTGGTGTACTTTTTGATATATTATGTACAGTATGTCAAATATATTTACTGTACTTTTTGATATTTTATTTACAGTATATAAAATGTATTTGGTGTACTTTCAGTTAATATTATATGTACAATATAAGAAATATATTTACTGTACTTTTTGATATTTTATGTACTGTATATAAGATATATTTGGTGTCCTTTTGATATTTTATGTAAATTATATAATACATATTTGGTGTAGTTTTTGATATTTTACATAGGGTGTGTCATATATATTGACTGTCCTTTTTGATATTTTATTTAGAGTATATAATATACATTTGGTGTAATTTTTGATATTTTATGTACAGTATATTAAATATAAATACTGTAGTTTTTGATAGTTTATTTACAGTATATATTACACATATTTGGTGTAATTTTTGATATTTTATGTACATTATGTCATATATATTTACTGTATTTTTGATATTTTATTTACAGTATATAAAATGTATTTGGTGTACTTTTAGTTAATATTATATGTACAAAATATGAAATATATTTACTGTACTTTTTGATATTTTATGTAAAGTATATAAGATATATTTGGTGTCCTTTTGATATTTTATATAAATTATATAATATATATTTGGTGTAGTTTTTGATATTTTACATAGGGTGTGTAGTATATATTTGCTGTCCTTTTTGATATTTTATTTACAGTATATAATATACATTTGGTGTAATTTTTGATATTTTATGTACAGTATATTAAATATAATTACTGTAGTTTTCGATAGTTTATTTACATTATATATAACACATATTTGGTGTACTTTTTGATATTTTATGTACAGTATGTAATATATATTTACTGTACTTTTTGATATTTTATTTACAGTATATAAAATGTATTTGGTGTACTTTTAGTTAATATTATATGTACAATATATGAAATATATTTACTGTAATTTTTGATATTTTATGTCCAGTATATAAGATATATTTGGTGTCCTTTTGATATTTCATGTAAATTATATAATACATATTTGGTGTAGTTTTTGATATTTTACATAGGGTGTGTCATATATATTGACTGTCCTATTTGACATTTTATTTACAGTATATAATATACATTTGGTGTAATTTTTGATATATTATGTACAGTATATTAAATATAATTACTGTAGTTTTTGATAGTTTATTTACAGTATATATAACACATATTTGGTGTACTTTTTGATATATTATGTACAGTATGTCATATATATTTACTGTATTTTTGATATTTTATTTACAGTATATAAAATGTATTTGGTGTAATTTCAGTTAATATTATATGTACAATATGTGAAATATATTTACTGTACTTTTTGATATTTTATGTAGAGTATATAAGATATATTTGGTGTCCTTTTGATATTTTATGTAAATTATATAATACATATTTGGTGTAGTTTTTGATATTTTACATAGGGTGTGTCATATATATTTACTGTCCTTTTTGATATTTTATTTACAGTATATAATATACATTTGGTGTAATTTTTGATATTTTATGTACAGTACATTAAATATACTTACTGTAGTTTTGACAGTTTATTTACAGTATATATAACACATATTTGGTGTACTTTTTGATATTTTATCTACATTATGTAATATATATTTACCGTAATTTTTGATATTTTATTTACAGTATATAAAATGTATTTGGTGTACTTTTAGTTAATATTATATGTACAATATATGAAATATATTTACTGTACTTTTTGATATTTTCTGTACAGTATATAAGATATATTTGGTGTCTTTTTGATATTTTATGTAAATTATATAATACATATTTGGTGTAGTTTTTGATATTTTACATAGGGTGTGTCATATATATTGACTGTCCTTTTTGATATTTTATTTACAGTATATAATATACATTTGGTGTAATTTTTGATATTTTATGTACAGTATGTAATATATATTTACTGTACTATTTCAAATTTTATTTACAGTATATAAAATGTATTTGGTGTACTTTCAGTTAATATTATATGTACAATATATGAAATATATTTACTGTAATTTTTGATATTTCATGTACAGTATATAAGATGTATTTGGTGTCCTTTTGATATTTTATATAAATTGTATAATATATATTTGGTGTAGTTTTTGATATTTTACATAGGGTGTGTAGTATATATTTACTGTCCTTTTTGATATTTTTTTTAAGGTGTATAATATACATTTGGTGTAATTTTTGATATTTTATGTACAGTATATTAAATATAATTACTGTAGTTTTTGATAGTTTATTTACAGTATATATTACACATATTTGGTGTACTTTTTGATATTTTATGTACAGTATGTAATATATATTTACTGTACATTTTCATATTTTATTTACAGTATATAAAACGTATTTGGTGTACTTTTAGTTAATATTATATGTACAATATATGAAATATATTTACTGTACTTTTTGATATTTTATGTACAGTATATAAGATATATTTGGTGTCTTTTTGATATTTTATGTAAATTATATAATACATATTTGGTGTAGTTTTTGATATTTTACATAGGGTGTGTCATATATATTGACTGTCCTTTTTGATATTTTATTTACAGTATATAATATACATTTGGTGTAATTTTTGATATTTTATGTACAGTATGTAATATATATTTACTGTACTATTTCAAATTTTATTTACAGTATATAAAATGTATTTGGTGTACTTTCAGTTAATATTATATGTACAATATATGAAATATATTTACTGTAATTTTTGATATTTCATGTACAGTATATAAGATGTATTTGGTGTCCTTTTGATATTTTATATAAATTGTATAATATATATTTGGTGTAGTTTTTGATATTTTACATAGGGTGTGTAGTATATATTTACTGTCCTTTTTGATATTTTATTTAAAGTGTATAATATACATTTGGTGTAATTTTTGATATTTTATGTACAGTATATTAAATATAATTACTGTAGTTTTTGATAGTTTATTTACAGTATATATAACACATATTTGGTGTACTTTTTGATATTTTATGTACAGTATGTAATATATATTTACTGTACATTTTCATATTTTATTTACAGTATATAAAACGTATTTGGTGTACTTTTAGTTAATATTATATGTACAATATATGAAATATATTTACTGTACTTTTTGATATTTTATGTACAGTATATAAGATATATTTGGTGTCCTTTTGATATTTCATGTAAATTATATAATACATATTTGGTGTAGTTTTTGATATTTTACATAGGGTGTGTCAAATATATTGACTGTCCTATTTGATATATTATTTAGAGTATATAATATACATTTGGTGTAATTTTTGATATATTATGTACAGTATATTAAATATAATTACTGTAGTTTTTGATAGTTTATTTACAGTATATATAACACATATTTGGTGTACTTTTTGATATTTTATGTACAGTATGTCATATATATTTACTGTACTTTTTGATATTTTATTTACAGTATATAAAATGTATTTGGTGTACTTTTAGTTAATATTATATGTACAATATGTGAAATATATTTACTGTACTTTTTGATATTTTCTGTAGAGTATATAAGATATATTTGGTGTCCTTTTGATATTTTATGTAAATTATATAATACATATTTGGTGTAGTTTTTGATATTTTACATAGGGTGTGTCATATATATTGACTGTCCTTTTTGATATTTTATTTACAGTATATAATATACATTTGGTGTAATTTTTGATATTTTATGTACAGTATATTAAATATAATTACTGTAGTTTTTGATAGTTTATTTACAGTATATATTACACATATTTGGTGTACTTTTTGATATTTTATGTACAGCATGTCATATATATTTACTGTACTTTTTGATATTTTATTTACAGTATATAAAATGTATTTGGTGTACTTTCACTTAATATTATATGTACAATATGTGAAATATATTTACTGTACTTTTTGATATTTTATGTACAATATAGAAGATATATTTGGTGTCCTTTTGATATTTTATGTAAATTATATAATACATATTTGGTGTAGTTTTTGATATTTGACATAGGGTGTGTCATATATATTGACTGTCCTTTTTGATATTTTATTTACAGTATATAATATACATTTGGTGTAATTTTTGATATATTATGTACAGTATATTAAATATAATTACTGTAGTTTTTGATAGTTTATTTAGAGTATATATAACACATATTTGGGGTACTTTTTGATATTTTATGTACAGTATGTCATATATCTTTACTGTACTTTTTCAAATTTTATTAACAGTATATAAAATGTATTTGGTGTACTTTTAGTTAATATTATATGTACAATATATGAAATATATTTACTGTACTTTTTGATATTTTCTGTACAGTATATAAGATATATTTGGTGTCCTTTTGATATTTTATGTAAATTATATAATACATATTTGGTGTAGTTTTTGATATTTTACCTAGGGTGTGTCATATATATTGACTGTCCTTTTTGATATTTCATTTACAGTATATAATATACATTTGGTGAAATTTTTGATATTTTATGTACAGTATATTAAATATAATTACTGTAGTTTTTGATAGTTTATTTACAGTATATATTACACATATTTGGTGTACTTTTTGGTATTATATGTTCAGTATGTCATATATATTTACTGTACTTTTTGATATTTTATTTACAGTATATAAAATGTATTTGGTGTACTTTCAGTTAATATTATATGTACAATATGTGAAATATATTTACTGTACTTTTTGATATTTTATGTACAGTATATAAGATATATTTAGTGTCCTTTTGATATTTTATGTAAATTATATAATACATATTTGGTGTAGTTTTTGATATTTTACATAGCGTGTGTCATATATATTGACTGTCCTTTTTGATATTTTATTAGCAGTATATAATATACATTTGGTGTAATTTTTGATGTTTTATGTACAGTATATTAAATATAATTACTGTAGTTTTTGATAGTTTATTTACAGTATATATTACACATATTTGGTGTACTTTTTGATATTTTATGTACATTATGTCATATATATTTACTGTACTTTTTGATATTTTATTTACAGTATATAAAATGTATTTGGTGTACTTTTAGTTAATATTATATGTACAATATATGAAATATATTTACTGTACTTTTTGATATTTTCTCTACAGTATATAAGATATATTTGGTGTCCTTTTGATATTTTACGTAAATTATATAATACATATTTGGTGTAGTTTTTGATATTTTACCTAGGGTGTGTCATATATATTGACTGTCCTATTTGATATTTTATTTAGAGTATATAATATACATTTGGTGTAATTTTTGGTATTTTATGTACAGTATATTAAATATAAGTACTGTAGTTTTTGATAGTTTATTTACAGTATATATTACACATATTTGCTGTACTTTTTGATATTTTATGTACATTATGTCATATATATTTACTGTACTTTTTGATATTTTATTTACAGTATATAAAATGTATTTGGTGTACTTTTAGTTAATATTATATGTACAATATATGAAATATATTTACTGTACTTTTTGATATTTTCTGTACAGTATATAAGTAATATTTGGTGTCCTTTTGATATTTTATGTAAATTATATAATACATATTTGGTGTAGTTTTTGATATTTTACATAGGGTGTGTCATATATATTGACTGTCCTTTTTGATATTTTATTTACAGTATATAATATACACTTGGTGTAATTTTTGATATTTTATGTACAGTATATTAAACATAATTACTGTAGTTTTTGATACTTTATTTACAGTATATATAACACATATTTGGTGAATTTTTTGATATTTTATGTACAGTATGTCATATATATTTACTGTACTTTTTCAAATTTTATTTACAGTATATAAAATGTATTTGGTGTACTTTTAGTTAATATTATATGTACAATATATGAAATATATTTACTGTACTTTTTGATATTTTCTGTACAGTATATAAGTAATATTTGGTGTCCTTTTGATATTTTATGTAAATTATATAATACATATTTGGTGTAGTTTTTGATATTTTACATAGGGTGTGTCATATATATTGACTGTCCTTTTTGATATTTTATTTACAGTATATAATATACACTTGGTGTAATTTTTGATATTTTATGTACAGTATATTAAACATAATTACTGTAGTTTTTGATACTTTATTTACAGTATATATAACACATATTTGGTGAATTTTTTGATATTTTATGTACAGTATGTCATATATATTTACTGTACTTTTTCAAATTTTATTTACAGTATATAAAATGTATTTGGTGTACTTTTAGTTAATATTATATGTACAATATATGAAATATATTTACTGTACTTTTTGATATTTTATGTACAGTATATAAGATGTATTTGGTGTCCTTTTGATATTTTATATAAATTATATAATATATATTTGGTGTAGTTTTTGATATTTTCCATAGGATGTGTAGTATATATTTGCTGTGTTTTTTGATATTTTATTTACAGTGTATAATATACATTTGGTGTAATTTTTGATATTTTATGTACAGTATATAAATATAATTACTGTAGTTTTTGATAGTTTATTTACAGTATATATAACACATATTTGGTGTACTTTTTGATATATTATGTACAGTATGTCAAATATATTTACTGTACTTTTTGATATTTTATTTACAGTATATAAAATGTATTTGGTGTACTTTCAGTTAATATTATATGTACAATATAAGAAATATATTTACTGTACTTTTTGATATTTTATGTACTGTATATAAGATATATTTGGTGTCCTTTTGATATTTTATGTAAATTATATAATACATATTTGGTGTAGTTTTTGATATTTTACATAGGGTGTGTCATATATATTGACTGTCCTTTTTGATATTTTATTTAGAGTATATAATATACATTTGGTGTAATTTTTGATATTTTATGTACAGTATATTAAATATAAATACTGTAGTTTTTGATAGTTTATTTACAGTATATATTACACATATTTGGTGTAATTTTTGATATTTTATGTACATTATGTCATATATATTTACTGTATTTTTGATATTTTATTTACAGTATATGAAATGTATTTGGTGTACTTTTAGTTAATATTATATGTACAAAATATGAAATATATTTACTGTACTTTTTGATATTTTATGTAAAGTATATAAGATATATTTGGTGTCCTTTTGATATTTTATATAAATTATATAATATATATTTGGTGTAGTTTTTGATATTTTACATAGGGTGTGTAGTATATATTTGCTGTCCTTTTTGATATTTTATTTACAGTATATAATATACATTTGGTGTAATTTTTTATATTTTATGTACAGTATAGTAAATATAATTTGTGTAGTATTTGATAGTTTATTTACAGTATATATTACACATATTTGGTGTACTTTTTGATATTTTATGTACATTATGTCATATATATTTACTGTACTTTTTGATATTTTATTTACAGTATATAAAATGTATTTGGTGTACTTTCAGTTAATATTATATGTACAATATGTGAAATATATTTACTGTACTTTTTGATATTTTATGTACAGTATATAAGATATATTTAGTGTCCTTTTGATATTTTATGTAAATTATATAATACATATTTGGTGTAGTTTTTGATATTTTACATAGCGTGTGTCATATATATTGACTGTCCTTTTTGATATTTTATTAGCAGTATATAATATACATTTGGTGTAATTTTTGATGTTTTATGTACAGTATATTAAATATAATTACTGTAGTTTTTGATAGTTTATTTACAGTATATATTACACATATTTGGTGTACTTTTTGATATTTTATGTACAGTATGTCATATATATTTACTGTACTTTTTGAAATTTTATTTACGGTATATAAAATGTATTTGGTGTACTTTTAGTTAATATTATATGTACAATATATGAAATATATTTACTGTACTTTTTGATATTTTCTGTAGAGTATATAAGATATATTTGGTGTCCTTTTGATATTTTATGTAAATTATATAATACATATTTGGTGTAGTTTTTGATATTTTACATAGGGTGTGTCATATATATTGACTGTCCTTTTTGATATTTTATTTACAGTATATAATATACATTTGGTGTAATTTTTGATATTTTATGTACAGTATATTAAATATAAATACTGTAGTTTTTGATAGTTTATTTACATTATATATAACACATATTTGGTGTACTTTTTGATATTTTATGTACAGTATGTCATATATATTTACTGTACTTTTTGGTATTTTATTGACAGTATATAAAATGTATTTGGTGTACTTTCAGTTAATATTATATGTACAATATGTGAAATATATTTACTGTACTTTTTGATATTTTATGTACAATATATAAGATATATTTGGTGTCCTTTTGATATTTTATGTAAATTATATAATACATATTTGGTGTAGTTTTTGATATTTTACATAGGGTGTGTCATATATATTGACTGTCCTTTTTGGTATTTTATTTACAGTATATAATATACATTTGGTGTAATTTTTGGTATTTTATGTACAGTATATTAAATATAAATACTGTAGTTTTTGATAGTTTATTTACAGTATATATTACACATATTTGGTGTAATTTTTGATATTTTATGTACATTATGTCATATATATTTACTGTATTTTTGATATTTTATTTACAGTATATAAAATGTATTTGGTGTACTTTTAGTTAATATTATATGTACAAAATATGAAATATATTTACTGTACTTTTTGATATTTTATGTAAAGTATATAAGATATATTTGGTGTTCTTTTGATATTTTATATAAATTATATAATATATATTTGGTGTAGTTTTTGATATTTTACATAGGGTGTGTAGTATATATTTGCTGTCCTTTTTGATATTTTATTTACAGTATATAATATACATTTGGTGTAATTTTTTATATTTTATGTACAGTATAGTAAATATAATTTGTGTAGTATTTGATAGTTTATTTACAGTATATATTACACATATTTGGTGTACTTTTTGATATTTTATGTACATTATGTCATATATATTTACTGTACTTTTTGATATTTTATTTACAGTATATAAAATGTATTTGGTGTACTTTCAGTTAATATTATATGTACAATATATGAAATATATTTACTGTACATTTTCACATTTTCTGTACAGTATATAAGAAATATTTCGTGTCCTTTTGATATTTTATGTAAATTATATAATACATATTTGGTGTAGTTTTTGATATTTTACATAGGGTGTGTCATATATATTGACTGTCCTTTTTGATATTTTATTTACAGTATATAATATACACTTGGTGTAATTTTTGATATTTTATGTACAGTATATTAAACATAATTACTGTAGTTTTTGATACTTTATTTACAGTATATATAACACATATTTGGTGAATTTTTTGATATTTTATGTACAGTATGTCATATATATTTACTGTACTTTTTCAAATTTTATTTACAGTATATAAAATGTATTTGGTGTACTTTTAGTTAATATTATATGTACAATATATGAAATATATTTACTGTACTTTTTGATATTTTATGTACAGTATATAAGATGTATTTGGTGTCCTTTTGATATTTTATATAAATTATATAATATATATTTGGTGTAGTTTTTGATATTTTCCATAGGATGTGTAGTATATATTTGCTGTCCTTTTTGATATTTTATTTACAGTGTATAATATACATTTGGTGTAATTTTTGATATTTTATGTACAGTATATAAATATAATTACTGTAGTTTTTGATAGTTTATTTACAGTATATATAACACATATTTGGTGTACTTTTTGATATATTATGTACAGTATGTCAAATATATTTACTGTACTTTTTGATATTTTATTTACAGTATATAAAATGTATTTGGTGTACTTTCAGTTAATATTATATGTACAATATAAGAAATATATTTACTGTACTTTTTGATATTTTATGTACTGTATATAAGATATATTTGGTGTCCTTTTGATATTTTATGTAAATTATATAATACATATTTGGTGTAGTTTTTGATATTTTACATAGGGTGTGTCATATATATTGACTGTCCTTTTTGATATTTTATTTAGAGTATATAATATACATTTGGTGTAATTTTTGATATTTTATGTACAGTATATTAAATATAAATACTGTAGTTTTTGATAGTTTATTTACAGTATATATTACACATATTTGGTGTAATTTTTGATATTTTATGTACATTATGTCATATATATTTACTGTATTTTTGATATTTTATTTACAGTATATAAAATGTATTTGGTGTACTTTTAGTTAATATTATATGTACAAAATATGAAATATATTTACTGTACTTTTTGATATTTTATGTAAAGTATATAAGATATATTTGGTGTCCTTTTGATATTTTATATAAATTATATAATATATATTTGGTGTAGTTTTTGATATTTTACATAGGGTGTGTAGTATATATTTGCTGTCCTTTTTGATATTTTATTTACAGTATATAATATACATTTGGTGTAATTTTTTATATTTTATGTACAGTATAGTAAATATAATTTGTGTAGTATTTGATAGTTTATTTACAGTATATATTACACATATTTGGTGTACTTTTTGATATTTTATGTACATTATGTCATATATATTTACTGTACTTTTTGATATTTTATTTACAGTATATAAAATGTATTTGGTGTACTTTCAGTTAATATTATATGTACAATATATGAAATATATTTACTGTACATTTTCACATTTTCTGTACAGTATATAAGAAATATTTCGTGTCCTTTTGATATTTTATGTAAATTATATAATACATATTTGGTGTAGTTTTTGATATTTTACATAGGGTGTGTCATATATATTGACTGTCCTTTTTGATATTTTATTTACAGTATATAATATACATTTGGTGTAATTTTTGATATTTTATGTACAGTATATTAAATATAATTACTGTAGTATTTGATAGTTTATTTACAGTATATATAACACACATTTGGTGTACTTTTTGATATTTTACGTACAGTATGTCATATATATTTACTGTACTTTTTGATATTTTATTTACAGTATATAAAATGTATTTGGTGTACTTTTAGTTAATACTATATGTACAATATATGAAATATATTTACTGTACTTTTTGATATTTTCTGTACAGTATATAAGATATATTTGGTGTCCATTTGATATTTAATGTAAATTATATAATACATATTTGGTGTAGTTTTTGATATTTTACATAGGGTGTGTCATATATATTGACTGTCCTTTTTGATATTTTATTTACATTATATAATATACATTTGGTGTAATTTTTGATATTTTATATACAGTATATTAAATATAAATACTGTAGTTTTTGATAGTTTATTTACAGTATATATTACACATATTTAGTGTACTTTCTGATATTTTATGTACATTATGTCATATACATTTACTGTACTTTTTGATATTTTATTTACAGTATATAAAATGTATTTGGTGTACTTTCAGTTAATATTATATGTACAATATATGAAATATATTTACTGTATTTTTGATATTTTCTCTACAGTATATAAGATATATTTGGTGTCCTTTTGATATTTTATGTAAATTATATAATACATATTTGGTGTAGTTTTTGATATTTTACCTAGGGTGTGTCATATATATTGACTGTCCTATTTGATATTTTATTTAGAGTATATAATATACATTTGGTGTAATTTTTGGTATTTTATGTACAGTATATTAAATATAAATAGTGTAGTTTTTGATAGTTTATTTACAGTATATATTACACATATTTGGTGTACTTTTTGATATTTTATGTACATTATGTCATATATATTTACTGTACTTTTTGATATTTTATTTACAGTATATAAAATGTATTTGGTGTACTTTTAGTTAATATTATATGTACAATATATGAAATATATTTACTGTACTTTTTGATATTTTCTGTACAGTATATAAGATATATTTGGTGTCCTTTTGATATTTTATGTAAATTATATAATACATATTTGGTGTAGTTTTTGATATTTTACATAGGGTGTGTCATATATATTGACTGTCCTTTTTGATATTTTATTTACAGTATATAATATACATTTGGTGTAATTTTTGATATTTTATGTACAGTATATTAAATATAAATACTGTAGTTTTTGATAGTTTATTTACAGTATATATAACACATATTTGGTGTACTTTTTGATATTTTATGTACAGTATGTCATATATTTACTGTACTTTTTCAAATTTTATTTACAGTATATAAAATATATTTGGTGTACTTTCAGTTAACATTATATGTACAATATATGAAATATATTTACTGTACTTTTTGATATTTTCTGTACAGTATATAAGATATATTTGGTGTCCTTTTGATATTTTATGTAAATTATAAAATACATATTTGGTGTAGATTTTCATATTTTACATAGGGTGTGTCATATATATTGACTGTCCTTTTTGATATTTTATTTAGAGTATATAATATACATTTGGTGTAATTTTTGGTTTTTTATGTACAGTATATTAAATATAAATACTGTAGTTTTTGATAGTTTATTTACAGTATATATTACACATATTTGGTGTACTTTTTGATATTTTATGTACATTATGTCATATATATTTACTGTACTTTTTGATATTTTATTTACAGTATATAAAATGTATTTGGTGTACTTTCAGTTAATATTATATGTACAATATATGAAATATATTTACTGTATATTTTGATATTTTATGTACAGTATATAAGATATATTTGGTGTACTTTTGATATTTTATGTAAATTATATAATACATATTTGGTGTAGTTTTCCATATTTTACATAGGGTGTGTAGTATATATTTGCTGTCCTTTTTGATATTTTATTTACTGTATATAATATACATTTGGTGTAATTTTTTATATTTTATGTACAGTATATTAAATACAATTTGTGTAGTATTTGATACTTTATTTACAGTATATATAACACATATTTGGTGTACTTTTTGATATTTTATGTACAGTATGTCATATATATTTACTGTAATTTTTGATATTTTATTTACAGTATATAAAATGTATTTGGTGTACTTTTACTTAATATTATATGTACAATATAGGAAATATATTTACTGTACTTTTTGATATTTTCTGTACAGTATATAAGATATATTTGGTGTCCTTTTGATATTTTATGTAAATTATATAATACATATTTGGTGTAGTTTTTGATATTTTACATAGGGTGTGTCATATATATTGACTCTCCTTTTTGATATTTTATTTACAGTATATAATATACACTTGGTGTAATTTTTGATATTTTATGTACAGTATATTAAACATAATTACTGTAGTTTTTGATACTTTATTTACAGTATATATTACACATATTTGGTGAATTTTTTGATATTTTATGTACAGTATGTCATATATATTTACTGTACTTTTTCAAATTTTATTTACAGTATATAAAATGTATTTGGTGTACTTTTAGTTAATATTATATGTACAATATATGAAATATATTTACTGTACTTTTTGATATTTTATGTACAGTATATAAGATATATTTGGTGTCCTTTTGATATTTTATGTAAATTATATAATACATATTTGGTGTAGTTTTTGATATTTTACATAGTGTGTGTCATATATATTGACTGTCCTTTTTGATATTTTATTTAGTATATATAATATACATTTGGTGTAATTTTTGGTATTTTATGTACAGTATATTAAATATAAATACTGTAGTTTTTGATAGTTTATTTACAGTATATATTACACATATTTGGTGTACTTTTTGATATTTTATGTACAGTATGTCATATATATTTACTGTACTTTTTGATATTTTATTTACAGTATATAAAATGTATTTGGTGTACTTTCAGTTAATATTATATGTACAATATATGAAATATATTTACTGTATATTTTGATATTTTATGTACAGTATATAAGATATATTTGGTGTACTTTTGATATTTTATATAAATTATATAATACATATTTGGTGTAGTTTTCCATATTTTACATAGGGTGTGTAGTATATATTTGCTGTCCTTTTTGATATTTTATTTACAGTATATAATATACATTTGGTGTAATTTTTTATATTTTATGTACAGTATATTAAATACAATTTGTGTAGTATTTGATAGTTTATTTACAGTATATATAACACATATTTGGTGTACTTTTTGATATTTTATGTACAGTATGTCATATATATTTACTGTAATTTTTGATATTTTATTTACAGTATATAAAATGTATTTGGTGTACTTTTACTTAATATTATATGTACAATATATGAAATATATTTACTGTACTTTTTGATATTTTCTGTACAGTATATAAGATATATTTGGTGTCCTTTTGATATTTTATGTAAATTATATAATACATATTTGGTGTAGTTTTTGATATTTTACATAGGGTGTGTCATATATATTGACTGTCCTTTTTGATATTTTATTTACAGTATATAATATACACTTGGTGTAATTTTTGATATTTTATGTACAGTATATTAAACATAATTACTGTAGTTTTTGATACTTTATTTACAGTATATATTATACATATTTGGTGAATTTTTTGATATTATATGTACAGTATGTTATATATATTTACTGTACTTTTTCAAATTTTATTTACAGTATATAAAATGTATTTGGTGTACTTTTAGTTAATATTATATGTACAATATATGAAATATATTTACTGTACTTTTTGATATTTTATGTACAGTATATAAGATGTATTTGGTGTCCTTTTGATATTTTATATAAATTATATAATATATATTTGGTGTAGTTTTTGATCTTTTCCATAGGATGTGTAGTATATATTTGCTGTCCTTTTTGATAGTTTATTTACAGTGTATAATATACATTTGGTGTAATTTTTGATATTTTATGTACAGTATATAAATATAATTACTGTAGTTTATGATAGTTTATTTACAGTATATATAACACATATTTGGTGTACTTTTTGATATATTATGTACAGTATGTCAAATATATTTACTGTACTTTTTGTTATTTTATTTACAGTATATAAAATGTATTTGGTGTACTTTCAGTTAATATTATATGTACAATATAAGAAATATATTTACTGTACTTTTTGATATTTTATTTACAGTATATAAAATGTATTTGGTGTACTTTCAGTTAATATTATATTTACAATATATGAAATATATTTACTGTACTTTTTGATATTTTCTCTACAGTATATAAGATATATTTGGTGTCCTTTTGATATTTTATGTAAATTATATAATACATATTTGGTGTAGTTTTTGATATTTTACATAGGGTGTGTCATATATATTGACTGTCCTTTTTGATATTTTATTTACAGTATATAATATACATTCGGTGTAATTTTTGATATTTTATGTACAGTATATTAAATATAATTAGTGTAGTATTTGATAGTTTATTTACAGTATATATAACACATATTTGCTGTACTTTTTGATATTTTATGTACATTATGTCATATATATTTACTGTAATATTTCATACTTTATTTACAGTATATAAAATGTATTTGGTGTACTTTCAGTTAATACTATATGTACAATATCTGAAATATATTTACTGTACTTTTTGATATTTTATGTACAGTATATAAGATATATTTGGTGTCCTTTTGATATTTTATGTAAATTATATAATACATATTTGGTGTAGTTTTTGATATTTTACATAGGGTGTGTCATATATATTCACTGTCCTTTTTGATATTTTATTTAGAGTATATAATATACATTTGGTGTAATTTTTGATATTTTATGTACAGTATATTAAATATAAATACTGTAGTTTTTGATAGTTTATTTACAGTATATATTACACATATTTGGTGTAATTTTTGATATTTTATGTACATTATGTCATATATATTTACTGTATTTTTGATATTTTATTTACAGTATATAAAATGTATTTGGTGTACTTTTAGTTAATATTATATGTACAAAATATGAAATATATTTACTGTACTTTTTGATATTTTATGTAAAGTATATAAGATATATTTGGTGTCCTTTTGATATTTTATATAAATTATATAATATATATTTGGTGTAGTTTTTGATATTTTACATAGGGTGTGTAGTATATATTTGCTGTCCTTTTTGATATTTTATTTACAGTATATAATATACATTTGGTGTAATTTTTTATATTTTATGTACAGTATAGTAAATATAATTTGTGTAGTATTTGATAGTTTATTTACAGTATATATTACACATATTTGGTGTACTTTTTGATATTTTATGTACATTATGTCATATATATTTACTGTACTTTTTGATATTTTATTTACAGTATATAAAATGTATTTGGTGTACTTTCAGTTAATATTATATGTACAATATATGAAATATATTTACTGTACATTTTCACATTTTCTGTACAGTATATAAGAAATATTTCGTGTCCTTTTGATATTTTATGTAAATTATATAATACATATTTGGTGTAGTTTTTGATATTTTACATAGGGTGTGTCATATATATTGACTGTCCTTTTTGATATTTTATTTACAGTATATAATATACATTTGGTGTAATTTTTGATATTTTATGTACAGTATATTAAATATAATTACTGTAGTATTTGATAGTTTATTTACAGTATATATAACACACATTTGGTGTACTTTTTGATATTTTACGTACAGTATGTCATATATATTTACTGTACTTTTTGATATTTTATTTACAGTATATAAAATGTATTTGGTGTACTTTTAGTTAATACTATATGTACAATATATGAAATATATTTACTGTACTTTTTGATATTTTCTGTACAGTATATAAGATATATTTGGTGTCCATTTGATATTTAATGTAAATTATATAATACATATTTGGTGTAGTTTTTGATATTTTACATAGGGTGTGTCATATATATTGACTGTCCTTTTTGATATTTTATTTACATTATATAATATACATTTGGTGTAATTTTTGATATTTTATATACAGTATATTAAATATAAATACTGTAGTTTTTGATAGTTTATTTACAGTATATATTACACATATTTAGTGTACTTTCTGATATTTTATGTACATTATGTCATATACATTTACTGTACTTTTTGATATTTTATTTACAGTATATAAAATGTATTTGGTGTACTTTCAGTTAATATTATATGTACAATATATGAAATATATTTACTGTATTTTTGATATTTTCTCTACAGTATATAAGATATATTTGGTGTCCTTTTGATATTTTATGTAAATTATATAATACATATTTGGTGTAGTTTTTGATATTTTACCTAGGGTGTGTCATATATATTGACTGTCCTATTTGATATTTTATTTAGAGTATATAATATACATTTGGTGTAATTTTTGGTATTTTATGTACAGTATATTAAATATAAATAGTGTAGTTTTTGATAGTTTATTTACAGTATATATTACACATATTTGGTGTACTTTTTGATATTTTATGTACATTATGTCATATATATTTACTGTACTTTTTGATATTTTATTTACAGTATATAAAATGTATTTGGTGTACTTTTAGTTAATATTATATGTACAATATATGAAATATATTTACTGTACTTTTTGATATTTTCTGTACAGTATATAAGATATATTTGGTGTCCTTTTGATATTTTATGTAAATTATATAATACATATTTGGTGTAGTTTTTGATATTTTACATAGGGTGTGTCATATATATTGACTGTCCTTTTTGATATTTTATTTACAGTATATAATATACATTTGGTGTAATTTTTGATATTTTATGTACAGTATATTAAATATAAATACTGTAGTTTTTGATAGTTTATTTACAGTATATATAACACATATTTGGTGTACTTTTTGATATTTTATGTACAGTATGTCATATATTTACTGTACTTTTTCAAATTTTATTTACAGTATATAAAATATATTTGGTGTACTTTCAGTTAACATTATATGTACAATATATGAAATATATTTACTGTACTTTTTGATATTTTCTGTACAGTATATAAGATATATTTGGTGTCCTTTTGATATTTTATGTAAATTATAAAATACATATTTGGTGTAGATTTTCATATTTTACATAGGGTGTGTCATATATATTGACTGTCCTTTTTGATATTTTATTTAGAGTATATAATATACATTTGGTGTAATTTTTGGTTTTTTATGTACAGTATATTAAATATAAATACTGTAGTTTTTGATAGTTTATTTACAGTATATATTACACATATTTGGTGTACTTTTTGATATTTTATGTACATTATGTCATATATATTTACTGTACTTTTTGATATTTTATTTACAGTATATAAAATGTATTTGGTGTACTTTCAGTTAATATTATATGTACAATATATGAAATATATTTACTGTATATTTTGATATTTTATGTACAGTATATAAGATATATTTGGTGTACTTTTGATATTTTATGTAAATTATATAATACATATTTGGTGTAGTTTTCCATATTTTACATAGGGTGTGTAGTATATATTTGCTGTCCTTTTTGATATTTTATTTACTGTATATAATATACATTTGGTGTAATTTTTTATATTTTATGTACAGTATATTAAATACAATTTGTGTAGTATTTGATACTTTATTTACAGTATATATAACACATATTTGGTGTACTTTTTGATATTTTATGTACAGTATGTCATATATATTTACTGTAATTTTTGATATTTTATTTACAGTATATAAAATGTATTTGGTGTACTTTTACTTAATATTATATGTACAATATATGAAATATATTTACTGTACTTTTTGATATTTTCTGTACAGTATATAAGATATATTTGGTGTCCTTTTGATATTTTATGTAAATTATATAATACATATTTGGTGTAGTTTTTGATATTTTACATAGGGTGTGTCATATATATTGACTCTCCTTTTTGATATTTTATTTACAGTATATAATATACACTTGGTGTAATTTTTGATATTTTATGTACAGTATATTAAACATAATTACTGTAGTTTTTGATACTTTATTTACAGTATATATTACACATATTTGGTGAATTTTTTGATATTTTATGTACAGTATGTCATATATATTTACTGTACTTTTTCAAATTTTATTTACAGTATATAAAATGTATTTGGTGTACTTTTAGTTAATATTATATGTACAATATATGAAATATATTTACTGTACTTTTTGATATTTTATGTACAGTATATAAGATATATTTGGTGTCCTTTTGATATTTTATGTAAATTATATAATACATATTTGGTGTAGTTTTTGATATTTTACATAGTGTGTGTCATATATATTGACTGTCCTTTTTGATATTTTATTTAGTATATATAATATACATTTGGTGTAATTTTTGGTATTTTATGTACAGTATATTAAATATAAATACTGTAGTTTTTGATAGTTTATTTACAGTATATATTACACATATTTGGTGTACTTTTTGATATTTTATGTACAGTATGTCATATATATTTACTGTACTTTTTGATATTTTATTTACAGTATATAAAATGTATTTGGTGTACTTTCAGTTAATATTATATGTACAATATATGAAATATATTTACTGTATATTTTGATATTTTATGTACAGTATATAAGATATATTTGGTGTACTTTTGATATTTTATATAAATTATATAATACATATTTGGTGTAGTTTTCCATATTTTACATAGGGTGTGTAGTATATATTTGCTGTCCTTTTTGATATTTTATTTACAGTATATAATATACATTTGGTGTAATTTTTTATATTTTATGTACAGTATATTAAATACAATTTGTGTAGTATTTGATAGTTTATTTACAGTATATATAACACATATTTGGTGTACTTTTTGATATTTTATGTACAGTATGTCATATATATTTACTGTAATTTTTGATATTTTATTTACAGTATATAAAATGTATTTGGTGTACTTTTACTTAATATTATATGTACAATATATGAAATATATTTACTGTACTTTTTGATATTTTCTGTACAGTATATAAGATATATTTGGTGTCCTTTTGATATTTTATGTAAATTATATAATACATATTTGGTGTAGTTTTTGATATTTTACATAGGGTGTGTCATATATATTGACTGTCCTTTTTGATATTTTATTTACAGTATATAATATACACTTGGTGTAATTTTTGATATTTTATGTACAGTATATTAAACATAATTACTGTAGTTTTTGATACTTTATTTACAGTATATATTATACATATTTGGTGAATTTTTTGATATTATATGTACAGTATGTTATATATATTTACTGTACTTTTTCAAATTTTATTTACAGTATATAAAATGTATTTGGTGTACTTTTAGTTAATATTATATGTACAATATGTGAAATATATTTACTGTACTTTTTGATATTTTATGTACAGTATATAAGATGTATTTGGTGTCCTTTTGATATTTTATATAAATTATATAATATATATTTGGTGTAGTTTTTGATCTTTTCCATAGGATGTGTAGTATATATTTGCTGTCCTTTTTGATAGTTTATTTACAGTGTATAATATACATTTGGTGTAATTTTTGATATTTTATGTACAGTATATAAATATAATTACTGTAGTTTATGATAGTTTATTTACAGTATATATAACACATATTTGGTGTACTTTTTGATATATTATGTACAGTATGTCAAATATATTTACTGTACTTTTTGTTATTTTATTTACAGTATATAAAATGTATTTGGTGTACTTTCAGTTAATATTATATGTACAATATAAGAAATATATTTACTGTACTTTTTGATATTTTATTTACAGTATATAAAATGTATTTGGTGTACTTTCAGTTAATATTATATTTACAATATATGAAATATATTTACTGTACTTTTTGATATTTTCTCTACAGTATATAAGATATATTTGGTGTCCTTTTTATATTTTATGTAAATTATATAATACATATTTGGTGTAGTTTTTGATATTTTACATAGGGTGTGTCATATATATTGACTGTCCTTTTTGATATTTTATTTACAGTATATAATATACATTCGGTGTAATTTTTGATATTTTATGTACAGTATATTAAATATAATTAGTGTAGTATTTGATAGTTTATTTACAGTATATATAACACATATTTGCTGTACTTTTTGATATTTTATGTACATTATGTCATATATATTTACTGTAATATTTCATACTTTATTTACAGTATATAAAATGTATTTGGTGTACTTTCAGTTAATACTATATGTACAATATCTGAAATATATTTACTGTACTTTTTGATATTTTATGTACAGTATATAAGATATATTTGGTGTCCTTTTGATATTTTATGTAAATTATATAATACATATTTGGTGTAGTTTTTGATATTTTACATAGGGTGTGTCATATATATTGACTGTCCTTTTTGATATTTTATTTAGAGTATATAATATACATTTGGTGTAATTTTTGGTATTTTATGTAAAGTATATTAAATATAAATACTGTAGTTTTTGATAGTTTATTTACAGTATGTATTACACATATTTGGTGTACTTTTTGATATTTTATGTACATTATGTCATATATATTTACTGTACTTTTTGATATTTTATTTACAGTATATAAAATGTATTTGGTGTACTTTCAGTTAATATTATATGTACAATATATGAAATATATTTACTGTATATTTTGATATTTTATGTACAGTATATAAGATATATTTGGTGTCCTTTTGATATTTTATGTAAATTATGTAATACATATTTGGTGTAGTTTTCGATATTTTACATAGGGTGTGTAGTATATATGTGCTGTCCTTTTTGCTATTTTATTTACAGTATATAATATACATTTGGTGTAATTTTTTATATTTTATGTACAGTATATTAAATACAATTTGTGTAGTATTTGATAGTTTATTTACAGTATATATAACACATATTTGGTGGACTTTTTGATAATCTATGTACAGTATGTCATATATATTTACTGTAATTTTTGATATTTTATTTACAGTATATAAAATGTATTTGGTGTACTTTTACTTAATATTATATGTACAATATATGAAATATATTTACTGTACTTTTTGATATTTTCTGTACAGTATATAAGATATATTTGGTGTCCTTTTGATATTTTATGTAAATTATATAATACATATTTGGTGTAGTTTTTCATATTTTACATAGGGTGTGTCATATATATTGACTGTCCTATTTGATATTTTATTTACAGTATATAATATACACTTGGTGTAATTTTTGATATTTTATGTACAGTATATTAAACATAATTACTGTAGTTTTTGATACTTTATTTACAGTATATATTACACATATTTGGTGAATTTTTTGATATTTTATGTACATTATGTCATATATATTTACTGTACTTTTTCAAATTTTATTTACAGTATATAAAATGTATTTGGTGTACTTTTAGTTAATATTATATGTACACTATATGAAATATATTTACTGTACTTTTTGATATTTTATGTACAGTATATAAGATGTATTTGGTGTCCTTTTGATATTTTATATAAATTATATAATATATATTTGGTGTAGTTTATGATATTTTACATAGTGTGTGTAGTATATATTTGCTGTCCTTTTTGATATTTTATTTACAGTATATAATATACATTTGGTGTAATTTTTGATATTTTATGTACAGTACATTAAATATAATTAGTGTAGTATTTGATAGTTTATTTACAGTATATATAACACATATTTGGTGTACTTTTTGATATTTTATGTACATTATGTCATAAATATTTACTGTACTTTTTGATATTTTATTTACAGTATATAAAATGTATTTGGTGTACTTTCAGTTAATATTATATGTACAATATCTGAAATATATTTACTGTACTTTTTGATATTTTATGTACAGTATATAAGATATATTTGGTGTCCTTTTGATATTTTATGTAAATTATATAATACATATTTGGTGTAGTTTTTGATATTTTACATAGGGTGTGTCATATATATTGACTGTCATTTTTGATATTTTATTTAGAGTATATAATATACATTTGGCGTAATTTTTGGTATTTTATGTACAGTATATTAAATATAAATACTGTAGTTTTTGATAGTTTATTTACAGTATATATTACACATATTTGGTGTACTTTTTGATATTTTATGTACATTATGTCATATATATTTACTGTACTTTTTGATATTTTATTTACAGTATATAAAATGTATTTGGTGTACTTTCAGTTAATATTATATGTACAATATATGAAATATATTTACTGTATATTTTGATATTTTATGTACAGTATATAAGATATATTTGGTGTCCTTTTGATATTTTATGTAAATTATATAATACATATTTGGTGTAGTTTTCGATATTTTACATAGGGTGTGTAGTATATATTTGCTGTCCTTTTTGATATTTTATTTACAGTATATAATATACATTTGGTGTAATTTTTGATATTTTATGTACAGTATATTAAATACAATTTGTGTAGTATTTGATAGTTTATTTACAGTATATATAACACATATTTGGTGTACTTTTTGATATTTTATGTACAGAATGTCATATATATTTACTGTAATTTTTGATATTTTATTTACAGTATATAAAATGTATTTGGTGTACTTTTACTTAATATTATATGTACAATATATGAAATATATTTACTGTACTTTTTGATATTTTCTGCAGAGTATATAAGATATATTTGGTGTCCTTTTGATATTTTATGTAAATTATATAATACATATTTGGTGTAGTTTTTGATATTTTACATAGGGTGTGTCATATATATTGACTGTCCTTTTTGATATTTTATTTACAGTATATAATATACACTTGGTGTAATTTTTGATATTTTATGTACGGTATATTAAACATAATTACTGTAGTTTTTGATACTTTATTTACAGTATATATTACACATATTTGGTGAATTTTTTGATATTTTATGTACAGTATGTCATATATATTTACTGTACTTTTTCAAATTTTATTTACAGTATATAAAATGTATTTGGTGTACTTTTAGTTAATATTATATGTACAATATATGAAATATATTTCCTGTACTTTTTGATATATTATGTACAGTATATAAGATGTATTTGGTGTCCTTTTGATATTTTATATAAATTATATAATATATATTTGGTGTAGTTTTTGATATTTTACATAGGATGTGTAGTATATATTTGCTGTCCTTTTTGATATTTTATTTACAGTGTATAATATACATTTGGTGTAATTTTTGATATTTTATGTACAGTATATAAATATAATTACTGTAGTTTTTGATAGTTTATTTACAGTATATATAACACATATTTGGTGTACTTTTTGATATATTATGTACAGTATGTCAAATATATTTACTGTACTTTTTGATATTTTATTTACAGTATATAAAATGTATTTGGTGTACTTTCAGTTAATATTATATGTACAATATATGAAATATATTTACTGTACTTTTTGATATTTTTTGTACTGTATATAAGATATATTTGGTGTCCTCTTGATATTTTATGTAAATTATATAATACATATTTGGTGTAGTTTTTGATATTTTACATAGGGTGTGTCATATATATTGACTGTCATTTTTGATATTTTATTTAGAGTATATAATATACATTTGGTGTAATTTTTGGTATTTTATGTACAGTATATTAAATATAATTACTGTAGTTTTTGATAGTTTATTTACAGTATATAATGCACATATTTGGTGTACTTTTTGATATTTTATGTACAGTATGTCATATATATTTACTGTACTTTTTCAAATTTTATTTACAGTATATAAAATGTATTTGGTGTACTTTTAGTTAATATTATAGGCACAATATATGAAATATATTTACTGTACTTTTTGATATTTTATGTACAGTATATAAGATGTATTTGGTGTCCTTTTGATATTTTATATAAATTATATAATATATATTTGGTGTAGTTTTTGATATTTTACGTAGTGTGTGTAGTATATATTTGCTGTCCTTTTTGATATTTTATTTACAGTATATAATATACATTTGGTGTAATTTTTGATATTTTATGTACAGTATATTAAATATAATTACTGTAGTTTTTGATAGTTTATTTACAGTATATATAACACATATTTGGTGTACTTTTTGATATTTTATGTACAGTATGTAATATATATTTACTGTAATTTTTGATATTTTATTTACAGTATATAAAATGTATTTGGTGTACTTTCAGTTAATATTATATGTACAATATATGAAATATATTTACTGTACTTTTTGGTATTTTATGTACAGTATATAAGATATATTTGGTGTCCCTTTGATATTTTATGTAAATTATATAATACATATTTGGTGTAGTTTTTGATATTTTACATAGCGTGTGTCATATATATTGACTGTCCTTTTTGATATTTTATTAGCAGTATATAATATACATTTGGTGTAATTTTTGATGTTTTATGTACAGTATATTAAATATAATTACTGTAGTTTTTGATAGTTTATTTACAGTATATATTACACATATTTGGTGTACTTTTTGATATTTTATGTACAGTATGTCATATATATTTACTGTACTTTTTGAAATTTTATTTACGGTATATAAAATGTATTTGGTGTACTTTTAGTTAATATTATATGTACAATATATGAAATATATTTACTGTACTTTTTGATATTTTCTGTAGAGTATATAAGATATATTTGGTGTCCTTTTGATATTTTATGTAAATTATATAATACATATTTGGTGTAGTTTTTGATATTTTACATAGGGTGTGTCATATATATTGACTGTCCTTTTTGATATTTTATTTACAGTATATAATATACATTTGGTGTAATTTTTGATATTTTATGTACAGTATATTAAATATAAATACTGTAGTTTTTGATAGTTTATTTACATTATATATAACACATATTTGGTGTACTTTTTGATATTTTATGTACAGTATGTCATATATATTTACTGTACTTTTTGATATTTTATTTACAGTATATAAAATGTATTTGGTGTACTTTTAGTTAATATTATATGTACAATATGTGAAATATATTTACTGTACTTTTTGATATTTTCTGTAGAGTATATAAGATATATTTGGTGTCCTTTTGATATTTTATGTAAATTATATAATACATATTTGGTGTAGTTTTTGATATTTGACATAGGGTGTGTCATATATATTGACTGTCTTTTTGATATTTTATTTACAGTATATAATATACATTTGGTGTAATTTTTGATATATTATGTACAGTATATTAAATATAATTACTGTAGTTTTTGATAGTTTATTTAGAGTATATATAACACATATTTGGGGTACTTTTTGATATTTTATGTACAGTATGTCATATAGCTTTACTGTACTTTTTCAAATTTTATTAACAGTATATAAAATGTATTTGGTGTACTTTTAGTTAATATTATATGTACAATATATGAAATATATTTACTGTACTTTTTGATATTTTCTGTACAGTATATAAGATATATTTGGGGTCCTTTTGATATTTTATGTAAATTATATAATACATATTTGGTGTAGTTTTTGATATTTTACCTAGGGTGTGTCATATATATTGACTGTCCTTTTTGATATTTCATTTACAGTATATAATATACATTTGGTGAAATTTTTGATATTTTATGTACAGTATATTAAATATAATTACTGTAGTTTTTGATAGTTTATTTACAGTATATATTACACATATTTGGTGTACTTTTTGGTATTATATGTTCAGTATGTCATATATATTTACTGTACTTTTTGATATTTTATTTACAGTATATAAAATGTATTTGGTGTACTTTCAGTTAATATTATATGTACAATATGTGAAATATATTTACTGTACTTTTTGATATTTTATGTACAGTATATAAGATATATTTAGTGTCCTTTTGATATTTTATGTAAATTATATAATACATATTTGGTGTAGTTTTTGATATTTTACATAGGGTGTGTCATATATATTGACTGTCCTTTTTGATATTTTATTTACAGTATATAATATACATTTGGTGTAATTTTTGATATTTTATGTACAGTATATTAAATATAAATACTGTAGTTTTTGATAGTTTATTTACATTATATATAACACATATTTGGTGTACTTTTTGATATTTTATGTACAGTATGTCATATATATTTACTGTACTTTTTGATATTTTATTGACAGTATATAAAATGTATTTGGTGTACTTTCAGTTAATATTATATGTACAATATGTGAAATATATTTACTGTACTTTTTGATATTTTATGTACAATATATAAGATATATTTGGTGTCCTTTTGATATTTTATGTAAATTATATAATACATATTTGGTGTAGTTTTTGATATTTTACATAGGGTGTGTCATATATATTGACTGTCCTTTTTGATATTTTATTTACAGTATATAATATACATTTGGTGTAATTTTTGGTATTTTATGTACAGTATATTAAATATAAATACTGTAGTTTTTGATAGTTTATTTACATTATATATAACACATATTTGGTGTACTTTTTGATATTTTATGTACAGTATGTCATATATATTTACTGTACTTTTTGATATTTTATTGACAGTATATAAAATGTATTTGGTGTACTTTCAGTTAATATTATATGTACAATATGTGAAATATATTTACTGTACTTTTTGATATTTTATGTACAATATATAAGATATATTTGGTGTCCTTTTGATATTTTATGTAAATTATATAATACATATTTGGTGTAGTTTTTGATATTTTACATAGGGTGTGTCATATATATTGACTGTCCTTTTTGATATTTTATTTACAGTATATAATATACATTTGGTGTAATTTTTGATATTTTATGTACAGTATGTAATATATATTTACTGTACTATTTCAAATTTTATTTACAGTATATAAAATGTATTTGGTGTACTTTCAGTTAATATTATATGTACAATATATGAAATATATTTACTGTACTTTTTGATATTTCATGTACAGTATATAAGATGTATTTTGTGTCCTTTTGATATTTTATATAAATTGTATAATATATATTTGGTGTAGTTTTTGATATTTTACATAGGGTGTGTAGTATATATTTACTGTCCTTTTTGATATTTTATTTAAAGTGTATAATATACATTTGGTGTAATTTTTGAAATTTTATGTACAGTATATTAAATATAATTACTGTAGTTTTTGATAGTTTATTTACAGTATATATAACACATATTTGGTGTACTTTTTGATATTTTATGTACAGTATGTAATATATATTTACTGTACATTTTCATATTTTATTTACAGTATATAAAACGTATTTGGTGTACTTTTAGTTAATATTATATGTACAATATATGAAATATATTTACTGTACTTTTTGATATTTTATGTAGAGTATATAAGATATATTTGGTGTCCTTTTGATATTTTATGTAAATTATATAATACATATTTGGTGTAGTTTTTGATATTTGACATAGGGTGTGTCATATATATTGACTGTCCTTTTTGATATTTTATTTACAGTATATAATATACATTTGGTGTAATTTTTGATATATTATGTACAGTATATTAAATATAATTACTGTAGTTTTTGATAGTTTATTTAGAGTATATATAACACATATTTGGGGTACTTTTTGATATTTTATGTACAGTATGTCATATAGCTTTACTGTACTTTTTCAAATTTTATTAACAGTATATAAAATGTATTTGGTGTACTTTTAGTTAATATTATATGTACAATATATGAAATATATTTACTGTACATTTTGATATTTTCTGTACAGTATATAAGATATATTTGGTGTCCTTTTGATATTTTATGTAAATTATATAATACATATTTGGTGTAGTTTTTGATATTTTACCTAGGGTGTGTCATATATATTGACTGTCCTTTTTGATATTTCATTTACAGTATATAATATACATTTGGTGAAATTTTTGATATTTTATGTACAATATATTAAATATAATTACTGTAGTTTTTGATAGTTTATTTACAGTATATATTACACATATTTGGTGTACTTTTTGGTATTATATGTTCAGTATGTCATATATATTTACTGTACTTTTTGATATTTTATTTACAGTATATAAAATGTATTTGGTGTACTTTCAGTTAATATTATATGTACAATATGTGAAATATATTTACTGTACTTTTTGATATTTTATGTACAGTATATAAGATATATTTAGTGTCCTTTTGATATTTTATGTAAATTATATAATACATATTTGGTGTAGTTTTTGATATTTTACATAGCGTGTGTCATATATATTGACTGTCCTTTTTGATATTTTATTAGCAGTATATAATATACATTTGGTGTAATTTTTGATGTTTTATGTACAGTATATTAAATAAAATTACTGTAGTTTTTGATAGTTTATTTACAGTATATATTACACATATTTGGTGTACTTTTTGATATTTTATGTACAGTATGTCATATATATTTACTGTACTTTTTGATATTTTATTTACAGTATATAAAATGTATTTGGTGTACTTTCAGTTAATATTATATGTACAATATATGAAATATATTTACTGTATATTTTGATATTTTATGTACAGTATATAAGATATATTTGGTGTCCTTTTGATATTTTATGTAAATTATGTAATACATATTTGGTGTAGTTTTCGATATTTTACATAGGGTGTGTAGTATATATTTGCTGTCCTTTTTGATATTTTATTTACAGTATATAATATACATTTGGTGTAATTTTTTATATTTTATGTACAGTATATTAAATACAATTTGTGTAGTATTTGATAGTTTATTTACAGTATATATAACACATATTTGGTGGACTTTTTGATATTCTATGTACAGTATGTCATATATATTTACTGTAATTTTTGATATTTTATTTACAGTATATAAAATGTATTTGGTGTACTTTTACTTAATATTATATGTACAATATATGAAATATATTTACTGTACTTTTTGATATTTTCTGTACAGTATATAAGATATATTTGGTGTCCTTTTGGTATTTTATGTAAATTATATAATACATATTTGGTGTAGTTTTTCATATTTTACATAGGGTGTGTCATATATATTGACTGTCCTTTTTGATATTTTATTTACAGTATATAATATACACTTGGTGTAATTTTTGATATTTTATGTACAGTATATTAAACATAATTACTGTAGTTTTTGATACTTTATTTACAGTATATATTACACATATTTGGTGAATTTTTTGATATTTTATGTACAGTATGTCATATATATTTACTGTACTTTTTCAAATTTTATTTACAGTATATAAAATGTATTTGGTGTACTTTTAGTTAATATTATATGTACACTATATGAAATATATTTACTGTACTTTTTGATATTTTATGTACAGTATATAAGATGTATTTGGTGTCCTTTTGATATTTTATATAAATTATATAATATATATTTGGTGTAGTTTATGATATTTTACATAGTGTGTGTAGTATATATTTGCTGTCCTTTTTGATATTTTATTTACAGTATATAATATACATTTGGTGTAATTTTTGATATTTTATGTACAGTATATAAATATAATTACTGTAGTTTTTGATAGTTTATTTACAGTATATATAACACATATTTGGTGTACTTTTTGATATATTATGTACAGTATGTCAAATATATTTACTGTACTTTTTGATATTTTATTTACGGTATATAAAATGTATTTGGTGTACTTTCAGTTAATATTATATGTACAATATATGAAATATATTTACTGTACTTTTTGATATTTTTTGTACTGTATATAAGATATATTTGGTGTCCTCTTGATATTTTATGTAAATTATATAATACATATTTGGTGTAGTTTTTGATATTTTACATAGGGTGTGTCATATATATTGACTGTCATTTTTGATATTTTATTTAGAGTATATAATATACATTTGGTGTAATTTTTGGTATTTTATGTACAGTATATTAAATATAATTACTGTAGTTTTTGATAGTTTATTTACAGTATATAATGCACATATTTGGTGTACTTTTTGATATTTTATGTACAGTATGTCATATATATTTACTGTACTTTTTCAAATTTTATTTACAGTATATAAAATGTATTTGGTGTACTTTTAGTTAATATTATAGGCACAATATATGAAATATATTTACTGTACTTTTTGATATTTTATGTACAGTATATAAGATGTATTTGGTGTCCTTTTGATATTTTATATAAATTATATAATATATATTTGGTGTAGTTTTTGATATTTTACGTAGTGTGTGTAGTATATATTTGCTGTCCTTTTTGATATTTTATTTACAGTATATAATATACATTTGGTGTAATTTTTGATATTTTATGTACAGTATATTAAATATAATTACTGCAGTATTTGATAGTTTATTTACAGTATATATAACACATATTTGGTGTACTTTTTGATATTTTATGTACAGTATGTCATATATTTACTGTACTTTTTGATATTTTATTTACAGTATATAAAATGTATTTGGTGTACTTTCAGTTAATATTATATGTATAATATATGAAATGTATTTACTGTACATTTTGATATTTTCTGTACAGTATATAAGATATATTTGGTGTCCTTTTGATATTTTATGTAAATTATATAATACATATTTGGTGTAGTTATTGATATTTTACATAGGGTGTGTCATATATATTGACTGTCCTTTTTGATATTTTATTTACAGTATATAATATACATTTGGTGTAATTTTTGGTATTTTATGTACAGTATATTAAATATAAATACTGTAGTTTTTGACAGTTTTTTACAGTATATATTACACATATTTGGTGTACTTTTTGATATTTTATGTACATTATGTCGTATATATTTACTGTACTTTTTGATATTATATTTACAGTATATAAAATGTATTTGGTGTACTTTTAGTTAATATTATATGTACAATATATGAAATATATTTACTGTACTTTTTGATATTTTCTGTACAGTATATAAGATATATTTGGTGTCCTTTTGATATTTTATGTAAATTACATAATACATATTTGGTGTAGTTTTTTATATTTTACGTAGGGTGCGTCATATATATTGACTGCCCTTTTTGATATTGTATTTACAGTATATAATATACATTTGGTGAAATTTTTGATATTTTATGTACAGTATATTAAATATAATTACTGTAGTTTTTGATAGTTTATTTACAGTATATATAACACATATTTGGTGTACTTTTTGATATTTTATATACAGTATGTCATATATATTTACTGTACTTTTTGATATTTTATTGACAGTATATAAAATGTATTTGGTGTACTTTCAGTTAATATTATATGTACAATATGTGAAATATATTTACTGTACTTTTTGATATTTTATGTACAATATATCAGATATATTTGGTGTCCTTTTGATATTTTATGTAAATTATATAATACATATTTGGTGTAGTTTTTGATATTTTACATAGGGTGTGTCATATATATTGACTGTCCTTTTTGATATTTTTTTACAGTATATAATATACATTTGGTGTAATTTTTGATATTTTATGTACAGTATATTAAATATAATTACTGTAGTTTTTGATAGTTTATTTACAGTATATATAACACATATTTGGTGTACTTTTTGATATTTTATGTACAGTATGTAATATATATTTACTGTAATTTTTGATATTTTATTTACAGTATATAAAATGTATTTGGTGTACTTTCAGTTAATATTATATGTACAATATATGAAATATATTTACTGTACTTTTTGGTATTTTATGTACAGTATATAAGATATATTTGGTGTCCCTTTGATATTTTATGTAAATTATATAATACATATTTGGTGTAGTTTTTGATATTTTACATAGCGTGTGTCATATATATTGACTGTCCTTTTTGATATTTTATTAGCAGTATATAATATACATTTGGTGTAATTTTTGATGTTTTATGTACAGTATATTAAATATAATTACTGTAGTTTTTGATAGTTTATTTACAGTATATATTACACATATTTGGTGTACTTTTTGATATTTTATGTACAGTATGTCATATATATTTACTGTACTTTTTGAAATTTTATTTACGGTATATAAAATGTATTTGGTGTACTTTTAGTTAATATTATATGTACAATATATGAAATATATTTACTGTACTTTTTGATATTTTCTGTAGAGTATATAAGATATATTTGGTGTCCTTTTGATATTTTATGTAAATTATATAATACATATTTGGTGTAGTTTTTGATATTTTACATAGGGTGTGTCATATATATTGACTGTCCTTTTTGATATTTTATTTACAGTATATAATATACATTTGGTGTAATTTTTGATATTTTATGTACAGTATATTAAATATAAATACTGTAGTTTTTGATAGTTTATTTACATTATATATAACACATATTTGGTGTACTTTTTGATATTTTATGTACAGTATGTCATATATATTTACTGTACTTTTTGATATTTTATTTACAGTATATAAAATGTATTTGGTGTACTTTTAGTTAATATTATATGTACAATATGTGAAATATATTTACTGTACTTTTTGATATTTTCTGTAGAGTATATAAGATATATTTGGTGTCCTTTTGATATTTTATGTAAATTATATAATACATATTTGGTGTAGTTTTTGATATTTGACATAGGGTGTGTCATATATATTGACTGTCTTTTTGATATTTTATTTACAGTATATAATATACATTTGGTGTAATTTTTGATATATTATGTACAGTATATTAAATATAATTACTGTAGTTTTTGATAGTTTATTTAGAGTATATATAACACATATTTGGGGTACTTTTTGATATTTTATGTACAGTATGTCATATAGCTTTACTGTACTTTTTCAAATTTTATTAACAGTATATAAAATGTATTTGGTGTACTTTTAGTTAATATTATATGTACAATATATGAAATATATTTACTGTACTTTTTGATATTTTCTGTACAGTATATAAGATATATTTGGGGTCCTTTTGATATTTTATGTAAATTATATAATACATATTTGGTGTAGTTTTTGATATTTTACCTAGGGTGTGTCATATATATTGACTGTCCTTTTTGATATTTCATTTACAGTATATAATATACATTTGGTGAAATTTTTGATATTTTATGTACAGTATATTAAATATAATTACTGTAGTTTTTGATAGTTTATTTACAGTATATATTACACATATTTGGTGTACTTTTTGGTATTATATGTTCAGTATGTCATATATATTTACTGTACTTTTTGATATTTTATTTACAGTATATAAAATGTATTTGGTGTACTTTCAGTTAATATTATATGTACAATATGTGAAATATATTTACTGTACTTTTTGATATTTTATGTACAGTATATAAGATATATTTAGTGTCCTTTTGATATTTTATGTAAATTATATAATACATATTTGGTGTAGTTTTTGATATTTTACATAGGGTGTGTCATATATATTGACTGTCCTTTTTGATATTTTATTTACAGTATATAATATACATTTGGTGTAATTTTTGATATTTTATGTACAGTATATTAAATATAAATACTGTAGTTTTTGATAGTTTATTTACATTATATATAACACATATTTGGTGTACTTTTTGATATTTTATGTACAGTATGTCATATATATTTACTGTACTTTTTGATATTTTATTGACAGTATATAAAATGTATTTGGTGTACTTTCAGTTAATATTATATGTACAATATGTGAAATATATTTACTGTACTTTTTGATATTTTATGTACAATATATAAGATATATTTGGTGTCCTTTTGATATTTTATGTAAATTATATAATACATATTTGGTGTAGTTTTTGATATTTTACATAGGGTGTGTCATATATATTGACTGTCCTTTTTGATATTTTATTTACAGTATATAATATACATTTGGTGTAATTTTTGATATTTTATGTACAGTATGTAATATATATTTACTGTACTATTTCAAATTTTATTTACAGTATATAAAATGTATTTGGTGTACTTTCAGTTAATATTATATGTACAATATATGAAATATATTTACTGTACTTTTTGATATTTCATGTACAGTATATAAGATGTATTTTGTGTCCTTTTGATATTTTATATAAATTGTATAATATATATTTGGTGTAGTTTTTGATATTTTACATAGGGTGTGTAGTATATATTTACTGTCCTTTTTGATATTTTATTTAAAGTGTATAATATACATTTGGTGTAATTTTTGAAATTTTATGTACAGTATATTAAATATAATTACTGTAGTTTTTGATAGTTTATTTACAGTATATATAACACATATTTGGTGTACTTTTTGATATTTTATGTACAGTATGTAATATATATTTACTGTACATTTTCATATTTTATTTACAGTATATAAAACGTATTTGGTGTACTTTTAGTTAATATTATATGTACAATATATGAAATATATTTACTGTACTTTTTGATATTTTATGTAGAGTATATAAGATATATTTGGTGTCCTTTTGATATTTTATGTAAATTATATAATACATATTTGGTGTAGTTTTTGATATTTGACATAGGGTGTGTCATATATATTGACTGTCCTTTTTGATATTTTATTTACAGTATATAATATACATTTGGTGTAATTTTTGATATATTATGTACAGTATATTAAATATAATTACTGTAGTTTTTGATAGTTTATTTAGAGTATATATAACACATATTTGGGGTACTTTTTGATATTTTATGTACAGTATGTCATATAGCTTTACTGTACTTTTTCAAATTTTATTAACAGTATATAAAATGTATTTGGTGTACTTTTAGTTAATATTATATGTACAATATATGAAATATATTTACTGTACATTTTGATATTTTCTGTACAGTATATAAGATATATTTGGTGTCCTTTTGATATTTTATGTAAATTATATAATACATATTTGGTGTAGTTTTTGATATTTTACCTAGGGTGTGTCATATATATTGACTGTCCTTTTTGATATTTCATTTACAGTATATAATATACATTTGGTGAAATTTTTGATATTTTATGTACAATATATTAAATATAATTACTGTAGTTTTTGATAGTTTATTTACAGTATATATTACACATATTTGGTGTACTTTTTGGTATTATATGTTCAGTATGTCATATATATTTACTGTACTTTTTGATATTTTATTTACAGTATATAAAATGTATTTGGTGTACTTTCAGTTAATATTATATGTACAATATGTGAAATATATTTACTGTACTTTTTGATATTTTATGTACAGTATATAAGATATATTTAGTGTCCTTTTGATATTTTATGTAAATTATATAATACATATTTGGTGTAGTTTTTGATATTTTACATAGCGTGTGTCATATATATTGACTGTCCTTTTTGATATTTTATTAGCAGTATATAATATACATTTGGTGTAATTTTTGATGTTTTATGTACAGTATATTAAATAAAATTACTGTAGTTTTTGATAGTTTATTTACAGTATATATTACACATATTTGGTGTACTTTTTGATATTTTATGTACAGTATGTCATATATATTTACTGTACTTTTTGATATTTTATTTACAGTATATAAAATGTATTTGGTGTACTTTCAGTTAATATTATATGTACAATATATGAAATATATTTACTGCATATTTTGATATTTTATGTACAGTATATAAGATATATTTGGTGTCCTTTTGATATTTTATGTAAATTATGTAATACATATTTGGTGTAGTTTTCGATATTTTACATAGGGTGTGTAGTATATATTTGCTGTCCTTTTTGATATTTTATTTACAGTATATAATATACATTTGGTGTAATTTTTTATATTTTATGTACAGTATATTAAATACAATTTGTGTAGTATTTGATAGTTTATTTACAGTATATATAACACATATTTGGTGGACTTTTTGATATTCTATGTACAGTATGTCATATATATTTACTGTAATTTTTGATATTTTATTTACAGTATATAAAATGTATTTGGTGTACTTTTACTTAATATTATATGTACAATATATGAAATATATTTACTGTACTTTTTGATATTTTCTGTACAGTATATAAGATATATTTGGTGTCCTTTTGGTATTTTATGTAAATTATATAATACATATTTGGTGTAGTTTTTCATATTTTACATAGGGTGTGTCATATATATTGACTGTCCTTTTTGATATTTTATTTACAGTATATAATATACACTTGGTGTAATTTTTGATATTTTATGTACAGTATATTAAACATAATTACTGTAGTTTTTGATACTTTATTTACAGTATATATTACACATATTTGGTGAATTTTTTGATATTTTATGTACAGTATGTCATATATATTTACTGTACTTTTTCAAATTTTATTTACAGTATAGAAAATGTATTTGGTGTACTTTTAGTTAATATTATATGTACACTATATGAAATATATTTACTGTACTTTTTGATATTTTATGTACAGTATATAAGATGTATTTGGTGTCCTTTTGATATTTTATATAAATTATATAATATATATTTGGTGTAGTTTATGATATTTTACATAGTGTGTGTAGTATATATTTGCTGTCCTTTTTGATATTTTATTTACAGTATATAATATACATTTGGTGTAATTTTTGATATTTTATGTACAGTATATTAAATATAATTAGTGTAGTATTTGATAGTTTATTTACAGTATATATAACACATATTTGGTGTACTTTTTGATATTTTATGTACATTATGTCATATATATTTACTGTACTTTTTGATATTTTATTTACAGTATATAAAATGTATTTGGTGTACTTTCAGTTAATATTATATGTACAATATCTGAAATATATTTACTGTACTTTTTGATATTTTATGTACAGTATATAAGATATATTTGGTGTCCTTTTGATATTTTATGTAAATTATATAATACATATTTGGTGTAGTTTTTGATATTTTACATAGGGTGTGTCATATATATTGACTGTCCTTTTTGATATTTTATTTAGAGTATATAATATACATTTGGTGTAATTTTTGGTATTTTATGTACAGTATATTAAATATAAATACTGTAGTTTTTGATAGTTTATTTACAGTATATATTACACATATTTGGTGTACTTTTTCATATTTTATGTACATTATGTCATATATATTTACTGTACTTTTTGATATTTTATTTACAGTATATAAAATGTATTTGGTGTACTTTCAGTTAATATTATATGTACAATATATGAAATATATTTACTGTACTTTTTGATATTTTTTGTACTGTATATAAGATATATTTGGTGTCCTTTTGATATTTTATGTAAATTATATAATACATATTTGGTGTAGTTTTTGATATTTTACATAGGGTGTGTCATATATATTGACTGTCATTTTTGATATTTTATTTAGAGTATATAATATACATTTGGTGTAATTTTTGGTATTTTATGTACAGTATATTAAATATAATTACTGTAGTTTTTGATAGTTTATTTACAGTATATAATGCACATATTTGGTGTACTTTTTGATATTTTATGTACAGTATGTCATATATATTTACTGTACTTTTTCAAATTTTATTTACAGTATATAAAATGTATTTGGTGTACTTTTAGTTAATATTATAGGCACAATATATGAAATATATTTACTGTACTTTTTGATATTTTATGTACAGTATATAAGATGTATTTGGTGTCCTTTTGATATTTTATATAAATTATATAATATATATTTGGTGTAGTTTTTGATATTTTACGTAGTGTGTGTAGTATATATTTGCTGTCCTTTTTGATATTTTATTTACAGTATATAATATACATTTGGTGTAATTTTTGATATTTTATGTACAGTATATTAAATATAATTACTGTAGTATTTGATAGTTTATTTACAGTATATATAACACATATTTGGTGTACTTTTTGATATTTTATGTACAATATGTCATATATTTACTGTACTTTTTGATATTTTATTTACAGTATATAAAATGTATTTGGTGTACTTTCAGTTAATATTATATGTATAATATATGAAATGTATTTACTGTACATTTTGATATTTTCTGTACAGTATATAAGATATATTTGGTGTCCTTTTGATATTTTATGTAAATTATATAATACATATTTGGTGTACTTATTGATATTTTACATAGGGTGTGTCATATATATTGACTGTCCTTTTTGATATTTTATTTACAGTATATAATATACACTTGGTGTAATTTTTGATATTTTATGTACAGTATATTAAACATAATTACTGTAGTTTTTGATACTTTATTTACAGTATATATTACACATATTTGGTGAATTTTTTGATATTATATGTACAGTATGTCATATATATTTACTGTACTTTTTCAAATTTTATTTACAGTATATAAAATGTATTTGGTGTACTTTTAGTTAATATTATATGTACAATATATGAAATATATTTACTGTACTTTTTGATATTTTATGTACAGTATATAAGATGTATTTGGTGTCCTTTTGATATTTTATATAAATTATATAATATATATTTGGTGTAGTTTTTGATATTTTCCATAGGATGTGTAGTATATATTTGCTCTCCTTTTTGATATTTTATTTACAGTGTATAATATACATTTGGTGTAATTTTTGATATTTTATGTACAGTATATAAATATAATTACTGTAGTTTATGATAGTTTATTTCCAGTATATATAACACATATTTGGTGTACTTTTTGATATATTATGTACAGTATGTCAAATATATTTACTGTACTTTTTGATATTTTATTTACAGTATATAAAATGTATTTGGTGTACTTTCAGTTAATATTATATGTACAATATAAGAAATATATTTACTGAACTTTTTGATATTTTATTTACAGTATATAAAATGTATTTGGTGTACTTTCAGTTAATATTATATTTACAATATATGAAATATATTTACTGTACTTTTTGATATTTTCTCTACAGTATATAAGATATATTTGGTGTCCTTTTGATATTTTATGTAAATTATATAATACATATTTGGTGTAGTTTTTGATATTTTACATAGGGTGTGTCATATATATTGACTGTCCTTTTTGATATTTTATTTACAGTATATAATATACATTCGGTGTAATTTTTGATATTTTATGTACAGTATATTAAATATAATTAGTGTAGTATTCGATAGTTTATTTACAGTATATATAACACATATTTGCTGTACTTTTTGATATTTTATGTACACTATGTCATATATATTTACTGTAATATTTCATACTTTATTTACAGTATATAAAATGTATTTGGTGTACTTTCAGTTTATACTATATGTACAATATCTGAAATATATTTACTGTACTTTTTGATATTTTATGTACAGTATATAAGATATATTTGGTGTCCTTTTGATATTTTATGTAAATTATATAATACATATTTGGTGTAGTTTTTGATATTTTACATAGGGTGTGTCATATATATTGACTGTCCTTTTTGATATTTTATTTAGAATATATAATATACATTTGGTGTAATTTTTGGTATTTTATGTAAAGTATATTAAATATAAATACTGTAGTTTTTGATAGTTTGTTTACAGTATATATTACACATATTTGGTGTACTTTTTGATATTTTATGTACATTATGTCATATATATTTACTGTACTTTTTGATATTTTATTTACAGTATATAAAATGTATTTGGTGTACTTTCAGTTAATATTATATGTACAATATATGAAATATATTTACTGTATATTTTGATGTTTTATGTACAGTATATAAGATATATTTGGTGTCCTTTTGATATTTTATGTAAATTATGTAATACATATTTGGTGTAGTTTTCGATATTTTACATAGGGTGTGTAGTATATATTTGCTGTCCTTTTTGATATTTTATTTACAGTATATAATATACATTTGGTGTAATTTTTTATATTTTATGTACAGTATATTAAATACAATTTGTGTAGTATTTGATAGTTTATTTACAGTATATATAACACATATTTGGTGGACTTTTTGATATTCTATGTACAGTATGTCATATATATTTACTGTAATTTTTGATATTTTATTTACAGTATATAAAATGTATTTGGTGTACTTTTACTTAATATTATATGTACAATATATGAAATATATTTACTGTACTTTTTGATATTTTCTGTACAGTATATAAGATATATTTGGTGTCCTTTTGATATTTTATGTAAATTATATAATACATATTTGGTGTAGTTTTTCATATTTTACATAGTGTGTGTCATATATATTGACTGTCCTTTTTGATATTTTATTTACAGTATATAATATACACTTGGTGTAATTTTTGATATTTTATGTACAGTATATTAAACATAATTACTGTAGTTTTTGATACTTTATTTACAGTATATATTACACATATTTGGTGAATTTTTTGATATTTTATGTACAGTATGTCATATATATTTACTGTACTTTTTCAAATTTTATTTACAGTATATAAAATGTATTTGGTGTACTTTTAGTTAATATTATATGTACACTATATGAAATATATTTACTGTACTTTTTGATATTTTATGTACAGTATATAAGATGTATTTGGTGTCCTTTTGATATTTTATATAAATTATATAATATATATTTGGTGTAGTTTATGATATTTTACATAGTGTGTGTAGTATATATTTGCTGTCCTTTTTGATATTTTATTTACAGTATATAATATACATTTGGTGTAATTTTTGATATTTTATGTACAGTATATTAAATATAATTAGTGTAGTATTTGATAGTTTATTTACAGTATATATAACACATATTTGGTGTACTTTTTGATATTTTATGTACATTATGTCATAAATATTTACTGTACTTTTTGATATTTTATTTACAGTATATAAAATGTATTTGGTGTACTTTCAGTTAATATTATATGTACAATATCTGAAATATATTTACTGTACTTTTTGATATTTTATGTACAGTATATAAGATATATTTGGTGTCCTTTTGATATTTTATGTAAATTATATAATACATATTTGGTGTAGTTTTTGATATTTTACATAGGGTGTGTCATATATATTGACTGTCCTTTTTGATATTTTATTTAGAGTATATAATATACATTTGGTGTAATTTTTGGTATTTTATGTACAGTATATTAAATATAAATACTGTAGTTTTTGATAGTTTATTTACAGTATATATTACACATATTTGGTGTACTATTTCATATTTTATGTACATTATGTCATATATATTTACTGTACTTTTTGATATTTTATTTACAGTATATAAAATGTATTTGGTGTACTTTCAGTTAATATTATATGTACAATATATGAAATATATTTACTGTATATTTTGATATTTTATGTACAGTATATAAGATATATTTGGTGTCCTTTTGATATTTTATGTAAATTATATAATACATATTTGGTGTAGTTTTCGATATTTTACATAGGGTGTGTAGTATATATTTGCTGTCCTTTTTGATATTTTATTTACAGTATATAATATACATTTGGTGTAATTTTTGATATTTTATGTACAGTATATTAAATACAATTTGTGTAGTATTTGATAGTTTATTTACAGTATATATAACACATATTTGGTGTACTTTTTGATATTTTATGTACAGAATGTCATATATATTTACTGTAATTTTTGATATTTTATTTACAGTATATAAAATGTATTTGGTGTACTTTTACTTAATATTATATGTACAATATATGAAATATATTTACTGTACTTTTTGATATTTTCTGCAGAGTATATAAGATATATTTGGTGTCCTTTTGATATTTTATGTAAATTATATAATACATATTTGGTGTAGTTTTTGATATTTTACATAGGGTGTGTCATATATATTGACTGTCCTTTTTGATATTTTATTTACAGTATATAATATACACTTGGTGTAATTTTTGATATTTTATGTACGGTATATTAAACATAATTACTGTAGTTTTTGATACTTTATTTACAGTATATATTACACATATTTGGTGAATTTTTTGATATTTTATGTACAGTATGTCATATATATTTACTGTACTTTTTCAAATTTTATTTACAGTATATAAAATGTATTTGGTGTACTTTTAGTTAATATTATATGTACAATATATGAAATATATTTACTGTACTTTTTGATATATTATGTACAGTATATAAGATGTATTTGGTGTCCTTTTGATATTTTATATAAATTATATAATATATATTTGGTGTAGTTTTTGATATTTTACATAGGATGTGTAGTATATATTTGCTGTCCTTTTTGATATTTTATTTACAGTGTATAATATACATTTGGTGTAATTTTTGATATTTTATGTACAGTATATAAATATAATTACTGTAGTTTTTGATAGTTTATTTACAGTATATATAACACATATTTGGTGTACTTTTTGATATATTATGTACAGTATGTCAAATATATTTACTGTACTTTTTGATATTTTATTTACAGTATATAAAATGTATTTGGTGTACTTTCAGTTAATATTATATGTACAATATATGAAATATATTTACTGTACTTTTTGATATTTTTTGTACTGTATATAAGATATATTTGGTGTCCTCTTGATATTTTATGTAAATTATATAATACATATTTGGTGTAGTTTTTGATATTTTACATAGGGTGTGTCATATATATTGACTGTCATTTTTGATATTTTATTTAGAGTATATAATATACATTTGGTGTAATTTTTGGTATTTTATGTACAGTATATTAAATATAATTACTGTAGTTTTTGATAGTTTATTTACAGTATATAATGCACATATTTGGTGTACTTTTTGATATTTTATGTACAGTATGTCATATATATTTACTGTACTTTTTCAAATTTTATTTACAGTATATAAAATGTATTTGGTGTACTTTTAGTTAATATTATAGGCACAATATATGAAATATATTTACTGTACTTTTTGATATTTTATGTACAGTATATAAGATGTATTTGGTGTCCTTTTGATATTTTATATAAATTATATAATATATATTTGGTGTAGTTTTTGATATTTTACGTAGTGTGTGTAGTATATATTTGCTGTCCTTTTTGATATTTTATTTACAGTATATAATATACATTTGGTGTAATTTTTGATATTTTATGTACAGTATATTAAATATAATTACTGTAGTATTTGATAGTTTATTTACAGTATATATAACACATATTTGGTGTACTTTTTGATATTTTATGTACAGTATGTCATATATTTACTGTACTTTTTGATATTTTATTTACAGTATATAAAATGTATTTGGTGTACTTTCCGTTAATATTATATGTATAATATATGAAATGTATTTACTGTACATTTTGATATTTTCTGTACAGTATATAAGATATATTTGGCGTCCTTTTGATATTTTATGTAAATTATATAATACATATTTGGTGTAGTTATTGATATTTTACATAGGGTGTGTCATATATATTGACTGTCCTTTTTGATATTTTATTTACAGTATATAATATACATTTGGTGTAATTTTTGGTATTTTATGTACAGTATATTAAATATAAATACTGTAGTTTTTGACAGTTTTTTACAGTATATATTACACATATTTGGTGTACTTTTTGATATTTTATGTACATTATGTCGTATATATTTACTGTACTTTTTGATATTATATTTACAGTATATAAAATGTATTTGGTGTACTTTTAGTTAATATTATATGTACAATATATGAAATATATTTACTGTACTTTTTGATATTTTCTGTACAGTATATAAGATATATTTGGTGTCCTTTTGATATTTTATGTAAATTACATAATACATATTTGGTGTAGTTTTTTATATTTTACGTAGGGTGCGTCATATATATTGACTGCCCTTTTTGATATTGTATTTACAGTATATAATATACATTTGGTGAAATTTTTGATATTTTATGTACAGTATATTAAATATAATTACTGTAGTTTTTGATAGTTTATTTACAGTATATATAACACATATTTGGTGTACTTTTTGATATTTTATATACAGTATGTCATATATATTTACTGTACTTTTTGATATTTTATTGACAGTATATAAAATGTATTTGGTGTACTTTCAGTTAATATTATATGTACAATATGTGAAATATATTTACTGTACTTTTTGATATTTTATGTACAATATATCAGATATATTTGGTGTCCTTTTGATATTTTATGTAAATTATATAATACATATTTGGTGTAGTTTTTGATATTTTACATAGGGTGTGTCATATATATTGACTGTCCTTTTTGATATTTTTTTACAGTATATAATATACATTTGGTGTAATTTTTGATATTTTATGTACAGTATATTAAATATAATTACTGTAGTTTTTGATAGTTTATTTACAGTATATATAACACATATTTGGTGTACTTTTTGATATTTTATGTACAGTATGTAATATATATTTACTGTAATTTTTGATATTTTATTTACAGTATATAAAATGTATTTGGTGTACTTTCAGTTAATATTATATGTACAATATATGAAATATATTTACTGTACTTTTTGGTATTTTATGTACAGTATATAAGATATATTTGGTGTCCCTTTGATATTTTATGTAAATTATATAATACATATTTGGTGTAGTTTTTGATATTTTACATAGCGTGTGTCATATATATTGACTGTCCTTTTTGATATTTTATTAGCAGTATATAATATACATTTGGTGTAATTTTTGATGTTTTATGTACAGTATATTAAATATAATTACTGTAGTTTTTGATAGTTTATTTACAGTATATATTACACATATTTGGTGTACTTTTTGATATTTTATGTACATTATGTCATATATATTTACTGTACTTTTTGAAATTTTATTTACGGTATATAAAATGTATTTGGTGTACTTTTAGTTAATATTATATGTACAATATATGAAATATATTTACTGTACTTTTTGATATTTTCTGTAGAGTATATAAGATATATTTGGTGTCCTTTTGATATTTTATGTAAATTATATAATACATATTTGGTGTAGTTTTTGATATTTTACATAGGGTGTGTCATATATATTGACTGTCCTTTTTGATATTTTATTTACAGTATATAATATACATTTGGTGTAATTTTTGATATTTTATGTACAGTATATTAAATATAAATACTGTAGTTTTTGATAGTTTATTTACATTATATATAACACATATTTGGTGTACTTTTTGATATTTTATGTACAGTATGTCATATATATTTACTGTACTTTTTGATATTTTATTTACAGTATATAAAATGTATTTGGTGTACTTTTAGTTAATATTATATGTACAATATGTGAAATATATTTACTGTACTTTTTGATATTTTCTGTAGAGTATATAAGATATATTTGGTGTCCTTTTGATATTTTATGTAAATTATATAATACATATTTGGTGTAGTTTTTGATATTTGACATAGGGTGTGTCATATATATTGACTGTCCTTTTTGATATTTTATTTACAGTATATAATATACATTTGGTGTAATTTTTGATATATTATGTACAGTATATTAAATATAATTACTGTAGTTTTTGATAGTTTATTTAGAGTATATATAACACATATTTGGGGTACTTTTTGATATTTTATGTACAGTATGTCATATAGCTTTACTGTACTTTTTCAAATTTTATTAACAGTATATAAAATGTATTTGGTGTACTTTTAGTTAATATTATATGTACAATATATGAAATATATTTACTGTACTTTTTGATATTTTCTGTACAGTATATAAGATATATTTGGGGTCCTTTTGATATTTTATGTAAATTATATAATACATATTTGGTGTAGTTTTTGATATTTTACCTAGGGTGTGTCATATATATTGACTGTCCTTTTTGATATTTCACTTACAGTATATAATATACATTTGGTGAAATTTTTGATATTTTATGTACAGTATATTAAATATAATTACTGTAGTTTTTGATAGTTAATTTACAGTATATATTACACATATTTGGTGTACTTTTTGGTATTATATGTTCAGTATGTCATATATATTTACTGTACTTTTTGATATTTTATTTACAGTATATAAAATGTATTTGGTGTACTTTCAGTTAATATTATATGTACAATATGTGAAATATATTTACTGTACTTTTTGATATTTTATGTACAGTATATAAGATATATTTAGTGTCCTTTTGATATTTTATGTAAATTATATAATACATATTTGGTGTAGTTTTTGATATTTTACATAGGGTGTGTCATATATATTGACTGTCCTTTTTGATATTTTATTTACAGTATATAATATACATTTGGTGTAATTTTTGATATTTTATGTACAGTATATTAAATATAAATACTGTAGTTTTTGATAGTTTATTTACATTATATATAACACATATTTGGTGTACTTTTTGATATTTTATGTACAGTATGTCATATATATTTACTGTACTTTTTGATATTTTATTGACAGTATATAAAATGTATTTGGTGTACTTTCAGTTAATATTATATGTACAATATGTGAAATATATTTACTGTACTTTTTGATATTTTATGTACAATATATAAGATATATTTGGTGTCCTTTTGATATTTTATGTAAATTATATAATACATATTTGGTGTAGTTTTTGATATTTTACATAGGGTGTGTCATATATATTGACTGTCCTTTTTGATATTTTATTTACAGTATATAATATACATTTGGTGTAATTTTTGGTATTTTATGTACAGTATATTAAATATAAATACTGTAGTTTTTGATAGTTTATTTACATTATATATAACACATATTTGGTGTACTTTTTGATATTTTATGTACAGTATGTCATATATATTTACTGTACTTTTTGATATTTTATTGACAGTATATAAAATGTATTTGGTGTACTTTCAGTTAATATTATATGTACAATATGTGAAATATATTTACTGTACTTTTTGATATTTTATGTACAATATATAAGATATATTTGGTGTCCTTTTGATATTTTATGTAAATTATATAATACATATTTGGTGTAGTTTTTGATATTTTACATAGGGTGTGTCATATATATTGACTGTCCTTTTTGATATTTTATTTACAGTATATAATATACATTTGGTGTAATTTTTGATATTTTATGTACAGTATGTAATATATATTTACTGTACTATTTCAAATTTTATTTACAGTATATAAAATGTATTTGGTGTACTTTCAGTTAATATTATATGTACAATATATGAAATATATTTACTGTACTTTTTGATATTTCATGTACAGTATATAAGATGTATTTTGTGTCCTTTTGATATTTTATATAAATTGTATAATATATATTTGGTGTAGTTTTTGATATTTTACATAGGGTGTGTAGTATATATTTACTGTCCTTTTTGATATTTTATTTAAAGTGTATAATATACATTTGGTGTAATTTTTGAAATTTTATGTACAGTATATTAAATATAATTACTGTACTTTTTGATAGTTTATTTACAGTATATATAACACATATTTGGTGTACTTTTTGATATTTTATGTACAGTATGTAATATATATTTACTGTACATTTTCATATTTTATTTACAGTATATAAAACGTATTTGGTGTACTTTTAGTTAATATTATATGTACAATATATGAAATATATTTACTGTACTTTTTGATATATTATGTAGAGTATATAAGATATATTTGGTGTCCTTTTGATATTTTATGTAAATTATATAATACATATTTGGTGTAGTTTTTGATATTTGACATAGGGTGTGTCATATATATTGACTGTCCTTTTTGATATTTTATTTACAGTATATAATATACATTTGGTGTAATTTTTGATATATTATGTACAGTATATTAAATATAATTACTGTAGTTTTTGATAGTTTATTTAGAGTATATATAACACATATTTGGGGTACTTTTTGATATTTTATGTACAGTATGTCATATAGCTTTACTGTACTTTTTCAAATTTTATTAACAGTATATAAAATGTATTTGGTGTACTTTTAGTTAATATTATATGTACAATATATGAAATATATTTACTGTACATTTTGATATTTTCTGTACAGTATATAAGATATATTTGGTGTCCTTTTGATATTTTATGTAAATTATATAATACATATTTGGTGTAGTTTTTGATATTTTACCTAGGGTGTGTCATATATATTGACTGTCCTTTTTGATATTTCATTTACAGTATATAATATACATTTGGTGAAATTTTTGATATTTTATGTACAGTATATTAAATATAATTACTGTAGTTTTTGATAGTTTATTTACAGTATATATTACACATATTTGGTGTACTTTTTGGTATTATATGTTCAGTATGTCATATATATTTACTGTACTTTTTGATATTTTATTTACAGTATATAAAATGTATTTGGTGTACTTTCAGTTAATATTATATGTACAATATGTGAAATATATTTACTGTACTTTTTGATATTTTATGTACAGTATATAAGATATATTTAGTGTCCTTTTGATATTTTATGTAAATTATATAATACATATTTGGTGTAGTTTTTGATATTTTACATAGCGTGTGTCATATATATTGACTGTCCTTTTTGATATTTTATTAGCAGTATATAATATACATTTGGTGTAATTTTTGATGTTTTATGTACAGTATATTAAATAAAATTACTGTAGTTTTTGATAGTTTATTTACAGTATATATTACACATATTTGGTGTACTTTTTGATATTTTATGTACAGTATGTCATATATATTTACTGTACTTTTTGAAATTTTATTTACGGTATATAAAATGTATTTGGTGTACTTTTAGTTAATATTATATGTACAATATATGAAATATATTTACTGTACTTTTTGATATTTTCTGTAGAGTATATAAGATATATTTGGTGTCCTTTTGATATTTTATGTAAATTATATAATACATATTTGGTGTAGTTTTTGATATTTTACATAGGGTGTGTCATATATATTGACTGTCCTTTTTGATATTTTATTTACAGTATATAATATACATTTGGTGTAATTTTTGATATTTTATGTACAGTATATTAAATATAAATACTGTAGTTTTTGATAGTTTATTTACATTATATATAACACATATTTGGTGTACTTTTTGATATTTTATGTACAGTATGTCATATATATTTACTGTACTTTTTGATATTTTATTGACAGTATATAAAATGTATTTGGTGTACTTTCAGTTAATATTATATGTACAATATGTGAAATATATTTACTGTACTTTTTGATATTTTATGTACAATATATAAGATATATTTGGTGTCCTTTTGATATTTTATGTAAATTATATAATACATATTTGGTGTAGTTTTTGATATTTTACATAGGGTGTGTCATATATATTGACTGTCCTTTTTGATATTTTATTTACAGTATATAATATACATTTGGTGTAATTTTTGGTATTTTATGTACAGTATATTAAATATAAATACTGTAGTTTTTGATAGTTTATTTACAGTATATATTACACATATTTGGTGTACTTTTTGATATTTTATGTACATTATGTCATATATATTTACTGTACTTTTTGATATTTTATTTACAGTATATAAAATGTATTTGGTGTACTTTCAGTTAATATTATATGTACAATATATGAAATATATTTACTGTACTTTTTGATATTTTCTGTACAGTATATAAGATATATTTGATGTCCTTTTGATATTTTATGTAAATTATATAATACATATTTGGTGTAGTTTCTGATATTTTACATAGGGTGTATCATATATATTGACTGTCCTTTTTGATATTTTATTTAGAGTACATAATGTACATTTGGTGTAATTTTTGATATTTTATGTACAGTATATTAAATATAATTACTGTAATTTTTGATAGTTTATTTACAGTATATATTACACATATTTGGTGTACTTTTTGATATTTTATGTACAGTATGTCATATATATTTACTGTACTTTTTCAAATTTTATTTACACTATATAAAATATATTTGGTGTACTTTTAGTTAATATTATATGTACAATATATGAAATATATTTACTGTACTTTTTGATATTTTCTGTACAGTATATAAGATATATTTGGTGTATTTTGATATTTTATGTAAATTATATAATACATATTTGGTGTAGTTTTTGATATTTTACATAGGGTGTGTCATATATATTGACTGTCCTTTTTGGTATTTTATTTACAGTATATAATATACATTTGGTGTAATTTTTGATATTTTATGTACAGTATATTAAATATAATTACTGTAGTTTTTGATACTTTATTTGCAGTATATATTACACATATTTGGTGTACTTTTTGATATTTTATGTACAGTATGTCATATATATTTACTGTACAATTTCAAATTTTATTTACAGTATATAAAATGTATTTGGTGTACTTTCAGTTAATATTATATGTACAATATATGAAATATATTTACTGTAATTTTTGATATTTCATGTACAGTATATAAGATGTATTTGGTGTCCTTTTGATATTTTATATAAATTGTATAATATATATTTGGTGTAATTTTTGATATTTTACATAGGGTGTGTAGTATATATTTACTCTCCTTTTTGATATATTATTTACAGTGTATAATATACATTTGGTGTAATTTTTGATATTTTATGTACAGTACATTAAATATAATTACTGTAGTTTTTGATAGTTTATTTACAGTATATATAACACATATTTGGTGTACTTTTTGATATTTTATGTACAGTATGTAATATATATTTACTGTACTTTTTCATATTTTATTTACAGTATATAAAACGTATTTGGTGTACTTTTAGTTAATATTATATGTACAATATATGAAATATATTTACTGTACTTTTTGATACTTTATGTACAGTATATAAGATATATTTGGTGTCCTTTTGATATTTCATGAAATTTATATAATACATATTTGGTGTAGTTTTTGATATTTTACATAGGGTGTGTCATATATATTGACTGTCCTATTTGATATTTTATTTAGAGTATATAATATACATTTGGTGTAATTTTTGATATATTATGAACAGTATATTAAATATAATTACTGTAGTTTTTGATAGTTTATTTACAGTATATATAACACATATTTGGTGTACTTTTTGATATTTTATGTACAGTATGTCATATATATTTACTGTACTTTTTCAAATTTTATTTACAGTATATAAAATGTATTTGGTGTACTTTTAGTTAATATTATATGTACAATATATGAAATATATTTACTGTACTTTTTGATATTTTATGTACATTATATAAGATGTATTTGGTGTCCTTTTGATATTTTATATAAATTATATAATATATCTTTGGTGTAGTTTTTGATATTTTACGTAGTGTGTGTCATATATATTGAGTGTCCTTTTTGATATTTTATTTACAGTATATAATATACATTTGGTGTAATTTTTGATATTTTATGTACAGTATATTAAATATAATTACTGTAGTTTTCGATAGTTTATTTACATTATATATAACACATATTTGGTGTACTTTTTGATATTTTATGTACAGTATGTAATATATATTTACTGTACTTTTTGATATTTTATTTACAGTATATAAAATGTATTTGGTGTACTTTTAGTTAATATTATATGTACAATATATGAAATATATTTACTGTAATTTTTGATATTTTATGTCCAGTATATAAGATATATTTGGTGTCCTTTTGATATTTCATGTAAATTATATAATACATATTTGGTGTAGTTTTTGATATTTTACATAGGGTGTGTCATATATATTGACTGTCCTATTTGATATTTTATTTACAGTATATAATATACATTTGGTGTAATTTTTGATATATTATGTACAGTATATTAAATATAATTCCTGTAGTTTTTGATAGTTTATTTACAGTATATATAACACATATTTGGTGTACTTTTTGATATATTATGTACAGTATGTCATATATATTTACTGTATTTTTGATATTTTATTTACAGTATATAAAATGTATTTGGTGTACTTTCAGTTAATATTATATGTACAATATGTGAAATATATTTACCGTACTTTTTGATATTTTATGTAGAGTATATAAGATATATTTGGTGTCCTTTTGATATTTTATGTAAATTATATAATACATATTTGGTGTAGTTTTTGATATTTTACATAGGGTGTGTCATATATATTTACTGTCCTTTTTGATATTTTATTTACAGTATATAATATACATTTGGTGTAATTTTTGATATTTTATGTACAGTACATTAAATATACTTACTGTAGTTTTGACAGTTTATTTACAGTATATATAACACATATTTGGTGTACTTTTTGATATTTTATCTACATTATGTAATATATATTTACCGTACTTTTTGATATTTTATTTACAGTATATAAAATGTATTTGGTGTACTTTTAGTTAATATTATATGTACAATATATGAAATATATTTACTGTACTTTTTGATATTTTCTGTACAGTATATAAGATATATTTGGTGTCTTTTTGATATTTTATGTAAATTATATAATACATATTTGGTGTAGTTTTTGATATTTTACATAGGGTGTGTCATATATATTGACTGTCCTTTTTGATATATTATTTACAGTATATAATATACATTTGGTGTAATTTTTGATATTTTATGTACAGTATGTAATATATATTTACTGTACTATTTCAAATTTTATTTACAGTATATAAAATGTATTTGGTGTACTTTCAGTTAATATTATATGTAGAATATATGAAATATATTTACTGTAATTTTTGATATTTCATGTACAGTATATAAGATGTATTTGGTGTCCTTTTGATATTTTATATAAATTGTATAATATATATTTGGTGTAGTTTTTGATATTTAACATAGGGTGTGTAGTATATATTTACTGTCCTTTTTGATATTTTTTTTAAAGTGTATAATATACATTTGGTGTAATTTTTGATATTTTATGTACAGTATATTAAATATAATTACTGTAGTTTTTGATAGTTTATTTACAGTATATATAACACATATTTGGTGTACTTTTTGATATTTTATGTACAGTATGTAATATATATTTACTGTACATTTTCATATTTTATTTACAGTATATAAAACGTATTTGGTGTACTTTTAGTTAATATTATATGTACAATATATGAAATATATTTACTGTACTTTTTGATATTTTATGTACAGTATATAAGATATATTTGGTGTCTTTTTGATATTTTATGTAAATTATATAATACATATTTGGTGTAGTTTTTGATATTTTACATAGGGTGTGTCATATATATTGACTGTCCTTTTTGATATTTTATTTACAGTATATAATATACATTTGGTGTAATTTTTGATATTTTATGTACAGTATGTAATATATATTTACTGTACTATTTCAAATTTTATTTACAGTATATAAAATGTATTTGGTGTACTTTCAGTTAATATTATATGTACAATATATGAAATATATTTACTGTAATTTTTGATATTTCATGTACAGTATATAAGATGTATTTGGTGTCCTTTTGATATTTTATATAAATTGTATAATATATATTTGGTGTAGTTTTTGATATTTTACATAGGGTGTGTAGTATATATTTACTGTCCTTTTTGATATTTTATTTAAAGTGTATAATATACATTTGGTGTAATTTTTGATATTTTATGTACAGTATATTAAATATAATTACTGTAGTTTTTGATAGTTTATTTACAGTATATATAACACATATTTGGTGTACTTTTTGATATTTTATGTACAGTATGTAATATATATTTACTGTACATTTTCATATTTTATTTACAGTATATAAAACGTATTTGGTGTACTTTTAGTTAATATTATATCTACAATATATGAAATATATTTACTGTACTTTTTGATATTTTATGTACAGTATATAAGATATATTTGGTGTCCTTTTGATATTTCATGTAAATTATATAATACATATTTGGTGTAGTTTCTGATATTTTACATAGGGTGTATCATATATATTGACTGTCCTTTTTGATATTTTATTTAGAGTATATAATGTACATTTGGTGTAATTTTTGATATTTTATGTACAGTATATTAAATATAATTACTGTAATTTTTGATAGTTTATTTACAGTATATATTACACATATTTGGTGTACTTTTTGATATTTTATGTACAGTATGTCATATATATTTACTGTACTTTTTGATATTTTATTTACAGTATATAAAATGTATTTGGTGTACTTTTAGTTAATATTATATGTACAATATGTGAAATATATTTACTGTACTTTTTGATATTTTCTGTAGAGTATATAATATATATTTGGTGTCCTTTTGATATTTTATGTAAATTATATAATACATATTTGGTGTAGTTTTTGATATTTTACATAGGGTGTGTCATATATATTGACTGTCCTTTTTGATATTTTATTTACAGTATATAATATACATTTGGTGTAATTTTTGATATTTTATGTACAGTATATTAAATATAATTACTGTAGTTTTTGATAGTTTATTTACAGTATATATTACACATATTTGGTGTACTTTTTGATATTTTATGTACAGCATGTCATATATATTTACTGTACTTTTTGATATTTTATTTACAGTATATAAAATGTATTTGGTGTACTTTCACTTAATATTATATGTACAATATGTGAAATATATTTACTGTACTTTTTGATATTTTATGTACAATATAGAAGATATATTTGGTGTCCTTTTGATATTTTATGTAAATTATATAATACATATTTGGTGTAGTTTTTGATATTTGACATAGGGTGTGTCATATATATTGACTGTCCTTTTTGATATTTTATTTACAGTATATAATATACATTTGGTGTAATTTTTGATATATTATGTACAGTATATTAAATATAATTACTGTAGTTTTTGATAGTTTATTTAGAGTATATATAACACATATTTGGGGTACTTTTTGATATTTTATGTACAGTATGTCATATATCTTTACTGTACTTTTTGATATTTTATTTACAGTATATAAAATGTATTTGGTGTACTTTCAGTTAATATTATATGTACAATATATGAAATATATTTACTGTACTTTTTGATATTTTCTGTACAGTATATAAGATATATTTGGTGTCCTTTTGATATTTTATGTAAATTATATAATACATATTTGGTGTAGTTTTTGATATTTTACCTAGGGTGTGTCATATATATTGACTGTCCTTTTTGATATTTCATTTACAGTATATAATATACATTTGGTGAAATTTTTGATATTTTATGTACAGTATATTAAATATAATTACTGTAGTTTTTGATAGTTTATTTACAGTATATATTACACATATTTGGTGTACTTTTTGGTATTATATGTTCAGTATGTCATATATATTTACTGTACTTTTTGATATTTTATTTACAGTATATAAAACGTATTTGGTGTACTTTCAGTTAATATTATATGTACAATATGTGAAATATATTTACTGTACTTTTTGATATTTTATGTACAGTATATAAGATATATTTAGTGTCCTTTTGATTTTTTATGTAAATTATATAATACATATTTGGTGTAGTTTTTGATATTTTACATAGCGTGTGTCATATATATTGACTGTCCTTTTTGATATTTTATTAGCAGTATATAATATACATTTGGTGTAATTTTTGATGTTTTATGTACAGTATATTAAATATAATTACTGTAGTTTTTGATAGTTTATTTACAGTATATATTACACATATTTGGTGTACTTTTTGATATTTTATGTACAGTATGTCATATATATTTACTGTACTTTTTGAAATTTTATTGACAGTATATAAAATGTATTTGGTGTACTTTTAGTTAATATTATATGTACAATATGTGAAATATATTTACTGTACTTTATGATATTTTATGTAGAGTATATAAGATATATTTGGTGTCCTTTTGATATTTTATGTAAATTATATAATACATATTTGGTGTAGTTTTTGATATTTTACATAGGGTGTGTCATATATATTGACTGTCCTTTTTGATATTTTATTTACAGTATATAATATACATTTGGTGTAATTTTTGATATTTTATGTACAGTATATTAAATATAAATACTGTAGTTTTTGATAGTTTATTTACATTATATATAACACATATTTGGTGTACTTTTTGATATTTTATGTACAGTATGTCATATATATTTACTGTACTTTTTGATATTTTATTGACAGTATATAAAATGTATTTGGTGTACTTTCAGTTAATATTATATGTACAATATGTGAAATATATTTACTGTACTTTATGATATTTTATGTACAATATATAAGATATATTTGGTGTCCTTTTGATATTTTATGTAAATTATATAATACATATTTGGTGTAGTTTTTGATATTTTACATAGGGTGTGTCATATATATTGACTGTCCTTTTTGATATTTTATTTACAGTATATAATATACATTTGGTGTAATTTTTGGTATTTTATGTACAGTATATTAAATATAAATACTGTAGTTTTTGATAGTTTATTTACAGTATATATTACACATATTTGGTGTACTTTTTGATATTTTATGTACATTATGTCAAATATATTTACTGTACTTTTTGATATTTTATTTACAGTATATAAAATGTTTTTGGTGTACTTTTAGTTAATATTATATGTACAATATATGAAATATATTTACTGTACTTTTTGACATTTTCTCTACAGTATATAAGATATATTTGGTGTCCTTTTGATATTTTACGTAAATTATATAATACATATTTGGTGTAGTTTTTGATATTTTACCTAGGGTGTGTCATATATATTGACTGTCCTATTTCATATTTTATTTAGAGTATATAATATCCATTTGGTGTAATTTTTGGTATTTTATGTACAGTATATTAAATATAAGTACTGTAGTTTTTGATAGTTTATTTACAGTATATATTACACATATTTGCTGTACTTTTTGATATTTTATGTACATTATGTCATATATATTTACTGTACTTTTTGATATTTTATTTACAGTATATAAAATGTATTTGGTGTACTTTTAGTTAATATTATATGTACAATATATGAAATATATTTACTGTACTTTTTGATATTTTCTGTACAGTATATAAGTAATATTTGGTGTCCTTTTGATATTTTATGCAAATTATATAATACATATTTGGTGTAGTTTTTGATATTTTACATAGGGTGTGTCATATATATTGACTGTCCTTTTTGATATTTTATTTACAGTATATAATATACACTTCGTTTAATTTTTGATATTTTATGTACAGTATATTAAACATAATTACTGTAGTTTTTGATACTTTATTTACAGTATATATAACACATATTTGGTGAATTTTTTGATATTTTATGTACAGTATGTCATATATATTTACTGTACTTTTTCAAATTTTATTTACAGTATATAAAATGTATTTGGTGTACTTTTAGTTAATATTATATGTACAATATATGAAATATATTTACTGTACTTTTTGATATTTTATGTACAGTATATAAGATGTATTTGGTGTCCTTTTGATATTTTATAAAAATTGTATAATATATATTTGGTGTAGTTTTTGATATTTTACATAGGGTGTGTAGTATATATTTACTGTCCTTTTTGATATTTTATTTAAAGTGTATAATATACATTTGGTGTAATTTTTGATATTTTATGTACAGTATATTAAATATAATTACTGTAGTTTTTGATAGTTTATTTACAGTATATATAACACTTATTTGGTGTACTTTTTGATATTTTATGTACAGTATGTAATATATATTTACTGTACATTTTCATATTTTATTTACAGTATATAAAACGTATTTGGTGTACTTTTAGTTAATATTATATGTACAATATATGAAATATATTTACTGTACTTTTTGATATTTTATGTACAGTATATAAGATATATTTGGTGTCCTTTTGATATTTCATGTAAATTATATAATACATATTTGGTGTAGTTTTTGATATTTTACATAGGGTGTGTCAAATATATTGACTGTCCTATTTGATATTTTATTTAGAGTATATAATATACATTTGGTGTAATTTTTGATATATTATGCACAGTATATTAAATATAATTACTGTAGTTTTTGATAGTTTATTTACAGTATATATAACACATATTTGGTGTACTTTTTGATATTTTATGTACAGTATGTCATATATATTTACTGTACTTTTTGATATTTTATTTACAGTATATAAAATGTATTTGGTGTACTTTTAGTTAATATTATATGTACAATATGTGAAATATATTTACTGTACTTTTTGATATTTTCTGTAGAGTATATAAGATATATTTGGTGTCCTTTTGATATTTTATGTAAATTATATAATACATATTTGGTGTAGTTTTTGATATTTTACATAGGGTGTGTCATATATATTGACTGTCCTTTTTGATATTTTATTTACAGTATATAATATACATTTGGTGTAATTTTTGATATTTTATGTACAGTATATTAAATATAATTACTGTAGTTTTTGATAGTTTATTTACAGTATATATTACACATATTTGGTGTACTTTTTGATATTTTATGTACAGCATGTCATATATATTTACTGTACTTTTTGATATTTTATTTACAGTATATAAAATGTATTTGGTGTACTTTCACTTAATATTATATGTACAATATGTGAAATATATTTACTGTACTTTTTGATATTTTATGTACAGTATAGAAGATATATTTGGTGTCCTTTTGATATTTTATGTAAATTATATAATACATATTTGGTGTAGTTTTTGATATTTGACATAGGGTGTGTCATATATATTGACTGTCCTTTTTGATATTTTATTTACAGTATATAATATACATTTGGTGTAATTTTTGATATATTATGTACAGTATATTAAATATAATTACTGTAGTTTTTGATAGTTTATTTAGAGTATATATAACACATATTTGGGGTACTTTTTGATATTTTATGTACAGTATGTCATATATCTTTACTGTACTTTTTCAAATTTTATTAACAGTATATAAAATGTATTTGGTGTACTTTTAGTTAATATTATATGTACAATATATGAAATATATTTACTGTACTTTTTGATATTTTCTGTACAGTATATAAGATATATTTGGTGTCCTTTTGATATTTTATGTAAATTATATAATACATATTTGGTGTAGTTTTTGATATTTTACCTAGGGTGTGTCATATATATTGACTGTCCTTTTTGATATTTTATTTACAGTATATAATATACATTTGGTGTAATTTTTGATATTTTATGTACAGTATATTAAATATAAATACTGTAGTTTTTGATAGTTTATTTACATTATATATAACACATATTTGGTGTACTTTTTGATATTTTATGTACAGTATGTCATATATATTTACTGTACTTTTTGATATTTTATTGACAGTATATAAAATGTATTTGGTGTACTTTCAGTTAATATTATATGTACAATATATGAAATATATTTACTGTACTTTTTGATATTTTATGTACAATATATAAGATATATTTGGTGTCCTTTTGATATTTTATGTAAATTATATAATACATATTTGGTGTAGTTTTTGATATTTTACATAGGGTGTGTCATATATATTGACTGTCCTTTTTGATATTTTATTTACAGTATATAATATACATTTGGTGTAATTTTTGGTATTTTATGTACAGTATATTAAATATAAATACTGTAGTTTTTGATAGTTTATTTACAGTATATATTACACATATTTGGTGTACTTTTTGATATTTTATGTACATTATGTCATATATATTTACTGTACTTTTTGATATTTTATTTACAGTATATAAAATGTATTTGGTGTACTTTTAGTTAATATTATATGTACAATATATGAAATATATTTACTGTACTTTTTGACATTTTCTCTACAGTATATAAGATATATTTGGTGTCCTTTTGATATTTTACGTAAATTATATAATACATATTTGGTGTAGTTTTTGATATTTTACCTAGGGTGTGTCATATATATTGACTGTCCTATTTCATATTTTATTTAGAGTATATAATATACATTTGGTGTAATTTTTGGTATTTTATGTACAGTATATTAAATATAAGTACTGTTGTTTTTGATAGTTTATTTACAGTATATATTACACATATTTGCTGTACATTTTGATATTTTATGTACATTATGTCATATATATTTACTGTACTTTTTGATATTTTATTTACAGTATATAAAATGTATTTGGTGTACTTTTAGTTAATATTATATGTACAATATATGAAATATATTTACTGTACTTTTTGATATTTTCTGTACAGTATATAAGTAATATTTGGTGTCCTTTTGATATTTTATGTAAATTATATAATACATATTTGGTGTAGTTTTTGATATTTTACATAGGGTGTGTCATATATATTGACTGTCCTTTTTGATATTTTATTTACAGTATATAATATACACTTGGTGTAAATTTTGATATTTTATGTACAGTATATTAAACATAATTACTGTAGTTTTTGATACTTTATTTACAGTATATATAACACATATTTGGTGAATTTTTTGATATTTTATGTACAGTATGTCATATATATTTACTGTACTTTTTCAAATTTTATTTACAGTATATAAAATGTATTTGGTGTACTTTTAGTTAATATTATATGTACAATATATGAAATATATTTACTGTACATTTTGATATTTTATGTACAGTATATAAGATGTATTTGGTGTCCTTTTGATATTTTATATAAATTATATAATATATATTTGGTGTAGTTTTTGATATTTTCCATAGGATGTGTAGTATATATTTGCTGTCCTTTTTGATATTTTATTTACAGTGTATAATATACATTTGGTGTAATTTTTGATATTTTATGTACAGTATATAAATATAATTACTGTAGTTTTTGATAGTTTATTTACAGTATATATAACACATATTTGGTGTACTTTTTGATATATTATGTACAGTATGTCAAATATATTTACTGTACTTTTTGATATTTTATTTACAGTATATAAAATGTATTTGGTGTACTTTCGGTTAATATTATATGTACAATATAAGAAATATATTTACTGTACTTTTTGATATTTTATGTACTGTATATAAGATATATTTGGTGTCCTTTTGATATTTTATGTAAATTATATAATACATATTTGGTGTAGTTTTTGATATTTTACATAGGGTGTGTCATATATATTGACTGTCCTTTTTGATATTTTATTTAGAGTATATAATATACATTTGGTGTAATTTTTGATATTTTATGTACAGTATATTAAATATAAATACTGTAGTTTTTGATAGTTTATTTACAGTATATATTACACATATTTGGTGTAATTTTTGATATTTTATGTACATTATGTCATATATATTTACTGTATTTTTGATATTTTATTTACAGTATATAAAATGTATTTGGTGTACTTTTAGTTAATATTATATGTACAAAATATGAAATATATTTACTGTACTTTTTGATATTTTATGTAAAGTATATAAGATATATTTGGTGTCCTTTTGATATTTTATATAAATTATATAATATATATTTGGTGTAGTTTTTGATATTTTACATAGGGTGTGTAGTATATATTTGCTGTCCTTTTTGATATTTTATTTACAGTATATAATATACATTTGGTGTAATTTTTTATATTTTATGTACAGTATAGTAAATATAATTTGTGTAGTTTTTGATAGTTTATTTACAGTATATATAACACATATTTGGTGTACTTTTTGATATTTTATGTACAGTATGTCATATATATTTACTGTAATTTTTGATATTTTATTTACAGTATATAAAATGTATTTGGTGTACTTTCAGTTAATATTATATGTACAATATATGAAATATATTTACTGTACATTTTCACATTTTCTGTACAGTATATAAGAAATATTTCGTGTCCTTTTGATATTTTATGTAAATTATATAATACATATTTGGTGTAGTTTTTGATATTTTACATAGGGTGTGTCATATATATTGACTGTCCTTTTTGATATTTTATTTACAGTATATAATATACATTTGGTGTAATTTTTGATATTTTATGTACAGTATATTAAATATAATTACTGTAGTATTTGATAGTTTATTTACAGTATATATAACACACATTTGGTGTACTTTTTGATATTTTATGTACAGTATGTCATATATATTTACTGTACTTTTTCAAATTTTATTTACAGTATATAAAATGTATTTGGTGAACTTTTAGTTAATACTATATGTACAATATATGAAATATATTTACTGTACTTTTTGATATTTTCTGTACAGTATATAAGATATATTTGGTGTCCATTTGATATTTTATGTAAATTATATAATACATATTTGGTGTAGTTTTTGATATTTTACATAGGGTGTGTCATATATATTGACTGTCCTTTTTGATATTTTATTTACATTATATAATATACATTTGGTGTAATTTTTGATATTTTATATACAGTATATTAAATATAAATACTGTAGTTTTTGATAGTTCATTTACACTATATATTACACATATTTGGTGTACTTTCTGATATTTTATGTACATTATGTCATATACATTTACTGTACTTTTTGATATTTTATTTACAGTATATAAAATGTATTTGGTGTACTTTTAGTTAATATTATATGTACAATATATGAAATATATTTACTGTATTTTTGATATTTTCTCTACAGTATATAAGATATATTTGGTGTCCTTTTGATATTTTATGTAAATTATATAATACATATTTGGTGTAGTTTTTGATATTTTACCTAGGGTGTGTCATATATATTGACTGTCCTATTTGATATTTTATTTAGAGTATATAATATACATTTGGTGTAAATTTTTATATTTTATGTACAGTATATTAAATATAATTACTGTAGTTTTTAAAAGTTTATTTACAGTATATATTACACATATTTGGTGTACTTTTTGATATTTTATGTACAGTATGTAATATATATTTACTGTACTTTTCAAATTTTATTTAAAATATATAAAATGTATTTGGTGTACTTTAAGATAAAATTATATGTACAATATATGAAATATATTTACTGTACTTTTTGATATTTTATGTACAGTATAGAAGATATATTTGGTGTCCTTTGATATTTTATATAAATTATAAAATATATATTTGGTGTAGTTTTTGATATTTCACATAGGGTGTGTTGTATATATTTGCTGTCCTTTTTGATATTTTATTTACAGTATATAATATACATTTGGTGTAATTTTTGATATTTTATGTACAGTATATGAAATATAATTACTGTAGTATTTGATAGTTTATTTACAGTATATATAACACATATTTGGTGTACTTTTTGATATTTTATGTACAGTATGTCATATATATTTACTGTACTTTTTGATATTTTATTTACAGTATATAAAATGTATTTGGTGTATTTTCAGTTAATATTATATGTACAATATATGAAATATATTTACTGTACTTTTTGATATTTTCTGTACAGTATATAAGATATATTTGATGTCCTTTTGATATTTTATGTAAATTATATAATACATATTTGGTGTAGTTTCTGATATTTTACATAGGGTGTATCATATATATTGACTGTCCTTTTTGATATTTTATTTAGAGTATATAATGTACATTTGGTGTAATTTTTGATATTTTATATACAGTATATTAAATATAATTACTGTAATTTTTGATAGTTTATTTACAGTATATATTACACATATTTGGTGTACTTTTTGATATTTTATGTACAGTATGTCATATATATTTACTGTACTTTTTCAAATTTTATTTACAGTATATAAAATATATTTGGTGTACTTTTAGTTAATATTATATTTACAATATATGAAATATATTTACTGTACTTTTTGATATTTTCTGTACAGTATATAAGATATATTTGGTGTATTTTGATATTTTATGTAAATTATATAATTCATATTTGGTGTAGTTTTTGATATTTTACATAGGGTGTGTCATATATATTGACTGTCCTTTTTGGTATTTTATTTACACTATATAATATACATTTGGTGTAATTTTTGATATTTTATGTACAGTATATTAAATATAATTACTGTAGTTTTTGATACTTTATTTGCAGTATATATTACACATATTTGGTGTACTTTTTGATATTTTATGTACAGTATGTCATATATATTTACTGTACAATTTCAAATTTTATTTACACTATATAAAATGTATTTGGTGTACTTTTAGTTAATATTATATGTACAAAATATGAAATATATTTACTGTACTTTTTGATATTTTATGTAAAGTATATAAGATATATTTGGTGTCCTTTTGATATTTTATATAAATTATATAATATATATTTGGTGTAATTTTTGATATTTTACATAGGGTGTGTAGTATATATTTGCTGTCCTTTTTGATATTTTATTTACAGTATATAATATACATTTGGTGTAATTTTTTATATTTTATGTACAGTATAGTAAATATAATTTGTGTAGTATTTGATAGTTTATTTACAGTATATATAACACATATTTGGTGTACTTTTTGATATTTTATGTACAGTATGTCATATATATTTACTGTAATTTTTGATATTTTATTTACAGTATATAAAATGTATTTGGTGTACTTTCAGTTAATATTATATGTACAATATATGAAATATATGTACTGTACATTTTCACATTTTCTGTACAGTATATAAGAAATATTTCGTGTCCTTTTGATATTTTATGTAAATTATATAATACATATTTGGTGTAGTTTTTGATATTTTACATAGGGTGTGTCATATATATTGACTGTCCTTTTTGATATATTATTTACAGTATATTATATACATTTGGTGAAATTTTTGATATTTTATGTACAGTATATTAAATATAATTACTGTAGTTTTTGATAGTTTATTTACAGCATATATAACACATATTTGGTGTACTTTTTGATATTTTATGTACTGTATGTCATATATATTTACTGTACTTTTTGATATTTTATTGACAGTATATAAAATGTATTTGGTGTACTTTCAGTTAATATTATATGTACAATATGTGAAATGTATTTACTGTACTTTTTGATATTTTATGTACAATATATCAGATATATTTGGTGTCCTTTTGATATTTTATGTAAATTATATAATACATATTTGGTGTAGTTTTTGATATTTTTCATAGGGTGTGTCATTTATATTGACTGTCCTTTTTGATATTTTTTTACAATATATAATATACATTTGGTGTAATTTTTGATATTTTATATACAGTATATTAAATATAAATACTGTAGTTTTTGATACTTTATTTACAGTATATATTACACATATTTGTTATAGTTTTTGATATTTTATGTACTGTATGTAATATATATTTACTGTACTTTTTCAAAATTTATTTACAGTATATAAAATGTATTTGGTGTACTTTCAGTTAATATATGTACAATATATGAAATATATTTACTGTACTTTTTGATATTTTCTGTACAGTATATAAGATATATTTGGTGTCCATTTGATATTTTATGTAAATTATATAATACATATTTCGTGTAGTTTTTGATATTTTACATAGGGTGTGTAGTATATAGTTACTGTCGTTTTTCATATTTTATTTAGAGTATATAATATACATTTGGTGTAATTTTTGATATTTTATGTACATTATATTAAATATAAATACTGTAGTTTTTGATAGTTTATCTACAGTATATATTACACATATTTCGTGTACTTTTTGATATTTTATGTACATTATGTCATATATATTTACTGTAGTTTTTGATATTTTATTTACAGTATATAAAATGTATTTGGTGTACTTTTAGTTAATATTATAAGTACAATATATGAAATATATTTACTGTACTTTTTGATATTTTATGTACAGTATATAAGATATATTTGGTGTCCTTTTGATATTTTATATAATTTATATAATATATATTTGGTGTAGTTTTTGATATTTTACATAGGGTGTGTCATATATATTGACTGTCCTTTTTGATATTTTATTTAGAGTATATAATATACATTTGGTGTAATTTTTGATATTTTATGTACAGTATATTAAATACAACTACTGTAGTTTTTGATAGTTTATTTTCAGTATATATTACACATATTTGGTGTACTTTTTGATATTTTATGTACATTATGTCATAAATATTTACTGTACTTTTTGATATTTTATTTACAGTATATAAAATATATTTCGTGTACTTTTAGTTAATATTATATGTACAATATATGAAATATATTTACTGTACTTTTTGATATTTTCTGTACAGTATATAAGATATATTTGGTGTCCTTTTGATATTTTATGTAAATTATATAATACATATTTGGTGTAGTTTTTGATATTTTACATAGGGTGTGTCATATATATTGACTGTCCTTTTTGATATTTTATTTAGAGTATATAATATACATTTGGTGTAATTCTTGATATTTTATGAACAGTATATTAAATATAAATACTGTAGTTTCTGATAGTTTGTTTACAGTATATATTACACATATATGGTACTTTTTGATATTTTATGTACATTATGTCATATATATTTACTGTACTTTTTGATATTTTATTTATAGTATATAAAATGTATTTGGTGTATTTTAGTTAATATTATATGTACAATATATGAAATATATTTACTGTACTTTTTGATATTTTCTGTACAGTATATAAGATATATTTGGTGTCCTTTTGATATTTTATGTAAATTATATAATACATATTTGGTGTAGTTTTTGATATTTTACATAGGGTGTGTCATATATATTCACTGTCCTTTTTGATATTTTATTTACAGTATATAATATACATTTGGTGTAATTTTTGATATTTTATGTACAGTATATTAAATATAATTACTGTAGTTTTTGATACTTTATTTACAGTATATATTACACATATTTGGTGTACTTTTTGATATTTTATGTACATTATGTAATACATATTTACTGTAATTATTCAAATTTTATTTACAGTATATAAAATGTATTTGGTGTACTTTTAGTTAATATTATATGTGCAATATATGAAATATATTTTCTGTACTTTTTGATATTTTATGTACAGTATATAGGATATATTTGGTGTCCTTTTGATATTTTATATAAATTATATAATATATATTTGGTGTAGTTTTTGATATTTTACATAGGGTGTGTAGTATATATTTGCTGTACTTTTTGATATTTTTTACAGTGTATAATATACATTTGGTGTAATTTTTGATATTTTATGTACAGTATATTAAATATAATTACTGTAGTTTTTGATAGTTTATTTACAGTATATATAACACATATTTGGTGTACTTTTTGATATTTTATGTACAGTATGTCAAATATATTTTCTGTACTTTTTGATATTTTATTTATAGTATATAAAATGTATTTGGTGTACTTTCAGTTAATATTATATGTACAATATATGAAATATATGTACTGTACATTTTGATATTTTATGTACAGTATATAAGATATATTTGGTGTCCTTTTGATATTTTATGTAAATTATATAATACATATTTGGTGTAATTTTTGATATTTTACATAGGGTGTGTCATATATATTGACTGTCCTTTTTGATATTTTATTTAGAGTATATAATATACATTTGGTGTAATTTTTGATATTTTATGAACAGTATATTAAATATAAATACTGTAGTTTTTGATAGTTTGTTTACAGTATATATTACACATATTTGGTGTACTTTTTGATATTTTATGTACAGTATGTCAAATATATTTACTGTACTTTTTGATATTTTATTTACAGTATATAAAATGTATTTGGTGTACTTTTAGTTAATATTATATGTACAATATATGAAATATATTTACTGTACTTTTTGATATTTTCTGTACAGTATATAAGATATATTTGGTGTCCTTTTGATATTTTATGTAAATCATATAATACATATTTGGTGTAGTTTTTGATATTTTACATAGTGTGTGTCATATATATTGACTGTCTTTTTGATATTTTATTTACAGCATATAATATACATTTGGTGTAATTTTTGATATTTTATGTACAGTATATTAAATATAATTGCTGTAGTTTTTGATAGTTTATTTACAGTATATATTACACATATTTGGTGTACTTTTTGATGTTTAATGTACAGTATGTAATATATATTTACTGTACTTTTTCATATTTTATTTACAGTATATAAAATGTATTTGGTGTACTTTTAGTTATTATTATATGTACAATATATGAAATATATTTACTGTACTTTTTGATAATTTATGTACAGTATATAAGATATATTTGGTGTCCTTTTGATATTTTATGTAAATTATATAATACATATTTCGTGTAATTTTTGATATTTTACATAGGGTGTGTCATATATATTGACTGTCCTTTTTGATATATTATTTAGAGCATATAATATACATTTGGTGTAATTTTTGATATTTTATGTACAGTATATTAAATATAAATACTGTAGTTTTTGATGCTTTATTTACAGTATATATTACACATATTTGGTGTACTTTTTGATATTTTATGTACAGTATGTCATATATATTTACTGTAATTTTTGAAATTTTATTTACAGTATATAAAATGTATTTCGTGTACTTTTAGTTAATATTATATGTACAATATATGAAATATATTTACTGTACATTTTGATATTTTCTGTACAGTATATAAGATATATTTGGTGTCCTTTTGATATTTTATGTAAATTATATAATACATATTTGGTGTAGTTTTTGATATTTTACATAGGGTGTGTCATATATACTGAGTGTCCTTTTTGATATTTTATTTACAGTATATAATATACATTTCGTGTAATTTTTGATATTTTATGTACAGTATATTAAATATACTTACTGTAGTTTTTGATAGTTTATTTACAGTATATATTACACATATTTGGTGTACTTTTTGATATTTTATGTACAGTATGTCATATATATTTACTGTACTTTTTCAAATTTTATTTACAGTATATAAAATGTATTTGGTGTACTTTTAGTTAATATTATATGTACAATATATGAAATATATATACTGTATTTTTGATATTTTATGTACAGTATATAAGATGTATTTGGTGTCCTTTTGATATTTTATATAAATTATATAATATATATTTGGTGTAGTTTTTGATATTTTACATAGTGTGTGTAGTATATATTTGCTGTCTTTTTGATATTTTATTTACAGTATATAATATACATTTGGTGTAATTTTTGATATTTTATGTACAGTATATTAAATATAATTACTGTACTATTTGATAGTTTATTTACAGTATATATAACACATATTTGGTGTACTTTTTGATATTTTATGTACAGTATGTCATATATATTTACTGTACTTTTTGATATTTTATTTACAGTATATAAAATGTATTTGGTGTACTTTCAGTTAATATTATATGTACAATATATGAAATATATTTACTGTACATTTTGATATTTTATGTACAGTATCTAAGATATATTTGGTGTCCTTTTGATATTTTATGTAAATTATATAATACATATTTGGTGTAGTTTTTGATATTTTACATAGGGTGTGTCATATATATTGACTGTCCTTTTTGATATTTTATTTAGAGTATATAATATACATTTGGTGTAATTCTTGATATTTTATGAACAGTATATTAAATATAAATACTGTAGTTTTTGATAGTTTGTTTACAGTATATATTACACATATATGGTACTTTTTGATATTTTATGTACATTATGTCATATATATTTACTGTACTTTTTGATATTTTATTTACAGTATATAAAATGTATTTGGTGTCCTTTTAGTTAATATTATATGTACAATATATGAAATATATTTACTGTACTTTTTGATATTTTATGTACATTATATAAGATGTATTTGGTGTCCTTTTGATACTTTATATAAATTATATAATATATATTTGGTGTAGTTTTTGATATTTTACATAGGGTGTGTCATATATATTGACTGTCCTTTTTGATATTTTATTTACAGTATATAATATACACTTGGTGTAATTTTTGATATTTTATGTACAGTATATTAAACATAATTACTGTAGTTTTTGATACTTTATTTACAGTATATATAACACATATTTGGTGAATTTTTTGATATTTTATGTACAGTATGTCATATATATTTACTGTACTTTTTCAAATTTTATTTACAGTATATAAAATGTATTTGGTGTACTTTTAGTTAATATTATATGTACAATATATGAAATATATTTACTGTACTTTTTGATATTTTATGTACAGTATATAAGATGTATTTGGTGTCCTTTTGATATTTTATATAAATTGTATAATATATATTTGGTGTAGTTCTTGATATTTTACATAGGGTGTGTAGTATATATTTACTGTCCTTTTTGATATTTTATTTAAAGTGTATAATATACATTTGGTGTAATTTTTGATATTTTATGTACAGTATATTAAATATAATTACTGTAGTTTTTGATAGTTTATTTACAGTATATATAACACATATTTGGTGTACTTTTTGATATTTTATGTACAGTATGTAATATATATTTACTGTACATTTTCATATTTTATTTACAGTATATAAAACGTATTTGGTGTACCTTTAGTTAATATTATATGTACAATATATGAAATATATTTACTGTACTTTTTGATATTTTATGTACAGTATATAAGATATATTTGGTGTCCTTTTGATATTTCATGTAAATTATATAATACATATTTGGTGTAGTTTTTGATATTTTACATAGGGTGTGTCAAATATATTGACTGTCCTATTTGATATTTTATTTAGAGTATATAATATACATTTGGTGTAATTTTTGATATATTATGTACAGTATATTAAATATAATTACTGTAGTTTTTGATAGTTTATTTACAGTATATATAACACATATTTGGTGTACTTTTTGATATTTTATGTACAGTATGTCATATATATTTACTGTACTTTTTGATATTTTATTTACAGTATATAAAATGTATTTGGTGTACTTTTAGTTAATATTATATGTACAATATGTGAAATATATTTACTGTACTTTTTGATATTTTCTGTAGAGTATATAAGATATATTTGGTGTCCTTTTGATATTTTATGTAAATTATATAATACATATTTGGTGTAGTTTTTGATATTTTACATAGGGTGTGTCATATATATTGACTGTCCTTTTTGATATTTTATTTACAGTATATAATATACATTTGGTGTAATTTTTGATATTTTATGTACAGTATATTAAATATAATTACTGTAGTTTTTGATAGTTTATTTACAGTATATATTACACATATTTGGTGTACTTTTTGATATTTTATGTACAGCATGTCATATATATTTACTGTACTTTTTGATATTTTATTTACAGTATATAAAATGTATTTGGTGTACTTTCACTTAATATTATATGTACAATATGTGAAATATATTTACTGTACTTTTTGATATTTTATGTACAATATAGAAGATATATTTGGTGTCCTTTTGATATTTTATGTAAATTATATAATACATATTTGGTGTAGTTTTTGATATTTTACATAGGGTGTGTCATATATATTGACTGTCCTTTTTGATATTTTATTTACAGTATATAATATACATTTGGTGTAATTTTTGATATATTATGTACAGTATATTAAATATAATTACTGTAGTTTTTGATAGTTTATTTAGAGTATATATAACACATATTTGGGGTACTTTTTGATATTTTATGTACAGTATGTCATATATCTTTACTGTACTTTTTCAAATTTTATTAACAGTATATAAAATGTATTTGGTGTACTTTTAGTTAATATTATATGTACAATATATGAAATATATTTACTGTACTTTTTGATATTTTCTGTACAGTATATAAGATATATTTGGTGTCCTTTTGATATTTTATATAAATTATATAATACATATTTGGTGTAGTTTTTGATATTTTACCTAGGGTGTGTCATATATATTGACTGTCCTTTTTGATATTTCATTTACAGTATATAATATACATTTGGTGAAATTTTTGATATTTTATGTACAGTATATTAAATATAATTACTGTAGTTTTTGATAGTTTATTTACAGTATATATTACACATATTTGGTGTACTTTTTGGTATTATATGTTCAGTATGTCATATATATTTACTGTACTTTTTGATATTTTATTTACAGTATATAAAATGTATTTGGTGTACTTTCAGTTAATATTATATGTACAATATGTGAAATATATTTACTGTACTTTTTGATATTTTATGTACAGTATATAAGATATATTTAGTGTCCTTTTGATATTTTATGTAAATTATATAATACATATTTGGTGTAGTTTTTGATATTTTACATAGCGGGTGTCATATATATTGACTGTCCTTTTTGATATTTTATTAGCAGTATATAATATACATTTGGTGTAATTTTTGATGTTTTATGTACAGTATATTAAATATAATTACTGAAATTTTTGATAGTTTATTTACAGTATATATTACACATATTTGGTGTACTTTTTGATATTTTATGTACAGTATGTCATATATATTTACTGTACTTTTTGAAATTTTATTTACGGTATATAAAATGTATTTGGTGTACTTTTAGTTAATATTATATGTACAATATATGAAATATATTTACTGTACTTTTTGATATTTTCTGTAGAGTATATAAGATATATTTGGTGTCCTTTTGATATTTTATGTAAATTATATAATACATATTTGGTGTAGTTTTTGATATTTTACATAGGGTGTGTCATATATATTGACTGTCCTTTTTGATATTTTATTTACAGTATATAATATACATTTGGTGTAATTTTTGATATTTTATGTACAGTATATTAAATATAAATACTGTAGTTTTTGATAGTTTATTTACATTATATATAACACATATTTGGTGTACTTTTTGATATTTTATGTACAGTATGTCATATATATTTACTGTACTTTTTGATATTTTATTGACAGTATATAAAATGTATTTGGTGTACTTTCAGTTAATATTATATGTACAATATATGAAATATATTTACTGTACTTTTTGATATTTTATGTACAATATATAAGATATATTTGGTGTCCTTTTGATATTTTATGTAAATTATATAATACATATTTGGTGTAGTTTTTGATATTTTACATAGGGTGTGTCATATATATTGACTGTCCTTTTTGATATTTTATTTACAGTATATAATATACATTTGGTGTAATTTTTGGTATTTTATGTACAGTATATTAAATATAAATACTGTAGTTTTTGATAGTTTATTTACAGTATATATTACACATATTTGGTGTACTTTTTGATATTTTATGTACATTATGTCATATATATTTACTGTACTTTTTGATATTTTATTTACAGTATATAAAATGTATTTGGTGTACTTTTAGTTAATATTATATGTACAATATATGAAATATATTTACTGTACTTTTTGACATTTTCTCTACAGTATATAAGATATATTTGGTGTCCTTTTGATATTTTATGTAAATTATATAATACATATTTGGTGTAGTTTTTGATATTTTACCTAGGGTGTGTCATATATATTGACTGTCCTATTTCATATTTTATTTAGAGTATATAATATACATTTGGTGTAATTTTTGGTATTTTATGTACAGTATATTAAATATAAGTACTGTAGTTTTTGATAGTTTATTTACAGTATATATTACACATATTTGCTGTACTTTTTGATATTTTATGTACATTATGTCATATATATTCACTGTACTTTTTGATATTTTATTTACAGTATATAAAATGTATTTGGTGTACTTTTAGTTAATATTATATGTACAATATATGAAATATATTTACTGTACTTTTTGATATTTTCTGTACAGTATATAAGTAATATTTGGTGTCCTTTTGATATTTTATGTAAATTATATAATACATATTTGGTGTAGTTTTTGATATTTTACATAGGGTGTGTCATATATATTGACTGTCCTTTTTGATATTTTATTTACAGTATATAATATACACTTGGTGTAATTTTTGATATTTTATGTACAGTATATTAAACATAATTACTGTAGTTTTTGATACTTTATTTACAGTATATATAACACATATTTGGTGAATTTTTTGATATTTTATGTACAGTATGTCATATATATTTACTGTACTTTTTCAAATTTTATTTACAGTATATAAAATGTATTTGGTGTACTTTTAGTTAATATTATATGTACAATATATGAAATATATTTACTGTACTTTTTGATATTTTATGTACAGTATATAAGATGTATTTGGTGTCCTTTTGATATTTTATATAAATTGTATAATATATATTTGGTGTAGTTTTTGATATTTTACATAGGGTGTGTAGTATATATTTACTGTCCTTTTTGATATTTTATTTAAAGTGTATAATATACATTTGGTGTAATTTTTGATATTTTATGTACAGTATATTAAATATAATTACTGTAGTTTTTGATAGTTTATTTACAGTATATATAACACATATTTGGTGTACTTTTTGATATTTTATGTACAGTATGTAATATATATTTACTGTACATTTTCATAATTTATTTACAGTATATAAAACGTATTTGGTGTACTTTTAGTTAATATTATATGTACAATATATGAAATATATTTACTGTACTTTTTGATATTTTATGTACAGTATATAAGATATATTTGGTGTCCTTTTGATATTTCATGTAAATTATATAATACATATTTGGCGTAGTTTTTGATATTTTACATAGGGTGTGTCAAATATATTGACTGTCCTATTTGATATTTTATTTAGAGTATATAATATACATTTGGTGTAATTTTTGATATATTATGTACAGTATATTAAATATAATTACTGTAGTTTTTGATAGTTTATTTACAGTATATATAACACATATTTGGTGTACTTTTTGATATTTTATGTACAGTATGTCATATATATTTACTGTACTTTTTGATATTTTATTTACAGTATATAAAATGTATTTGGTGTACTTTTAGTTAATATTATATGTACAATATGTGAAATATATTTACTGTACTTTTTGATATTTTCTGTAGAGTATATAAGATATATTTGGTGTCCTTTTGATATTTTATGTAAATTATATAATACATATTTGGTGTAGTTTTTGATATTTTACATAGGGTGTGTCATATATATTGACTGTCCTTTTTGATATTTTATTTAGAGTATATAATATACATTTGGTGTAATTTTTGATATTTTATGTACAGTATATTAAATATAATTACTGTAGTTTTTGATAGTTTATTTACAGTATATATTACACATATTTGGTGTACTTTTTGATATTTTATGTACAGCATGACATATATATTTACTGTACTTTTTGATATTTTATTTACAGTATATAAAATGTATTTGGTGTACTTTCACTTAATATTATATGTACAATATGTGAAATATATTTACTGTACTTTTTGATATTTTATGTACAATATAGAAGATATATTTGGTGTCCTTTTGATATTTTATGTAAATTATATAATACATATTTGGTGTAGTTTTTGATATTTGACATAGGGTGTGTCATATATATTGACTGTCCTTTTTGATATTTTATTTACAGTATATAATATACATTTGGTGTAATTTTTGATATATTATGTACAGTATATTAAATATAATTACTGTAGTTTTTGATAGTTTATTTAGAGTATATATAACACATATTTGGGGTACTTTTTGATATTTTATGTACAGTATGTCATATATCTTTACTGTACTTTTTCAAATTTTTTTAACAGTATATAAAATGTATTTGGTGTACTTTTAGTTAATATTATATGTACAATATATGAAATATATTTACTGTACTTTTTGATATTTTCTGTACAGTATATAAGATATATTTGGTGTCCTTTTGATATTTTAGGTAAATTATATAATACATATTTGGTGTAGTTTTTGATATTTTACCTAGGGTGTGTCATATATATTGACTGTCCTTTTTGATATTTCATTTACAGTATATAATATACATTTGGTGAAATTTTTGATATTTTATGTACAGTATATTAAATATAATTACTGTAGTTTTTGATAGTTTATTTACAGTATATATTACACATATTTGGTGTACTTTTTGGTATTATATGTTCAGTATGTCATATATATTTACTGTACTTTTTGATATTTTATTTACAGTATATAAAATGTATTTGGTGTACTTTCAGTTAATATTATATGTACAATATGTGAAATATATTTACTGTACTTTTTGATATTTTATGTACAGTATATAAGATATATTTAGTGTCCTTTTGATATTTTATGTAAATTATATAATACATATTTGGTGTAGTTTTTGATATTTTACATAGCGTGTGTCATATATATTGACTGTCCTTTTTGATATTTTATTAGCAGTATATAATATACATTTGGTGTAATTTTTGATGTTTTATGTACAGTATATTAAATATAATTACTGTAGTTTTTGATAGTTTATTTACAGTATATATTACACATATTTGGTGTACTTTTTGATATTTTATGTACAGTATGTCATATATATTTACTGTACTTTTTGAAATTTTATTTACGGTATATAAAATGTATTTGGTGTACTTTTAGTTAATATTATATGTACAATATATGAAATATATTTACTGTACTTTTTGATATTTTCTGTACAGTATATAAGATATATTTGGTGTCCTTTTGATATTTTATGTAAATTATATAATACATATTTGGTGTAGTTTTTGATATTTTACATAGGGTGTGTCATATATATTGACTGTCCTTTTTGATATTTTATTTACAGTATATAATATACATTTGGTGTAATTTTTGATATTTTATGTACAGTATATTAAATATAAATACTGTAGTTTTTGATAGTTTATTTACATTATATATAACACATATTTGGTGTACTTTTTGATATTTTATGTACAGTATGTCATATATATTTACTGTATTTTTGATATTTTATTGACAGTATATAAAATGTATTTGGTGTACTTTCAGTTAATATTATATGTACAATATGTGAAATATATTTACTGTACTTTTTGATATTTTATGTACAATATATAAGATATATTTGGTGTCCTTTTGATATTTTATGTAAATTATATAATACATATTTGGTGTAGTTTTTGATATTTTACATAGGGTGTGTCATATATATTGACTGTCCTTTTTGATATTTTATTTACAGTATATAATATACATTTGGTGTAATTTTTGGTATTTTATGTACAGTATATTAAATATAAATACTGTAGTTTTTGATAGTTTATTTACAGTATATATTACACATATTTGGTGTACTTTTTGATATTTTATGTACATTATGTCATATATATTTACTGTACTTTTTGATATTTTATTTACAGTATATAAAATGTATTTGGTGTACTTTTAGTTAATATTATATGTACAATATATGAAATATATTTACTGTACTTTTTGACATTTTCTCTACAGTATATAAGATATATTTGGTGTCCTTTTGATATTTTACGTAAATTATATAATACATATTTGGTGTAGTTTTTGATATTTTACCTAGGGTGTGTCATATATATTGACTGTCCTATTTCATATTTTATTTAGAGTATATAATATACATTTGGTGTAATTTTTGGTATTTTATGTACAGTATATTAAATATAAGTACTGTAGTTTTTGATAGTTTATTTACAGTATATATTACACATATTTGCTGTACTTTTTGATATTTTATGTACATTATGTCATATATATTTACTGTACTTTTTGATATTTTATTTACAGTATATAAAATGTATTTGGTGTACTTTTAGTTAATATTATATGTACAATATATGAAATATATTTACTGTACTTTTTGATATTTTCTGTACAGTATATAAGTAATATTTGGTGTCCTTTTGATATTTTATGTAAATTATATAATACATATTTGGTGTAGTTTCTGATATTTTACATAGGGTGTATCATATATATTGACTGTCCTTTTTGATATTTTATTTAGAGTATATAATGTACATTTGGTGTAATTTTTGATATTTTATGTACAGTATATTAAATATAATTACTGTAATTTTTGATAGTTTATTTACAGTATATATTACACATATTTGGTGTACTTTTTGATATTTTATGTACAGTATGTCATATATATTTACTGTACTTTTTCAAATTTTATTTACAGTATATAAAATATATTTGGTGTACTTTTAGTTAATATTATATGTACAATATATGAAATATATTTACTGTACTTTTTGATATTTTCTGTACAGTATATAAGATATATTTGGTGTATTTTGATATTTTATGTAAATTATATAATTCATATTTGGTGTAGTTTTTGATATTTTACATAGGGTGTGTCATATATATTGACTGTCCTTTTTGGTATTTTATTTACACTATATAATATACATTTGGTGTAATTTTTGATATTTTATGTACAGTATATTAAATATAATTACTGTAGTTTTTGATACTTTATTTGCAGTATATATTACACATATTTGGTGTACTTTTTGATATTTTATGTACAGTATGTCATATATATTTACTGTACAATTTCAAATTTTATTTACAGTATATAAAATGTATTTGGTGTACTTTTAGTTAATATTATATGTACAAAATATGAAATATATTTACTGTACTTTTTGATATTTTATGTAAAGTATATAAGATATATTTGGTGTCCTTTTGATATTTTATATAAATTATATAATATATATTTGGTGTAGTTTTTGATATTTTACATAGGGTGTGTAGTATATATTTGCTGTCCTTTTTGATATTTTATTTACAGTATATAATATACATTTGGTGTAATTTTTTATATTTTATGTACAGTATAGTAAATATAATTTGTGTAGTATTTGATAGTTTATTTACAGTATATATAACACATATTTGGTGTACTTTTTGATATTTTATGTACAGTATGTCATATATATTTACTGTAATTTTTGATATTTTATTTACAGTATATAAAATGTATTTGGTGTACTTTCAGTTAATATTATATGTACAATATATGAAATATATGTACTGTACATTTTCACATTTTCTGTACAGTATATAAGAAATATTTCGTGTCCTTTTGATATTTTATGTAAATTATATAATACATATTTGGTGTAGTTTTTGATATTTTATATAGGGTGTGTCATATATATTGACTGTCCTTTTTGATATATTATTTACAGTATATTATATACATTTGGTGAAATTTTTGATATTTTATGTACAGTATATTAAATATAATTACTGTAGTTTTTGATAGTTTATTTACAGCATATATAACACATATTTGGTGTACTTTTTGATATTTTATGTACTGTATGTCATATATATTTACTGTACTTTTTGATATTTTATTGACAGTATATAAAATGTATTTGGTGTACTTTCAGTTAATATTATATGTACAATATGTGAAATGTATTTACTGTACTTTTTGATATTTTATGTACAATATATCAGATATATTTGGTGTCCTTTTGATATTTTATGTAAATTATATAATACATATTTGGTGTAGTTTTTGATATTTTTCATAGGGTGTGTCATTTATATTGACTGTCCTTTTTGATTTTTTTTACAATATATAATATACATTTGGTGTAATTTCTGATATTTTATATACAGTATATTAAATATAAATACTGTAGTTTTTGATACTTTATTTACAGTATATATTACACATATTTGTTATAGTTTTTGATATTTTATGTAGTGTATGTAATATATATTTACTGTACTTTTTCAAAATTTATTTACAGTATATAAAATGTATTTGGTGTACTTTCAGTTAATATATGTACAATATATGAAATATATTTACTGTACTTTTTGATATTTTCTGTACAGTATATAAGATATATTTGGTGTCCATTTGATATTTTATGTAAATTATATAATACATATTTCGTGTAGTTTTTGATATTTTACATAGGGTGTGTAGTATATAGTTACTGTCGTTTTTCATATTTTATTTAGAGTATATAATATACATTTGGTGTAATTTTTGATATTTTATGTACATTATATTAAATATAAATACTGTAGTTTTTGATAGTTTATCTACAGTATATATTACACATATTTCGTGTACTTTTTGATATTTTATGTACATTATGTCATATATATTTACTGTAGTTTTTGATATTTTATTTACAGTATATAAAATGTATTTGGTGTACTTTTAGTTAATATTATAAGTAAAATATATGAAATATATTTACTGTACTTTTTGATATTTTATGTACAGTATATAAGATATATTTGGTGTCCTTTTGATATTTTATATAAATTATATAATATATATTTGGTGTTGTTTTTGATATTTTACATAGGGTGTGTCATATATATTGACTGTCCTTTTTGATATTTTATTTAGAGTATATAATATACATTTGGTGTAATTTTTGATATTTTATGTACAATATATTAAATACAATTACTGTAGTTTTTGATACTTTATTTTCAGTATATATTACACATATTTGGTGTACTTTTTGATATTTTATGTACATTATGTCATAAATATTTACTGTACTTTTTGATATTTTATTTACAGTATATAAAATATATTTCGTGTACTTTTAGTTAATATTATATGTACAATATATGAAATATATTTACTGTACTTTTTGATATTTTCTGTACAGTATATAAGATATATTTGGTGTCCTTTTGATATTTTATGTAAATTGTATAATACATATTTGGTGTAGTTTTTGATATTTGACATAGGGTGTGTCATATATATTGACTGTCCTTTTTGATATATTATTTACAGTATATAATATACATTTGGTGTAATTTTTGATATTTTATGTACAGTATATTAAATATAATTACTGTAGTTTTTGATACTTTATTTACAGTATATATTACACATATTTGGTGTACTTTTTGATATTTTATGTACAGTATGTAATATATACTTACTGTACTTTTTCAAATTTTATTTACAGTATATTAAATGTATTTGGTGTACTTTCAGTTAATATTATATGTACAATATATGAAATATATTTACTGTACATTTTGATATTTTATGTACAGTATATAAGATATATTTGGTGTCCTTTTGTTATTTTATGTAAATTATATAATACATATTTGGTGTAGTTTTTGATATTTTACATAGGGTGTGTCATATATATTGACTGTCCTTTTTGATATTTTATTTAGAGTATATAATATACATTTGGTGTAATTCTTGATATTTTATGAACAGTATATTAAATATAAATACTGTAGTTTCTGATAGTTTGTTTACAGTATATATTACACATATATGGTACTTTTTGATATTTTATGTACATTATGTCATATATATTTACTGTACTTTTTGATATTTTATTTATAGTATATAAAATGTATTTGGTGTATTTTAGTTAATATTATATGTACAATATATGAAATATATTTACTGTACTTTTTGATATTTTCTGTACAGTATATAAGATATATTTGGTGTCCTTTTGATATTTTATGTAAATTATATAATACATATTTGGTGTAGTTTTTGATATTTTACATAGGGTGTGTCATATATATTCACTGTCCTTTTTGATATTTTATTTACAGTATATACTATACATTTGGTGTAATTTTTGATATTTTATGTACAGTATATTAAATATAATTACTGTAGTTTTTGAAACTTTATTTACAGTATATATTACACATATTTGGTGTACTTTTTGATATTTTGTGTACATTATGTAATACATATTTACTGTAATTATTCAAATTTTATTTACAGTATATAAAATGTATTTGGTGTACGTTTAGTTAATATTATATGTGCAATATATGAAATATATTTTCTGTACTTTTTGATATTTTATGTACAGTATATAAGATATATTTGGTGTCCTTTTGATATTTTATATAAATTATATAATATACATTTGGTGTAGTTTTTGATATTTTACATAGGGTGTGTAGTATATATTTGCTGTACTTTTTGATATTTTTTACAGTGTATAATATACATTTGGTGTAATTTTTGATATTTTATGTACAGTATATTAAATATATTTACTGTAGTTTTTGATAGTTTATTTACAGTATATATAACACATATTTGGTGTACTTTTTGATATTTTATGTACAGTATGTCAAATATATTTTCTGTACTTTTTGATATTTTATTTACAGTATATAAAATGTATTTGGTGTACTTTTAGTTAATATTATATGTACAATATATGAAATATATGTACTGTACATTTTGATATTTTATGTACAGTATATAAGATATATTTGGTGTCCTTTTGATATTTTATGTAAATTATATAATACATATTTGGTGTAATTTTTGATATTTTACATAGGGTGTGTCATATATATTGACTGTCCTTTTTGATATTTTATTTAGAGTATATAATATACATTTGGTGTAATTTTTGATATTTTATGAACAGTATATTAAATATAAATACTGTAGTTTTTGATAGTTTGTTTACAGTATATATTACACATATTTGGTGTACTTTTTGATATTTTATGTACAGTATGTCAAATATATTTACTGTACTTTTTGATATTTTATTTACAGTATATAAAATGTATTTGGTGTACTTTTAGTTAATATTATATGTACAATATATGAAATATATTTACTGTAGTTTTTGATATTTTCTGTACAGTATATAAGATATATTTGGTGTCCTTTTGATATTTTATGTAAATCATATAATACATATTTTGTGTAGTTTTTGATATTTTACATAGTGTGTGTCATATATATTGACTGTCTTTTTGATATTTTATTTACAGCATATAATATACATTTGGTGTAATTTTTGATATTTTATGTACAGTATATTAAATATAATTGCTGTAGTTTTTGATAGTTTATTTACAGTATATATTACACATATTTGGTGTACTTTTTGATGTTTAATGTACAGTATGTAATATATATTTACTGTACTTTTTCATATTTTATTTACAGTATATAAAATGTATTTGGTGTACTTTTAGTTATTATTATATGTACAATATATGAAATATATTTACTGTACTTTTTGATAATTTATGTACAGTATATAAGATATATTTGGTGTCCTTTTGATATTTTATGTAAATTATATAATACATATTTCGTGTAATTTTTGATATTTTACATAGGGTGTGTCATATATATTGACTGTCCTTTTTGATATATTATTTAGAGCATATAATATACATTTGGTGTAATTTTTGATATTTTATGTACAGTATATTAAATATAAATACTGTAGTTTTTGATGCTTTATTTACAGTATATATTACACATATTTGGTGTACTTTTTGATATTTTATGTACAGTATGTCATATATATTTACTGTAATTTTTGAAATTTTATTTACAGTATATAAAATGTATTTCGTGTACTTTTAGTTAATATTATATGTACAATATATGAAATATATTTACTGTACATTTTGATATTTTCTGTACAGTATATAAGATATATTTGGTGTCCTTTTGATATTTTATGTAAATTATATAATACATATTTGGTGTAGTTTTTGATATTTTACATAGGGTGTGTCATATATACTGAGTGTCCTTTTTGATATTTTATTTACAGTATATAATATACATTTCGTGTAATTTTTGATATTTTATGTACAGTATATTAAATATAATTACTGTAGTTTTTGATAGTTTATTTACAGTATATATTACACATATTTGGTGTACTTTTTGATATTTTATGTACAGTATGTCATATATATTTACTGTAATTTTTCAAATTTTATTTACAGTATATAAAATGTATTTGGTGTACTTTTAGTTAATATTATATGTACAATATATGAAATATATATACTGTATTTTTGATATTTTATGTACAGTATATAAGATTTATTTGGTGTCCTTTTGATATTTTATATAAATTATATAATATATATTTGGTGTAGTTTTTGATATTTTACATAGTGTGTGTAGTATATATTTGCTGTCTTTTTGATATTTTATTTACAGTATATAATATACATTTGGTGTAATTTTTGATATTTTATGTACAGTATATTAAATATAATTACTGTACTATTTGATAGTTTATTTACAGTATATATAACACAGATTTGGTGTACTTTTTGATATTTTATGTACAGTATGTCATATATATTTACTGTACTTTTTGATATTTTATTTACAGTATATAAAATGTATTTGTTGTACTTTCAGTTAATATTATATGTACAATATATGAAATATATTTACTGTACATTTTGATATTTTATGTACAGTATATAAGATATATTTGGTGTCCTTTTGATATTTTATGTAAATTATATAATACATATTTGGTGTAGTTTTTGATATTTTACATAGGGTGTGTCATATATATTGACTGTCCTTTTTGATATTTTATTTAGAGTATATAATATACATTTGGTGTAATTCTTGATATTTTATGAACAGTATATTAAATATAAATACTGTAGTTTTTGATAGTTTGTTTACAGTATATATTACACATATATGGTACTTTTTGATATTTTATGTACATTATGTCATATATATTTACTGTACTTTTTGATATTTTATTTACAGTATATAAAATGTATTTGGTGTCCTTTTAGTTAATATTATATGTACAATATATGAAATACATTTACTGTACTTTTTGATATTTTATGTACATTATATAAGATGTATTTGGTGTCCTTTTGATATTTTATATAAATTATATAATATATATTTGGTGTAGTTTTTGATATTTTACATAGGGTGTGTAGTATATTTTTGCTGTCCTTTTTGATATTTTATTTACAGTGTATAATATCCATTTGGTGTAATTTTTGATATTTTATATACAGTATATTAAATATAATTACTGTAGTTTTTGATAGTTTATTTACAGTATATATTACACATATTTGGTGTACTTTTTGATATTTTGTGTACAATATGTCATATATATTTACTGTAATTTTTCAAATTTTATTTACAGTATATAAAATGTATTTGGTGTACTTTCAGTTAATATTATATGTACAATATATGAAATATATTTACTGTACATTTTGATATTTTATGTACAGTATATAAGATATATTTGGTGTCCTTTTGATATTTTATGTAAATTATATAATACATATTTGGTGTAGTTTTTGATATTTTACATAGGGTGTGTCATATATATTGACTGTCCTTTTTGATATTTTATTTAGAGTATATAATATACATTTGGTGTAATTTTTCATATTTTATGAACAGTATATTAAATATAAATACTGTAGTTTCTGATAGTTTGTTTACAGTATATATTACACATATATGGTACTTTTTGATATTTTATGTACATTATGTCATATATATTTACTGTACTTTTTGATATTTTATTTATAGTATATAAAATGTATTTGGTGTATTTTAGTTAATATTATATGTACAATATATGAAATATATTTACTGTACTTTTTGATATTTTCTGTACAGTATATAAGATATATTTGGTGTCCTTTTGATATTTTATGTAAATTATATAATACATATTTGGTGTAGTTTTTGATATTTTACATAGGGTGTGTCATATATATTCACTGTCCTTTTTGATATTTTATTTACAGTATATAATATACATTTGGTGTAATTTTTGATATTTTATGTACAGTATATTAAATATAATTACTGTAGTTTTTGATACTTTATTTACAGTATATATTACACATATTTGGTGTACTTTTTGATATTTTATGTACATTATGTAATACATATTTACTGTAATTATTCAAATTTTATTTACAGTATATAAAATGTATTTGGTGTACTTTTAGTTAATATTATATGTGCAATATATGAAATATATTTTCTGTACTTTTTGATATTTTATGTACAGTACATAAGATATATTTGGTGTCCTTTTGATATTTTATATAAATTATATAATATATATTTGGTGTAGTTTTTGATATTTTACATAGGGTGTGTAGTATATATTTGCTGTACTTTTTGATATTTTTTACAGTGTATAATATACATTTGGTGTAATTTTTGATATTTTATGTACAGTATATTAAATATAATTACTGTAGTTTTTGATAGTTTATTTACAGTATATATAACACATATTTGGTGTACTTTTTGATATTTTATGTACAGTATGTCAAATATATTTTCTGTACTTTTTGATATTTTATTTACAGTATATAAAATGTATTTGGTGTACTTTCAGTTAATATTATATGTACAATATATGAAATATATGTACTGTACATTTTGATATTTTATGTACAGTATATAAGATATATTTGGTGTCCTTTTGATATTTTATGTAAATTATATAATACATATTTGGTGTAATTTTTGATATTTTACATAGGGTGTGTCATATATATTGACTGTCCTTTTTGATATTTTATTTACAGTATATAATATACATTTGGTGTAATTTTTGATATTTTATGAACAGTATATTAAATATAAATACTGTAGTTTTTGATAGTTTGTTTACAGTATATATTACACATATTTGGTGTACTTTTTGATATTTTATGTACAGTATGTCAAATATATTTACTGTACTTTTTGATATTTTATTTACAGTATATAAAATGTATTTGGTGTACTTTTAGTTAATATTATATGTACAATATATGAAATATATTTACTGTACTTTTTGATATTTTCTGTACAGTATATAAGATATATTTGGTGTCCTTTTGATATTTTATGTAAATCATATAATACATATTTGGTGTAGTTTTTGATATTTTACATAGTGTGTGTCATATATATTGACTGTCTTTTTGATATTTTATTTACAGCATATAATATACATTTGGTGTAATTTTTGATATTTTATGTACAGTATATTAAATATAATTGCTGTAGTTTTTGATAGTTTATTTACGGTATATATTACACATATTTGGTGTACTTTTTGATGTTTAATGTACAGTATGTAATATATATTTACTGTACTTTTTCATATTTTATTTACAGTATATAAAATGTATTTGGTGTACTTTTAGTTATTATTATATGTACAATATATGAAATATATTTACTGTACATTTTGATATTTTCTGTACAGTATATAAGATATATTTGGTGTCCTTTTGATATTTTATGTAAATTATATAATACATATTTGGTGTAGTTTTTGATATTTTACATAGGGTGTGTCATATATACTGAGTGTCCTTTTTGATATTTTATTTACAGTATATAATATACATTTCGTGTAATTTTTGATATTTTATGTACAGTATATTAAATATAATTACTGTAGTTTTTGATAGTTTATTTACAGTATATATTACACATATTTGGTGTACTTTTTGATATTTTATGTACAGTATGTCATATATATTTACTGTACTTTTTCAAATTTTATTTACAGTATATAAAATGTATTTGGTGTACTTTTAGTTAATATTATATGTACAATATATGAAATATATATACTGTATTTTTGATATTTTATGTACAGTATATAAGATTTATTTGGTGTCCTTTTGATATTTTATATAAATTATATAATATATATTTGGTGTAGTTTTTGATATTTTACATAGTGTGTGTAGTATATATTTGCTGTCTTTTTGATATTTTATTTACAGTATATAATATACATTTGGTGTAATTTTTGATATTTTATGTACAGTATATTAAATATAATTACTGTACTATTTGATAGTTTATTTACAGTATATATAACACAGATTTGGTGTACTTTTTGATATTTTATGTACAGTATGTCATATATATTTACTGTACTTTTTGATATTTTATTTACAGTATATAAAATGTATTTGGTGTACTTTCAGTTAATATTATATGTACAATATATGAAATATATTTACTGTACATTTTGATATTTTATGTACAGTATATAAGATATATTTGGTGTCCTTTTGATATTTTATGTAAATTATATAATACATATTTGGTGTAGTTTTTGATATTTTACATAGGTTGTGTCATATATATTGACTGTCCTATTTGATATTTTATTTAGAGTATATAATATACATTTGGTGTAATTCTTGATATTTTATGAACAGTATATTAAATATAAATACTGTAGTTTTTGATAGTTTGTTTACAGTATATATTACACATATATGGTACTTTTTGATATTTTATGTACATTATGTCATATATATTTACTGTACTTTTTGATATTTTATTTACAGTATATAAAATGTATTTGGTGTCCTTTTAGTTAATATTATATGTACAATATATGAAATATATTTACTGTACTTTTTGATATTTTATGTACATTATATAAGATGTATTTGGTGTCCTTTTGATATTTTATATAAATTATATAATATATATTTGGTGTAGTTTTTGATATTTTACATAGGGTGTGTAGTATATTTTTGCTGTCCTTTTTGATATTTTATTTACAGTGTATAATATCCATTTGGTGTAATTTTTGATATTTTATATACAGTATATTAAATATAATTACTGTAGTTTTTGATAGTTTATTTACAGTATATATTACACATATTTGGTGTACTTTTTGATATTTTGTGTACAATATGTCATATATATTTACTGTAATTTTTCAAATTTTATTTACAGTATATAAAATGTATTTGGTGTACTTTCAGTTAATATTATATGTACAATATATGAAATATATTTACTGTACATTTTGATATTTTATGTACAGTATATAAGATATATTTGGTGTCCTTTTGATATTTTATGTAAATTATATAATACATATTTGGTGTAGTTTTTGATATTTTACATAGGGTGTGTCATATATATTGACTGTCCTTTTTGATATTTTATTTAGAGTATATAATATACATTTGGTGTAATTTTTCATATTTTATGAACAGTATATTAAATATAAATACTGTAGTTTCTGATAGTTTGTTTACAGTATATATTACACATATATGGTACTTTTTGATATTTTATGTACATTATGTCATATATATTTACTGTACTTTTTGATATTTTATTTATAGTATATAAAATGTATTTGGTGTATTTTAGTTAATATTATATGTACAATATATGAAATATATTTACTGTACTTTTTGATATTTTCTGTACAGTATATAAGATATATTTGGTGTCCTTTTGATATTTTATGTAAATTATATAATACATATTTGGTGTAGTTTTTGATATTTTACATAGGGTGTGTCATATATATTCACTGTCCTTTTTGATATTTTATTTACAGTATATAATATACATTTGGTGTAATTTTTGATATTTTATGTACAGTATATTAAATATAATTACTGTAGTTTTTGATACTTTATTTACAGTATATATTACACATATTTGGTGTACTTTTTGATATTTTATGTACATTATGTAATACATATTTACTGTAATTATTCAAATTTTATTTACAGTATATAAAATGTATTTGGTGTACTTTTAGTTAATATTATATGTGCAATATATGAAATATATTTTCTGTACTTTTTGATATTTTATGTACAGTACATAAGATATATTTGGTGTCCTTTTGATATTTTATATAAATTATATAATATATATTTGGTGTAGTTTTTGATATTTTACATAGGGTGTGTAGTATATATTTGCTGTACTTTTTGATATTTTTTACAGTGTATAATATACATTTGGTGTAATTTTTGATATTTTATGTACAGTATATTAAATATAATTACTGTAGTTTTTGATAGTTTATTTACAGTATATATAACACATATTTGGTGTACTTTTTGATATTTTATGTACAGTATGTCAAATATATTTTCTGTACTTTTTGATATTTTATTTACAGTATATAAAATGTATTTGGTGTACTTTCAGTTAATATTATATGTACAATATATGAAATATATGTACTGTACATTTTGATATTTTATGTACAGTATATAAGATATATTTGGTGTCCTTTTGATATTTTATGTAAATTATATAATACATATTTGGTGTAATTTTTGATATTTTACATAGGGTGTGTCATATATATTGACTGTCCTTTTTGATATTTTATTTACAGTATATAATATACATTTGGTGTAATTTTTGATATTTTATGAACAGTATATTAAATATAAATACTGTAGTTTTTGATAGTTTGTTTACAGTATATATTACACATATTTGGTGTACTTTTTGATATTTTATGTACAGTATGTCAAATATATTTACTGTACTTTTTGATATTTTATTTACAGTATATAAAATGTATTTGGTGTACTTTTAGTTAATATTATATGTACAATATATGAAATATATTTACTGTACTTTTTGATATTTTCTGTACAGTATATAAGATATATTTGGTGTCCTTTTGATATTTTATGTAAATCATATAATACATATTTGGTGTAGTTTTTGATATTTTACATAGTGTGTGTCATATATATTGACTGTCTTTTTGATATTTTATTTACAGCATATAATATACATTTGGTGTAATTTTTGATATTTTATGTACAGTATATTAAATATAATTGCTGTAGTTTTTGATAGTTTATTTACGGTATATATTACACATATTTGGTGTACTTTTTGATGTTTAATGTACAGTATGTAATATATATTTACTGTACTTTTTCATATTTTATTTACAGTATATAAAATGTATTTGGTGTACTTTTAGTTATTATTATATGTACAATATATGAAATATATTTACTGTACTTTTTGATAATTTATGTACAGTATATAAGATATATTTGGTGTCCTTTTGATATTTTATGTAAATTATATAATACATATTTCGTGTAGTTTTTGATATTTTACATAGGGTGTGTAGTATACAGTTACTGTCCTTTTTGATATATTATTTACAGTATAAAATATACATTTGGTGTAATTTTTGATATTTTATGTACAGTATATTAAATATAAATACTGTAGTTTTTGATGCTTTATTTACAGTATATATTACACATATTTGGTGTACTTTTTGATATTTTATGTACAGTATGTCATATATATTTACTGTAATTTTTGAAATTTTATTTACAGTATATAAAATGTATTTCGTGTACTTTTAGTTAATATTATATGTACAATATATGAAATATATTTACTGTACATTTTGATATTTTCTGTACAGTATATAAGATATATTTGGTGTCCTTTTGATATTTTATGTAAATTATATAATACATATTTGGTGTAGTTTTTGATATTTTACATAGGGTGTGTCATATATACTGAGTGTCCTTTTTGATATTTTATTTACAGTATATAATATACATTTCGTGTAATTTTTGATATTTTATGTACAGTATATTAAATATAATTACTGTAGTTTTTGATAGTTTATTTACAGTATATATTACACATATTTGGTGTACTTTTTGATATTTTATGTACAGTATGTCATATATATTTACTGTACTTTTTCAAATTTTATTTACAGTATATAAAATGTATTTGGTGTACTTTTAGTTAATATTATATGTACAATATATGAAATATATATACTGTATTTTTGATATTTTATGTACAGTATATAAGATTTATTTGGTGTCCTTTTGATATTTTATATAAATTATATAATATATATTTGGTGTAGTTTTTGATATTTTACATAGTGTGTGTAGTATATATTTGCTGTCTTTTTGATATTTTATTTACAGTATATAATATACATTTGGTGTAATTTTTGATATTTTATGTACAGTATATTAAATATAATTACTGTACTATTTGATAGTTTATTTACAGTATATATAACACAGATTTGGTGTACTTTTTGATATTTTATGTACAGTATGTCATATATATTTACTGTACTTTTTGATATTTTATTTACAGTATATAAAATGTATTTGGTGTACTTTCAGTTAATATTATATGTACAATATATGAAATATATTTACTGTACATTTTGATATTTTATGTACAGTATATAAGATATATTTGGTGTCCTTTTGATATTTTATGTAAATTATATAATACATATTTGGTGTAGTTTTTGATATTTTACATAGGTTGTGTCATATATATTGACTGTCCTTTTTGATATTTTATTTAGAGTATATAATATACATTTGGTGTAATTCTTGATATTTTATGAACAGTATATTAAATATAAATACTGTAGTTTTTGATAGTTTGTTTACAGTATATATTACACATATATGGTACTTTTTGATATTTTATGTACATTATGTCATATATATTTACTGTACTTTTTGATATTTTATTTACAGTATATAAAATGTATTTGGTGTCCTTTTAGTTAATATTATATGTACAATATATGAAATATATTTACTGTACTTTTTGATATTTTATGTACATTATATAAGATGTATTTGGTGTCCTTTTGATATTTTATATAAATTATATAATATATATTTGGTGTAGTTTTTGATATTTTACATAGGGTGTGTAGTATATTTTTGCTGTCCTTTTTGATATTTTATTTACAGTGTATAATATCCATTTGGTGTAATTTTTGATATTTTATGTACAGTATATTAAATATAATTACTGTAGTCTTTGATACTTTATTTACAGTATATAGTACACATATTTGGTGTACTTTTTGATATTTTATGTACATTATGTAATACATATTTACTGTAATTATTCAAATTTTATTTACAGTATATAAAATGTATTTGGTGTACTTTTAGTTAATATTATATGTGCAATATATGAAATATATTTTCTGTACTTTTTGATATTTTATGTACAGTATATAAGATATATTTGGTGTCCTTTTGATATTTTATATAAATTATATAATATATATTTGGTGTAGTTTTTGATATTTTACATAGGGTGTGTAGTATATATTTGCTGTACTTTTTGATATTTTTTACAGTGTATAATATACATTTGGTGTAATTTTTGATATTTTATGTACAGTATATTAAATATAATTACTGTAGTTTTTGATAGTTTATTTACAGTATATATAACACATATTTGGTGTACTTTTTGATATTTTATGTACAGTATGTCAAATATATTTTCTGTACTTTTTGATATTTTATTTACAGTATATAAAATGTATTTGGTGTACTTTCAGTTAATATTATATGTACAATATATGAAATATATGTACTGTACATTTTGATATTTTATGTACAGTATATAAGATATATTTGGTGTCCTTTTGATATTTTATGTAAATTATATAATACATATTTGGTGTAATTTTTGATATTTTACATAGGGTGTGTCATATATATTGACTGTCCTTTTTGATATTTTATTTAGAGTATATAATATACATTTGGTGTAATTTTTGATATTTTATGAACAGTATATTAAATATAAATACTGTAGTTTTTGATAGTTTGTTTACAGTATATATTACACATATTTGGTGTACTTTTTGATATTTTATGTACAGTATGTCAAATATATTTACTGTACTTTTTGATATTTTATTTACAGTATATAAAATGTATTTGGTGTACTTTTAGTTAATATTATATGTACAATATATGAAATATATTTACTGTACTTTTTGATATTTTCTGTACAGTATATAAGATATATTTGGTGTCCTTTTGATATTTTATGTAAATCATATAATACATATTTGGTGTAGTTTTTGATATTTTACATAGTGTGTGTCATATATATTGACTGTCTTTTTGATATTTTATTTACAGCATATAATATACATTTGGTGTAATTTTTGATATTTTATGTACAGTATATTAAATATAATTGCTGTAGTTTTTGATAGTTTATTTACGGTATATATTACACATATTTGGTGTACTTTTTGATGTTTAATATACAGTATGTAATATATATTTACTGTACTTTTTCATATTTTATTTACAGTATATAAAATGTATTTGGTGTACTTTTAGTTATTATTATATGTACAATATATGAAATATATTTACTGTACTTTTTGATAATTTATGTACAGTATATAAGATATATTTGGTGTCCTTTTGATATTTTATGTAAATTATATAATACATATTTCGTGTAGTTTTTGATATTTTACATAGGGTGTGTAGTATACAGTTACTGTCCTTTTTGATATATTATTTACAGTATAAAATATACATTTGGTGTAATTTTTGATATTTTATGTACAGTATATTAAATATAAATACTGTCGTTTTTGATAATTTATTTACAGTATATATTACACATATTTAGTGTGCTTTTTGATATTTTATGTACATTATGTCATATATATTTACTGTACTTTTGATATTTTATTTACAGTATATAAAATGTATTTTTGTACTTTTAGTTAATATTATATGTACAATATATGAAATATATTTACTGTACTTTTTGATATTTTATGTAGAGTATATAAGATATATTTGGTGTCCTTTTGATATTTTATATAAATTATATGATATATATTTGGTGTAGTTTTTGATATTTTACGTAGGGTTTGTCATATATATTGACTGTCCTATTTGATATTTTATTTAGAGTATATAATATACATTTGGTGTAATTTTTGATATTTTTTGTACAGTATATTAAATATAATTACTGTAGTTTTTGATTGTTTATTTACAGTATATATTACACATATTTGGTGTACTTTTTGATATTTAATGTACAGTATGTAATATATATTTACTGTACTTTTCATATTTTATTTACAGTATATAAAATGTATTTGGTGTATTTTAGTTAATATTATATGTACAATATATTAAATATATTTACTGTACTTTTTGATATTTTATGTACAGTAGATAAGATATATTTGGTGTCCTTTTGATATTTTATATAAATTATATAATATATGTTTGGTGTAGTTTTTGATATTTTACATAGGGTGTGTCATATATATTGACTGTCCTATTTGATATTTTATTTAGAGTATATAATATACATTTGGTGTAATTTTTGATATTTTATGTACAGTATATTAAATATAATTACTGTAGTTTTTGATAGTTTATTTACAGTATATATAACACATATTTGGTGTACTTTTTGATATTTTATGTACATTATGTAATATATATTTACTGTACATTTTCATATTTTATTTATAGTACATAAAATGTATTTGGTGTACTTTTAGTTAATATTATATGTACAATATATGAAATATATTTACTGTACTTTTTCATATTTTATGTACAGTATATAAGATATGTTTGGTGTCCTTTTGATATTTTATGTAAATTATATAATACATATTTCGTGTAGTTTTTGATACTTTACATAGGGTGTGTAGTATATAGTTACTGTCCTTTTTGATATTTTATTTACAGTACATAATATACATTTGGTGTAAATTTTGATATTTTATGTACAGTATATTAAATATAATTACTGTAGTATTTCATAGTTTACTTACAGTATATATAACACATATTTGGTGTACTTTTTGATATTTTATGTACAGTATGTCATATATATTTACTGTACTTTTTCATATTTTATTTACAGTATATAAAATGTATTTGGTGTACTTTCAGTTATTATTATATGTACAATATATGAAATATATTTACTGTACTTTTTGATATTTTATGTAGAGTATATAAGATATATTTGGTGTCCTTTTGATATTTTATGTAAATTATATAATACATATTTGGTGTAGTTTTTGATATTTTACATAGTGTGTGTCATATATATTGACTGTCTTTTTGATATTTTATTTACAGCATATAATATACATTTGGTGTAATTTTTGATATTTTATGTACAGTATATTAAATATAATTGCTGTAGTTTTTGATAGTTTATTTACGGTATATATTACACATATTTGGTGTACTTTTTGATGTTTAATGTACAGTATGTAATATATATTTACTGTACTTTTTCATATTTTATTTACAGTATATAAAATGTATTTGGTGTACTTTTAGTTATTATTATATGTACAATATATGAAATATATTTACTGTACTTTTTGATAATTTATGTACAGTATATAAGATATATTTGGTGTCCTTTTGATATTTTATGTAAATTATATAATACATATTTCGTGTAGTTTTTGATATTTTACATAGGGTGTGTAGTATACAGTTACTGTCCTTTTTGATATATTATTTACAGTATATAATATACATTTGGTGTAATTTTTGATATTTTATGTACAGTATATTAAATATAAATACTGTAGTTTTTGATGCTTTATTTACAGTATATATTACACATATTTGGTCTACTTTTTGATATTTTATGTACAGTATGTTATATATATTTACTGTACTTTTTGATATTTTATTTACAGTATATAAAATGTATTTGGTGTACTTTCAGTTAATATTATATGTATAATATATGAAATATATTTACTGTACTTTTTGATATTTTCTGTACAGTATATAAGATATATTTGGTGTCCTTTTGATATTTTATGTAAATTATATAATATATATTTGGTGTAGTTTCTGATATTTTACGTAGGGTGCGTCATATATATTGACTGTCCTTTTTGATATTGTATTTACAGTATATAATATACATTTGGTGAAATTTTTGATATTTCATGTACAGTATATTAAATATAATTACTGTAGTTTTTGATAGTTTATTTACAGTATATATAACACATATTTGGTGTACTTTTTGATATTTTATGTACAGTATGTCATATATATTTACTGTACTTTTTGATATTTTATTGACAGTATATAAAATGTATTTGGTGTACTTTCAGTTAATATTATATGTACAATATATGAAATATATTTACTGTACTTTTTGATATTTTATGTACTGTATATAAGATATATTTGGTGTCCTTTTGATATTTTATGTAAATTATATAATACATATTTGGTGTAGTTTTTGATATTTTACATAGGGTGTGTCATATATATTGACTGTCCTTTTTGATATTTTATTTAGAGTATATAATATACATTTGGTGTAATTTTTGATATTTTATGTACAGTATATTAAATATAAATACTGTAGTTTTTGATAGTTTATTTACAGTATATATTACACATATTTGGTGTACTTTTTGATATATTATGTACATTATGTCATATATATTTACTGTATTTTTGATATTTTATTTACAGTATATAAACTGTATTTGGTGTACTTTTAGTTAATATTATATGTACAAAACATGAAATATATTTACTGTACTTTTTGATATTTTATGTACAGTATATAAGATATATTTGGTGTCCTTTTGATATTTTATATAAATTATATAATATATATTTGGTGTAGTTTTTGATATTTTACATGGGGTGTGTCATATATATTGACTTTCCTTTTTGATATTTTATTTAGAGCATATAATATACATTTGGTGTAATTTTTGATATTTCATGTACAGTATATTAAATATAAATACTGTAATTTTTGATGCTTTATTTACAGTATATATTACACATATTTGGTGTACTTTTTGATATTTTATATACAGTATGTAATATATATTTACTGTACTTTTTCAAATTTTATTTACAGTATATAAAATGTATTTGGTGTACTTTTAGTTAATATTATATGTACAATATATGAAATATATTTACTGTACTTTTTGATATATTCTGTACAGAATATAAGATGTATTTGGTGTCCTTTTGATATTTTATATAAATTATATAATATATATTTGCTGAAGTTTTTGATATTTTACATAGGGTGTGTAGTATATATTGGCTGTCTTTTTGATATTTTATTTACAGTATATAATATACATTTGTTGTAATTTTTGATATTTTATGTACAGTATATTAAATATAATTACTGTAGTATTTGATAGTTTATTTACAGTATATGTAACACATATTTGGTGTACTTTTTGGTATTTTATGTACAGTATGTTATATTTAGTGTACTTTTTGATATTTTATTTACAGTATATAAAATGTATTTGGTGTACTTTCAGTTAATATTATATGTACATTATATGAAATATATTTACTGTACTTTTTGATATTTTCTGTACAGTATATAAGATATATTTAGTGTCCTTTCGATATTTTATGTAAATTATATAATATATATTTGGTGTAGTTTTTGATATTTTACATAGGGTGCGTAATATATATATATACTGTCTTTTTGATATTTTATTTACAGTATATAATATACATTTGGTGAAATTTTTGATATTTTATGTACAGTATATTAAATATAATTACTGTAGTTTTTGATAGTTTATTTACAGTATATATAACACATATTTGGTGTACTTTTTTATGTTTTATGTACAGTATGTCATATATATTTACTGTACTTTTTGATATTTTATTTACAGTATATAAAATGTATTTGGTGTACTTTCAGTTAATATTATATGTACAATATGTGAAATATATTTACTGTACTTTTTGATATTTTATGTACAGTATATAAGATATATTTGGTGTCCTTTTGATATTTTATGTAATTTATATAATACTTATTTGGTGTAGTTTCTGATATTTTACATAGGGTGTGTTATATATATTGACTGTCCTTTTTGATATTTTATTTACTGTATATAATATACATTTGGTGTAATTTTTGATATTTTATGTACAGTATATTAAATATAATTACTGTAGTTTTTGATAATTTATTTACAGTATATATTACACATATTTGGTGTACTTTTTGATATTTTATGTACAGTATGTCATATATATTTACTGTACTTTTTCAAATTTTATTTACAGTATATAAAATGTATTTGGTGTACTTTTAGTTAATATTATATGTACAATATATGAAATATATTTACTGTACTTTTTGATATTTTATGTACAGTATATAAGATATATTTGGTGTCCTTTTGATATTTTATGTAAATTATATAATACATATTTGGTGTAGTTTTTGATATTTTACATAGGGTGCGTCATATATATTGACTGTCCTTTTTGATATTTTATTTACAGTATATAATATACGTTTGGTGAAATTTTTGATATTTTATGTACAGTATATTAAATATAATTACTGTAGTTTTTGATAGTTTATTTACAGTATATAAAACACATATTTGGTGTACTTTTTGATATTTTATGTACAGTATGTCATATATATTTACTGTACTTTTTGATATTTTATTGACAGTATATAAAATGTATTTGGTGTACTTTCAGTTAATATTATATGTACAATATGTGAAATATATTTACTGTAATTTTTGATATTTTATGTACAATATATAAGATATATTTGGTGTCCTTTAGATATTTTATGTAAATTATATAATACATATTTGGTGTAGTTTTTGATATTTGACATAGGGTGTGTCATATATATTGACTGTCCTTTTTGATATTTTTTTACAGTATATAATATACATTTGGTGTAATTTTTGATATTTTATGTACAGTATATTAAATATAATTACTGTAGTTTTTGATAGTTTATTTACAGTATATATAACACATATTTGGTGTACTTTTTGATATTTTATGTACAGTATGTAATATATATTTACTGTACTTTTTCATATTTTATTTACAGTATATAAAATGTATTTGGTGTACTTTCAGTTAATATTATATGTACAATATATGAAATATATTTACTGTACTTTTTGATATTTTATGTACAGTATATAAGATATATTTGGTGTCCTTTTGATATTTTATGTAAATTATATAATACATATTTGGTGTAGTTTTTGATATTTTACATAGGGTGCGTCTTATATATTGACTGTCCTTTTTGATATTTTATTTACAGTATATAATATACATTTGGTGAAATTTTTGATATTTTATGTCCAGTATATTAAATATAATTACTGTAGTTTTTCATAGTTTATTTACAGTATATATAACACATATTTGGTGTACTTTTTGATATTTTATGTACAGTATGTCATATATATTTACTGTACTTTTTGATATTTTATTGACAGTATATAACATATATTTGGTGTACTTTCAGTTATTATTATATGTATAATATGTGAAATATATTTACTGTACTTTCTGATATTTTATGTACAATATATAAGATATATTTGGTGTCCTTTTGATATTTTACGTAAATTTTATAATACATATTTGGTGTAGTTTTTGATATTTTACATAGGGTGTGTCATATATATTGACTGTCCTTTTTGATGTTTTATTTACAGTATATAGTATACATTTGGTGTAATTTTTGATGTTTTATGTACAGTATATTAAATATAATTACTGTAGTTTTTGGTAGTTTATTTACAGTATATATAACACATATTTGGTGTACTTTTTGATATTTTATGTACAGTATGTAATATATATTTACTGTACTTTTTCATATATTATTTACAGTATATAAAATGTATTTGGTGTACTTTCAGTTAATATTATATGTACAATATATGAAATATATTTACTGTACTTTTTGATATTTTATGTACAGTATATAAGATATATTTGGTGTACTTTTGATATTTTATGTAAATTATATAATACATATTTGGTGTAGTTTTTGATATTTTACATAGGGTGCGTCATATATATTGACTGTCCTTTTTGATATTTTATTTACAGTATATAATATACATTTGGTGAAATTTTTGATATTTTATGTACAGTATATTAAATATAATTACTGTAGTTTTTGATAGTTTATTTACAGTATATATAACACTTATTTGGTGTACTTTTTGATATTTTATGTACAGTATGTCATATATATTTACTGTACTTTTTGATATTTTATTGACAGTATATAAAATATATTTGGTGTACTTTCAGTTAATATTATATGTACAATATGTGAAATATATTTACTGTACTTTCTTTTATTTTATGTACAATATATAAGATATATTTGGTGTCCTTTTGATATTTTATGTAAATTATATAATACATATTTGGTGTAGTTTTTGATATTTTACATAGGGTGTGTCATATATATTGACTGTCCTTTTTGATATTTTATTTACAGTATATAATATACATTTGGTGTAATTTTTGATATTTATGTACAGTATATTAAATATAATTACTGTAGTTTTTGATAGTTTATTTACAGTATATATAACACATATTTGGTGTACTTTTTGATATTTTATGTACAGTATGTGATATATATTTACTGTATTTTCATATTTTATTTACAGTATATAAAATGTATTTGGTGTACTTTCAGTTAATATTATATGTACAATATATGAAACATATTTACTGTACTTTTTGATATTTTCTGTACAGTATATAAGATATATTTGGTGTCCTTTTGATATTTTATGTAAATTATATAATACATATTTGGTGTAGTTTTTGATATTTTACATAGGGTGTGTCATATATATTGAGTGTCCTTTTTGATATTTTATTTGTAGTATATAATATACATTTGGTGTAATTTTTGATGTTTTATGTACAGTATATTAAATATAATTACTGTAGTTTTTGATAGTTTATTTACAGTATATATTACACATATTTGGTGTACTTTTTGATATTTTATGTACAGTATGTCATATATATTTACTGTACTTTTTGATATTTTATTTACAGTATATAAAATGTATTTGGTGTACTTTTAGTTAATATTATATGTACAATATAAGAAATATATTTACTGTACTTTTTGATATTTTATGTACAGTATATAAGATATATTTGGTGTCCTTTTGATATTTTATGTAAATTATATGATACATATTTGGTGTAGTTTTTGATATTTTACATAGGGTGTGTCATATATATTGACTGTCCTATTTGATATTTTATTTAGAGTATATAATATACATTTGGTGTAATTTTTGGTATTTTATGTACAGTATATTACATATAAATACTGTAGTTTTTGATAGTTTATTTACAGTATATATTACACATATTTGGTGTACTTTTTGATATTTTATGTACATTATGTCATATATATTTACTGTACTTTTTGATATTTTATTTACAGTATATAAAATGTATTTGGTGTACTTTTAGTTAATATTATATTTACAATAAATGAAATATATTTACTGTAATTTTTGATATTTTCTGTACAGTATATAAGATATATTTGGTGTCCTTTTGATATTTTATGTAAATTATATAATACATATTTGGTGTAGTTTCTGATATTTTACATAGGGTGTGTCATATATATTGACTGTCCTTTTTGATATTTTATTTACAGTATATAATATATATTTCGTGTAATTTTTGATATTTTATGTACAGTATATAAGATGTATTTGGTGTCCTTTTGATATTTTATATAAATTATATAATATATATTTGGTGTAGTTTTTGATATTTTACATACTGTGTGTAGTATATATCTGCTGTCCTTTTTGATATTTTATTTACAGTATATAATATACATTTGGTGTAATTTTTGATATTTTATGTACAGTATACTAAATATAATTACTGTAGTTTTTGATAGTTTATTTACTGTATATATAACAGATATTTGGTGTACTTTTTGATATTTTATGTACATTATGTCATATATATTTACTGTACTTTTTGATATTTTATTTACAGTATATAAAATGTATTCGGTGTACTTTCAGTTAATATTATATGTACAATATATGAAATATATTTACTGTAATTTTTGATATTTATGTACAGTATATAAGATATATTTGGTGTCCTTTTGATATTTTATATAAATTATATAATATATATTTGGTGTAGTTTATGATATTTTACATAGTGTGTGTAGTATATATTTGCTGTCCTTTTTGATATTTTATTTACAGTATATAATATACATTTGGTGTAATTTTTGATATTTTATGTACAGTATATTAAATATAATTAGTGTAGTATTTGATAGTTTATTTACAGTATATATAACACATATTTGGTGTACTTTTTGATATTTTATGTACATTATGTCATATATATTTACTGTACTTTTTGATATTTTATTTACAGTATATAAAATGTATTTGGTGTACTTTCAGTTAATATTATATGTACAATATGTGAAATATATTTACTGTACTTTTTGATATTTTATGTACAGTATATAAGATATATTTGGTGTCCTTTTGATATTTTATGTAAATTATATAATACATATTTGGTGTAGTTTTTGATGTTTTACATAGGGTGTGTCATATATATTGACTGTCCTTTTTGATATTTTAATTACAGTATATAATATACATTTGGTGTAATTTTTGGTATTTTATGTACAGTATATTAAATGTAAATACTGTAGTTTTTGATAGTTTATTTACAGTATATATTACACATATTTGGTGTACTTTCTGATATTTTATGTACATTATGCCATATATATTTACTGTACTTTTTGATATTATATTTACAGTATATAAAATGTAATTGGTGTACTTTTAGTTAATATTATATGTACAATATAGGAAATATATTTACTGTACTTTTTGATATTTTATGTACAGTATATAAGATATATTTGGTGTCCTTTTGATATTTTATATAAATTATATAATATATATTTGGTATATTTTTTGATATTTTACGTAAGGTGTGTAGTATATATTTGCTGTCCTTTTTGATATTTTATTTACAGTATATAATATACATTTGGTGTAATTTTTGATATTTTATGTACAGTATATTAAATATAATTAGTGTAGTATTTGATAGTTTATTTACAGAATATATAACACATATTTGCTGTACTTTTTGATATTTTATTTACATTATGTCATATATATTTACTGTAATATTTCATACTTTATTTACAGTATATAAAATGTATTTGGTGTACTTTCAGTTAATACTATATGTACAATATCTGAAATATATTTACTGTACTTTTTGATATTTTATGTACAGTATATAAGATATATTTGGTGTCCTTTTGATATTTTATGTAAATTATATAATACATATTTGGTGTAGTTTTTGATATTTTACATAGGGTGTGTCATATATATTGACTGTCCTTTTTGATATTTTATTTAGAGTATATAATATACATTTGGTGTAATTTTTGGTATTTTATGTACAGTATATTAAATATAAATACTGTAGTTTTTGATAGTTTATTTACAGTATATATTACACATATTTGGTGTACTTTTTGATATTTTATGTACATTATGTCATATATATTTACTGTACTTTTTGATATTTTATTTACAGTATATAAAATGTATTTGGTGTACTTTCAGTTAATATTATATGTACAATATATGAAATATATTTACTGTACATTTTGATATTTTATGTACAGTATATAAGATATATTTGGTGTACTTTTGATATTTTATGTAAATTATACAATACATGTTTGGGGTAGTTTTCGATATTTTACGTAGGGTGTGTAGTATATATTTGCTGTCCTTTTTGATATTTTATTTACAGTATATAATATACATTTGGTGTAATTTTTTATATTTTATGTACAGTATATTAAATACAATTTGTGTAGTATTTGATAGTTTATTTACAGTACATATAACACATATTTGGTGTACTTTTTGATATTTTATGTACAGTATGTCATATATATTTACTGTAATTTTTGATATTTTATTTACAGTATATAAAATGTATTTGGTGTACTTTTACTTAATATTATATGTACAATATATGAAATATATTTACTGTACTTTTTGATATTTTCTGTACAGTATATAAGATATATTTGGTGTCCTTTTGATATTTTATGTAAATTATATAATACATATTTGGTGTAGTTTTTGATATTTTACATAGGGTGTGTCATATATATTGACTGTCCTTTTTGATATTTTATTTACAGTATATAATATACACTTGGTGTAATTTTTGATATTTTATGTACAGTATATTAAACATAATTACTGTAGTTTTTGATACTTTATTTACAGTATACATTACACATATTTGGTGAATTTTTTGATATTTTATGTACAGTATGTCATATATATTTACTGTACTTTTTCAAATTTTATTTACAGTATATAAAATGTATTTGGTGTACTTTTAGTTAATATTATATGTACAATATATGAAATATATTTACTGTACTTATTGATATTTTATGTACAGTATATAAGATGTATTTGGTGTCCTTTTGATATTTTATATAAATTATATAATATATATTTGGTGTAGTTTTTGATATTTTACATAGGATGTGTAGTATGTATTTGCTGTCCTTTTTGATATTTTATTTACAGTGTATAATATACATTTGGTGTAATTTTTGATATTTTATGTACAGTATATAAATATAATTACTGTAGTTTTTGATAGTTTATTTACAGTATATATAACACATATTTGGTGTACTTTTTGATATTTTATGTACATTATGTCATATATATTTACTGTACTTTTTGATATTTTATTTACAGTATATAAAATGTATTTGGTGTACTTTCAGTTAATATTATATGTACAATATATGAAATATATTTACTGTACATTTTGATATTTTATGTACAGTATATAAGATATATTTGGTGTCCATTTGATATTTTATGTAAATTATATAATACATATTTGGTGTAGTTTCCGATATTTTACATAGGGTGTGTAGTATATATTTGCTGTCCTTTTTGATATTTTATTTACCGTATATAATATACATTTGGTGTAATTTTTTATATTTTATGTACAGTATATTAAATATAAATACTGTAGTTTTTGATAGTTTATTTACAGTATATATTACACATATTTGGTGTACTTTTTGATATTTTATGTACATTATGTCATATATATTTACTGTACTTTTTGATATTTTATTTACAGTATATAAAATGTATTTGGTGTACTTTCAGTTAATATTATATGTACAATATATGAAATATATTTACTGTATATTTTGATATTTTATGTACAGTATATAAGATATATTTGGTGTCCATTTGATATTTTATGTAAATTATATAATACATATTTGGTGTAGTTTCCGATATTTTACATAGGGTGTGTAGGATATATTTGCTGTCCTTTTTGATATTTTATTTACCGTATATAATATACATTTGGTGTAATTTTTTATATTTTATGTACAGTATATTAAATACAATTTGTGTAGTATTTGATAGTTTATTTACAGTATATATAACACATATTTGGTGTACTTTTTGATATTTTATGTACAGTATGTAATATATATTTACTGTACTTTTTCAAATTTTATTTACAGTATATAAAATGTATTTGGTGTACTTTTAGTTAATATTATATGTACAATATATGAAATATATTTACTGTACTTTTTGATATATTCTGTACAGTATATAAGATGTATTTGGTGTCCTTTTGATATTTTATATAAATTATATAATATATATTTGCTGAAGTTTTTGATATTTTACATAGGGTGTGTAGTATATATTTGCTGTCTTTTTGATATTTTATTTACAGTATATAATATACATTTGGTGTAATTTTTGATATTTTATGTACAGTATATTAAATATAATTACTGTAGTATTTGATAGTTTATTTACAGTATATGTAACACATATTTGGTGTACTTTTTGTTATTTTATGTACAGTATGTTATATTTACTGTACTTTTTGATATTTTATTTACAGTATATAAAATGTATTTGGTGTACTTTCAGTTAATATTATATGTACAATATATGAAATATATTTACTGTACTTTTTGATATTTTATGTACAGTATATAAGATATCTTTTGTGTAATTTTGATATTTTATGTAAATTATATTATATATTTGGTGTAGTATTTGATATTTTACATAGGGTGTGTCACATATATTGACTGTCCTTTTTGATATTTTATTTAGAGTATATAATATATATTTGGTGTAATTTTTGATATTTTATGTACAGTATATTAAATATAATTACTGTAGTTTTTGATAGTTTATTTACAGTATATATAACACATATTTGGTGTACTTTTTGATATTTTATGTACAGTATGTCATATATATTTACTGTAATTTTTCATACTTTATTTACAGTATATAAAATGTATTTGGTGTACTTTTAATTAATATTATATGTACAATATATGAAATATATTTACTGTACTTTTTGATATTTTATGTACAGTATATAAGATATATTTGGTGTACTTTTGATATTTATGTAAACTATATTATATATATGGTGTAGTATTTGATATTTTACATAGGGTGTGTCATATATATTGACTGTCATTTTGATAATTTTATTTAGAGTATATAATATATATTTGGTGTAATTTTTGATATTTTATGTACAGTATATTAAATATAATTACTGTAGTTTTTGATAGTTTATTTACAGTATATATTACACATATTTGGTGTACTTTTTGATATTTTATGTACAGTATGTCATATATCTTTACTGTGCTTTTTCAAATTTTATTTACAGTATATAAAATGTATTTGGTGTACTTTTAGTTAATATTACATGTACAATATATGAAATATATTTAGTGTACTTTTTGATATTTTATGTACAGTATATAAGATATATTTGGTGTCCTTTTGATATTTTATGTAAATTATATAATACATATTTGGTGTAGTTTTTGATATTTTACATAGGGTGTGTCATATATATTGACTGTGCTTTTTGATATTTTATTTACAGTATATAATATACATTTGGTGTAATTTTTGATATTTTATGTACAGTATATTAAATATAATTACTGTAGTTTTTGATAGTTTATTTACAGTATATATTACACATATTTGGTGTACTTTTTGATATTTTATGTACAGTATGTCATATATATTTACTGTAATTTTTCATATTTTATTTACAGTATATAAAATGTATTTGGTGTACTTTTAGTTAATATTATATGTACAATATATGAAATATATTTACTGTACTTTTTGATATTTTAGGTACAGTTTATAAGATATCTTTGGTGTACTTTTGATATTTTATGTAAATTATATTATATATTTGGTGTAGTATTTGATATTTTACATAGGGTGTGTCATATATATTGACTGTCCTTTTTGATATTTTATTTAGAGTATATAATATATATTTGGTGTAATTTTTGATATTTTATGTACAGTATATTAAATATAATTACTGTAGTTTTTGATAGTTTATTTACAGTATATATTACACATATTTGGTGTTTTTTTGATATTTTATGTACGGTATGTCATATATCTTTACTGTATTTTTTCAAATTTTATTTACAATATATAAAATGTATTTGGTGTACTTTTAGTTAATATTATATGTACAATATATGAAATATATTTAGTGTACTTTTTGATATTTTCTGTACAGTATATCAGATATATTTGGTGTCCTTTTGATATTTTATGTAAATTATATAATACATATTTGGTGTAGTTTTTGATATTTTACATAGGGTGTGTCATATATATTGACTGTGCTTTTTGATATTTCATTTAAAGTATATAATATACATTTGGTGTAATTTTTGATATTTTATGTACAGTATATTAAATATAATTACTGTAGTTTTTGATAGTTTATTTACAGTATATATCACACATATTTGGTGTACTTTTTGTTATTTTATGTACAGTATGTAATATATATTTACTGTACTTTTTCAAATTTTATTTACAGTATATAAAATGCATTTGGTGTACTTTTAGTTAATATTATATGTACAATATATGAAATATATTTACTGTACTTTTTGATATTTTATGTACAGTATATAAGATGTATTTGGTGTCCTTTTGATATTTTATATAAATTATATAATATATATTTGCTGTAGTTTTTGATATTTTACATAGGGTGTGTAGCATATATTTGCTGTCCTTTTTGATATTTTATTAACAGTATATAATATACATTTGGTGTAATTTTTGATATTTTATGTACAGTATATTAAATATAATTACTGTAGTATTTGATAGTTTATTTACAGTATATGTAACACATATTTGGTGTACTTTTTGATACTTTATGTACAGTATGTAATATATATTTGCTGTACTTTTTGATATTTTATTTACAGTATATAAAATGTATTTGGTGTACTTTCAGTTAATATTATATGTACAATATATGAAATATATTTACTGTACTTTTTGATATTTTATGTACAGTATATAAGATATCTTTTGTGTACTTTTGATATTTTATGTAAATTATATTATATATTTGGTGTAGTATTCGATATTTTACATAGGGTGTGTCATATATATTGACTGTCCTTTTTGATATTTTATTTAGAGTATATAATATATATTTGGTGTAATTTTTGATATTTTATGTACAGTATATTAAATATAATTACTGTAGTTTTTGATAGTTTATTTACAGTATATATAACACATATTTGGTGTACTTTTTGATATTTTATGTACAGTATGTCATATATATTTACTGTAATTTTTCATACTTTATTTACAGTATATAAAATGTATTTGGTGTACTTTTAGTTAATATTATATGTACAATATATGAAATATATTTACTGTACTTTTTGATATTTTATGTACAGTATATAAGATATATTTGGTGTACTTTTGATATTTTATGTAAATTATATTATATATGTGGTGTAGTATTTGATATTTTACATAGGGTGTGTCATATACATTGACTGTCATTTTGATATTTTATTTAGAGTATATAATATATATTTGGTGTAATTTTTGATATTTTATGTACAGTATATTAAATATAATTACTGTAGTTTTTGATAGTTTATTTACAGTATATATTACACATATTTGGGGTACTTTTTGATATTTTATGTACAGTATGTCATATATATTTACTGTAATTTTTCATATTTATTTACAGAATATAAAATGTATTTGGTGTACTTTTAGTTAATATTATATGTGCCATATATGAAATATATTTACTGTACTTTTTGATATTTTATGTACAGTTTATAAGATATCTTTGGTGTACTTTTGATATTTTATGTAAATTATATTATATATTTGGTGTAGTATTTGATATTTTACATAGGGTGTGTCATATATATTGACTGTCCTTTTTGATATTTTATTTAGAGTATATAATATATATTTGGTGTAATTTTTGATATTTTATGTACAGTATATTAAATATAATTACTGTAGTTTTTGATAGTTTATTTACAGTATATATTACACATATTTGGTGTACTTTTTGATATTTTATGTACAGTATGTCATATATCTTTACTGTATTTTTTCAAATTTTTTTACAATATATAAAATGTATTTGGTGTACTTTTAGTTAATATTATATGTACAATATATGAAATATATTTAGTGTACTTTTTGATATTTTCTGTACAGTATATAAGATATATTTGGTGTCCTTTTGATATTTTATGTAAATTATATAATACATATTTGGTGTAGTTTTTGATATTTTACATAGGGTGTGTAGCATATATTTGCTGTCCTTTTTGATATTTTATTAACAGTATATAATATACATTTGGTGTAATTTTTGATATTTTATGTACAGTATATTAAATATAATTACTGTAGTATTTGATAGTTTATTTACAGTATATGTAACACATATTTGGTGTACTTTTTGATATTTTATGTACAGTATGTAATATATATTTACTGTACTTTTTGATATTTTATTTACAGTATATAAAATGTATTTGGTGTACTTTCAGATAATATTATATATACAATATATGAAATATATTTACTGTACTTTTTGATATTTTATGTACAGTACATAAGATATCTTTTGTGTACTTTTGATATTTTATGTAAATTATATTATATATTTGGTGTAGTATTTGATATTTTACATAGGGTGTGTCATATATATTGACTGTCCTTTTTGATATTTTATTTAGAGTATATAATATATATTTGGTGTAATTTTTGATATTTCATGTACAGTATATTAAATATAATTACTGTAGTTTTTGATAGTTTATTTACAGTATATATAACACATATTTGGTGTACTTTTTGATATTTTATGTACAGTATGTCATATATATTTACTGGAATTTTTCATACTTTATTTACAGTATATAAAATGTATTTGGTGTACTTTTAGTTAATATTATATGTACAATATATGAAATATATTTACTGTACTTTTTGATATTTTATGTACAGTATATAAGATATATTTGGTGTACTTTTGATATTTTATGTAAATTATATTATATATATGGTGTAGTATTTGATATTTTACATAGGGTGTGTCAGATACATTGACTGTCATTTTGATATTTTATTTAGAGTATATAATATATATTTGGTGTAATTTTTGGTATTTTATGTACAGTATATTAAATATAATTACTGTAGTTTTTGATAGTTTATTTACAGTATATATTACACATATTTGGTGTACTTTTTGATATTTTATGTACAGTATGTCATATATCTTTACTGTACTTTTTCAAATTTTATTTACAGTATATAAAATGTATTTGGTGTACTTTTAGTTAATATTACATGTACAATATATGAAATATATTTAGTGTAATTTTTGATATTTTATGTACAGTATATAAGATATATTTGGTGTCCTTTTGATATTTTATGTAAATTATATAATACATATTTGGTGTAGTTTTTGATATTTTACATAGGGTGTGTCATATATATTGACTGTGCTTTTTGATATTTTATTTACAGTATATAATATACATTTGGTGTAATTTTTGATATTTTATGTACAGTATATTAAATATAATTACTGTAGTTTTTGATAGTTTATTTACAATATATATTACACATATTTGGTGTACTTTTTGATATTTTATGTACAGTATGTCATATATATTTACTGTAATTTTTCATATTTATTTACACTATATAAAATGTATTTGGTGTACTTTTAGTTAATATTATATGTGCCATATATGAAACATATTTACTGTACTTTTTGATATTTTATGTACAGTTTATAAGATATCTTTGGTGTACTTTTGATATTTTATGTAAATTATATTATATATTTGGTGTAGTATTTGATATTTTACATAGGGTGTGTCATATATATTGACTGTCCTTTTTGATATTTTATTTAGAGTATATAATATATATTTGGTGTAATTTTTGATATTTTATGTACAGTATATTAAATATAATTACTGTAGTTTTTGATAGTTTATTTACAGTATATATTACACATATTTGGTGTACGTTTTGATATTTTATGTACAGTATGTCATATATCTTTACTGTACTTTTTCAAATTTTATTTACAATATATAAAATGTATTTGGTGTACTTTTAGTTAATATTATATGTAGAATATATGAAATATATTTAGTGTACTTTTTGATATTTTCTGTACAGTATATAAGATATATTTGGTGTCTTTTTGATATTTTATGTAAATTATATAATACATATTTGGTGTAGTTTTTGATATTTTACATAGGGTGTGTCATATATATTGACTGTGCTTTTTGATATTTCATTTAAAGTATATAATATACATTTGGTGTAATTTTTGATATTTTATGTACAGTATATTAAATATAATTACTGTAGTTTTTGATAGTTTATTTACAGTATATATCACACATATTTGGTGTACTTTTTGATATTTTATGTACAGTATGTAATATATATTTACTGTACTTTTTCAAATTTTATTTACAGTATATAAAATGCATTTGGTGTACTTTTAGTTAATATTATATGTACAATATATGAAATATATTTACTGTACATTTTGATATTTTATGTACAGTATATAAGATGTATTTGGTGTCCTTTTGATATTTTATATAAATTTTATAATATATATTTGCTGTAGTTTTTGATATTTTACATAGGGTGTCTAGCATATATTTGCTGTCCTTTTTGATATTTCATTAACAGTATAATATACATTTGGTGTAATTTTTGATATTTTATGTACAGTATATTAAATATAATTACTGTAGTATTTGATAGTTTATTTACAGTATATGTAACACATATTTGGTGTACTTTTTGATATTTTATGTACAGTATGTCATATATATTTACTGTACTTTTTGATATTTTATTTACAGTATATAAAATGTATTTGGTGTACTTTCAGTTAATATTATATGTACAATATATGAAATATATTTACTGTACTTTTTGATATTTAATGTACAGTATATAAGATATCTTTTGTGTACTTTTGATATTTCATGTAAATTATATTATATATTTGGTGTAGTATTTGATATTTTACATAGGGTGTGTCATATATATTGACTGTCCTTTTTGATATTTTATTTAGAGTATATAATATATATTTGGTGTAATTTTTGATGTTTTATGTACAGTATATTAAATATAATTACTGTAGTTTTTGATAGTTAATTTGCAGTATATATTACACATATTTGGTGTACTTCTTGATATTTTATGTACAGTATGTAATATATATTTACTGTACTTTTTGATATTTTATTTACAGTATATAAAATGTATTTGGTGTACTTTCAGTTAATATTATATGTACAATAGGTAAAATATATTTACTGTACTTTTTGATATTTTATGTACAGTATATAAGATGTATTTGATGTCCTTTTGATATTTATGTAAATTATATAATACATATTTCGTGTAGTTTTTGATATTTTACATAGGGTGTGTAGTATATAGTTACTGTCCTTTTTGATATTTTATTTACAGTATATAATATACATTTGGTGTAATTTTTGATATTTTATGTACAGTATATTAAATATAAATACTGTAGTTTTTGATAGTTTATTTACAGTATATATTACACATATTTGGTGTACTTTTTGATATTTCATGTACAGTATGTTATATTTACTGTACTTTTTGATATTTTATTTACAGTATATAAAATGTATTTGGTGTACTTTTAGTTAATATTTTATGTACAATATATGAAATATATTTACTGAACTTTTTGATATTTTATGTACAGTATATAAGATATATTTGGTGTCCTTTTGATATTTTATATAAATTATATAATATATATTTGGTGTAGTTTTTGATATTTTACGTAGGGTGTGTCATATATATTGACTGTCCTTTTTCATATTTTATTTACAGTATATAATGTACATTTGGTGTAATTTTTGATATTTTATATACAGTATATTAAATATAATTACTGTAGTTTTTGATAGTTTATTTACAGTATATATTACACATATTTGGTGTACTTTTTATATTTAATGTACAGTATGTCATATATATTTACTGTAATTTTTGATATTTTATTTACAGTATATAAAATGTATTTGGTGTACTTTCAGTTAATATTATATGTACAATATATGAAATATATTTACTGTACATTTTGATATTTTCTGTACAGTATATAAGATATATTTGGTGTCCTTTTGATATTTTATGTAAATTATATAATACATATTTGGTGTAGTTTAAATATTTTACATAGGGTGTATCATATATATTGACTGTCCTTTTTGATATTTTATTTAGAGCATATAATATACATTTGGTGTAATTTTTGATATTTTATATACAGTATATTAAATATAAATACTGTAGTTTTTGATACTTTATTTACAGTATATATTACACATATTTGGTGTAGTTTTTGATATTTTATGTACAGTATGTAATATATATTTACTGTACTTTTTCAAAATTTATTTACAGTATATAAAATGTATTTGGTGTACTTTCAGTTAATATTATATGTACAATATATGAAATATATTTACTGTACTTTTTGATATTTTCTGTACAGTTTATAAGATATATTTGGTGTCCATTTGATATTTTATGTAAATTATATAATACATATTTGGTGTAGTTTTTGATATTTTACATAGGGTGTGTCATATATATTGACTGTCCTTTTTGATATTTTATTTAGAGTATATAATATACATTTGGTGTAATTTTTGATATTTTATGTACAGTATATTAAATATAAATACTGTAGTTTTTGATAGTTTATTTACAGTATATATACCACATATTTGGTGTACTTTTTGATATTTTATGTACATTATGTCACATATATTTACTGTACTTTTTGATATTTTATTTACAGTATATAAAATGTATTTGGTGTACTTTTAGTTAATATTATATGTACAATATATGAAATATATTTACTGTATTTTTCGATATTTTCTGTACAGTATATAAGATATATTTGGTGTCCTTTTGATATTTTGTGTAAATTATATAATACATATTTGGTGTGGTTTTTGATATTTTACATAGGGTGTGTCATATATATTGACTGTCCTTTTTGATATTTTATTTAGAGTATATAAAATACATTTGGTGTAATTTTTGTTATTTTATGTACAGTATATTAAATATAAATACTGTAGTTTTTGATAGTTTGTTTACAGTATATATTACACATATTTGGTGTACTTTTTGATATTTTATGTACATTATGTCATATATATTTACTGTACTTTTGATATTTTATTTACAGTATATAAAATGTATTTGGTGTACTTTTAGTTAATATTATATGTACAATATATGAAATATATTTACTGTACTTTTTGATATTTTCTGTACAGTATATAAGATATATTTGGTGTCCTTTTGATATTTTATGTAAATTATATAATACATATTTGGTGTAGTTTTTGATATTTTACATAGGGTGTGTCATATATATTGACTGTCCTTTTTGATATATTATTTACAGTATATAATATACATTTGGTGTAATTTTTGATATTTTATGTACAGTATATTAAATATAATTACTGTAGTTTTTGATACTTTATTTACACTATATATTACACATATTTGGTGTACTTTTTGATATTTTATGTACAGTATGTAATATATATTTACTGTACTTTTTCAAATTTTATTTACAGTATTTAAAATTTATTTGGTGTACTTTCAGTTAATATTATATGTAAAATATGTGAAATATATTTACTGTACTTTTTGATATTTTCTGTACAGTATATAAGATATATTTGGTGTCCTTTTGATATTTTATGTAAATTATATCATACATATTTGGTGTAGTTTTTGATATTTTACATAGGGTGTGTCATATATATTGACTGTCATTTTTGATATTTTATTTAGAGCATATAATATACATTTGGTGTAATTTTTGATATTTTATGTACAGTATATTAAATATAAATACTGTAGATTTTGATGCTTTATTTACAGTATATATTACACATATTTGGTGTACTTTTTGATATTTCATGTACAGTATGTTATATTTACTGTACTTTTTGATATTTTATTTACAGTATATAAAATGTATTTGGTGTACTTTTAGTTAATATTATATTTACAATAAATGAAATATATTTACTGTAATTTTTGATATTTTCTGTACAGTATATAAGATATATTTGGTGTCCTTTTGATATTTTATGTAAATTATATAATACATATTTGGTGTAGTTTCTGATATTTTACATAGGGTGTGTCATATATATTGACTGTCCTTTTTGATATTTTATTTACAGTATATAATATATATTTCGTGTAATTTTTGATATTTTATGTACAGTATATAAGATGTATTTGGTGTCCTTTTGATATTTTATATAAATTATATAATATATATTTGGTGTAGTTTTTGATATTTTACATAGTGTGTGTAGTATATATCTGCTGTCCTTTTTGATATTTTATTTACAGTATATAATATACATTTGGTGTAATTTTTGATATTTTATGTACAGTATATTAAATATAATTACTGTAGTTTTTGATAGTTTATTTACTGTATATATAACAGATATTTGGTGTACTTTTTGATATTTTATGTATATTATGTCATATATATTTACTGTACTTTTTGATATTTTATTTACAGTATATAAAATGTATTCGGTGTACTTTCAGTTAATATTATATGTACAATATATGAAATATATTTACTGTAATTTTTGATATTTATGTACAGTATATAAGATATATTTGGTGTCCTTTTGATATTTTATATAAATTATATAATATATATTTGGTGTAGTTTATGATATTTTACATAGTGTGTGTAGTATATATTTGCTGTCCTTTTTGATATTTTATTTACAGTATATAATATACATTTGGTGTAATTTTTGATATTTTATGTACAGTATATTAAATATAATTAGTGTAGTATTTGATAGTTTATTTACAGTATATATAACACATATTTGGTGTACTTTTTGATATTTTATGTACATTATGTCATATATATTTACTGTACTTTTTGATATTTTATTTACAGTATATAAAATGTATTTGGTGTACTTTCAGTTAATATTATATGTACAATATGTGAAATATATTTACTGTACTTTTTGATATTTTATGTACAGTATATAAGATATATTTGGTGTCCTTTTGATATTTTATGTAAATTATATAATACATATTTGGTGTAGTTTTTGATATTTTACATAGGGTGTGTCATATATATTGACTGTCCTTTTTGATATTTTAATTACAGTATATAATATACATTTGGTGTAATTTTTGGTATTTTATGTACAGTATATTAAATGTAAATACTGTAGTTTTTGATAGTTTATTTACAGTATATATTACACATATTTGGTGTACTTTCTGATATTTTATGTACATTATGCCATATATATTTACTGTACTTTTTGATATTATATTTACAGTATATAAAATGTAATTGGTGTACTTTTAGTTAATATTATATGTACAATATAGGAAATATATTTACTGTACTTTTTGATATTTTATGTACAGTATATAAGATATATTTGGTGTCCTTTTGATATTTTATATAAATTATATAATATATATTTGGTATATTTTTTGATATTTTACGTAAGGTGTGTAGTATATATTTGCTGTCCTTTTTGATATTTTATTTACAGTATATAATATACATTTGGTGTAATTTTTGATATTTTATGTACAGTATATTAAATATAATTAGTGTAGTATTTGATAGTTTATTTACAGAATATATAACACATATTTGCTGTACTTTTTGATATTTTATTTACATTATGTCATATATATTTACTGTAATATTTCATACTTTATTTACAGTATATAAAATGTATTTGGTGTACTTTCAGTTAATACTATATGTACAATATCTGAAATATATTTACTGTACTTTTTGATATTTTATGTACAGTATATAAGATATATTTAGTGTCCTTTTGATATTTTATGTAAATTATATAATACATATTTGGTGTAGTTTTTGATATTTTACATAGGGTGTGTCATATATATTGACTGTCCTTTTTGATATTTTATTTAGAGTATATAATATACATTTGGTGTAATTTTTGGTATTTTATGTACAGTATATTAAATATAAATACTGTAGTTTTTGATAGTTTATTTACAGTATATATTACACATATTTGGTGTACTTTTTGATATTTTATGTACATTATGTCATATATATTTACTGTATTTTTGATATTTTATTTACAGTATATAAAATGTATTTGGTGTACTTTCAGTTAATATTATATGTACAATATATGAAATATATTTACTGTACATTTTGATATTTTATGTACAGTATATAAGATATATTTGGTGTACTTTTGATATTTTATGTAAATTATACAATACATGTTTGGTGTAGTTTTCGATATTTTACGTAGGGTGTGTAGTATATATTTGCTGTCCTTTTTGATATTTTATTTACAGTATATAATATACATTTGGTGTAATTTTTTATATTTTATGTACAGTATATTAAATACAATTTGTGTAGTATTTGATAGTTTATTTACAGTACATATAACACATATTTGGTGTACTTTTTGATATTTTATGTACAGTATGTCATATATATTTACTGTAATTTTTCATATTTATTTACACTATATAAAATGTATTTGGTGTACTTTTAGTTAATATTATATGTGCCATATATGAAACATATTTACTGTACTTTTTGATATTTTATGTACAGTTTATAAGATATCTTTGGTGTACTTTTGATATTTTATGTAAATTATATTATATATTTGGTGTAGTATTTGATATTTTACATAGGGTGTGTCATATATATTGACTGTCCTTTTTGATATTTTATTTAGAGTATATAATATATATTTGGTGTAATTTTTGATATTTTATGTACAGTATATTAAATATAATTACTGTAGTTTTTGATAGTTTATTTACAGTATATATTACACATATTTGGTGTACTTTTTGATATTTTATGTACAGTATGTCATATATCTTTACTGTACTTTTTCAAATTTTATTTACAATATATAAAATGTATTTGGTGTACTTTTAGTTAATATTATATGTAGAATATATGAAATATATTTAGTGTACTTTTTGATATTTTCTGTACAGTATATAAGATATATTTGGTGTCTTTTTGATATTTTATGTAAATTATATAATACATATTTGGTGTAGTTTTTGATATTTTACATAGGGTGTGTCATATATATTGACTGTGCTTTTTGATATTTCATTTAAAGTATATAATATACATTTGGTGTAATTTTTGATATTTTATGTACAGTATATTAAATATAATTACTGTAGTTTTTGATAGTTTATTTACAGTATATATCACACATATTTGGTGTACTTTTTGATATTTTATGTACAGTATGTAATATATATTTACTGTACTTTTTCAAATTTTATTTACAGTATATAAAATGCATTTGGTGTACTTTTAGTTAATATTATATGTACAATATATGAAATATATTTACTGTACATTTTGATATTTTATGTACAGTATATAAGATGTATTTGGTGTCCTTTTGATATTTTATATAAATTTTATAATATATATTTGCTGTAGTTTTTGATATTTTACATAGGGTGTCTAGCATATATTTGCTGTCCTTTTTGATATTTCATTAACAGTATAATATACATTTGGTGTAATTTTTGATATTTTATGTACAGTATATTAAATATAATTACTGTAGTATTTGATAGTTTATTTACAGTATATGTAACACATATTTGGTGTACTTTTTGATATTTTATGTACAGTATGTCATATATATTTACTGTACTTTTTGATATTTTATTTACAGTATATAAAATGTTTTTGGTGTACTTTCAGTTAATATTATATTTACAATATATGAAATATATTTACTGTACTTTTTGATATTTAATGTACAGTATATAAGATATCTTTTGTGTACTTTTGATATTTCATGTAAATTATATTATATATTTGGTGTAGTATTTGATATTTTACATAGGGTGTGTCATATATATTGACTGTCCTTTTTGATATTTTATTTAGAGTATATAATATATATTTGGTGTAATTTTTGATGTTTTATGTACAGTATATTAAATATAATTACTGTAGTTTTTGATAGTTAATTTGCAGTATATATTACACATATTTGGTGTACTTCTTGATATTTTATGTACAGTATGTAATATATATTTACTGTACTTTTTGATATTTTATTTACAGTATATAAAATGTATTTGGTGTACTTTCAGTTAATATTATATGTACAATAGGTAAAATATATTTACTGTACTTTTTGATATTTTATGTACAGTATATAAGATGTATTTGATGTCCTTTTGATATTTATGTAAATTATATAATACATATTTCGTGTAGTTTTTGATATTTTACATAGGGTGTGTAGTATATAGTTACTGTCCTTTTTGATATTTTATTTACAGTATATAATATACATTTGGTGTAATTTTTGATATTTTATGTACAGTATATTAAATATAAATACTGTAGTTTTTGATAGTTTATTTACAGTATATATTACACATATTTGGTGTACTTTTTGATATTTCATGTACAGTATGTTATATTTACTGTACTTTTTGATATTTTATTTACAGTATATAAAATGTATTTGGTGTACTTTTAGTTAATATTTTATGTACAATATATGAAATATATTTACTGAACTTTTTGATATTTTATGTACAGTATATAAGATATATTTGGTGTCCTTTTGATATTTTATATAAATTATATAATATATATTTGGTGTAGTTTTTGATATTTTACGTAGGGTGTGTCATATATATTGACTGTCCTTTTTCATATTTTATTTACAGTATATAATGTACATTTGGTGTAATTTTTGATATTTTATATACAGTATATTAAATATAATTACTGTAGTTTTTGATAGTTTATTTACAGTATATATTACACATATTTGGTGTACTTTTTATATTTAATGTACAGTATGTCATATATATTTACTGTAATTTTTGATATTTTATTTACAGTATATAAAATGTATTTGGTGTACTTTCAGTTAATATTATATGTACAATATATGAAATATATTTACTGTACATTTTGATATTTTCTGTACAGTATATAAGATATATTTGGTGTCCTTTTGATATTTTATGTAAATTATATAATACATATTTGGTGTAGTTTAAATATTTTACATAGGGTGTATCATATATATTGACTGTCCTTTTTGATATTTTATTTAGAGCATATAATATACATTTGGTGTAATTTTTGATATTTTATATACAGTATATTAAATATAAATACTGTAGTTTTTGATACTTTATTTACAGTATATATTACACATATTTGGTGTAGTTTTTGATATTTTATGTACAGTATGTAATATATATTTACTGTACTTTTTCAAAATTTATTTACAGTATATAAAATGTATTTGGTGTACTTTCAGTTAATATTATATGTACAATATATGAAATATATTTACTGTACTTTTTGATATTTTCTGTACAGTTTATAAGATATATTTGGTGTCCATTTGATATTTTATGTAAATTATATAATACATATTTGGTGTAGTTTTTGATATTTTACATAGGGTGTGTCATATATATTGACTGTCCTTTTTGATATTTTATTTAGAGTATATAATATACATTTGGTGTAATTTTTGATATTTTATGTACAGTATATTAAATATAAATACTGTAGTTTTTGATAGTTTATTTACAGTATATATACCACATATTTGGTGTACTTTTTGATATTTTATGTACATTATGTCACATATATTTACTGTACTTTTTGATATTTTATTTACAGTATATAAAATGTATTTGGTGTACTTTTAGTTAATATTATATGTACAATATATGAAATATATTTACTGTATTTTTCGATATTTTCTGTACAGTATATAAGATATATTTGGTGTCCTTTTGATATTTTGTGTAAATTATATAATACATATTTGGTGTGGTTTTTGATATTTTACATAGGGTGTGTCATATATATTGACTGTCCTTTTTGATATTTTATTTAGAGTATATAAAATACATTTGGTGTAATTTTTGTTATTTTATGTACAGTATATTAAATATAAATACTGTAGTTTTTGATAGTTTGTTTACAGTATATATTACACATATTTGGTGTACTTTTTGATATTTTATGTACATTATGTCATATATATTTACTGTACTTTTGATATTTTATTTACAGTATATAAAAGGTATTTGGTGTACTTTTAGTTAATATTATATGTACAATATATGAAATATATTTACTGTACTTTTTGATATTTTCTGTACAGTATATAAGATATATTTGGTGTCCTTTTGATATTTTATGTAAATTATATAATACATATTTGGTGTAGTTTTTGATATTTTACATAGGGTGTGTCATATATATTGACTGTCCTTTTTGATATATTATTTACAGTATATAATATACATTTGGTGTAATTTTTGATATTTTATGTACAGTATATTAAATATAATTACTGTAGTTTTTGATACTTTATTTACACTATATATTACACATATTTGGTGTACTTTTTGATATTTTATGTACAGTATGTAATATATATTTACTGTACTTTTTCAAATTTTATTTACAGTATTTAAAATTTATTTGGTGTACTTTCAGTTAATATAATATGTAAAATATGTGAAATATATTTACTGTACTTTTTGATATTTTCTGTACAGTATATAAGATATATTTGGTGTCCTTTTGATATTTTATGTAAATTATATCATACATATTTGGTGTAGTTTTTGATATTTTACATAGGGTGTGTCATATATATTGACTGTCATTTTTGATATTTTATTTAGAGCATATAATATACATTTGGTGTAATTTTTGATATTTTATGTACAGTATATTAAATATAAATACTGTAGATTTTGATGCTTTATTTACAGTATATATTACACATATTTGGTGTACTTTTTGATATTTCATGTACAGTATGTTATATTTACTGTACTTTTTGATATTTTATTTACAGTATATAAAATGTATTTGGTGTACTTTTAGTTAATATTATATTTACAATAAATGAAATATATTTACTGTAATTTTTGATATTTTCTGTACAGTATATAAGATATATTTGGTGTCCTTTTGATATTTTATGTAAATTATATAATACATATTTGGTGTAGTTTCTGATATTTTACATAGGGTGTGTCATATATATTGACTGTCCTTTTTGATATTTTATTTACAGTATATAATATATATTTCGTGTAATTTTTGATATTTTATGTACAGTATATAAGATGTATTTGGTGTCCTTTTGATATTTTATATAAATTATATAATATATATTTGGTGTAGTTTTTGATATTTTACATAGTGTGTGTAGTATATATCTGCTGTCCTTTTTGATATTTTATTTACAGTATATAATATACATTTGGTGTAATTTTTGATATTTTATGTACAGTATATTAAATATAATTACTGTAGTTTTTGATAGTTTATTTACTGTATATATAACAGATATTTGGTGTACTTTTTGATATTTTATGTACATTATGTCATATATATTTACTGTACTTTTTGATATTTTATTTACAGTATATAAAATGTATTCGGTGTACTTTCAGTTAATATTATATGTACAATATATGAATTATATTTACTGTAATTTTTGATATTTATGTACAGTATATAAGATATATTTGGTGTCCTTTTGATATTTTATATAAATTATATAATATATATTTGGTGTAGTTTATGATATTTTACATAGTGTGTGTAGTATATATTTGCTGTCCTTTTTGATATTTTATTTACAGTATATAATATACATTTGGTGTAATTTTTGATATTTTATGTACAGTATATTAAATATAATTAGTGTAGTATTTGATAGTTTATTTACAGTATATATAACACATATTTGGTGTACTTTTTGATATTTTATGTACATTATGTCATATATATTTACTGTACTTTTTGATATTTTATTTACAGTATATAAAATGTATTTGGTGTACTTTCAGTTAATATTATATGTACAATATGTGAAATATATTTACTGTACTTTTTGATATTTTATGTAGAGTATATAAGATATATTTGGTGTCCTTTTGATATTTTATGTAAATTATATAATACATATTTGGTGTAGTTTTTGATATTTTACATAGGGTGTGTCATATATATTGACTGTCCTTTTTGATATTTTAATTACAGTATATAATATACATTTGGTGTAATTTTTGGTATTTTATGTACAGTATATTAAATGTAAATACTGTAGTTTTTGATAGTTTATTTACAGTATATATTACACATATTTGGTGTACTTTCTGATATTTTATGTACATTATGCCATATATATTTACTGTACTTTTTGATATTATATTTACAGTATATAAAATGTAATTGGTGTACTTTTAGTTAATATTATATGTACAATATAGGAAATATATTTACTGTACTTTTTGATATTTTATGTACAGTATATAAGATATATTTGGTGTCCTTTTGATATTTTATATAAATTATATAATATATATTTGGTATATTTTTTGATATTTTACGTAAGGTGTGTAGTATATATTTGCTGTCCTTTTTGATATTTTATTTACAGTATATAATATACATTTGGTGTAATTTTTGATATTTTATGTACAGTATATTAAATATAATTAGTGTAGTATTTGATAGTTTATTTACAGAATATATAACACATATTTGCTGTACTTTTTGATATTTTATTTACATTATGTCATATATATTTACTGTAATATTTCATACTTTATTTACAGTATATAAAATGTATTTGGTGTACTTTCAGTTAATACTATATGTACAATATCTGAAATATATTTACTGTACTTTTTGATATTTTATGTACAGTATATAAGATATATTTGGTGTCCTTTTGATATTTTGTGTAAATTATATAATACATATTTGGTGTAGTTTTTGATATTTTACATAGGGTGTGTCATATATATTGACTGTCCTTTTTGATATTTTATTTAGAGTATATAATATACATTTGGTGTAATTTTTGGTATTTTATGTACAGTATATTAAATATAAATACTGTAGTTTTTGATAGTTTATTTACAGTATATATTACACATATTTGGTGTACTTTTTGATATTTTATGTACATTATGTCATATATATTTACTGTATTTTTGATATTTTATTTACAGTATATAAAATGTATTTGGTGTACTTTCAGTTAATATTATATGTACAATATATGAAATATATTTACTGTACATTTTGATATTTTATGTACAGTATATAAGATATATTTGGTGTACTTTTGATATTTTATGTAAATTATACAATACATGTTTGGTGTAGTTTTCGATATTTTACGTAGGGTGTGTAGTATATATTTGCTGTCCTTTTTGATATTTTATTTACAGTATATAATATACATTTGGTGTAATTTTTTATATTTTATGTACAGTATATTAAATACAATTTGTGTAGTATTTGATAGTTTATTTACAGTACATATAACACATATTTGGTGTACTTTTTGATATTTTATGTACAGTATGTCATATATATTTACTGTAATTTTTGATATTTTATTTACAGTATATAAAATGTATTTGGTGTACTTTTACTTAATATTATATGTACAATATATGAAATATATTTACTGTACTTTTTGATATTTTCTGTACAGTATATAAGATATATTTGGTGTCCTTTTGATATTTTATGTAAATTATATAATACATATTTGGTGTAGTTTTTGATATTTTACATAGGGTGTGTCATATATATTGACTGTCCTTTTTGATATTTTATTTACAGTATATAATATACACTTGGTGTAATTTTTGATATTTTATGTACAGTATATTAAACATAATTACTGTAGTTTTTGATACTTTATTTACAGTATATATTACACATATTTGGTGAATTTTTTGATATTTTATGTACAGTATGTCATATATATTTACTGTACTTTTTCAAATTTTATTTACAGTATATAAAATGTATTTGGTGTACTTTTAGTTAATATTATATGTACAATATATGAAATATATTTACTGTACTTTTTGATATTTTATGTACAGTATATAAGATGTATTTGGTGTCCTTTTGATATTTTATATAAATTATATAATATATATTTGGTGCAGTTTTTGATATTTTACATAGGATGTGTAGTATGTATTTGCTGTCCTTTTTGATATTTTATTTACAGTGTATAATATATATTTGGTGTAATTTTTGATATTTTATGTACAGTATATAAATATAATTACTGTAGTTTTTGATAGTTTATTTACAGTATATATAACACATATTTGGTGTACTTTTTGATATTTTATGTACATTATGTCATATATATTTACTGTACTTTTTGATATTTTATTTACAGTATATAAAATGTATTTGGTGTACTTTCAGTTAATATTATATGTACAATATATGAAATATATTTACTGTACATTTTGATATTTTATGTACAGTATATAAGATATATTTGGTGTCCATTTGATATTTTATGTAAATTATATAATACATATTTGGTGTAGTTTCCGATATTTTACATAGGGTGTGTAGTATATATTTGCTGTCCTTTTTGATATTTTATTTACCGTATATAATATACATTTGGTGTAATTTTTTATATTTTATGTACAGTATATTAAATATAAATACTGTAGTTTTTGATAGTTTATTTACAGTATATATTACACATATTTGGTGTACTTTTTGATATTTTATGTACATTATGTCATATATATTTACTGTACTTTTTGATATTTTATTTACAGTATATAAAATGTATTTGGTGTACTTTCAGTTAATATTATATGTACAATATATGAAATATATTTACTGTATATTTTGATATTTTATGTACAGTATATAAGATATATTTGGTGTCCATTTGATATTTTATGTAAATTATATAATACATATTTGGTGTAGTTTCCGATATTTTACATAGGGTGTGTAGGATATATTTGCTGTCCTTTTTGATATTTTATTTACCGTATATAATATACATTTGGTGTAATTTTTTATATTTTATGTACAGTATATTAAATACAATTTGTGTAGTATTTGATAGTTTATTTACAGTATATATAACACATATTTGGTGTACTTTTTGATATTTTATGTACAGTATGTAATATATATTTACTGTACTTTTTCAAATTTTATTTACAGTATATAAAATGTATTTGGTGTACTTTTAGTTAATATTATATGTACAATATATGAAATATATTTTCTGTACTTTTTGATATATTCTGTACAGTATATAAGATGTATTTGGTGTCCTTTTGATATTTTATATAAATTATATAATATATATTTGCTGAAGTTTTTGATATTTTACATAGGGTGTGTAGTATATATTTGCTGTCTTTTTGATATTTTATTTACAGTATATAATATACATTTGGTGTAATTTTTGATATTTTATGTACACTATATTAAATATAATTACTGTAGTATTTGATAGTTTATTTACAGTATATGTAACACATATTTGGTGTACTTTTTGATATTTTATGTACAATATGTTATATTTACTGTACTTTTTGATATTTTATTTACAGTATATAAAATGTATTTGGTGTACTTTCAGTTAATATTATATGTACATTATATGAAATATATTTACTGTACTTTTTGATATTTTCTGTACAGTATATAAGATATATTTAGTGTCCTTTCGATATTTTATGTAAATTATATAATATATATTTGGTGTAGTTTTTGATATTTTACATAGGGTGTGTCATATATATTGACTGTCTTTTTGATATTTTATTTACAGTATATAATATACAATTGGTGTAATTTTTGATATTTTATGTACAGTATATTAAATATAATTACTGTAGTTTTTGATAGTTTATTTACAGTATATATAACACATATTTGGTGTACTTTTTGATATTTTACGTACAGTATGTAATATATATTTACTGTACTTTTTCATATTTTATTTACAGTAGATAAAATGTATTTGGTGTACTTTTAGTTAATATTATATGTACAATATATGAAATATATTTACTGTACTTTTTGATATTTTATGTACAGTATATAAGATATATTTGGTGTCCTTTTGATATTTTATGTAAATTATATAATTAATATTTGGTGTAGTTTTTGATATTTTACATAGGGTGTGTCATATATATTGACTGTCCTTTTTGATATTTTATTTAGAGCATATAATATACATTTGGTGTAATTTTTGATATTTTATGTACAGTATATTAAATATAAATACTGTAGTTTTTGATGCTTTATTTACAGTATATATTACACATATTTGGTGTACTTTTTGATATTTTATGTACAGTATGTAATATATATTTACTGTACTTTTTCAAATTTTATTTACAGTATATAAAATGTATTTGGTGTACTTTTAGTTAATATTACATGTACAATATATGAAATATATTTAGTGTACTTTTTGATATTTTATGTACAGTATATAAGATATATTTGGTGTCCTTTTGATATTTTATGTAAATTATATAATACATATTTGGTGTAGTTTTTGATATTTTACATAGGGTGTGTCATATATATTGACTGTCATTTTTGATATTTTATTTACAGTATATAATATACATTTGGTGTAATTTTTGATATTTTATGTACAGTATATTAAATATAATTACTGTACTTTTTGATAGTTTATTTACAGTATATATTACACATATTTGGTGTACTTTTTGATATTTTATGTACAGTATGTCATATATATTTACTGTAATTTTTCATATTTTATTTACAGTATATAAAATGTATTTGGTGTACTTTTAGTTAATATTATATGTACAATATATGAAATATATTTACTGTACTTTTTGATATTTTAGGTACAGTTTATAAGATATCTTTGGTGTACTTTTGATATTTTATGTAAATTATATTATATATTTGGTGTAGTATTTGATATTTTACATAGGGTGTGTCATATATATTGACTGTCCTTTTTGATATTTTATTTAGAGTATATAATATATATTTGGTGTAATTTTTGATATTTTATGTACAGTATATTAAATATAATTACTGTAGTTTTTGATAGTTTATTTACAGTATATATTACACATATTTGGTGTACTTTTTGATATTTTATGTACAGTATGTCATATATCTTTACTGTACTTTTTCAAATTTTATTTACAATATATAAAATGTATTTGGTGTACTTTTAGTTAATATTATATGTACAATATATGAAATATATTTAGTGTACTTTTTGATATTTTCTGTACAGTATATCAGATATATTGGGTGTCCTTTTGATATTTTATGTAAATTATATAATACATATTTGGTGTAGTTTTTGATATTTTACATAGGGTGTGTCATATATATTGACTGTGCTTTTTGATATTTCATTTAAAGTATATAATATACATTTGGTGTAATTTTTGATATTTTATGTACAGTATATTAAATATAATTACTGTAGTTTTTGATAGTTTATTTACAGTATATATCACACATATTTGGTGTACTTTTTGATATTTTATGTACAGTATGTAATATATATTTACTGTACTTTTTCAAATTTTATTTACAGTATATAAAATGCATTTGGTGTACTTTTAGTTAATATTATATGTACAATATATGAAATATATTTACTGTACTTTTTGATATTTTATGTACAGTATATAAGATGTATTTGGTGTCCTTTTGATATTTTATATAAATTATATAATATATATTTGCTGTAGTTTTTGATATTTGACATAGGGTGTGTAGCATATATTTGCTGTCCTTTTTGATATTTTATTAACAGTATATAATATACATTTGGTGTAATTTTTGATATTTTATGTACAGTATATTAAATATAATTACTGTAGTATTTGATAGTTTATTTACAGTATATGTAACACATATTTGGTGTACTTTTTGATACTTTATGTACAGTATGTAATATATATTTGCTGTACTTTTTGATATTTTATTTACAGTATATAAAATGTATTTGGTGTACTTTCAGTTAATATTATATGTACAATATATGAAATATATTTACTGTACTTTTTGATATTTTATGTACAGTATATAAGATATCTTTTGTGTACTTTTGATATTTTATGTAAATTATATTATATATTTGGTGTAGTATTTGATATTTTACATAGGGTGTGTCATATATATTGACTGTCCTTTTTGATATTTTATTTAGAGTATATAATATATATTTGGTGTAATTTTTGATATTTTATGTACAGTATATTAAATATAATTACTGTAGTTTTTGATAGTTTATTTACAGTATATATAACACATATTTGGTGTACTTTTTGATATTTTATGTACAGTATGTCATATATATTTACTGTAATTTTTCATACTTTATTTACAGTATATAAAATGTATTTGGTGTACTTTTAGTTAATATTATATGTACAATATATGAAATATATTTACTGTACTTTTTGATATTTTATGTACAGTATATAAGATATATTTGGTGTACTTTTGATATTTTATGTAAATTATATTATATATGTGGTGTAGTATTTGATATTTTACATAGGGTGTGTCATATACATTGACTGTCATTTTGATATTTTATTTAGAGTATATAATATATATTTGGTGTAATTTTTGATATTTTATGTACAGTATATTAAATATAATTACTGTAGTTTTTGATAGTTTATTTACAGTATATATTACACATATTTGGTGTACTTTTTGATATTTTATGTACAGTATGTCATATATCTTTACTGTACTTTTTCAAATTTTATTTACAGTATATAAAATGTATTTGGTGTACTTTTAGTTAATATTACATGTACAATATATGAAATATATTTAGTGTACTTTTTGATATTTTATGTACAGTATATAAGATATATTTGGTGTCCTTTTGATATTTTATGTAAATTATATAGTACATATTTGGTGTAGTTTTTGATATTTTACATAGGGTGTGTCATATATATTGACTGTGCTTTTTGATATTTTATTTACAGTATATAATATACATTTGGTGTAATTTTTGATATTTTATGTACAGTATATTAAATATAATTACTGTAGTTTTTGATAGTTTATTTACAGTATATATTACACATATTTGGGGTACTTTTTGATATTTTATGTACAGTATGTCATATATATTTACTGTAATTTTTCATATTTATTTACAGATTATAAAATGTATTTGGTGTACTTTTAGTTAATATTATATGTGCCATATATGAAATATATTTACTGTACTTTTTGATATTTTATGTACAGTTTATAAGATATCTTTGGTGTACTTTTGATATTTTATGTAAATTATATTATATATTTGGTGTAGTATTTGATATTTTACATAGGGTGTGTCATATATCTTGACTGTCCTTTTTGATATTTTATTTAGAGTATATAATATATATTTGGTGTAATTTTTGATATTTTATGTACAGTATATTAAATATAATTACTGTAGTTTTTGATAGTTTATTTACAGTATATATTACACATATTTGGTGTACTTTTTGATATTTTATGTACAGTATGTCATATATCTTTACTGTATTTTTTGAAATTTTTTTACAATATATAAAATGTATTTGGTGTACTTTTATTTAATATTATATGTACAATATATGAAATATATTTAGTGTACTTTTTGATATTTTCTGTACAGTATATAAGATATATTTGGTGTCCTTTTGATATTTTATGTAAATTATATAATACATATTTGGTGTAGTTTTTGATATTTTACATAGGGTGTGTAGCATATATTTGCTGTCCTTTTTGATATTTTATTAACAGTATATAATATACATTTGGTGTAATTTTTGATATTTTATGTACAGTATATTAAATATAATTACTGTAGTATTTGATAGTTTATTTACAGTATATGTAACACATATTTGGTGTACTTTTTGATATTTTATGTACAGTATGTAATATATATTTACTGTACTTTTTGATATTTTATTTACAGTATATAAAATGTATTTGGTGTACTTTCAGTTAATATTATATGTACAATATATGAAATATATTTACTGTACTTTTTGATATTTTATGTACAGTATATAAGATATCTTTTGTGTACTTTTGATATTTTATGTAAATTATATTATATATTTGGTGTAGTATTTGATATTTTACATAGGGTGTGTCATATATATTGACTGTCCTTTTTGATATTTTATTTAGAGTATATAATATATATTTGGTGTAATTTTTGATATTTTATGTACAGTATATTAAATATAATTACTGTAGTTTTTGATAGTTTATTTACAGTATATATTACACATATTTGGTGTACTTTTTGATATTTTATGTACAGTATGTCATATACCTTTACTGTACTTTTTCAAATTTTATTTACAATATATAAAATGTATTTGGTGTACTTTTAGTTAATATTATATGTAGAATATATGAAATATATTTAGTGTACTTTTTGATATTTTCTGTACAGTATATAAGATATATTTGGTGTCTTTTTGATATTTTATGTAAATTATATAATACATATTTGGTGTAGTTTTTGATATTTTACATAGGGTGTGTCATATATATTGACTGTGCTTTTTGATATTTCATTTAAAGTATATAATATACATTTGGTGTAATTTTTGATATTTTATGTACAGTATATTAAATATAATTACTGTAGTTTTTGATAGTTTATTTACAGTATATATCACACATATTTGGTGTACTTTTTGATATTTTATGTACAGTATGTAATATATATTTACTGTACTTTTTCAAATTTTATTTACAGTATATAAAATGCATTTGGTGTACTTTTAGTTAATATTATATGTACAATATATGAAATATATTTACTGTACATTTTGATATTTTATGTACAGTATATAAGATGTATTTGGTGTCCTTTTGATATTTTATATAAATTTTATAATATATATTTGCTGTAGTTTTTGATATTTTACATAGGGTGTCTAGCATATATTGGCTGTCCTTTTTGATATTTCATTAACAGTATAATATACATTTGGTGTAATTTTTGATATTTTATGTACAGTATATTAAATATAATTACTGTAGTATTTGATAGTTTATTTACAGTATATGTAACACATATTTGGTGTACTTTTTCATATTTTATGTACAGTATGTCATATATATTTACTGTACTTTTTGATATTTTATTTACAGTATATAAAATGTATTTGGTGTACTTTCAGTTAATATTATATGTACAATATATGAAATATATTTACTGTACTTTTTGATATTTAATGTACAGTATATAAGATATCTTTTGTGTACTTTTGATATTTTATGTAAATTATATTATATATTTGGTGTAGTATTTGATATTTTACATAGGGTGTGTCATATATATTGACTGTCCTTTTTGATATTTTATTTAGAGTATATAATATATATTTGGTGTAATTTTTGATGTTTTATGTACAGTATATTAAATATAATTACTGTAGTTTTTGATAGTTAATTTGCAGTATATATTACACATATTTGGTGTACTTCTTGATATTTTATGTACAGTATGTAATATATATTTACTGTACTTTTTGATATTTTATTTACAGTATATAAAATGTATTTGGTGTACTTTCAGTTAATATTATATGTACAATAGGTAAAATATATTTACTGTACTTTTTGATATTTTATGTACAGTATATAAGATGTATTTGATGTCCTTTTGATATTTATGTAAATTATATACTACATATTTCGTGTAGTTTTTGATATTTTACATAGGGTGTGTAGTATATAGTTACTGTCCTTTTTGATATTTTATTTACAGTATATAATATACATTTGGTGTAATTTTTGATATTTTATGTACAGTATATTAAATATAAATACTGTAGTTTTTGATAGTTTATTTACAGTATATATTACACATATTTGGTGTACTTTTTGATATTTCATGTACAGTATGTTATATTTACTGTACTTTTTGATATTTTATTTACAGTACATAAAATGTATTTGGTGTACTTTTAGTTAATATTATATGTACAATATATGAAATATATTTACTGAACTTTTTGATATTTTATGTACAGTATATAAGATATATTTGGTGTCCTTTTGATATTTTATATAAATTATATAATATATATTTGGTGTAGTTTTTGATATTTTACGTAGGGTGTGTCATATATATTGACTGTCCTTTTTGATATTTTATTTACAGTATATAATGTACATTTGGTGTAATTTTTGATATTTTATATACAGTATATTAAATACAATTACTGTAGTTTTTGATAGTTTATTTACAGTATATATTACACATATTTGGTGTACTTTTTATATTTAATGTACAGTATGTCATATATATTTACTGTAATTTTTGATATTTTATTTACAGTATATAAAATGTATTTGGTGTACTTTCAGTTAATATTATATGTACAATATATGAAATATATTTACTGTACATTTTGATATTTTCTGTACAGTACATAAGATATATTTGGTGTCCTTTTGATATTTTATGTAAATTATATAATACATATTTGGTGTAGTTTAAATATTTTACATAGGGTGTATCATATATATTGACTGTCCTTTTTGATATTTTATTTAGAGCATATAATATACATTTGGTGTAATTTTTGATATTTTATATACAGTATATTAAATATAAATACTGTAGTTTTTGATACTTTATTTACAGTATATATTACACATATTTGGTGTAGTTTTTGATATTTTATGTACAGTATGTAATATATATTTACTGTACTTTTTCAAAATTTATTTACAGTATATAAAATGTATTTGGTGTACTTTCAGTTAATATTATATGTACAATATATGAAATATATTTACTGTACTTTTTGATATTTTCTATACAGTTTATAAGATATATTTGGTGTCCATTTGATATTTTATGTAAATTATATAATACATATTTGGTGTAGTTTTTGATATTTTACATAGGGTGTGTCATATATATTGACTGTCCTTTTTGATATTTTATTTAGAGTATATAATATACATTTGGTGTAATTTTTGATATTTTATGTACAGTATATTAAATATAAATACTGTAGTTTTTGATAGTTTATTTACAGTATATATACCACATATTTGGTGTACTTTTTGATATTTTATGTACATTATGTCACATATATTTACTGTACTTTTTGATATTTTATTTACAGTATATAAAATGTATTTGGTGTACTTTTAGTTAATATTATATGTACAATATATGAAATATATTTACTGTACTTTTTGATATTTTCTGTACAGTATATAAGATATATTTGGTGTCCTTTTGATATTTTGTGTAAATTATATAATACATATTTGGTGTGGTTTTTGATATTTTACATAGGGTGTGTCATATATATTGACTGTCCTTTTTGATATTTTATTTAGAGTATATAAAATACATTTGGTGTAATTTTTGTTATTTTATGTACAGTATATTAAATATAAATACTGTAGTTTTTGATAGTTTGTTTACAGTATATATTACACATATTTGGTGTACTTTTTGATATTTTATGTACATTATGTCATATATATTTACTGTACTTTTGATATTTTATTTACAGTATATAAAATGTATTTGGTATACTTTTAGTTAATATTATATGTACAATATATGAAATATATTTACTGTACTTTTTGATATTTTCTGTACAGTATATAAGATATATTTGGTGTCCTTTTGATATTTTATGTAAATTATATAATACATATTTGGTGTAGTTTTTGATATTTTACATAGGGTGTGTCATATATATTGACTGTCCTTTTTGATATATTATTTACAGTATATAATATACATTTGGTGTAATTTTTGATATTTTACGTACAGTATATTAAATATAATTACTGTAGTTTTTGATACTTTATTTACACTATATATTACACATATTTGGTGTACTTTTTGATATTTTATGTACAGTATGTAATATATATTTACTGTACTTTTTCAAATTTTATTTACAGTATTTAAAATGTATTTGGTGTACTTTCAGTTAATATTATATGTAAAATATGTGAAATATATTTACTGTACTTTTTGATATTTTCTGTACAGTATATAAGATATATTTGGTGTCCTTTTGATATTTTATGTAAATTATATCATACATATTTGGTGTAGTTTTTGATATTTTACATAGGGTGTGTCATATATATTGACTGTCATTTTTGATATTTTATTTAGAGCATATAATATACATTTGGTGTAATTTTTGATATTTTATGTACAGTATATTAAATATAAATACTGTAGTTTTTGATGCTTTATTTACAGTATATATTACACATATTTGGTGTACTTTTTGATATTTCATGTACAGTATGTTATATTTACTGTACTTTTTTATATTTTATTTACAGTATATAAAATGTATTTGGTGTACTTTTAGTTAATATTATATTTACAATAAATGAAATATATTTACTGTAATTTTTGATATTTTCTGTACAGTATATAAGATATATTTGGTGTCCTTTTGATATTTTATGTAAATTATATAATACATATTTGGTGTAGTTTCTGATATTTTACATAGGGTGTGTCATATATATTGACTGTACTTTTTGATATTTTATTTACAGTATATAATATATATTTCGTGTAATTTTTGATATTTTATGTACAGTATATAAGATGTATTTGGTGTCCTTTTGATATTTTATATAAATTATATAATATATATTTGGTGTAGTTTTTGATATTTTACATAGTGTGTGTAGTATATATCTGCTGTCCTTTTTGATATTTTATTTACAGTATATAATATACATTTGGTGTAATTTTTGATATTTTATGTACAGTATATTAAATATAATTACTGTAGTTTTTGATAGTTTATTTACTGTATATATAACAGATATTTGGTGTACTTTTTGATATTTTATGTACATTATGTCATATATATTTACTGTACTTTTTGATATTTTATTTACAGTATATAAAATGTATTCGGTGTACTTTCAGTTAATATTATATGTACAATATATGAAATATATTTACTGTAATTTTTGATATTTATGTACAGTATATAAGATATATTTGGTGTCCTTTTGATATTTTATATAAATTATATAATATATATTTGGTGTAGTTTATGATATTTTACATAGTGTGTGTAGTATATATTTGCTGTCCTTTTTGATATTTTATTTACAGTATATAATATACATTTGGTGTAATTTTTGATATTTTATGTACAGTATATTAAATATAATTAGTGTAGTATTTGATAGTTTATTTACAGTATATATAACACATATTTGGTGTACTTTTTGATATTTTATGTACATTATGTCATATATATTTACTGTACTTTTTGATATTTTATTTACAGTATATAAAATGTATTTGGTGTACTTTCAGTTAATATTATATGTACAATATGTGAAATATATTTACTGTACTTTTTGATATTTTATGTACAGTATATAAGATATATTTGGTGTCCTTTTGATATTTTATGTAAATTATATAATACATATTTGGTGTAGTTTTTGATATTTTACATAGGGTGTGTCATATATATTGACTGTCCTTTTTGATATTTTAATTACAGTATATAATATACATTTGGTGTAATTTTTGGTATTTTATGTACAGTATATTAAATGTAAATACTGTAGTTTTTGATAGTTTATTTACAGTATATATTACACATATTTGGTGTACTTTCTGATATTTTATGTACATTATGCCATATATATTTACTGTACTTTTTGATATTATATTTACAGTATATAAAATGTAATTGGTGTACTTTTAGTTAATATTATATGTACAATATAGGAAATATATTTACTGTACTTTTTGATATTTTATGTACAGTATATAAGATATATTTGGTGTCCTTTTGATATTTTATATAAATTATATAATATATATTTGGTATATTTTTTGATATTTTACGTAAGGTGTGTAGTATATATTTGCTGTCCTTTTTGATATTTTATTTACAGTATATAATATACATTTGGTGTAATTTTTGATATTTTATGTACAGTATATTAAATATAATTAGTGTAGTATTTGATAGTTTATTTACAGAATATATAACACATATTTGCTGTACTTTTTGATATTTTATTTACATTATGTCATATATATTTACTGTAATATTTCATACTTTATTTACAGTATATAAAATGTATTTGGTGTACTTTCAGTTAATACTATATGTACAATATCTGAAATATATTTACTGTACTTTTTGATATTTTATGTACAGTATATAAGATATATTTGGTGTCCTTTTGATATTTTATGTAAATTATATAATACATATTTGGTGTAGTTTTTGATATTTTACATAGGGTGTGTCATATATATTGACTGTCCTTTTTGATATTTTATTTAGAGTATATAATATACATTTGGTGTAATTTTTGGTATTTTATGTACAGTACATCAAATATAAATACTGTAGTTTTTGATAGTTTATTTACAGTATATATTACACATATTTGGTGTACTTTTTGATATTTTATGTACATTATGTCATATATATTTACTGTACTTTTTGATATTTTATTTACAGTATATAAAATGTATTTGGTGTACTTTCAGTTAATATTATATGTACAATATATGAAATATATTTACTGTACATTTTGATATTTTATGTACAGTATATAAGATATATTTGGTGTACTTTTGATATTTTATGTAAATTATACAATACATGTTTGGTGTAGTTTTCGATATTTTACGTAGGGTGTGTAGTATATATTTGCTGTCCTTTTTGATATTTTATTTACAGTATATAATATACATTTGGTGTAATTTTTTATATTTTATGTACAGTATATTAAATACAATTTGTGTAGTATTTGATAGTTTATTTACAGTACATATAACACATATTTGGTGTACTTTTTGATATTTTATGTACAGTATGTCATATATATTTACTGTAATTTTTGATATTTTATTTACAGTATATAAAATGTATTTGGTGTACTTTTACTTAATATTATATGTACAATATATGAAATATATTTACTGTACTTTTTGATATTTTCTGTACAGTATATAAGATATATTTGGTGTCCTTTTGATATTTTATGTAAATTATATAATACATATTTGGTGTAGTTTTTGATATTTTACATAGGGTGTGTCATATATATTGACTGTCCTTTTTGATATTTTATTTACAGTATATAATATACACTTGGTGTAATTTTTGATATTTTATGTACAGTATATTAAACATAATTACTGTAGTTTTTGATACTTTATTTACAGTATATATTACACATATTTGGTGAATTTTTTGATATTTTATGTACAGTATGTCATATATATTTACTGTACTTTTTCAAATTTTATTTACAGTATATAAAATGTATTTGGTGTACTTTTAGTTAATATTATATGTACAATATATGAAATATATTTACTGTACTTTTTGATATTTTATGTACAGTATATAAGATGTATTTGGTGTCCTTTTGATATTTTATATAAATTATATAATATATATTTGGTGTAGTTTTTGATATTTTACATAGGATGTGTAGTATGTATTTGCTGTCCTTTTTGATATTTTATTTACAGTGTATAATATACACTTGGTGTAATTTTTGATATTTTATGTACAGTATATAAATATAATTACTGTAGTTTTTAATAGTTTATTTACAGTATATATAACACATATTTGGTGTACTTTTTGATATTTTATGTACATTATGTCATATATATTTACTGTACTTTTTGATATTTTATTTACAGTATATAAAATGTATTTGGTGTACTTTCAGTTAATATTATATGTACAATATATGAAATATATTTACTGTACATTTTGATATTTTATGTACAGTATATAAGATATATTTGGTGTCCATTTGATATTTTATGTAAATTATATAATACATATTTGGTGTAGTTTCCGATATTTTACATAGGGTGTGTAGTATATATTTGCTGTCCTTTTTGATATTTTATTTACCGTATATAATATACATTTGGTGTAATTTTTTATATTTTATGTACAGTATATTAAATATAAATACTGTAGTTTTTGATAGTTTATTTACAGTATATATTACACATATTTGGTGTACTTTTTGATATTTTATGTACATTATGTCATATATATTTACTGTACTTTTTGATATTTTATTTACAGTATATAAAATGTATTTGGTGTACTTTCAGTTAATATTATATGTACAATATATGAAATATATTTACTGTATATTTTGATATTTTATGTACAGTATATAAGATATATTTGGTGTCCATTTGATATTTTATGTAAATTATATAATACATATTTGGTGTAGTTTCCGATATTTTACATAGGGTGTGTAGGATATATTTGCTGTCCTTTTTGATATTTTATTTACCGTATATAATATACATTTGGTGTAATTTTTTATATTTTATGTACAGTATATTAAATACAATTTGTGTAGTATTTGATAGTTTATTTACAGTATATATAACACATATTTGGTGTACTTTTTGATATTTTATGTACAGTATGTAATATATATTTACTGTACTTTTTCAAATTTTATTTACAGTATATAAAATGTATTTGGTGTACTTTTAGTTAATATTATATGTACAATATATGAAATATATTTACTGTACTTTTTGATATATTCTGTACAGTATATAAGATGTATTTGGTGTCCTTTTGATATTTTATATAAATTATATAATATATATTTGCTGAAGTTTTTGATATTTTACATAGGGTGTGTAGTATATATTTGCTGTCTTTTTGATATTTTATTTACAGTATATAATATACATTTGGTGTAATTTTTGATATTTTATGTACAGTATATTAAATATAATTACTGTAGTATTTGATAGTTTATTTACAGTATATGTAACACATATTTGGTGTACTTTTTGATATTTTATGTACAGTATGTTATATTTACTGTACTTTTTGATATTTTATTTACAGTATATAAAATGTATTTGGTGTACTTTCAGTTAATATTATATGTACATTATATGAAATATATTTACTGTACTTTTTGATATTTTCTGTACAGTATATAAGATATATTTAGTGTCCTTTCGATATTTTATGTAAATTATATAATATATATTTGGTGTAGTTTTTGATATTTTACATAGGGTGTGTCATATATATTGACTGTCTTTTTGATATTTTATTTACTGTATATAATATACAATTGGTGTAATTTTTGATATTTTATGTACAGTATATTAAATATAATTACTGTAGTTTTTGATAGTTTATTTACAGTATATATAACACATATTTGGTGTACTTTTTGATATTTTACGTACAGTATGTAATATATATTTACTGTACTTTTTCATATTTTATTTACAGTAGATAAAATGTATTTGGTGTACTTTTAGTTAATATTATATGTACAATATATGAAATATATTTACTGTACTTTTTGATATTTTATGTACAGTATATAAGATATATTTGGTGTCCTTTTGATATTTTATGTAAATTATATAATTAATATTTGGTGTAGTTTTTGATATTTTACATAGGGTGTGTCATATATATTGACTGTCCTTTTTGATATTTTATTTAGAGCATATAATATACATTTGGTGTAATTTTTGATATTTTATGTACAGTATATTAAATATAAATACTGTAGTTTTTGATGCTTTATTTACAGTATATATTACACATATTTGGTGTACTTTTTGATATTTTATGTACAGTATGTAATATATATTTACTGTACTTTTTCAAATTTTATTTACAGTATATAAAATGTATTTGGTGTACTTTTAGTTAATATTATATATACAATATATGAAATATATTTACTGTACTTTTTGATATATTCTGTACAGTATATAAGATATATTTGCTGTCCTTTTTATATTTTATGTAAATTATATAATACATATTTGGTGTAGTTTTTGATATTTTACATAGGGTGTGTCATATATATTGACTGTCCTTTTTGATATTTTATTTACAGTATATAATATACATTTGGTGTAATTTTTGATATTTTATGTACAGTATATTAAATATAATTACTGTAGTTTTTCATAGTTTATTTACAGTATATATAACACATATTTGGTGTACTTTTAGATATTTTATGTACAGTATGTCATATATATTTACTGTAACTTTTCATATTTTATTTACAGTATATAAAATGTATTTGGTGTACTTTTAGTTAATATTATATGTACAATATATGAAATATATTTACTGTACTTTTTGATATTTTATGTACAGTATATAAGATATCCTTGGTGTACTTTTGATATTTTATGTAAATTATATTATATATTTGGTGTAGTATTTGATATTTTACATAGGGTGTGTCATATATATTGACTGTCCTTTTTGATATTTTATTTAGAGTATATAATATATATTTGGTGTAATTTTTGATATTTTATGTACAGTATATTAAATATAATTACTGTAGTTGATAGTTTATTTACAGTATATATAACACATATTTGGTGTACTTTTTGATATTTTATGTACAGTATGTCATATATCTTTAGTGTACTTTTTCAAATTTTATTTACAATATATAAAATGTATTTGGTGTACTTTTAGTTAATATTATATGTACAATATATGAAATATATTTAGTGTACTTTTTGATATTTTCTGTACAGTATATAAGATATATTTGGTGTCCTTTTGATATTTTATGTAAATTATATAATACATATTTGGTGTAGTTTTTGATATTTTACATAGGGTGTGTCATATATATTGACTGTGCTTTTTGATATTTCATTTAAAGTATATAATATACATTTGGTGTAATTTTTGATATTTTATGTACAGTATATTAAATATAATTACTGTAGTTTTTGATAGTTTATTTACAGTATATATCACACATATTTGGTGTACTTTTTGATATTTTATGTACAGTATGTAATATATATTTACTGTACTTTTTCAAATTTTATTTACAGTATATAAAATGCATTTGGTGTACTTTTAGTTAATATTATATGTACAATATATGAAATATATTTACTGTACTTTTTGATATTTTATGTACAGTATATAAGATGTATTTGGTGTCCTTTTGATATTTTATATAAATTATATAATATATATTTGCTGTAGTTTTTGATATTTTACATAGGGTGTGTAGTATATATTTGCTGTCCTTTTTGATATTTTATTAACAGTATATAATATACATTTGGTGTAATTTTTGATATTTTATGTACAGTATATTAAATATAATTACTGTAGTATTTGATAGTTTATTTACAGTATATGTAACACATATTTGGTGTACTTTTTGATATTTTATGTACAGTATGTAATATATATTTACTGTACTTTTTGATATTTTATTTACAGTATATAAAATGTATTTGGTGTACTTTCAGTTAATATTATATGTACAATATATGAAATATATTTACTGTACTTTTTGATATTTTATGTACAGTATATAAGATATCTTTGTGTAATTTTGATATTTTATGTAAATTATATTATATATTTGGTGTAGTATTTGATATTTTACATAGGGTGTGTCACATATATTGACTGTCCTTTTTGATATTTTATTTAGAGTATATAATATATATTTGGTGTAATTTTTGATATTTTATGTACAGTATATTAAATATAATTACTGTAGTTTTTGATAGTTTATTTACAGTATATATAACACATATTTGGTGTACTTTTTGGTATTTTATGTACAGTATGTCATATATATTTACTGTAATTTTTCATACTTTATTTACAGTATATAAAATGTATTTGGTGTACTTTTAGTTAATATTATATGTACAATATATGAAATATATTTACTGTACTTTTTGATATTTTATGTACAGTATATAAGATATATTTGGTGTACTATTGATATTTTATGTAAACTATATTATATATATGGTGTAGTATTTGATATTTTACATAGGGTGTGTCATATATATTGACTGTCATTTTGATAATTTTATTTAGAGTATATAATATATATTTGGTGTAATTTTTGATATTTTATGTACAGTATATTAAATATAATTACTGTAGTTTTTGATAGTTTATTTACAGTATATATTACACATATTTGGTGTACTTTTTGATATTTTATGTACAGTATGTCATATATCTTTACTGTACTTTTTCAAATTTTATTTACAGTATATAAAATGTATTTGGTGTACTTTTAGTTAATATTACATGTACAATATATGAAATATATTTAGTGTACTTTTTGATATTTTATGTACAGTATATAAGATATATTTGGTGTCCTTTTGATATTTTATGTAAATTATATAATACATATTTGGTGTAGTTTTTGATATTTTACATAGGGTGTGTCATATATATTGACTGTGCTTTTTGATATTTTATTTACAGTATATAATATACATTTGGTGTAATTTTTGATATTTTATGTACAGTATATTAAATATAATTACTGTAGTTTTTGATAGTTTATTTACAGTATATATTACACATATTTGGTGTACTTTTTGATATTTTATGTACAGTATGTCATATATATTTACTGTAATTTTTCATATTTTATTTACAGTATATAAAATGTATTTGGTGTACTTTTAGTTAATATTATATGTACAATATATGAAATATGTTTACTGTACTTTTTGATATTTTAGGTACAGTTTATAAGATATCTTTGGTGTACTTTTGATATTTTATGTAAATTATATTATATATTTGGTGTAGTATTTGATATTTTACATAGGGTGTGTCATATATATTGACTGTCCTTTTTGATATTTTATTTAGAGTATATAATATATATTTGGTGTAATTTTTGATATTTTATGTACAGTATATTAAATATAATTACTGTAGTATTTGATAGTTTATTTACAGTATATATTACACATATTTGGTGTACTTTTTGATATTTTATGTACAGTATGTCATATATCTTTACTGTACTTTTTCAAATTTTATTTACAATATATAAAATGTATTTGGTGTACTTTTAGTTAATATTATATGTACAATATATGAAATATATTTAGTGTACTTTTTGATATTTTCTGTACAGTATATCAGATATATTTGGTGTCCTTTTGATATTTTATGTAAATTATATAATACATATTTGGTGTAGTTTTTGATATTTTACATAGGGTGTGTCATATATATTGACTGTGCTTTTTGATATTTCATTTAAAGTATATAATATACATTTGGTGTAATTTTTGATATTTTATGTACAGTATATTAAATATAATTACTGTAGTTTTTGATAGTTTATTTACAGTATATATCACACATATTTGGTGTACTTTTTGATATTTTATGTACAGTATGTAATATATATTTACTGTACTTTTTCAAATTTTATTTACAGTATATAAAATGCATTTGGTGTACTTTTAGTTAATATTATATGTACAATATATGAAATATATTTACTGTACTTTTTGATATTTTATGTACAGTATATAAGATGTATTTGGTGTCCTTTTGATATTTTATATAAATTATATAATATATATTTGCTGTAGTTTTTGATAATTTACATAGGGTGTGTAGCATATATTTGCTGTCCTTTTTGATATTTTATTAACAGTATATAATATACATTTGGTGTAATTTTTGATATTTTATGTACAGTATATTAAATATAATTACTGTAGTATTTGATAGTTTATTTACAGTATATGTAACACATATTTGGTGTACTTTTTGATACTTTATGTACAGTATGTAATATATATTTGCTGTACTTTTTGATATTTTATTTACAGTATATAAAATGTATTTGGTGTACTTTCAGTTAATATTATATGTACAATATATGAAATATATTTACTGTACTTTTTGATATTTTATGTACAGTATATAAGATATCTTTTGTGTACTTTTGATATTTTATGTAAATTATATTATATATTTGGTGTAGTATTTGATATTTTACATAGGGTGTGTCATATATATTGACTGTCCTTTTTGATATTTTATTTAGAGTATATAATATATATTTGGTGTAATTTTTGATATTTTATGTACAGTATATTAAATATAATTACTGTAGTTTTTGATAGTTTATTTACAGTATATATAACACATATTTGGTGTACTTTTTGATATTTTATGTACAGTATGTCATATATATTTACTGTAATTTTTCATACTTTATTTACAGTATATAAAATGTATTTGGTGTACTTTTAGTTAATATTATATGTACAATATATGAAATATATTTACTGTACTTTTTGATATTTTATGTACAGTATATAAGATATATTTGGTGTACTTTTGATATTTTATGTAAATTATATTATATATGTGGTGTAGTATTTGATATTTTACATAGGGTGTGTCATATACATTGACTGTCATTTTGATATTTTATTTAGAGTATGTAATATATATTTGGTGTAATTTTTGATATTTTATGTACAGTATATTAAATATAATTACTGTAGTTTTTGATAGTTTATTTACAGTATATATTACACATATTTGGTGTACTTTTTGATATTTTATGTACAGTATGTCATACATCTTTACTGTACTTTTTCAAATTTTATTTACAGTATATAAAATGTATTTGGTGTACTTTTAGTTAATATTACATGTACAATATATGAAATATATTTAGTGTACTTTTTGATAATTTATGTACAGTATATAAGATATATTTGGTGTCCTTTTGATATTTTATGTAAATTATATAATACATATTTGGTGTAGTTTTTGATATTTTACATAGGGTGTGTCATATATATTGACTGTGCTTTTTGATATTTTATTTACAGTATATAATATACATTTGGTGTAATTTTTGATATTTTATGTACAGTATATTAAATATAAATACTGTAGTTTTTGATAGTTTATTTACAGTATATATTACACATATTTGGTGTACTTTTTGATATTTCATGTACAGTATGTTATATTTACTGTACTTTTTGATATTTTATTTACAGTATATAAAATGTATTTGGTGTACTTTTAGTTAATATTATATGTACAATATATGAAATATATTTACTGAACTTTTTGATATTTTATGTACAGTATATAAGATATATTTGGTGTCCTTTTGATATTTTATATAAATTATATAATATATATTTGGTGTAGTTTTTGATATTTTACGTAGGGTGTGTCATATATATTGACTGTCCTTTTTGATATTTTATTTACAGTATATAATGTACATTTGGTGTAATTTTTGATATTTTATATACAGTATATTAAATATAATTACTGTAGTTTTTGATAGTTTATTTACAGTATATATTACACATATTTGGTGTACTTTTTATATTTAATGTACAGTATGTCATATATATTTACTGTAATTTTTGAAATTTTATTTACAGTATATAAAATGTATTTGGTGTACTTTCAGTTAATATTATATGTACAATATATGAAATATATTTACTGTACTTTTTGATATTTTCTGTACAGTATATAAGATATATTTGGTGTCCTTTTGATATTTTATGTAAATTATATAATACATATTTGGTGTAGTTTAAATATTTTACATAGGGTGTATCATATATATTGACTGTCCTTTTTGATATTTTATTTAGAGCATATAATATACATTTGGTGTAATTTTTGATATTTTATATACAGTATATTAAATATAAATACTGTAGTTTTTGATACTTTATTTACAGTATATATTACACATATTTGGTGTAGTTTTTGATATTTTATGTACAGTATGTAATATATATTTACTGTACTTTTTCAAAATTTATTTACAGTATATAAAATGTATTTGGTGTACTTTCAGTTAATATTATATGTACAATATATGAAATATATTTACTGTACATTTTGATATTTTATGTACAGTATATAAGATATATTTGGTGTCCATTTGATACTTTATGTAAATTATATAATACATATTTGGTGTAGTTTCCGATATTTTACATAGGGTGTGTAGTATATATTTGCTGTCCTTTTTGATATTTTATTTACCGTATATAATATACATTTGGTGTAATTTTTTATATTTTATGTACAGTATATTAAATATAAATACTGTAGTTTTTGATAGTTTATTTACAGTATATATTACACATATTTGGTGTACTTTTTGATATTTTATGTACATTATGTCATATATATTTACTGTACTTTTTGATATTTTATTTACAGTATACAAAATGTATTTGGTGTACTTTCAGTTAATATTATATGTACAATATATGAAATATATTTACTGTATATTTTGATATTTTATGTACAGTATATAAGATATATTTGGTGTCCATTTGATATTTTATGTAAATTATATAATACATATTTGGTGTAGTTTCCGATATTTTACATAGGGTGTGTAGTATATATTTGCTGTCCTTTTTGATATTTTATTTACCGTATGTAATATACATTTGGTGTAATTTTTTATATTTTATGTACAGTATATTAAATACAATTTGTGTAGTATTTGATAGTTTATTTACAGTATATATAACACATATTTGGTGTACTTTTTGATATTTTATGTACAGTACGTAATATATATTTACTGTACTTTTTCAAATTTTATTTACAGTATATAAAATGTATTTGGTGTACTTTTAGTTAATATTATATGTACAATATATGAAATATATTTACTGTACTTTTTGATATATTCTGTACAGTATATAAGATGTATTTGGTGTCCTTTTGATATTTTATATAAATTATATAATATATATTTGCTGAAGTTTTTGATATTTTACATAGCGTGTGTAGTATATATTTGCTGTCTTTTTGATATTTTATTTACAGTATATAATATACATTTGGTGTAATTTTTGATATTTTATGTACAGTATATTAAATATAATTACTGTAGTATTTGATAGTTTATTTACAGTATATGTAACACATATTTGGTGTACTTTTTGATATTTTATGTACAGTATGTTATATTTACTGTACTTTTTGATATTTTATTTACAGTATATAAAATGTATTTGGTGTACTTTCAGTTAATATTATATGTACATTATATGAAATATATTTACTGTACTTTTTGATATTTTCTGTACAGTATATAAGATATATTTAGTGTCCTTTCGATATTTTATGTAAATTATAGAATATATATTTGGTGTAGTTTTTGATATTTTACATAGGGTGCGTAATATATATATATACTGTCTTTTTGATATTTTATTTACAGTATATAATATACATTTGGTGAAATTTTTGATATTTTATGTACAGTATATTAAATATAATTACTGTACTTTTTGATAGTTTATTTACAGTATATATAACACATATTTGGTGTACTTTTTGATATTTTATGTACAGTATGTCATATATATTTACTGTACTTTTTGATATTTTATTTACAGTATATAAAATGTATTTGGTGTACTTTCAGTTAATATTATATGTACAATATGTGAAATATATTTACTGTACTTTTTGATATTTTATGTACAGTATATAAGATATATTTGGTGTCCTTTTGATATTTTATGTAATTTATATAATACTTATTTGGTGTAGTTTTTGATATTTTACATAGGGTGTGTCATATATATTGACTGTCCTTTTTGATATTTTATTTACAGTATATACTATACATTTGGTGTAATTTTTGATATTTTATGTACAGTATATTAAATATAATTACTGTAGTATTTGATAGTTTATTTACAGTATATATAACACATATTTGGTGTACTTTTTGATATTTTATGTACAGTATGTCATATATATTTACTGTACTTTTTGATATTTTATTTACAGTATATAAAATGTATTTGGTGTACTTTTAGTTAATATTATATGTACAATATATGAAATAAATTTACTGTACTTTTTGATATTTTATGTACAGTATATAAGATATATTTGGTGTCCTTTTGATATTTTATGTAAATTATATAATACATATTTGGTGTAGTTTTTGATATTTTACATAGGGTGTGTCATATATATTGACTGTCTTTTTGATATTTTATTTACAGTATATAATATACAATTGGTGTAATTTTTGATATTTTATGTACAGTATATTAAATATAATTACTGTTGTTTTTGATAGTTTATTTACAGTATATATAACACATATTTGGTGTACTTTTTGATATTTTATGTACAGTACGTAATATATATTTACTGTACTTTTTCAAATTTTATTTACAGTATTTAAAATGTATTTGGTGTACTTTCAGTTAATATTATATGTACAATATATGAAATATATTTACTGTACTTTTTGATATTTTATGTACAGTATATAAGATATATTTGGTGTCCTTTTGATATTTTATGTAAATTATATAATTAATATTTGGTGTAGTTTTTGATATTTTACATAGGGTGTGTCATATATATTGACTGTCCTTTTTGATATTTTATTTAGAGCATATAATATACATTTGGTGTAATTTTTGATATTTTATGTACAGTATATTAAATATAAATACTGTAGTTTTTGATGCTTTATTTACAGTATATATTACACATATTTGGTGTACTTTTTGATATTTTATGTACAGTATGTTATATTTACTGTACTTTTTCAAATTTTATTTACAGTATATAAAATGTATTTGGTGTACTTTTAGTTAATATTATATATACAATATATGAAATATATTTACTGTACTTTTTGATATATTCTGTACAGTATATAAGATATATTTGGTGTCCTTTTGATATTTTATGTAAATTATATAATACATATTTGGTGTAGTTTTTGATATTTTACATAGGGTGTGTCATATATATTGACTGTCCTTTTTGATATTTTATTTACAGTATATAATATACATTTGGTGTAATTTTTGATATTTTATGTACAGTATATTAAATATAATTACTGTAGTTTTTCATAGTTTATTTACAGTATATATAACACATATTTGGTGTACTTTTAGATATTTTATGTACAGTATGTAATATATATTTACTGTAACTTTTCATATTTTATTTACAGTATATAAAATGTATTTGGTGTACTTTTAGTTAATATTATATGTACAATATATGAAATATATTTACTGTACTTTTTGATATTTTATGTACAGTATATAAGATATCCTTGGTGTACTTTTGATATTTTATGTAAATTATATTATATATTTGGTGTAGTATTTGATATTTTACATAGGGTGTGTCATATATATTGACTGTCCTTTTTGATATTTTATTTAGAGTATATAATATATATTTGGTGTAATTTTTGATATTTTATGTACAGTATATTAAATATAATTACTGTAGTTGATAGTTTATTTACAGTATATATAACACATATTTGGTGTACTTTTTGATATTTTATGTACAGTATGTCATATATCTTTAGTGTACTTTTTCAAATTTTATTTACAATATATAAAATGTATTTGGTGTACTTTTAGTTAATATTATATGTACAATATATGAAATATATTTAGTGTACTTTTTGATATTTTCTGTACAGTATATAAGATATATTTGGTGTCCTTTTGATATTTTATGTAAATTATATAATACATATTTGGTGTAGTTTTTGATATTTTACATAGGGTGTGTCATATATATTGACTGTCTTTTTGATATTTTATTTACAGTATATAATATACAATTGGTGTAATTTTTGATATTTTATGTACAGTATATTAAATATAATTACTGTAGTTTTTGATAGTTTATTTACAGTATATATAACACATATTTGGTGTACTTTTTGATATTTTACGTACAGTATGTAATATATATTTACTGTTCTTTTTCATATTTTATTTACAGTATATAAAATGTATTTGGTGTACTTTTAGTTAATATTATATGTACAATATATGAAATATATTTACTGTACTTTTTGATATTTTATGTACAGTATATAAGATATATTTGGTGTCCTTTTGATATTTTATGTAAATTATGTAATTAATATTTGGTGTAGTTTTTGATATTTTACATAGGGTGTGTCATATATATTGACTGTCCTTTTTGATATTTTATTTAGAGCATATAATATACATTTGGTGTAATTTTTGATATTTTATGTACAGTATATTAAATATAAATACTGTAGTTTTTGATGCTTTATTTACAGTATATATTACACATATTTGGTGTACTTTTTGATATTTTATGTACAGTATGTAATATATATTTACTGTACTATTTCAAATTTTATTTACAGTATATAAAATGTATTTGGTGTACTTTTAGTTAATATTATATATACAATATATGAAATATATTTACTGTACTTTTTGATATATTCTGTACAGTATATAAGATATATTTGGTGTCCTTTTTATATTTTATGTAAATTATATAATACATATTTGGTGTAGTTTTTGATATTTTACATAGGGTGTGTCATATATATTGACTGTCCTTTTTGATATTTTATTTACAGTATATAATATACATTTGGTGTAATTTTTGATATTTTATGTACAGTATATTAAATATAATTACTGTAGTTTTTCATACTTTATTTACAGTATATATAACACATATTTGGTGTACTTTTAGATATTTTATGTACAGTATGTCATATATATTTACTGTAACTTTTCATATTTTATTTACAGTATATAAAATGTATTTGGTGTACTTTTAGTTAATATTATATGTACAATATATGAAATATATTTACTGTACTTTTTGATATTTTATGTACAGTATATAAGATATCCTTGGTGTACTTTTGATATTTTATGTAAATTATATTATATATTTGGTGTAGTATTTGATATTTTACATAGGGTGTGTCATATATATTGACTGTCCTTTTTGATATTTTATTTAGAGTATATAATATATATTTGGTGTAATTTTTGATATTTTATGTACAGTATATTAAATATAATTACTGTAGTTGATAGTTTATTTACAGTATATATAACACATATTTGGTGTACTTTTTGATATTTTATGTACAGTATGTCATATATCTTTAGTGTACTTTTTCAAATTTTATTTACAATATATAAAATGTATTTGGTGTACTTTTAGTTAATATTATATGTACAATATATGAAATATATTTAGTGTACTTTTTGATATTTTCTGTACAGTATATAAGGTATATTTGGTGTCCTTTTGATATTTTATGTAAATTATATAATACATATTTGGTGTAGTTTTTGATATTTTACATAGGGTGTGTCATATATGTTCACTGTGCTTTTTGATATTTCATTTAAAGTATATAATATACATTTGGTGTAATTTTTGATATTTTATGTACAGTATATTAAATATAATTACTGTAGTTTTTGATAGTTTATTTACAGTATATATCACACATATTTGGTGTACTTTTTGATATTTTATGTACAGTATGTAATATATATGTACTGTACTTTTTCAAATTTTATTTACAGTATATAAAATGCATTTGGTGTACTTTTAGTTAATATTATATGTACAATATATGAAATATATTTACTGTACTTTTTGATATTTTATGTACAGTATATAAGATGTATTTGGTGTCCTTTTGATATTTTATATAAATTATATAATATATATTTGCTGTAGTTTTTGATATTTTACATAGGGTGTGTAGTATATATTTGCTGTCCTTTTTGATATTTTATTAACAGTATATAATATACATTTGGTGTAATTTTTGATATTTTATGTACAGTATATTAAATATAATTACTGTAGTATTTGATAGTTTATTTACAGTATATGTAACACATATTTGGTGTACTTTTTGATATTTTATGTACAGTATGTAATATATATTTACTGTACTTTTTGATATTTTATTTACAGTATATAAAATGTATTTGGTGTACTTTCAGTTAATATTATATGTACAATATATGAAATATATTTACTGTACTTTTTGATATTTTATGTACAGTATATAAGATATCTTTTGTGTAATTTTGATATTTTATGTAAATTATATTATATATTTGGTGTAGTATTTGATATTTTACATAGGGTGTGTCACATATATTGACTGTCCTTTTTGATATTTTATTTAGAGTATATAATATATATTTGGTGTAATTTTTGATATTTTATGTACAGTATATTAAATATAATTACTGTAGTTTTTGATAGTTTATTTACAGTATATATAACACATATTTGGTGTACTTTTTGATATTTTATGTATAGTATGTCATATATATTTACTGTAATTTTTCATACTTTATTTACAGTATATAAAATGTATTTGGTGTACTTTTAGTTAATATTATATGTACAATATATGAAATATATTTACTGTACTTTTTGATATTTTATGTACAGTATATAAGATATATTTGGTGTACTTTTGATATTTTATGTAAACTATATTATATATATGGTGTAGTATTTGCTATTTTACATAGGGTGTGTCATATATATTGACTGTCATTTTGATAATTTTATTTAGAGTATATAATATATATTTGGTGTAATTTTTGATATTTTATGTACACTATATTAAATATAATTACTGTAGTTTTTGATAGTTTATTTACAGTATATATTACACATATTTGGTGAATTTTTTGATATTTTATGTACAGTATGTCATATATATTTACTGTACTTTTTCAAATTTTATTTACAGTATATAAAATGTATTTCGTGTACTTTTAGTTAATATTATATGTACAATATATGAAATATATTTACTGTACTTTTTGATATTTTATGTACAGTATATAAGATGTATTTGGTGTCCTTTTGATATTTTATATAAATTATATAATATATATTTGGTGTAGTTTTTGATATTTTACATAGGATGTGTAGTATGTATTTGCTGTCCTTTTTGATATTTTATTTACAGTGTATAATATACATTTCGTGTAATTTTTGATATTTTATGTACAGTATATAAATATAATTACTGTAGTTTTTGATAGTTTATTTACAGTATATATAACACATATTTGGTGTACTTTTTGATATTTTATGTACATTATGTCATATATATTTACTCTACTTTTTGATATTTTATTTACAGTATATAAAATGTATTTGGTGTACTTTCAGTTAATATTATATGTACAATATATGAAATATATTTACTGTACATTTTGATATTTTATGTACAGTATATAAGATATATTTGGTGTCCATTTGATACTTTATGTAAATTATATAATACATATTTGGTGTAGTTTCCGATATTTTACATAGGGTGTGTAGTATATATTTGCTGTCCTTTTTGATATTTTATTTACCGTATGTAATATACATTTGGTGTAATTTTTTATATTTTATGTACAGTATATTAAATACAATTTGTGTAGTATTTGATAGTTTATTTACAGTATATATAACACATATTTGGTGTACTTTTTGATATTTTATGTACAGTATGTAATATATATTTACTGTACTTTTTCAAATTTTATTTACAGTATATAAAATGTATTTGGTGTACTTTTAGTTAATATTATAGGTACAATATATGAAATATATTTACTGTACTTTTTGATATATTCTGTACAGTATATAAGATGTATTTGGTGTCCTTTTGATATTTTATATAAATTATATAATATATATTTGCTGAAGTTTTTGATATTTTACATAGGGTGTGTAGTATATATTTGCTGTCTTTTTGATATTTTATTTACAGTATATAATATACATTTGGTGTAATTTTTGATATTTTATGTACAGTATATTAAATATAATTACTGTAGTATTTGATAGTTTATTTACAGTATATGTAACACATATTTGGTGTACTTTTTGATATTTTATGTACAGTATGTTATATTTACTGTACTTTTTGATATTTTATTTACAGTATATAAAATGTATTTGGTGTACTTTCAGTTAATATTATATGTACATTATATGAAATATATTTACTGTACTTTTTGATATTTTCTGTACAGTATATAAGATATATTTAGTGTCCTTTCGATATTTTATGTAAATTATAGAATATATATTTGGTGTAGTTTTTGATATTTTACATAGGGTGCGTAATATATATATATACTGTCTTTTTGATATTTTATTTACAGTATATAATATACATTTGGTGAAATTTTTGATATTTTATGTACAGTATATTAAATATAATTACTGTACTTTTTGATAGTTTATTTACAGTATATATAACACATATTTGGTGTACTTTTTGATATTTTATGTACAGTATGTCATATATATTTACTGTACTTTTTGATATTTTATTTACAGTATATAAAATGTATTTGGTGTACTTTCAGTTAATATTATATGTACAATATGTGAAATATATTTACTGTACTTTTTGATATTTTATGTACAGTATATGAGATATATTTGGTGTCCTTTTGATATTTTATGTAATTTATATAATACTTATTTGGTGTAGTTTTTGATATTTTACATAGGGTGTGTCATATATATTGACTGTCCTTTTTGATATTTTATTTACAGTATATACTATACATTTGGTGTAATTTTTGATATTTTATGTACAGTATATTAAATATAATTACTGTAGTATTTGATAGTTTATTTACAGTATATATAACACATATTTGGTGTACTTTTTGATATTTTATGTACAGTATGTCATATATATTTACTGTACTTTTTGATATTTTATTTACAGTATATAAAATGTATTTGGTGTACTTTTAGTTAATATTATATGTACAATATATGAAATAAATTTACTGTACTTTTTGATATTTTATGTACAGTATATAAGATATATTTGGTGTCCTTTTGATATTTTATGTAAATTATATAATACATATTTGGTGTAGTTTTTGATATTTTACATAGGGTGTGTCATATATATTGACTGTCTTTTTGATATTTTATTTACAGTATATAATATACAATTGGTGTAATTTTTGATATTTTATGTACAGTATATTAAATATAATTACTGTAGTTTTTGATAGTTTATTTACAGTATATATAACACATATTTGGTGTACTTTTTGATATTTTATGTACAGTATGTAATATATATTTACTGTACTTTTTCAAATTTTATTTACAGTATTTAAAATGTATTTGGTGTACTTTCAGTTAATATTATATGTACAATATATGAAATATATTTACTGTACTTTTTGATATTTTATGTACAGTATATAAGATATATTTGGTGTCCTTTTGATATTTTATGTAAATTATATAATTAATATTTGGTGTAGTTTTTGATATTTTACATAGGGTGTGTCATATATATTGACTGTCCTTTTTGATATTTTATTTAGAGCATATAATATACATTTGGTGTAATTTTTGATATTTTATGTACAGTATATTAAATATAAATACTGTAGTTTTTGATGCTTTATTTACAGTATATATTACACATATTTGGTGTACTTTTTGATATTTTATGTACAGTATGTTATATTTACTGTACTTTTTCAAATTTTATTTACAGTATATAAAATGTATTTGGTGTACTTTTAGTTAATATTGTATATACAATATATGAAATATATTTACTGTACTTTTTGATATATTCTGTACAGTATATAAGATATATTTGGTGTCCTTTTTATATTTTATGTAAATTATATAATACATATTTGGTGTAGTTTTTGATATTTTACATAGGGTGTGTCATATATATTGACTGTCCTTTTTGATATTTTATTTACAGTATATAATATACATTTGGTGTAATTTTTGATATTTTATGTACAGTATATTAAATATAATTACTGTAGTTTTTCATAGTTTATTTACAGTATATATAACACATATTTGGTGTACTTTTAGATATTTTATGTACAGTATGTAATATATATTTACTGTAACTTTTCATATTTTATTTACAGTATATAAAATGTATTTGGTGTACTTTTAGTTAATATTATATGTACAATATATGAAATATATTTACTGTACTTTTTGATATTTTATGTACAGTATATAAGATATCCTTGGTGTACTTTTGATATTTTATGTAAATTATATTATATATTTGGTGTAGTATTTGATATTTTACATAGGGTGTGTCATATATATTGACTGTCCTTTTTCATATTTTATTTAGAGTATATAATATATATTTGGTGTAATTTTTGATATTTTATGTACAGTATATTAAATATAATTACTGTAGTTGATAGTTTATTTACAGTATATATAACACATATTTGGTGTACTTTTTGATATTTTATGTACAGTATGTCATATATCTTTAGTGTACTTTTTCAAATTTTATTTACAATATATAAAATGTATTTGGTGTACTTTTAGTTAATATTATATGTACAATATATGAAATATATTTAGTGTACTTTTTGATATTTTCTGTACAGTATATAAGATATATTTGGTGTCCTTTTGATATTTTATGTAAATTATATAATACATATTTGGTGTAGTTTTTGATATTTTACATAGGGTGTGTCATATATATTGACTGTCTTTTTGATATTTTATTTACAGTATATAATATACAATTGGTGTAATTTTTGATATTTTATGTACAGTATATTAAATATAATTACTGTAGTTTTTGATAGTTTATTTACAGTATATATAACACATATTTGGTGTACTTTTTGATATTTTACGTACAGTATGTAATATATATTTACTGTACTTTTTCATATTTTATTTACAGTATATAAAATGTATTTGGTGTACTTTTAGTTAATATTATATGTACAATATATGAAATATATTTACTGTACTTTTTGATATTTTATGTACAGTATATAAGATATATTTGGTGTCCTTTTGATATTTTATGTAAATTATGTAATTAATATTTGGTGTAGTTTTTGATATTTTACATAGGGTGTGTCATATATATTGACTGTCCTTTTTGATATTTTATTTAGAGCATATAATATACATTTGGTGTAATTTTTGATATTTTATGTACAGTATATTAAATATAAATACTGTAGTTTTTGATGCTTTATTTACAGTATATATTACACATATTTGGTGTACTTTTTGATATTTTATGTACAGTATGTAATATATATTTACTGTACTATTTCAAATTTTATTTACAGTATATAAAATGTATTTGGTGTACTTTTAGTTAATATTATATATACAATATATGAAATATATTTACTGTACTTTTTGATATATTCTGTACAGTATATAAGATATATTTGGTGTCCTTTTTATATTTTATGTAAATTATATAATACATATTTGGTGTAGTTTTTGATATTTTACATAGGGTGTGTCATATATATTGACTGTCCTTTTTGATATTTTATTTACAGTATATAATATACATTTGGTGTAATTTTTGATATTTTATGTACAGTATATTAAATATAATTACTGTAGTTTTTCATACTTTATTTACAGTATATATAACACATATTTGGTGTACTTTTAGATATTTTATGTACAGTATGTCATATATATTTACTGTAACTTTTCATATTTTATTTACAGTATATAAAATGTATTTGGTGTACTTTTAGTTAATATTATATGTACAATATATGAAATATATTTACTGTACTTTTTGATATTTTATGTACAGTATATAAGATATCCTTGGTGTACTTTTGATATTTTATGTAAATTATATTATATATTTGGTGTAGTATTTGATATTTTACATAGGGTGTGTCATATATATTGACTGTCCTTTTTGATATTTTATTTAGAGTATATAATATATATTTGGTGTAATTTTTGATATTTTATGTACAGTATATTAAATATAATTACTGTAGTTGATAGTTTATTTACAGTATATATAACACATATTTGGTGTACTTTTTGATATTTTATGTACAGTATGTCATATATCTTTAGTGTACTTTTTCAAATTTTATTTACAATATATAAAATGTATTTGGTGTACTTTTAGTTAATATTATATGTACAATATATGAAATATATTTAGTGTACTTTTTGATATTTTCTGTACAGTATATAAGGTATATTTGGTGTCCTTTTGATATTTTATGTAAATTATATAATACATATTTGGTGTAGTTTTTGATATTTTACATAGGGTGTGTCATATATGTTCACTGTGCTTTTTGATATTTCATTTAAAGTATATAATATACATTTGGTGTAATTTTTGATATTTTATGTACAGTATATTAAATATAATTACTGTAGTTTTTGATAGTTTATTTACAGTATATATCACACATATTTGGTGTACTTTTTGATATTTTATGTACAGTATGTAATATATATGTACTGTACTTTTTCAAATTTTATTTACAGTATATAAAATGCATTTGGTGTACTTTTAGTTAATATTATATGTACAATATATGAAATATATTTACTGTACTTTTTGATATTTTATGTACAGTATATAAGATGTATTTGGTGTCCTTTTGATATTTTATATAAATTATATAATATATATTTGCTGTAGTTTTTGATATTTTACATAGGGTGTGTAGTATATATTTGCTGTCCTTTTTGATATTTTATTAACAGTATATAATATACATTTGGTGTAATTTTTGATATTTTATGTACAGTATATTAAATATAATTACTGTAGTATTTGATAGTTTATTTACAGTATATGTAACACATATTTGGTGTACTTTTTGATATTTTATGTACAGTATGTAATATATATTTACTGTACTTTTTGATATTTTATTTACAGTATATAAAATGTATTTGGTGTACTTTCAGTTAATATTATATGTACAATATATGAAATATATTTACTGTACTTTTTGATATTTTATGTACAGTATATAAGATATCTTTTGTGTAATTTTGATATTTTATGTAAATTATATTATATATTTGGTGTAGTATTTGATATTTTACATAGGGTGTGTCACATATATTGACTGTCCTTTTTGATATTTTATTTAGAGTATATAATATATATTTGGTGTAATTTTTGATATTTTATGTACAGTATATTAAATATAATTACTGTAGTTTTTGATAGTTTATTTACAGTATATATAACACATATTTGGTGTACTTTTTGATATTTTATGTATAGTATGTCATATATATTTACTGTAATTTTTCATACTTTATTTACAGTATATAAAATGTATTTGGTGTACTTTTAGTTAATATTATATGTACAATATATGAAATATATTTACTGTACTTTTTGATATTTTATGTACAGTATATAAGATATATTTGGTGTACTTTTGATATTTTATGTAAACTATATTATATATATGGTGTAGTATTTGCTATTTTACATAGGGTGTGTCATATATATTGACTGTCATTTTGATAATTTTATTTAGAGTATATAATATATATTTGGTGTAATTTTTGATATTTTATGTACACTATATTAAATATAATTACTGTAGTTTTTGATAGTTTATTTACAGTATATATTACACATATTTGGTGTACTTTTTGATATTTTATGTACAGTATGTCATATATCTTTACTGTACTTTTTCAAATTTTATTTACAGTATATAAAATGTATTTGGTGTACTTTTAGTTAATATTACATGTACAATATATGAAATATATTTAGTGTACTTTTTGATATTTTACGTACAGTATATAAGATATATTTGGTGTCCTTTTGATATTTTATGTAAATTATATAATACATATTTGGTGTAGTTTTTGATATTTTACATAGGGTGTGTCATATATATTGACTGTCCTTTTTGATATTTTATTTAGAGCATATAATATACATTTGGTGTAATTTTTGATATTTTATGTACAGTATATTAAATATAAATACTGTAGTTTTTGATGCTTTATTTACAGTATATATTACACATATTTGGTGTACTTTTTGATATTTTATGTACAGTATGTAATATATATTTACTGTACCTTTTCAAATTTTATTTACAGTATATAAAATGTATTTGGTGTACTTTTAGTTAATATTATATATACAATATATGAAATATATTTACTGTACTTTTTGATATATTCTGTACAGTATATAAGATATATTTGGTGTCCTTTTTATATTTTATGTAAATTATATAATACATATTTGGTGTAGTTTTTGATATTTTACATAGGGTGTGTCATATATATTGACTGTCCTTTTTGATATTTTATTTACAGTATATAATATACATTTGGTGTAATTTTTGATATTTTATGTACAGTATATTAAATATAATTACTGTAGTTTTTCATAGTTTATTTACAGTATATATAACACATATTTGGTGTACTTTTAGATATTTTATGTACAGTATGTCATATATATTTACTGTAACTTTTGATATTTTATTTACAGTATATAAAATGTATTTGGTGTACTTTTAGTTAATATTATATGTACAATATATGAAATATATTTACTGTACTTTTTGATATTTTATGTACAGTATATAAGATATCCTTGGTGTACTTTTGATATTTTATGTAAATTATATTATATATTTGGTGTAGTATTTGATATTTTACATAGGGTGTGTCATATATATTGACTGTCCTTTTTGATATTTTATTTAGAGTATATAATATATATTTGGTGTAATTTTTGATATTTTATGTACAGTATATTAAATATAATTACTGTAGTTGATAGTTTATTTACAGTATATATAACACATATTTGGTGTACTTTTTGATATTTTATGTACAGTATGTTATATTTACTGTACTTTTTGATATTTTATTTACAGTATATAAAATGTATTTGGTGTACTTTTAGTTAATATTATATGTACAATATATGAAATATATTTACTGTACTTTTTGATATTTTCTGTACAGTATATAAGATATATTTGGTGTCCTTTTGATATTTTATGTAAATTATATAATACATATTTGGTGTAGTTTTTGATATTTTACATAGGGTGTGTCTTATATATTGACTGTCCTTTTTGATATTTTATTTAGAGTATATAAAATACATTTGGTGTAATTTTTGTTATTTTATGTACAGTGTATTAAATATAAATACTGTAGTTTTTGATAGTTTGTTTACAGTATATATTACACATATTTGGTGTACTTTTTGATATTTTATGTACATTATGTCATATATATTTACTGTACTTTTTGATATTTTATTTACAGTATATAAAATGTATTTGGTGTACTTTTAGTTAATATTATATGTACAATATATGAAATATATTTACTGTACTTTTTGATATTTTCTGTACAGTATATAAGATATATTTGGTGTCCTTTTGATATTTTATGTAAATTATATAATACATATTTGGTGTAGTTTTTGATATTTTACATAGGGTGTGTCATATATATTGACTGTCCTTTTTGATATATTATTTACAGTATATAATATACATTTGGTGTAATTTTTGATATTTTATGTACAGTATATTAAATATAATTACTGTAGTTTTTTATACTTTATTTACACTATATATTACACATATTTGGTGTACTTTTTGATATTTTATGTACAGTATGTAATATATATTTACTGTACCTTTTCAAATTTTATTTACAGTATTTAAAATGTATTTGGTGTACTTTCAGTTAATATTATATGTAAAATATGTGAAATATATTTACTGTACTTTTTGATATTTTCTGTACAGTATATAAGATATATTTGGTGTCCTTTTGATATTTTATGTAAATTATATAATACATATTTGGTGTAGTTTTTGATATTTTACATAGGGTGTGTCATATATATTGACTGTCATTTTTGATATTTTATTTAGAGCATATAATATACTTTTGGTGTAATTTTTGATATTTTATGTACAGTATATTAAATATAAATACTGTAGTTTTTGATGCTTTATTTACAGTATATATTACACATATTTGGTGTACTTTTTGATATTTCATGTACAGTATGTTATATTTACTGTACTTTTTGATATTTTATTTACAGTATATAAAATGTATTTGGTGTACTTTCAGTTAATATTATATGTACAATATATGAAATATATTTACTGTACTTTTTGATATTTTATGTACAGTATATAAGATATATTTGGTGTCCTTTTGATATTTTATGTAAATTATATAATATATATTTGGTGTAGTTTTTGATATTTTACATAGGGTGCGTAATATATATATACTGTCTTTTTGATATTTTATTTACAGTATATAATATACATTTGGTGAAATTTTTGATATTTTATGTACAGTATATTAAATATAATTACTGTAGTTTTTGATAGTTTATTTACAGTATATATAACACATATTTGGTGTACTTTTTGATATTTTATGTACAGTATGTCATATATATTTACTGTACTTTTTGATAATTTATTTACAGTATATAAAATGTATTTGGTGTACTTTCAGTTAATATTATATGCACAATATGTGAAATATATTTACTGTACTTTTTGATATTTTATGTACAGTATATAAGATATATTTGGTGTCGTTTTGATATTTTATGTAATTTATATAATACATATTTGATGTAGTTTTTGATATTTTACATAGGGTGTTTCATATATATTGACTGTCCTTTTTGATATTTTATTTACAGTATATACTATACATTTGGTGTAATTTTTGATATTTTATGTACAGTATATTAAATATAATTACTGTAGTTTTTGATACTTTATTTACACTATATATTACACATATTTGGTGTACTTTTTGATATTTTATGTACAGTATGTAATATATATTTACTGTACTTTTTCAAATTTTATTTACAGTATTTAAAATGTGTTTGGTGTACTTTCAGTTAATATTATATGTAAAATATGTGAAATATATTTACTGTACTTTTTGATATTTTCTGTACAGCATATAAGATATATTTGGTGTCCTTTTGATCTTTTATGTAAATTATATAATACATATTTGGTGTAGTTTTTGATATTTTACCTAGGGTGTGTCATATATATTGACTGTCATTTTTGATATTTTATTTAGAGCATATAATATACATTTGGTGTAATTTTTGATATTTTATGTACAGTATATTAAATATAAATACTGTAGTTTTTGATGCTTTATTTACAGTATATTTTACACATATTTGGTGTACTTTTTTATATTTCATGTACAGTATGTTATATTTACTGTACTTTTTGATATTTTATTTACAGTATATAAAATGTATTTGGTGTACTTTTAGTTAATATTATATGTACAATATATGAAATATATTTACTGTACTTTTTGATATTTTCTGTACAGTATATAAGATATATTTGGTGTCCTTTTGATATTTTATGTAAATTATATAATACATATTTGGTGTAGTTTTTGATATTTTACATAGGGTGTGTCTTATATATTGACTGTCCTTTTTGATATTTTATTTAGAGTATATAAAATACATTTGGTGTAATTTTTGTTATTTTATGTACAGTGTATTAAATATAAATACTGTAGTTTTTGATAGTTTGTTTACAGTATATATTACATATATTTGGTGTACTTTTTGATATTTTATGTACATTATGTCATATATATTTACTGTACTTTTTGATATTTTATTTACAGTATATAAAATGTATTTGGTGTACTTTTAGTTAATATTATATGTACAATATATGAAATATATTTACTGTACTTTTTGATATTTTCTGTACAGTATATAAGATATATTTGGTGTCCTTTTGATATTTTATGTAAATTATATAATACATATTTGGTGTAGTTTTTGATATTTTACATAGGGTGTGTCATATATATTGACTGTCCTTTTTGATATATTATTTACAGTATATAATATACATTTGGTGTAATTTTTGATATTTTATGTACAGTATATTAAATATAATTACTGTAGTTTTTGATACTTTATTTACACTATATATTACACATATTTGGTGTACTTTTTGATATTTTATGTACAGTATGTAATATATATTTACTGTACCTTTTCAAATTTTATTTACAGTATTTAAAATGTATTTGGTGTACTTTCAGTTAATATTATATGTAAAATATGTGAAATATATTTACTGTACTTTTTGATATTTTCTGTACAGTATATAAGATATATTTGGTGTCCTTTTGATATTTTATGTAAATTATATAATACATATTTGGTGTAGTTTTTGATATTTTACATAGGGTGTGTCATATATATTGACTGTCATTTTTGATATTTTATTTAGAGCATATAATATACATTTGGTGTAATTTTTGATATTTTATGTACAGTATATTAAATATAAATACTGTAGTTTTTGATGCTTTATTTACAGTATATATTACACATATTTGGTGTACTTTTTGATATTTCATGTACAGTATGTTATATTTACTGTACTTTTTGATATTTTAATTACAGTATATAAAATGTATTTGGTGTACTTTCAGTTAATATTATATGTACAATATATGAAATATATTTACTGTACTTTTTGATATTTTCTGTACAGTATATAAGATATATTTGGTGTCCTTTTGATATTTTATATAAATTATATAATATATATTTGGTGTAGTTTTTGATATTTTACATAGGGTGCGTAATATATATATACTGTCTTTTTGATATTTTATTTACAGTATATAATATACATTTGGTGAAATTTTTGATATTTTATGTACAGTATATTAAATATAATTACTGTAGTTTTTGATAGTTTATTTACAGTATATATAACACATATTTGGTGTACTTTTTGATATTTTATGTACAGTATGTCATATATATTTACTGTACATTTTGATAATTTATTTACAGTATATAAAATGTATTTGGTGTACTTTCAGTTAATATTATATGCACAATATGTGAAATATATTTACTGTACTTTTTGATATTTTATGTACAGTATATAAGATATATTTGGTGTCGTTTTGATATTTTATGTAATTTATATAATACATATTTGGTGTAGTTTTTGATATTTTACATAGGGTGTGTCATATATATTGACTGTCCTTTTTGATATTTTATTTACAGTATATACTATACATTTGGTGTAATTTTTGATATTTTATGTACAGTATATTAAATATAATTACTGTAGTTTTTGATACTTTATTTACACTATATATTACACATATTTGGTGTACTTTTTGATATTTTATGTACAGTATGTAATATATATTTACTGTACTTTTTCAAATTTTATTTACAGTATTTAAAATGTATTTGGTGTACTTTCAGTTAATATTATATGTAAAATATGTGAAATATATTTACTGTACTTTTTGATATTTTCTGTACAGTATATAAGATATATTTGGTGTCCTTTTGATATTTTATGTAAATTATATAATACATATTTGGTGTAGTTTTTGATATTTTACCTAGGGTGTGTCATATATATTGACTGTCATTTTTGATATTTTATTTAGAGCATATAATATACATTTGGTGTAATTTTTGATATTTTATGTACAGTATATTAAATATAAATACTGTAGTTTTTGATGCTTTATTTACAGTATATTTTACACATATTTGGTGTACTTTTTGATATTTCATGTACAGTATGTTATATTTACTGTATTTTTGATATTTTATTTACAGTATATAAAATGTATTTGGTGTACTTTTAGTTAATATTATATGTACAATATATGAAATATATTTACTGTACTTTTTGATATTTTCTGTACAGTATATAAGATATATTTGGTGTCCTTTTGATATTTTATGTAAATTATATAATACATATTTGGTGTAGTTTTTGATATTTTACATAGGGTGTGTCTTATATATTGACTGTCCTTTTTGATATTTTATTTAGAGTATATAAAATACATTTGGTGTAATTTTTGTTATTTTATGTACAGTGTATTAAATATAAATACTGTAGTTTTTGATAGTTTGTTTACAGTATATATTACACATATTTGGTGTACATTTTGATATTTTATGTACATTATGTCATATATATTTACTGTACTTTTTGATATTTTATTTACAGTATATAAAATGTATTTGGTGTACTTTTAGTTAATATTATATGTACAATATATGAAATATATTTACTGTACTTTTTGATATTTTCTGTACAGTATATAAGATATATTTGGTGTCCTTTTGATATTTTATGTAAATTATATAATACATATTTGGTGTAGTTTTTGATATTTTACATAGGGTGTGTCATATATATTGACTGTCCTTTTTGATATATTATTTACAGTATATAATATACATTTGGTGTAATTTTTGATATTTTATGTACAGTATATTAAATATAATTACTGTAGTTTTTGATACTTTATTTACACTATATATTACACATATTTGGTGTACTTTTTGATATTTTATGTACAGTATGTAATATATATTTACTGAACCTTTTCAAATTTTATTTACAGTATTTAAAATGTATTTGGTGTACTTTCAGTTAATATTATATGTAAAATATGTGAAATATATTTACTGTACTTTTTGATATTTTCTGTACAGTATATAAGATATATTTGGTGTCCTTTTGATATTTTATGTAAATTATATAATACATATTTGGTGTAGTTTTTGATATTTTACATAGGGTGTGTCATATATATTGACTGTCATTTTTGATATTTTATTTAGAGCATATAATATACATTTGGTGTAATTTTTGATATTTTATGTACAGTATATTAAATATAAATACTGTAGTTTTTGATGCTTTATTTACAGTATATATTACACATATTTGGTGTACTTTTTGATATTTCATGTACAGTATGTTATATTTACTGTACTTTTTGATATTTTAATTACAGTATATAAAATGTATTTGGTGTACTTTCAGTTAATATTATATGTACAATATATGAAATATATTTACTGTACTTTTTGATATTTTATGTACAGTATATAAGATATATTTGGTGTCCTTTTGATATTTTATGTAAATTATATAATATATATTTGGTGTAGTTTTTGATATTTTACATAGGGTGCGTAATATATATATACTGTCTTTTTGATATTTTATTTACAGTATATAATATACATTTGGTGAAATTTTTGATATTTTATGTACAGTATATTAAATATAATTACTGTAGTTTTTGATAGTTTATTTACAGTATATATAACACATATTTGGTGTACTTTTTGATATTTTATGTACAGTATGTCATATATATTTACTGTACATTTTGATAATTTATTTACAGTATATAAAATGTATTTGGTGTACTTTCAGTTAATATTATATGCACAATATGTGAAATATATTTACTGTACTTTTTGATATTTTATGTACAGTATATAAGATATATTTGGTGTCCTTTTGATATTTTATGTAAATTATATAAAACATATTTTGTGTAGTTTAAATATTTTACATAGGGTGTATCATATATATTGACTGTCCTTTTTGATATTTTATTTAGAGCATATAATATACATTTGGTGTAATTTTTGATATTTTATATACAGTATATTAAATATAAATACTGTAGTTTTTGATACTTTATTTACAGTATATATTACACATATTTGGTGTAGTTTTTTGATATTTTATGTACAGTATGTAATATATATTTACTGTACTTTTTCAAAATTTATTTACAGTATATAAAATGTATTTGGTGTACTTTCAGTTAATATTATATGTACAATATATGAAATATATTTACTGTACTTTTTGATATTTTCTGTACAGTATATAAGATATATTTGGTGTCCATTTGATATTTTATGTAAATTATATAATACATATTTGGTGTAGTTTTTGATATTTTACATAGGGTGTGTCATATATATTGACTGTCCTTTTTGATATTTTATTTAGAGTATATAATATACATTTGGTGTAATTTTTGATATTTTATGTACAGTATATTAAATATAAATACTGTAGTTTTTGATAGTTTATTTACAGTATATATACCACATATTTGGTGTACTTTTTGATATTTTATGTACATTATGTCACATATATTTACTGTACTTTTTGATATTTTATTTACAGTATGTAAAATGTATTTGGTGTACTTTTAGTTAATATTATATGTACAATATATGAAATATATTTACTGTACTTTTTGATATTTTCTGTACAGTATATAAGATATATTTGGTGTCCTTTTGATATTTTATGTAAATTATATAATACATATTTGGTGTAGTTTTTGATATTTTACATAGGGTGTGTCATATATATTGACTGTCCTTTTTGATATATTATTTAGAGTATATAAAATACATTTGGTGTAATTTTTGTTATTTTATGTACAGTATATTAAATATAAATACTGTAGTTTTTGATAGTTTGTTTACAGTATATATTACACATATTTGGTGTACTTTTTGATATTTTATGTACATTATGTCATATATATTTACTGTACTTTTTGATATTTTATTTACAGTATATAAAATGTATTTGGTGTACTTTTAGTTAATATTATATGTACAATATATGAAATATATTTACTGTACTTTTTGATATTTTCTGTACAGTATATAAGATATATTTGGTGTCCTTTTGATATTTTATGTAAATTATATAATACATATTTGGTGTAGTTTTTGATATTTTACATAGGGTGTGTCATATATATTGACTGTCCTTTTTGATATATTATTTACAGTATATAATATACATTTGGTGTAATTTTTGATATTTTATGTACAGTATATTAAATATAATTACTGTAGTATTTGATACTTTATTTACAGTATATATTACACATATTTGGTGTACTTTTTGATATTTTATGTACAGTATGTAATATATATTTACTGTACTTTTTCAAATATTATTTACAGTATATAAAATGTATTTGGTGTACTTTCAGTTAATATTATATGTAAAATATGTGAAATATATTTACTGTACTTTTTGATATTTTCTGTACAGTATATAAGATATATTTGGTGTCCTTTTGATATTTTATGTAAATTATATAATACATATTTGGTGTAGTTTTTGATATTTTACATAGGGTGTGTCATATATATTGACTATCTTTTTGACATTTTATTTAGAGCATATAATATACTTTTGGTGTAATTTTTGATATTTTATGTACAGTATATTAAATATAAATACTGTAGTTTTTGATGCTTTATTTACAGTATATATTACACATATTTGGTGTACTTTTTGATATTTCATGTACAGTATGTTATATTTACTGTACTTTTTGATATTTTATTTACAGTATATAAAATGTATTTGGTGTACTTTTAGTTAATATTATATGTACAATATATGAAATATATTTACTGAACTTTTTGATATTTTATGTACAGTATATAAGATATATTTGGTGTCCTTTTGATATTTTATATAAATTATATAATATATATTTGGTGTAGTTTTTGATATTTTACGTAGGGTGTGTCATATATATTGACTGTCCTTTTTGATATTTTATTTACAGTATATAATATACATTTGGTGTAATTTATGATATTTTATATACAGTATATTAAATATAATTACTGTAGTTTTTGATAGTTTATTTACAGTATATATTACACATATTTGGTGTACTTTTTATATTTAATGTACAGTATGTCATATATATTTACTGTAATTTTTGATATTTTATTTACAGTATATAAAATGTATTTGGTGTACTTTCAGTTAATATTATATGTACAATATATGAAATATATTTACTGTACTTTTTGATATTTTCTGTACAGTATATAAGATATATTTGGTGTCCTTTTGATATTTTATGTAAATTATATAATACATATTTTGTGTAGTTTAAATATTTTACATAGGGTGTATCATATATATTGACTGTCCTTTTTGATATTTTATTTAGAGCATATAATATACATTTGGTGTAATTTTTGATATTTTATATACAGTATATTAAATATAAATACTGTAGTTTTTGATACTTTATTTACAGTATATATTACACATATTTGGTGTAGTTTTTTGATATTTTATGTACAGTATGTAATATATATTTACTGTACTTTTTCAAAATTTATTTACAGTATATAAAATGTATTTGGTGTACTTTCAGTTAATATTATATGTACAATATATGAAATATATTTACTGTACTTTTTGATATTTTCTGTACAGTATATAAGATATATTTGGTGTCCATTTGATATTTTATGTAAATTATATAATACATATTTGGTGTAGTTTTTGATATTTTACATAGGGTGTGTCATATATATTGACTGTCCTTTTTGATATTTTATTTAGAGTATATAATATACATTTGGTGTAATTTTTGATATTTTATGTACAGTATATTAAATATAAATACTGTAGTTTTTGATAGTTTATTTACAGTATATATACCACATATTTGGTGTACTTTTTGATATTTTATGTACATTATGTCACATATATTTACTGTACTTTTTGATATTTTATTTACAGTATGTAAAATGTATTTGGTGTACTTTTAGTTAATATTATATGTACAATATATGAAATATATTTACTGTACTTTTTGATATTTTCTGTACAGTATATAAGATATATTTGGTGTCCTTTTGATATTTTATGTAAATTATATAATACATATTTGGTGTAGTTTTTGATATTTTACATAGGGTGTGTCATATATATTGACTGTCCTTTTTGATATATTATTTAGAGTATATAAAATACATTTGGTGTAATTTTTGTTATTTTATGTACAGTATATTAAATATAAATACTGTAGTTTTTGATAGTTTGTTTACAGTATATATTACACATATTTGGTGTACTTTTTGATATTTTATGTACATTATGTCATATATATTTACTGTACTTTTTGATATTTTATTTACAGTATATAAAATGTATTTGGTGTACTTTTAGTTAATATTATATGTACAATATATGAAATATATTTACTGTACTTTTTGATATTTTCTGTACAGTATATAAGATATATTTGGTGTCCTTTTGATATTTTATGTAAATTATATAATACATACTTGGTGTAGTTTTTGATATTTTACATAGGGTGTGTCATATATATTGACTGTCCTTTTTGATATATTATTTACAGTATATAATATACATTTGGTGTAATTTTTGATATTTTATGTAGAGTATATTAAATATAATTACTGTAGTTTTTGATACTTTATTTACACTATATATTACACATATTTGGTGTACTTTTTGATATTTTATGTACAGTATGTAATATATATTTACTGTACTTTTTCAAATTTTATTTACAGTATTTAAAATGTATTTGGTGTACTTTCAGTTAATATTATATGTAAAATATGTGAAATATATTTACTGTACTTTTTGATATTTTCTGTACAGTATATAAGATATATTTGGTGTCCTTTTGATATTTTATGTAAATTATATAATACATATTTGGTGTAGTTTTTGATATTTTACCTAGGGTGTGTCATATATATTGACTGTCATTTTTGATATTTTATTTAGAGCATATAATATACATTTGGTGTAATTTTTGATATTTTATGTACAGTATATTAAATATAAATACTGTAGTTTTTGATGCTTTATTTACAGTATATTTTACACATATTTGGTGTACTTTTTGATATTTCATGTACAGTATGTTATATTTACTGTACTTTTTGATATTTTATTTACAGTATATAAAATGTATTTGGTGTACTTTTAGTTAATATTATATGTACAATATATGAAATATATTTACTGTACTTTTTGATATTTTCTGTACAGTATATAAGATATATTTGGTGTCCTTTTGATATTTTATGTAAATTATATAATACATATTTGGTGTAGTTTTTGATATTTTACATAGGGTGTGTCTTATATATTGACTGTCCTTTTTGATATTTTATTTAGAGTATATAAAATACATTTGGTGTAATTTTTGTTATTTTATGTACAGTGTATTAAATATAAATACTGTAGTTTTTGATAGTTTGTTTACAGTATATATTACACATATTTGGTGTACTTTTTGATATTTTATGTACATTATGTCATATATATTTACTGTACTTTTTGATATTTTATTTACAGTATATAAAATGTATTTGGTGTACTTTTAGTTAATATTATATGTACAATATATGAAATATATTTACTGTACTTTTTGATATTTTCTGTACAGTATATAAGATATATTTGGTGTCCTTTTGATATTTTATGTAAATTATATAATACATATTTGGTGTAGTTTTTGATATTTTACATAGGGTGTGTCATATATATTGACTGTCCTTTTTGATATTTTATTTACAGTATATAATATACATTTGGTGTAATTTTTGATATTTTATGTACAGTATATTAAATATAATTACTGTAGTTTTTGATACTTTATTTACACTATATATTACACATATTTGGTGTACTTTTTGATATTTTATGTACAGTATGTAATATATATTTACTGTACCTTTTCAAATTTTATTTACAGTATTTAAAATGTATTTGGTGTACTTTCAGTTAATATTATATGTAAAATATGTGAAATATATTTACTGTACTTTTTGATATTTTCTGTACAGTATATAAGATATATTTGGTGTCCTTTTGATATTTTATGTAAATTATATAATACATATTTGGTGTAGTTTTTGATATTTTACATAGGGTGTGTCATATATATTGACTGTCATTTTTGATATTTTATTTAGAGCATATAATATACATTTGGTGTAATTTTTGATATTTTATGTACAGTATATTAAATATAAATACTGTAGTTTTTGATGCTTTATTTACAGTATATATTACACATATTTGGTGTACTTTTTGATATTTCATGTACAGTATGTTATATTTACTGTACTTTTTGATATTTTAATTACAGTATATAAAATGTATTTGGTGTACTTTCAGTTAATATTATATGTACAATATATGAAATATATTTACTGTACTTTTTGATATTTTATGTACAGTATATAAGATATATTTGGTGTCCTTTTGATATTTTATGTAAATTATATAATATATATTTGGTGTAGTTTTTGATATTTTACATAGGGTGCGTAATATATATATACTGTCTTTTTGATATTTTATTTACAGTATATAATATACATTTGGTGAAATTTTTGATATTTTATGTACAGTATATTAAATATAATTACTGTAGTTTTTGATAGTTTATTTACAGTATATATAACACATATTTGGTGTACTTTTTGATATTTTATGTACAGTATGTCATATATATTTACTGTACATTTTGATAATTTATTTACAGTATATAAAATGTATTTGGTGTACTTTCAGTTAATATTATATGCACAATATGTGAAATATATTTACTGTACTTTTTGATATTTTATGTACAGTATATAAGATATATTTGGTGTCCTTTTGATATTTTATGTAAATTATATAATACATATTTTGTGTAGTTTAAATATTTTACATAGGGTGTATCATATATATTGACTGTCCTTTTTGATATTTTATTTAGAGCATATAATATACATTTGGTGTAATTTTTGATATTTTATATACAGTATATTAAATATAAATACTGTAGTTTTTGATACTTTATTTACAGTATATATTACACATATTTGGTGTAGTTTTTTGATATTTTATGTACAGTATGTAATATATATTTACTGTACTTTTTCAAAATTTATTTACAGTATATAAAATGTATTTGGTGTACTTTCAGTTAATATTATATGTACAATATATGAAATATATTTACTGTACTTTTTGATATTTTCTGTACAGTATATAAGATATATTTGGTGTCCATTTGATATTTTATGTAAATTATATAATACATATTTGGTGTAGTTTTTGATATTTTACATAGGGTGTGTCATATATATTGACTGTCCTTTTTGATATTTTATTTAGAGTATATAATATACATTTGGTGTAATTTTTGATATTTTATGTACAGTATATTAAATATAAATACTGTAGTTTTTGATAGTTTATTTACAGTATATATACCACATATTTGGTGTACTTTTTGATATTTTATGTACATTATGTCACATATATTTACTGTACTTTTTGATATTTTATTTACAGTATGTAAAATGTATTTGGTGTACTTTTAGTTAATATTATATGTACAATATATGAAATATATTTACTGTACTTTTTGATATTTTCTGTACAGTATATAAGATATATTTGGTGTCCTTTTGATATTTTATGTAAATTATATAATACATATTTGGTGTAGTTTTTGATATTTTACATAGGGTGTGTCATATATATTGACTGTCCTTTTTGATATATTATTTAGAGTATATAAAATACATTTGGTGTAATTTTTGTTATTTTATGTACAGTATATTAAATATAAATACTGTAGTTTTTGATAGTTTGTTTACAGTATATATTACACATATTTGGTGTACTTTTTGATATTTTATGTACATTATGTCATATATATTTACTGTACTTTTTGATATTTTATTTACAGTATATAAAATGCATTTGGTGTACTTTTAGTTAATATTATATGTACAATATATGAAATATATTTACTGTACTTTTTGATATTTTCTGTACAGTATATAAGATATATTTGGTGTCCTTTTGATATTTTATGTAAATTATATAATACATATTTGGTGTAGTTTTTGATATTTTACATAGGGTGTGTCATATATATTGACTGTCCTTTTTGATATATTATTTACAGTATATAATATACATTTGGTGTAATTTTTGATATTTTATGTACAGTATATTAAATATAATTACTGTAGTTTTTGATACTTTATTTACAGTATATATTACACATATTTGGTGTACTTTTTGATATTTTATGTACAGTATGTAATATATATTTACTGTACTTTTTCAAATATTATTTACAGTATATAAAATGTATTTGGTGTACTTTCAGTTAATATTATATGTAAAATATGTGAAATATATTTACTGTACTTTTTGATATTTTCTGTACAGTATATAAGATATATTTGGTGTCCTTTTGATATTTTATGTAAATTGTATAATACATATTTGGTGTAGTTTTTGATATTTTACATAGGGTGTGTCATATATATTGACTATCTTTTTGACATTTTATTTAGAGCATATAATATACTTTTGGTGTAATTTTTGATATTTTATGTACAGTATATTAAATATAAATACTGTAGTTTTTGATGCTTTATTTACAGTATATATTACACATATTTGGTGTACTTTTTGATATTTCATGTACAGTATGTTATATTTACTGTACTTTTTGATATTTTATTTACAGTATATAAAATGTATTTGGTGTACTTTTAGTTAATATTATATGTACAATATATGAAATATATTTACTGAACTTTTTATTATTTTATGTACAGTATATAAGATATATTTGGTGTCCTTTTGATATTTTATATAAATTATATAATATATATTTGGTGTAGTTTTTGATATTTTACGTAGGGTGTGTCATATATATTGACTGTCCTTTTTGATATTTTATTTACAGTATATAATATACATTTGGTGTAATTTATGATATTTTATATACAGTATATTAAATATAATTACTGTAGTTTTTGATAGTTTATTTACAGTATATATTACACATATTTGGTGTACTTTTTATATTTAATGTACAGTATGTCATATATATTTACTGTAATTTTTGATATTTTATTTACAGTATATAAAATGTATTTGGTGTACTTTCAGTTAATATTATATGTACAATATATGAAATATATTTACTGTACTTTTTGATATTTTCTGTACAGTATATAAGATATATTTGGTGTCCTTTTGATATTTTATGTAAATTATATAATACATATTTTGTGTAGTTTAAATATTTTACATAGGGTGTATCATATATATTGACTGTCCTTTTTGATATTTTATTTAGAGCATATAATATACATTTGGTGTAATTTTTGATATTTTATATACAGTATATTAAATATAAATACTGTAGTTTTTGATACTTTATTTACAGTATATATTACACATATTTGGTGTAGTTTTTTGATATTTTATGTACAGTATGTAATATATATTTACTGTACTTTTTCAAAATTTATTTACAGTATATAAAATGTATTTGGTGTACTTTCAGTTAATATTATATGTACAATATATGAAATATATTTACTGTACTTTTTGATATTTTCTGTACAGTATATAAGATATATTTGGTGTCCATTTGATATTTTATGTAAATTATATAATACATATTTGGTGTAGTTTTTGATATTTTACATAGGGTGTGTCATATATATTGACTGTCCTTTTTGATATTTTATTTAGAGTATATAATATACATTTGGTGTAATTTTTGATATTTTATGTACAGTATATTAAATATAAATACTGTAGTTTTTGATAGTTTATTTACAGTATATATACCACATATTTGGTGTACTTTTTGATATTTTATGTACATTATGTCACATATATTTACTGTACTTTTTGATATTTTATTTACAGTATGTAAAATGTATTTGGTGTACTTTTAGTTAATATTATATGTACAATATATGAAATATATTTACTGTACTTTTTGATATTTTCTGTACAGTATATAAGATATATTTGGTGTCCTTTTGATATTTTATGTAAATTATATAATACATATTTGGTGTAGTTTTTGATATTTTACATAGGGTGTGTCATATATATTGACTGTCCTTTTTGATATATTATTTAGAGTATATAAAATACATTTGGTGTAATTTTTGTTATTTTATGTACAGTATATTAAATATAAATACTGTAGTTTTTGATAGTTTGTTTACAGTATATATTACACATATTTGGTGTACTTTTTGATATTTTATGTACATTATGTCATATATATTTACTGTACTTTTTGATATTTTATTTACAGTATATAAAATGTATTTGGTGTACTTTTAGTTAATATTATATGTACAATATATGAAATATATTTACTGTACTTTTTGATATTTTCTGTACAGTATATAAGATATATTTGGTGTCCTTTTGATATTTTATGTAAATTATATAATACATACTTGGTGTAGTTTTTGATATTTTACATAGGGTGTGTCATATATATTGACTGTCCTTTTTGATATATTATTTACAGTATATAATATACATTTGGTGTAATTTTTGATATTTTATGTACAGTATATTAAATATAATTACTGTAGTTTTTGATACTTTATTTACACTATATATTACACATATTTGGTGTACTTTTTGATATTTTATGTACAGTATGTAATATATATTTACTGTACTTTTTCAAATTTTATTTACAGTATTTAAAATGTATTTGGTGTACTTTCAGTTAATATTATATGTAAAATATGTGAAATATATTTACTGTACTTTTTGATATTTTCTGTACAGTATATAAGATATATTTGGTGTCCTTTTGATATTTTATGTAAATTATATAATACATATTTGGTGTAGTTTTTGATATTTTACATAGGGTGTGTCATATATATGGACTGTCATTTTTGATATTTTATTTAGAGCATATAATATACATTTGGTGTAATTTTTGATATTTTATGTACAGTATATTAAATATAAATACTGTAGTTTTTGATGCTTTATTTACAGTATATATTACACATATTTGGTGTACTTTTTGATATTTCATGTACAGTATGTTATATTTACTGTACTTTTTGATATTTTATTTACAGTATATAAAATGTATTCGGTGTACTTTTAGTTAATATTATATGTACAATATATGAAATATATTTACTGAACTTTTTGATATTTTATGTACAGTATATAAGATATATTTGGTGTCCTTTTGATATTTTATATAAATTATATAATATATATTTGGTGTAATTTTTTGATATTTTACGTAGGGTGTGTCATATATATTGACTGTCCTTTTTGATATTTTATTTACAGTATATAATGTACATTTGGTGTAATTTTTGATATTTTATATACAGTATATTAAATATAATTACTGTAGTTTTTGATAGTTTATTTACAGTATATATTACACATATTTGGTGTACTTTTTATATTTAATGTACAGTATGTCATATATATTTACTGTAATTTTTGATATTTTATTTACAGTATATAAAATGTATTTGGTGTACTTTCAGTTAATATTATATGTACAATATATGAAATATATTTACTGTACTTTTTGATATTTTCTGTACAGTATATAAGATATATTTGGTGTCCTTTTGATATTTTATGTAAATTATATAATACATATTTGGTGTAGTTTAAATATTTTACATAGGGTGTATCATATATATTGACTGTCCTTTTTGATATTTTATTTAGAGCATATAATATACATTTGGTGTAATTTTTGATATTTTATATACAGTATATTAAATATAAATACTGTAGTTTTTGATACTTTATTTACAGTATATATTACACATATTTGGTGTAGTTTTTGATATTTTATGTACAGTATGTAATATATATTTACTGTACTTTTTCAAAATTTATTTACAGTATATAAAATGTATTTGGTGTACTTTCAGTTAATATTATATGTACAAGATATGAAATATATTTACTGTACTTTTTGATATTTTCTGTACAGTATATAAGATATATTTGGTGTCCATTTGATATTTTATGTAAATTATATAATACATATTTGGTGTAGTTTTTGATATTTTACATAGGGTGTGTCATATATATTGACTGTCCTTTTTGATATTTTATTTAGAGTATATAAAATACATTTGGTGTAATTTTTGTTATTTTATGTACAGTATATTAAATATAAATACTGTAGTTTTTGATAGTTTGTTTACAGTATATATTACACATATTTGGTGTACTTTTTGATATTTTATGTACATTATGTCATATATATTTACTGTACTTTTTGATATTTTATTTACAGTATATAAAATGTATTTGGTGTACTTTTAGTTAATATTATATGTACAATATATGAAATATATTTACTGTACTTTTTGATATTTTCTGTACAGTATATAAGATATATTTGGTGTCCTTTTGATATTTTATGTAAATTATATGACACATATTTGGTGTAGTTTTTGATATTTTACATAGGGTGTGTCATATATATTGACTGTCCTTTTTGATATATTATTTACAGTATATAATATACATTTGGTGTAATTTTTGATATTTTATATACAGTATATTAAATATAATTACTGTAGTTTTTGATACTTTATTTACACTCTATATTACACATATTTGGTGTACTTTTTGATATTTTATGTACAGTATGTAATATATATTTACTGTACTTTTTCAAATTTTATTTACAGTATTTAAAATGTATTTGGTGTACTTTCAGTTAATATTATATGTAAAATATGTGAAATATATTTACTGTACTTTTTGATATTTTCTGTACAGTATATAAGATATATTTGGTGTCCTTTTGATATTTTATGTAAATTATATAATACATACTTGGTGTAGTTTTTGATATTTTACATAGGGTGTGTCATATATATTGACTGTCATTTTTGATATTTTATTTAGAGCATATAATATACATTTGGTGTAATTTTTGATATTTTATGTACAGTATATTAAATATAAATACTGTAGTTTTTGATGCTTTATTTGCAGTATATATTACACATATTTGGTGTACTTTTTGATATTTCATGTACAGTATGTTATATTTACTGTACTTTTTGATATTTTATTTACAGTATATAAAATGTATTTGGTGTACTTTCAGTTAATATTATATGTACAATATATGAAATATATTTACTGTACTTTTTGATATTTTATGTACAGTATATAAGATATATTTGGTGTCCTTTTGATATTTTATGTAAATTATATAATATATATTTGGTGTAGTTTTTGATATTTTACATAGGGTGCGTAATATATATATACTGTCTTTTTGATATTTTATTTACAGTATATAATATACATTTGGTGAAATTTTTGATATTTTATGTACAGTATATTAAATATAATTACTGTAGTTATTGATAGTTTATTTACAGTATATATTACACATATTTGGTGTACTTTTTGATATTTAATGTACAGTATGTCATATATATTTACTGTATTTTTGATATTTTATTTACAGTATATAAAATGTCTTTGGTGTACTTTCAGTTAATATTATATGTACAATATATGAAATATATTTCCTGTACTTTTTGATATTCTCTGTACAGTATATAAGATATATTTGGTGTCCTTTTGATATTTTATGTAAATTATATAATACATATTTGGTGTAGTTTTTGATATTTTACATAGGGTGTATCACATATATTGACTGTCCTTTTTGATATTTTATTTAGAGCATATAATATACATTTGGTGTAATTTTTGATATATTATGTACCGTATATTAAATATAAATTCTGTAGTTTTTGATAGTTTGTTTACTGTATATATTACACATATTTGGTGTACTTTTTGATATTTTATGTACATTATGTCATATATATTTACTGTACTTTTTGATATTTTATTTACATTATATAAAATGTATTTGGTGTACTTTCAGTTAATATTATATGTACAATATCTGAAATATATTTACTGTACTTTTTGATATTTTATGTACAGTATATAAGATATATTTGGTGTCCTTTTGATATTTTATGTAAATTATATAATACATATTTGGTGTAGTTTTTGATATTTTACATAGGGTGTGTCATATATATTGACTGTCCTTTTTGATATTTTATTTAGAGTATATAATATACATTTGGTGTAATTTTTGGTATTTTATGTACAGTATATTAAATATAAATACTGTAGTTTTTGATAGTTTATTTACAGTATATATTACACATATTTGGTGTACTTTTTGATATTTTATGTACATTATGTCATATATATTTACTGTACTTTTTGATATTTTATTTACAGTATATAAAATGTATTTGGTGTACTTTCAGTTAATATTATATGTACAATATATGAAATATATTTACTGTATATTTTGCTATTTTATGTACAGTATATAAGATAAATTTGGTGTCCATTTGATATTTTATGTAAATTATATAATACATATTTGGTGTAGTTTTCGATATTTTACATAGGGTGTGTAGTATATATTTGCTGTCCTTTTTGATATTTTATTTACAGTATATAATATACATCTGGTGTAATTTTTTATATTATATGTACAGTATATTAAATACAATTTGTGTAGTATTTGATAGTTTATTTACAGTATATATAACACATATTTGGTGTACTTTTTGATATTTTATGTACAGTATGTCATATATATTTACTGTAATTTTTGATATTTTATTTACAGTATATAAAATGTATTTGGGGTACTTTTACTTAATATTATATGTACAATATATGAAATATATTTACTGTACTTTTTGATATTTTCTGTACAGTATATAAGATATATTTGGTGTCCTTTTGATATTTTATGTAAATTATATAATACATATTTGGTGTAGTTTTTGATATTTTACATAGGGTGTGTCATATATATTGACTGTGCTTTTTGATATTTCATTTAAAGTATATAATATACATTTGGTGTAATTTTTGATATTTTATGTACAGTATATTAAATATAATTTCTGTAGTTTTTGAAAGTTTATTTACAGTATATATCACACATATTTGGTGTACTTCTTGATATTTTATGTACAGTATGTAATATATATTTACTGTACTTTTTCAAATTTTATTTACAGTATTTAAAATGTATTTGGTGTACTTTCAGTTAATATTATATGTAAAATATGTGAAATATATTTACTGTACTTTTTGATATTTTCTGTACAGTATATAAGATATATTTGGTGTCCTTTTGATATTTTATGTAAATTATATAATACATATTTGGTGTAGTTTTTGATATTTTACATAGGGTGTGTCATATATATTGACTGTCATTTTGATATTTTATTTAGAGCATATAATATACATTTGGTGTAATTTTTGATATTTTATGTACAGTATATTAAATATAAATACTGTAGTTTTTGATGCTTTATTTACAGTATATATTACACATATTTGGTGTACTTTTTGATATTTCATGTACAGTATGTTATATTTACTGTACTTTTTGATATTTTATTTACAGTATATAAAATGTATTTGGTGTACTTTTAGTTAATATTATATGTACAATATATGAAATATATTTACTGAACTTTTTGATATTTTATGTACAGTATATAAGATATATTTGGTGTCCTTTTGATATTTTATATAAATTATATAATATATATTTGGTGTAGTTTTTGATATTTTACGTAGGGTGTGTCATACATATTGACTGTCCTTTTTGATATTTTATTTACAGTATATAATGTACATTTGGTGTAATTTTTGATATTTTATATACAGTATATTAAATATAATTACTGTAGTTTTTGATAGTTTATTTACAGTATATATTACACATATTTGGTGTACTTTTTATATTTAATGTACAGTATGTCATATATATTTACTGTAATTTTTGATATTTTATTTACAGTATATAAAATGTATTTGGTGTACTTTCAGTTAATATTATATGTACAATATATGAAATATATTTACTGTACTTTTTGATATTTTCTGTACAGTATATAAGATATATTTGGTGTCCTTTTGATATTTTATGTAAATTATATAATACATATTTGGTGTAGTTTAAATATTTTACATAGGGTGTATCATATATATTGACTGTCCTTTTTGATATTTCATTTAGAGCATATAATATACATTTGGTGTAATTTTTGATATTTTATATACAGTATATTAAATATAAATACTGTAGTTTTTGATACTTTATTTACAGTATATATTACACATATTTGGTGTAGTTTTTGATATTTTATGTACAGTATGTAATATATATGTACTGTACTTTTTCAAAATTTATTTACAGTATATAAAATGTATTTGGTGTACTTTCAGTTAATATTATATGTACAATATATGAAATATATTTACTGTACTTTTTGATGTTTTATGTACAGTATATAAGATGAATTTGGTGTCTTTTTGATATTTTATGTAAATTATATAATACATATTTCGTGTAGTTTTTGATATTTTACATAGGGTGTGTAGTATATAGTTACTGTCCTTTTTGATATTTTATTTACAGTATATAATATACATTTGGTGTAATTTTTGATATTTTATGTACAGTATATTAAATATAATTACTGTAGTTTTTGATAGTTTATTTACAGTATATATTACACATATTTGGTGTACTTTTTGATATTTAATGTACAGTATGTCATATATATTTACTGTATTTTTGATATTTTATTTACAGTATATAAAATGTCTTTGGTGTACTTTCAGTTAATATTATATGTACAATATATGAAATATATTTACTGTACTTTTTGATATTCTCTGTACAGTATATAAGATATATTTGGTGTCCTTTTGATATTTTATGTAAATTATATAATACATATTTGGTGTAGTTTTTGATATTTTACATAGGGTGTATCACATATATTGACTGTCCTTTTTGATATTTTATTTAGAGCATATAATATACATTTGGTGTAATTTTTGATATATTATGTACAGTATATTAAATATAAATACTGTAGTTTTTGATAGTTTGTTTACAGTATATATTACACATATTTGGTGTACTTTTTGATATTTTATGTACATTATGTCATATATATTTACTGTACTTTTTGATATTTTATTTACAGTATATAAAATGTATTTGGTGTACTTTTAGTTAATATTATATGTACAATATATGAAATATATTTACTGTACTTTTTGATATTTTATGTACAGTATATAAGATATATTTTGGGTCTTTTGATATTTTATGTAAATTATATAATACATATTTGGTGTAGTTTTTGATATTTTACATAGGGTGTGTCATATATATTGACTGTCTTTTTTGATATATTATTTACAGTATATAATATACATTTGGTGTAATTTTTGATATTTTATGTACAGTATATTAAATATAATTACTGTAGTTTTTGATAGTTTCTTTACAGTACATATTACACATATTTGGTGTACTTTTTGATATTTTATGTACAGTATGTAATATATATTTACTGTACTTTTGGATATTTTATTTACAGTATATAAAATGTATTTGCTGTTCTTTTAGTTAATATTATATGTACAATATATGAAATATATTTACTGTACTTTTTGATATTTTATGTACAGTATATAATATATATTTGTTTTACTTTTGATAGTTTATGTAACTTATATAATATATATTTGGTGTAGCTTTTGATATTTTACATAGGGTGTGTAATATATATTTACTGTACTTTTTGATATTTTACTTACAGTATATAATATACATTTGATGTAATTTTTGATATTTTATGTACAGTATATTAAATATAATTACTGCAGTTTTTGATAGTTTATTTACTGTATATATAACACATATTTGGTGTACTTTTTGATATTTTATGTACAGTATGTAATATATATTTACTGAACATTTTGATACTTTATTTACAGTATATAAAATTTATTTGTTGTACTTTTAGTTAATATTATATATACAATATATGAAATATATTTACTGTACTTTTTGATATCTTATGTACAGTATATAGGATATATTTGGTGTACTTTTGATATTTTATGTAAATTATATAATATATACTTGGGGTAGTTTTTGATATTTTACTTAGAGTGTAATATATATTTGCTGTCTTTTTTCATATTTTATTTAGAGTATATAATATACATTTGGTGTAATTTTTGATATTTTATGTACAGTATATGAAATATAATTACTGTAGTTTTTTATAGTTTATTTACAGTATATAAACCACATATTTGGTGTACTTTTTGATATTTTATGTACAGTATGTAATATATATTTACTGTACTTTTTGATATTTTATTTACAGTATATAAAATGTATTTGTTGTACTTTTACTTAATATTATAGGCACAATATATGAAATATATTTACTGTACTTTTTGATATTTTATGTAGAGTATATAAGATATATTTGGTGTCCTTTTGATATTTTATGTAAATTATATAATATATATTTGGTGTAGCTTTTGATATTTTACATAGGGTGTGTAATATATATTTACTGTACTTTTTGATATTTTATTTACACTATATAATATACATTTGTTGTAATTTTTGATATTTTATGTACAGTATAATAAATATAATTACTGTAGATTTTGATAGTTTATTTACACTATATATAACACATATTTGGTGTACTTTTTGATATTTTATGTACAGTATGTAATATATATTTACTGTACTTTTGGATAGTTTATTTACAGTATATAAAATGTATTTGTTGTACTTTTAGGTAATATTATAGGTACAATATATGAAATATATGTACTGTAGTTTTTGATATTTTATGTACAGTATATAATATATATTTGGTGTACTTTTCATATTTTACGTAAATTACATAATATATATTTGGTGTAGCTTTTGATATTTTACATAGGGTGTGTAATATATATTTGCTGTCCTTTTTGATATTTTATTTACAGTATATAATATACATTTGGTGTAATTTTTCAAATTTTATGTACAGTATATTAAATATAATTACTGTAGTTTTTGATAGTTTATTTACAGTATATATGCCACATATTTGGTGTACCTTTTGATATTTTATGTACAGTATGTAATATATGTTTACTGTACTTTTTGATATTTTATTTACAGTATATAAAATGTATTTGTTGTACTTTTAGTTAATATTATATGTACAATATATGAAATATATTTACTGTACTTTTTGATATTTTATGTACAGTACATAAAGTATATTTGGTGTCCTTTTGATATTGTATGTAAATTATATAATATATATTTGGTGTAGCTTTTGATATTTTACATAGGGTGTGTAATATATATTTGCTGTCCTTTTTGATATTTTATTTACAGTATATAATATACATTTGGTGTAATTTTTCAAATTTTATGTACAGTATACTAAATATAATTAATGTAGTTTTTGATTGTTTATTTACGCTACATATAACACATATTTGGTGTACTTTTTGATATTTTATGTACAGTATGTAATATATATTTACTGTTCTTTTGGATATTTTATTTACAGTATATAAAATGTATTTGTTGTACTTTTAGTTAATATTATATGTACAAAATATGAAATATATTTACTGTATTTTTGATATATTATGTACAGTATATAAGATATATTTGGTGTCCTTTTGATATTTTATGTAAATTATATAATATATATTTGTGTAGCTTTTGATATTTTACATAGGGTGTGTAATATATATTTACTGTCATTTTTGATATTTTATTTACAGTATATAATATACATTTGGTGTAATTTTTGATATTTTATGTACAGTATACTAAATATAATTAATGTAGTTTTTGATTGTTTATTTACAGTACATATAACACATATTTGGTGTACTTTTTGATATTTTATGTACAGTATGTAATATATATTTACTGTTCTTTTGGATATTTTATTTACAGTATATAAAATGTATTTGTTGTACTTTTAGTTAATATTATATGTACAATATATGAAATATATTTACTGTACTTTTTGATATTTTATGTACAGTATATAATATATATTTTTTGTACTTTTGATATTTTATGTAAATTATATAATATATATTTGGTGTAGCTTTTGATATTTTACATAGGGTGTGTAATACATATTTACTGTACTTTTTGATATTTTATTTAGAGTATATAATATACATTTGGTGTAATTTTTGATATTTTATGTACAGTATATTAAATATAATTACTGTAGTTTTTGATAGTTTATTTACAGAATATATAACACATATTTGGTGTACTTTTTGATATTTTATGTACATTATGTAATATATATTTACTGTACATTTGGATATTTCATTTACAGTATATAAAATATATTTGTTGTACTTTTAGTTAATACTATATGTACAATATATGAAATATATTTACTGTACTTTTTGATATTTTATGTACAGTATATAATATATGTTTGGTGTACTTTTGATATTTTATGTAAATTATATAATATATATTTCGTGTCGCTTTTGATATTTTACATAGGGTGTGTAGTATATATTAACTGTACTTTTTGATATATTATTTACAGTATATAATATACATTTGGTGTAATTTTTGATATTTTATGTACAGTATATTAAATATAATTACTGTAGTTTTTGATAGTTTATTTACAGAATATATACCACATATTTGGTGTACTTTTTGATATTTTATGTACAGTAGGTAATATATATTTACTGTACTTTTTGATATTTTATTTACAGTATATAAAATGTATTTGTTGTACTTTTAGTTAATATTATAGGCACAATATATGAAATATATTTACTGTACATTTTGATATTTTATGTACAGTATATAATATATATTTGGTGTACTTTTCATATTTTACGTAAATTATATAATATATATTTGGTGTAGCTTTTGATATTTTACATAGGTTGTGTAATATATATTAACTGTAATTTTTGATATTTTATTTACAGTATATACTATACATTTGGTGTAATTTTTGATATTTTATGTACAGTATATTAAATACAATTACTGTAGTTTTTGATAGTTTATTTACAGTATATATAACACATATTTGGTGTACTTTTTGATATTTTATGTACAGTATGTAATATATATTTACTGTATTTTTGATATTTCGTTTACAGTATACAAAATGTATTTGTTGTACTTTTAGTTAATATTATATGTACAATATATGAAATATATTTACTGTACTTTTTGATATTTTATGTACAGTATATAGTATATATTTGGTGTCCTTTTGATATTTTATGTAAATTATACAATATATATTTGGTGTAGCTTTTGATATTTTACATATGGTGTGTAATATATATTTACTGTACTTTTTGATATTTTATTTACAGTATATAATATACATTTGGTGTAATTTTTGATATTTTATGTACAGTATATTAAATATAATTACTGTAGTTTTTGATAGTTTATTTACAGTATATATAACACATATTTGGTGTACTTTTTGATATTTTATGTACAGTATGTATTATATATTTACTGTTCATTTTGATATTTTATTTACAGTATATAATATACATTTGGTGTAATTTTTGATATTTTATGTACAGTATACTAAATATAATTAATGTAGTTTTTGATTGTTTATTTACAATACATATAACACATATTTGGTGTACTTTTTGATATTTTATGTACAGTATGTATTATATATTTACTGTTCATTTTGATATTTTATTTACAGTATATAAAATGTATTTGTTGTACTTTTAGTTAATATTGTATGTACAATATATGAATTATATTTACTGTACATTTTGATATTTTATGTACAGAATATAATATATGTTTGGTGTACTTTTGATATTTTATGTAAATTATATAATATATATTTCGTGTAGCTTTTCATATTTTTCATAGGGTGTGTAATATATATTAAGTGTACTTTTTGATATTTTATTTACAGTATATAATATACATTTGGTGTAATTTTTGATATTTTATGTACAGTATATTAAATATAATTACTGTAGTTTTTGATAGTTTATTTACAGTATATATAACACATATTTGGTGTACTTTTTGATATTTTATGTACAGTATGTAATATATATTTACTGTACATTTGGATATTTTATTTACAGTATATAAAATGTATTTGTTGTACTTTTAGTTAGTATTATAGGCACAATAAATGAAATATATTTACTGTACTTTTTGATATTTTACTGTCCTTTTTGATATTTTATTAACAGTATATAATATACATTTGGTGTAATTTTTGATATTTTATGTACACTATACTAAATATACTTAATGTAGTTTTTGATTGTTTATTTACAGTACCTATAACACATATTTGGTGTACTTTTTGATATTTTATGTACAGTATGTAATATATATTTACTGTTCTTTTGGATATTTTATTTACAGTATATAAAATGTATTTGTTGTACTTTTAGTTAATATTATATGTAAAATATATGAAATATATTTACTGTACTTTTTGATATTTTATGTACAGTATATAATATATATTTGGTGTACTTTTGATATTTTATGTAAATTATATAATATATATTTGGTGTAGCTTTTGATATTTTACATAGGGTGTGTAATATATATTTACTCTATTTTTGATATTTTATTTAGGGTATATAATATACATTTGGTGTAATTTTTGATATTTTATGTACAGTATATTAAATATAATTACTGTAGTTTTTGATACTTTATTTACAGTATATATAACACATATTTGGTGTACTTTTTGATATTTTATGTACAGTATGTAATATATATTTACTGTACATTTGGATATTTTATTTACAGTATATAAAATATGTTTGTTGTACTTTTAGTTAATATTATATGTACAATATATGAAATATATTTACTGTACTTTTTGATATTTTATGTACAGTATATAATATATGTTTGGTGTACTGTTCATATTTTATGTAAATTATATAATATATATTTCGTGTAGCTTTTGATAGTTTACATAGGGTGTGTAATATATATTAACTGTACTTTTTGATATTTTATTTACAGTATATAATATACATTTGGTGTAATTTTTTATATTTTATGTGCAGTATATTAAATATAATTACTGTAGTTTTTGATAGTTTATTTACAGTATATATACCACATATTTGGTGTACTTTTTGATATTTTATGTACAGTATGTAATATATATTTACTGTACATTTTTATATTTTATTTACAGTATATAAAATGTATTTGTTGTACTTTTAGCTAGTATTATAGGCACAATAAATGAAATATATTTACTGTACTTTTTGATATTTTACTGTCCTTTTTGATATTTTATTAACAGTATATAATATACATTTGGTGTAATTTTTGATATTTTATGTACACTATACTAAATATACTTAATGTAGTTTTTGATTGTTTATTTACAGTACCTATAACACATATTTGGTGTACTTTTTGATATTTTATGTACAGTATGTAATATATATTTACTGTTCTTTTGGATATGTTATTTACAGTATATAAAATGTATTTGTTGTACTTTTAGTTAATATTATATGTACAATATATGAAATATATTTACTGTACTTTTTGATATTTTATGTACAGTATATAATATATATTTGGTGTACTTTTGATATTTTATGTAAATTATATAATATATATTTGGTGTAGCTTTTGATATTTAACACAGTGTGTGTAATATATATTTACTGTATTTTTGATATTTTATTTAGGGTATATAATATACATTTGGTGTAATTTTGATATTTTATGTACAGTATATTAAATATAATTACTGTAGTTTTTGATAGTTTATTTACAGTATATATAACACATATTTGGTGTACTTTTTGATATTTTATGTACAGTATGTAATATATATTTACTGTACATTTGGATATTTTATTTACAGTATATAAAATATGTTTGTTGTACTTTTAGTTAATATTATATGTACAATATATGAAATATATTTACTGTACTTTTTGATATTTTATGTACAGTATATAATATATGTTTGGTGTACTGTTCATATTTTATGTAAATTATATAATATATATTTCGTGTAGCTTTTGATAGTTTACATAGGGTGTGTAATATATATTAACTGTACTTTTTGATATTTTATTTACAGTATATAATATACATTTGGTGTAATTTTTTATATTTTATGTACGGTATATTAAATATAATTACTGTAGTTTTTGATAGTTTATTTACAGTATATATACCACATATTTGGTGTACTTTTTGATATTTTATGTACAGTGTGTAATATATATTTACTGTACATTTTTATATTTTATTTACAGTATATAAAATGTATTTGTTATACTTTTAGTTAGTATTATAGGCACAATAAATGAAATATATTTACTGTACTTTTTGATATTTTACTGTCCTTTTTGATATTTTATTTACAGTATATAATATACATTTGGTGTAATTTTTGATATTTTATGTACACTATACGAAATATAATTTATGTAGTTTTTGATTGTTTATTTACAATACATATAACACATATTTCGTGTACTTTTTGATATTTTATGTACAGTATGTAATATATATTTACTGTACATTTGGATATTTTATTTACAGTATATAAAATATGTTTGTTGTACTTTTAGTTAATATTATATGTACAATATATGAAATATATTTACTGTACTTTTTGATATTTTATGTACAGTATATAATATATGTTTGGTGTACTGTTCATATTTTATGTAAATTATATAATATATATTTGGTGTAGCTTTTGATATTTTACATAGGGTGTGTAATATATATTAACTGTACTTTTTGATATTTTATTTACAGTATATAGTATACATTTGGTGTAATTTTTTATATTTTATGTACAGTATATTAAATATAATTACTGTAGTTTTTGATAGTTTATTTACAGTATATATACCACATATTTGGTGTACTTTTTGATATTTTATGTACAGTATGTAATATATATTTACTGTACATTTTTATATTTTATTTACAGTATATAAAATGTATTTGTTGTACTTTTAGTTAGTATTATAGGCACAATAAATGAAATATATTTACTGTACTTTTTGATATTTTACTGTCCTTTTTGATATTTTATTAACAGTATATAATATACATTTGGTGTAATTTTTGATATTTTATGTACACTATACTAAATATACTTAATGTAGTTTTTGATTGTTTATTTACAGTACCTATAACACATATTTGGTGTACTTTTTGATATTTTATGTACAGTATGTAATATATATTTACTGTTCTTTTGGATATTTTATTTACAGTATATAAAATGTATTTGTTGTACTTTTAGTTAATATTATATGTAAAATATATGAAATATATTTACTGTACTTTTTGATATTTTATGTACAGTATATAATATATATTTGGTGTACTTTTGATATTTTATGTAAATTATATAATATATATTTGGTGTAGCTTTTGATATTTTACATAGGGTGTGTAATATATATTTACTGTATTTTTGATATTTTATTTAGGGTATATAATATACATTTGGTGTAATTTTTGATATTTTATGTACAGTATATTAAATATAATTACTGTAGTTTTTGATACTTTATTTACAGTATATATAACACATATTTGGTGTACTTTTTGATATTTTATGTACAGTATGTAATATATATTTACTGTACATTTGGATATTTTATTTACAGTATATAAAATATATTTGTTGTACTTTTAGTTAATATTATATGTACAATATATGAAATATATTTACTGTACTTTTTGATATTTTATGTACAGTATATAATATATGTTTGGTGTACTGTTCATATTTTATGTAAATTATATAATATATATTTCGTGTAGCTTTTGATAGTTTACATAGGGTGTGTAATATATATTAACTGTACTTTTTGATATTTTATTTACAGTATATAATATACATTTGGTATAATTTTTTATATTTTATGTACAGTATATTAAATATAATTACTGTAGTTTTTGATAGTTTATTTACAGAATATATACCACATATTTGGTGTACTTTTTGATATTTTATGTACAGTGTGTAATATATATTTACTGTACATTTTTATATTTTATTTACAGTATATAAAATGTATTTGTTGTACTTTTAGTTAGTATTACAGGCACAATAAATGAAATATATTTACTGCACTTTTTGATATTTTACTGTCCTTTTTGATATTTTATTTACAGTATATAATATACATTTGGTGTAATTTTTGATATTTTATGTACAGTATATTAAATATAATTACTGTAGTTTTTGATAGTTTATTTACAGTATATATGCCACATATTTGGTGTACTTTTTGATATTTTATGTATAGTATGTAATATATATTTACTGTACTTTTTGATATTTTATTTAGAGTATATAAAATGTATTTGTTGTATTTTTAGTTAATATTATATGTACAATATATGAAATATATTTACTGTATTTTTGATATATTATGTACAGTATATAATATATGTTTGGTGTACTTTTGATATTTTATGTAAATTATATCATATATATTTCGTGTAGCTTTTGATATTTTACATAGGGTGTGTAATATATATTAACTGTACTTTTTGAAGTTTCATTTACAGTATATAATATACATTCGGTGTAATTTTTGATATTTTATGTACAGTATATTAAATATAATTACTGTAGTTTTTGATAGTTTATTTACAGTATATATGCCACATATTTGGTGTACTTTTTGATATTTTATGTACAGTATGTAATAGATATTTACTGTACTTTTGGATAGTTTATTTACAGTATATAAAATGTATTTGTTGTACTTTTAGTTAATATTATAGGTACAATATATGAAATATATGTACTTTACTTTGGATATTTTATGTACAGTATGTAATATATATTTGTTGTCCTTTTCATATTTAACGTAAATTATATAATACATATTTGGTGTAGCTTTTGATATTTTACTTATGGTGTGTAATATATATTTACTGTCATTTTTGATATTTTATTTACAGTATATAATATACATTTGGTGTAATTTTTGATATTTTATGTACAGTATACTAAATATAATTAATGTAGTTTTTGATTGTTTATTTACAGTACATGTAACACATATTTGGTGTACTTTTTGATATTTTATATACCGTATGTAATATATATTTGCTGTTCTTTTGGATATTTTATTTACAGTATATAAAAAGTATTTGTTGTACTTTTAGTTAATATTATATGTACAATATATGAAATATATTTACTGTACTTTTTGACATTTTATGTACAGTATATAATATATATTTGGTGTACTTTTGATATTTTATGTAAATTATATAATATTTATTTGGTGTAGCTTTTGATATTTTACATAGGGTGTGTAATATATATTTACTGTACTTTTTGATATTTTATTTAGAGTATATAATATACATTTGGTGTAATTTTAGATATTTTATGTACAGTATATTAAATATAATTACTGTAGTTTTTGATAGTTTATGTACAGTATATATACCACATATTTGGTGTACTCTTTGATATTTTATGTACAGTATGTAATATATATTTACTGTACTTTTTGATATTTTATTTACAGTATGCAAAATGTATTTGTTGTACTTTTAGTTAATATTATAGGCACAATATATGAAAGATATTTACTGTACTTTTTGATATTTTATTTACAGTACATAATATATATTTGTTGTCCTTTTGATATTTTATGTAAATTATATAATATATATTTCATGTAGCTTTTGATAAATTACATAGGGTGTGTAATATACATTTACTGTAGTTTTTGATATTTTATGTACAGTATATAATGTACCTTTGGTGTAATTTTTGATATTTTATGTACAGTATATTAAATATAATTACTGTAGTTTTTGATAGTTTATTTACAGTATCTGTAACACATATTTGGTGTACTTTTTGAAATTTTATGTACAGTATGAAATATATATTCACTGTACTTTTTGATATTTTATTTACAGTATACAAAATGTATTTTTTGTACTTTTAGTTAATATTATATGTACAATATATGAAATATATTTACTGTACTTTTTGATATTTTATGTACAGTATATAAGATATATTTTGTGTCCTTTTGATATTTTATGTAAATTATATAATATATATTTCGTGTAGCTTTTGATATTTTACATAGGGTGTGTAATATACATTTACTGTAGTTTTTGATATTTTATTTACAGTATATAATATACATTTAGTGTAATTTTTGATATTTTATATACAGTATATTAAATATAATTACTGTAGTTTTTGATAGTTTATTTACAGTATATATACCACATATGTGGTGTACTTTTTGATATTTTATGTACAGTATGTAATATATATTTACTGTACTTTTGCATATATTATTTACAGTATATAAAATGTATTTGTTGTACTTTTAGTTAATATTATATGTACTATATATGAAATATATTTACTGTACTTTTTGATATTTTAGGTACAGTATATAATATATGTTTGGTGTACTTTTGATATTTTATGTAAATTATATAATATATATTTCGTGTAGCTTTTGATATTTTACATAGGTTGTGTTATATATATTTAGTGTCTTTTTGATATTTTATTTAGAGTATATAATATACATTTGGTGTAATTTTTGTTATTTTATGTACAGTATACTTAATATAATTAATGTAGTTTTTGATTGTTTATTTACACTACATATAACACATATTTGGTGTACTTTTTGATATTTTACGTACAGTATGTAATATATATTTACTGTTCTTTTGGATATTTTTTTTACAGTATATAAAATGTAGTTGTTGTACTTTTAGATAATATTATATGTACAATATATGAAATATATTTACTGTATTTTTGATATTTTATTTACAGTATATAATATATATTTGGTGTACTTTTGATATTTTATGTAAATTATATAATATATACTTGGTGTAGCTTTTGATATTTTACATAGGGTGTGTAATATATATTTACTGTACTTTTTGATATTTTACTTACAGTATATAATATACATTTGCTGTAATTTTTGATATTTTATGTACAGTATATTATATATAATTACTGTAGTTTTTGATAATTTATTTACAGTATATATACCACATATTTGGTGTACTTTTTGATATTTTATGTACAGTATGTAATATATATTTACTGTACATTTGGATATTTTATTTACAGTATATAAAATGTATTTGTTATACTTTTAGTTAATATTATAGGCACAATATATGAAATATATTTACTGTACTTTTTGATATTTTATGTACAGTTTATAAGATATATTTGGTGTCCTTTTGATATTTTCTGTAAATTATATAATATATATATGGTGTAGCTTTTGATATTTTACATAGCGTTTGTAGTATATATTTAAGGTCTTTTTGATATTTTATTTACAGTATGTAATATACATTTGGTGTAATTTTTTATATTTAATGTACAGTATACTAAATATAATTAATGTAGTTTTTGATTGTTTATTTACAGTACATATAACATATATTTGGTGTACTTTTTGATATTTTATGTACAGTATGTAATATATTTTTACTTTTCTTTGGATATTTCATTTACAGTATATAAAATGTATTTGTTGTACTTTTAGTTAATATTATATGTACAATATTTGAAATATATTTACTGTACTTTTTGATATTTTATGTACAGCATATAATATATATTTGGTGTACTTTTGATACTTTATGTAAATTATAAAATATATATTTGGTGTAGCTTGTGATATTTTACATAGGGTGTGTAATATATATTTACTGTACTTTTTGATATTTTATTTACTGTATATACTATACATTTGGTGTAATTTTTGATATTTTATATACAGTATATTAAATATAATTACTGTAGTTTTTGATAGTTTATTTTCAGTATATATACCACATATTTGGTGTACTTTTTGATATTTTATGTACAGTATGTAATATATATTTACTGTACTTTTGCATATTTTATTTACAGTATATAAAATGTATTTGTTGTACTTTTAGTTAATATTATATGTACAATATATGAAATACATTTACTGTACTATTTGATATTTTATGTACAGTACATAATATATATTTAGTGTCCTTTTGATATTTTATGTAAATTATATAATATATATTTGGTGTAGTTTTTGATATTTTACATAGAGTGTCATATATATTTACTGTAATTTTTGATATTTCATTTACAGTATATTATATACATTTCATGTGATTTTTGATATTTTATGTACAGTATATTAAATATAATTACTGTAGTTTTTGATAGTTTATTTACAGTATATATAACCCTTGTTTGGTGTACTTTTTGATATTTTATGTACAGTATGTAATATATAGTCTCTGTATTTTTGATATTTTATTTGCTGTATATAATATGTATTTGGTGTACTTTTAGTTAATATTATTTGTACAATATATGAAATATATTTACTGTACTTTTTGATATTTTATGTACAGTATATAATATATATTTCGTGTCCTTTTGATATTTTATGTAAATTATATAATATATATTTGCTGTAGTTTTTGATATTTTACATAGAGTGTAATATATATTTACTGTCTTTTTCATATTTTATTTAGGGTATATAATACACATTTGGTGTAATTTTTGATATTTTATGTACAGTATATTAAATATAATTACTGTAGTTTTTGATAGTTTATTTACAGTATATATAACACATATTTGGTGTACTCTTTGATATTTTATATGGAGTGTGTAATATATATTTACTGTACTTTTGGATATTTTATTGACAGTATATAAAATGTATTTGGTGTACTTTTAGTTAATATTATATGTACAATATATGAAATTTATTCAGTGTATTTTTGATATTTTATGTAATTTATATAAGATATATTTGGTGTCCTTTTCTTATTTTATGTAAATTATATAAATTATATTTTGTGTAGCTTTTGATATTTTACATAGGGTGTGTGATATATATTTACTGTACTTTTTCATATTTTATTTACAGTATATAATATACATTTGGTTTAATTTTTATATTTCATGTACAGTATATTAAATATAATTACTGTAGTTTTTGATAGTTTATTAACAGTATATATAACACATATTTGGTGTACTTTTTGTTATTTTATGTACAGTATGTAATATATATTTACTGTACTTTTTGATATTTTATTTGCAGTATATAATATGTATTTTGTGTACTTTTAGTTAATATTATATGTACAATATATGAAACATATTTACTGTACTTTTTGATATTTTATTTGCAGTATATAATATGTATTTTGTGTACTTTAAGTTAATATTATATGTACAATATATGAAACATATTTACTGTACTTTTTGATATTTTATGTGCAGTATATAAGATATATTTGGTGTACTTTTGATATTTTATGTAAATTATATATCATATATTTGGTGTAGTTTTTGATATTTTACATAGTGTGTGTAATATATATTTACTGTACTTTTTGATATTTTATTTACAGTATATAATATACATTTGTTGTAATTTTTATATTTTATGTAGTGTATATTAAATATAATTACTGTTGTTTTTGATAGTTTATTTACTCTATATATATCACTTATTTGGTGTACTTTTGATATTTTATGTACAGTATGTTATATATTTACTGTACTTTTTGATATTTTATTTACACTATATAAAATGTATTTGGTGTACTTTTAGTTAATATTATAGGTACAATATATGAAATATATTTACTGTACTTTTTGATATTTTATGTACAGTGCATAATATATATTTGGTGTCCATCTCATATTTTATGTAAATTATATAATATATACTTGGTGTAGCTTTTGATATTTTACATAGTGTGTGTAATATATATTTACTGTTGTTTTTGATATTTTATTTACAGTATAAAATATACATTTGCTGTAATTTTTGATATTTTATGTACATTATACTAAATATAATTACTGTAGTTTTTGATAGTTTATTTACAGTATATATGCCACATATTTGGTGTACTTTTTGATATTTTATGTACAGTATGTAATGTATATTTACTGTACTTTTTGATATTTTATTTACAGTATATAAAATGTATTTGTTGTACTTTTAGTTAGTATTTTAGGTACAATATATGAAATATATTTACTGTATTTTTGATATTTTATTAAAGTATATAAGATATATTTGGTGTCCTTTTGATATTTTATGTAAATTATATAATATATATTTGGTGTAGCTTTTGATATTTTACATAGGGTGTGTAATATATATTTACTGTTGTTTTTGATATTTTATTTACAGTATAAAATATACATTTGCTGTAATTTTTGATATTTTATGTACATTATACTAAATATAATTAATGTAGTTTTTGATTGTTTATTTACAGTACATATAACACATATTTGGTGTACTTTTTGATATTTTATGTACCGTATGTAATATATATTTACTGTTCTTTTGGATATTTTATTTACAGTACATAAAATGTATTTGTTGTACTTTTAGTTAATATTATATGTACAATATATGAAATATATTTAGTGTACTTTTTGATATTTTATGTACAGTACATAATATATATTTGGTGTCCTTTTGATATTTTATGTAAATTATATAATATATATTTGGTGTAGCTTTTGATATTTTACATAGGGTGTGTAATATATATTTGCTGTCCTTTTTGATATTTTATTTACAGTATATAATATACATTTGGTGTAATTTTTGAAATTTTATGTACAGCATACTAAATATAATTAATGTAGTTTTTGATTCTTTATTTACACTACATATAACACATATTTGGTGTACTTTTTGATATTTTATGTACAGTATGTAATATATATTTACTGTTCTTTTGGATTTTTTTTTACACTATATAAAATGTATTTGTTGTACTTTTAGTTAATATTATATGTACAAAATATGAAATATAATTACTGTACTTTTTGATATTTTCTGTACAGTATATAATATATATTTGGAGTACTTTTGATATTTTATGTAAATTATATAATATATATTTGGTGTAGCTTTTGATATTTTCCATAGGGTGTGTAATATATATTTACTGTCCTTTTTGATATTTTATTTACAGTATATAATATACATTTGGTGTAATTTTTGATATTTTATGTACAGTACATTAAATATAATTACTGAAGTTTTGATAGTTTATTTACAGTATATACAACACATATTTGGTGTACTTTTTGATATTTTATGTACAGTATGTAATATATATTTACTGTACATTTGGATAGTTTATTTACAGTATATAAAATGTATTTGTTGTACTTTTAGTTAATATTATAGGTACAATATATGAAATATATGTACTGTAGTTTTGGATATTTTATGTACAGTATATAATATATATTTGGTGTCCTTTTGATATTTTATGTAAATTATATAATATATATTTCGTGTAGCTTTTGATATTTTACATAGGGTGTGTAATATACATTTACTGAAATTTTTGATATATTATTTACAGTATATACTGTACATTTGGTTTAATTTTTGATATTTTATGTACAGTATATTAAATATAATTACTGTAGTTTTTGATAGTTTATGTACAGTATATATACCACATATTTGGTGTACTCTTTGACATTTTATGTACAGTATGTAATACATATTTACTGTACATTTGGATATTTTATTTACAGTATGCAAAATGTATTTGTTGTACTTTTAGTTAATATTATAGGCACAATATATGAAAGATATTTACTGTACTTTTTGATATTTTATGTACAGTATATAAGATATATTTGGTGTACTGTTCATATTTTATGTAAATTATATAATATATATTTGGTGTAGCTTTTGATATTTTACATAGGGTGTGTAATATATATTTACTGTCCTTTTTGATATTTTATTTACAGTATATAATATACATTTGGTGTAATTTTTGATATTTTATGTACAGTATATTAAATATAATTACTGTAGTTTTTGATAGTTTATTTACAGTATATATACCACATATTTGGTGTACTTTTTGATATTTTATGTACAGTATGTAATATATATTTACTGTAGTTTTTTATATTTTATTTACAGTATATAAAATGTATTTGTTGTACTTTTAGTTAATATTATAGCCACAATAAATGAAATATATTTACTGTACTTTTTGATATTTTATGTACAGTATATAAGATATATTTGCTGTCCTTTTTATATTTTATGTAAATTATATAATATATATTTGGTGTAGCTTTTGATATTTTACATGGGGTGTGTAATATATATTTACTGTCTTTTTGATATTTTATTTACAGTATATAATATACATTTGGTGTAATTTTTGATATTTTATGTACAGTATACTAAATATAATTAATGTAGTTTTTGATTATTTACAATACATATAACACATATTTGGTGTACTTTTTGATATTTTATGTACAGTATGTAATACATATTTACTGTTCTTTTGGATATTTTATTTACAGTATATGAAATGTATTTGTTGTACTTTTAGTTAATATTCTATGTACAATATATGAAATATATTTACTGTACTTTTTGATATTTTCTGTACAGTATATAATATATGTTTGGTGTACTTTTGATATTTTATGTAAATTACATAATATATATTTGGTGTAGCTTTTGATATTTTGCATAGGGTGTGTAATATGTATTTACTGTACTTTTTGATATTTTATTTAGAGTATATAATATACATTTGCTGTAATTTTTGATATTTTATGTACAGTATATTAAATATAATTACTGTAGTTTTTGATTGTTTATTTACAGAATATATAACACATATTCGGTGTACGTTTTGATATTTTATGTACAGTATGTAATATATATTTACTGTACATTTGGATATTTTATTTACAGTATATAAAATATATTTGTTGTACTTTTATTTAATATTATATGTACAATATATGAAATATATTTACTGTAGTTTTTGATATTTTATATACAGTATATAATATATGTTTGGTGTACTGTTAATATTTTATGTAAATTATATAATATATATTTCGTGTAGCTTTTGATATTTTACATAGGGTGTGTAATATATATTTACTGTAGTTTTTGGTATTTTATTTCCAGTATATAATATACATTTGGTGTAATTTTTGATATTTTATATACAGTATATTAAATATAATTACTGTAGTTTTTGATAGATTATTTACAGTATATATAACACATATTTGGTGTACTTTTTGATATTTTATGTACAGTATGTAATATGTATTTACTGTACTTTTTGATATTTTATTTACAGTATACAAAATGTATTTGTTGTACTTTTAGTTAATATTATATGTACAATATATGAAATATATTTACTGTACTTTTTGATATTTTATGTACAGTATATAAGATATATTTGGTGTCCTTTTGATATTTCATGTAAATTATATAATATATATTTCGTGTAGCTTTTGATATTTTACATAGGGTGTGTAATATACATTTACTGTAGTTTTTGATATTTTATTTACTGTATATAATATACATTTGGTGTAATTTTTGATATTTTATGTACAGTATATTAAATATAATTACTGTAGTTTTTGATAGTTTATTTACAGTATATATACCACATATTTGGTGTACTTTTTGATATTTTATGTACAGTATGTAATATATATTTACTGTACTTTTGCATATATTATTTACCGTATATAAAATGTATTTGTTGTACTTTTAGTTAATATTCTATGTACAATATATGAAATATATTTACTGTACTTTTTGATATTTTATGTACAGTATATAATATATGTTTGGTGTACTTTTGATATTTTATGTAAATTATATAAGATATATTTCGTGTAGCTTTTGATATTTTACATAGGGTGTGTAATATACATTTACTGTAGTTTTTGATATTTTATTTACAGTATATAATATACATTTGGTGTAATTTTTGATATTTTATGTACAGTATACTAAATATAATTAATGTAGTTTTTGATAGTTTATTTACAGTATATATACCACATATTTGGTGTACTTTTTGATATTTTATGTACAGTATGTAATATATATTTACTGTACTTTTTTATATTTTATTTACAGTATAGAAAATGTATTTGTTGAATTTTAGTTAATATTATAGGTACAATAAAGGAAATATATTTACTGTACTTTTTGATATTTTATGTACAGTATATAAGATATATTTGGTGTCCTTTTGATATTTTATGTAAATTATATAATATATATTTCGTGTAGCTTTTGATATTTTACATAGGGTGTGTAATATATATTTACTGTCCTTTTTGATATTTTAATTACAGTATATAATAAACATTTGGTGTAATTTTTGATATTTTATGTACAGTATACTGAATATAATTAATGTAGTTTTTGATTGTTTATTTACACTACATATAACACATATTTGCTGTAGTTTTTGATATTTTATGTATAGTATGTAATATATATTTACTGTTCTTTTGGATATATTATTTACAGTATATAAAATGTATTTGTTGTACTTTTAGTTAATAGTAGATGTACAATATATGAAATATATTTACTGTACTTTTTGATATTTTATGTACAGTATATAATATATTTTTGGTGTACTTTTGATATTTTATGTAAATTATATAATATATATTTGGTGTAGCTTTTGATATTTTACATAGGGTGTGTAATATACATTTACTGTAGTTTTTGATATTTTATTTACAGTATATAATATACATTTGGTGTAATTTTTGATATTTTATGTACAGTATACTAAATATAATTAATGTAGTTTTTGATAGTTTATTTACAGTATATATACCACATATTTGGTGTACTTTTTGATATTTTATGTACAGTATGTAATATATATTTACTGTACTTTTTTATATTTTATTTACAGTATATAAAATGTATTTGGTGTACTTTCACTTAATATTATATGTACAATATGTGAAATATATTTACTGTACTTTTTGATATTTTATGTACAGTATACAAGATATATTTGGTGTCCTTTTGATATTTTATGTAAATTATATAATATATATTTGGTGTAGCTTTTGATATTTTACATAGGGTGTGTAATATATATTTACTGTCATTTTTGACATTTTATTTACAGTATAAAATATACATTTTCTGTAATTTTTGATATTTTATGTACAGTATACTAAATATAATTAATGTAGTTTTTGATTGTTTATTTACAGTACATATAACACATATTTGGTGTACTTTTTGATATTTTCTGTACAGTATGTAATATATATTTACTGTTCTTTTGGATTTTTTTTTACAGTATGTAAAATGTATTTGTTGTACTTTTAGTTAATATTATAGGTACAATATATGAAATATATTTACTGTACTTTTTGATATTTTATGTACAGTATATAATATATATTTAGTATCCTTTTGATATTTTATGTAAATTATATAATATATATTTTGTGTAGCTTTTGATATTTTACATAGGGTAATATATATTTACTGTACATTTTGATATTTTATTTAGTGTATATATTATACATTTGGTGTAATTTTTGATATTTTATGTACAGTATATTAAATATAATTACTGTAGTTTTTGATAATTTACAGTATATATAACACATATTTGGTGTACTTTTTGATATTTTATGTACAGTATGTAATATATATTTACTGTACTTTTTGATATTTTATTTACAGTATACAAAATGTATTTGTTGTACTTTTAGTTAATATTATAGGCACAATATATGAAATATATTTACTGTACTTTTTGATATTTTATGTACAGTATATAATATATTTTTGGTGTACTTTTGATATTTTATGTAAATTATATAATATATATTTGGTGTAGCTTTTGATATTTTACATAGTGTGTGTAATACATATTTACTGTACTTTTTGATATTTTATTTAGAGTATATAATATACATTTGGTGTAATTTTTGATATTTTATGTACGGTATGTAAAATATAATTACTGTAGTTTTTGATAGTTTATTTACAGTATATATACCACATATTTGGTGTACTTTTTGATATTTTATGTACAGTATGTAATATATATTTACTGTACATTTGGATATTTTATTTACAGTATATAAAATATATTTGTTGTACTTTTAGTTAATATTATATGTACAATATATGAAATATATTTACTGTACTTTTTGATATTTTATGTAGAGTATATAATGTATGTTTGGTGTACTGTTCATATTTTATGTAAATTATATAACATATATTTCGTGTAGCTTTTGATATTTTACATAGGGTGTTTAATATATATTAACTGTACTTTTTGATATTTTATTTACAGTATATAATGTACATTTGGTGTAATTTTTGATATTTTATGTACAGTATATTAAATATAATTACTGTAGTTTTTGATAGTTTATTTACAGTATATATACCACATATTTGGTGTACTTTTTGATATTTTATGTACAGTATGTAATATATATTTACTGTACTTTTTTATATTTTATTTACAGTATATAAAATGTATTTGTTGTACTTTTAGTTAATATTATAGGCACAATAAATGAAATATATTTACTGTAATTTTTGATATTTTATGTACAGTATATAAGATATATTTGCTGTCCGTTTTATATTTTATGTAAATTATATAATATATATTTGGTGTAGCTTTTGATATTTTACATGGGGTGTGTAATATATATTTACTGTCTTTTTGATATTTTATTTACAGTATATAATATACATTTGGTGTAATTTTTGATATTTTATGTACAGTATACTAAATATAATTAATGTAGTTTTTGATTATTTACAATACATATAACACATATTTGGTGTACTTTTTGATATTTTATGTACAGTATGTAATACATATTTACTGTTCTTTTGGATATTTTATTTACAGTATATAAAATGTATTTGGTGTACTTTATTTAATATTATATGTAGAATATATGAAATATATTTACTGTACTTTTTGATATTTTATGTACAGTATATAAGATATATTTGGTGTCCTTTTGATATTTTATATAAATTATATAATATATATTTGGTGTAGTTTTTTGATATTTTACATAGGGTGCGTCATATATATTGACTGTCCTTTTTGATATTTTATTTACAGTATATAATATACATTTGGTGCAATTTTTGATATTTTATCTACGGTATATTAAATATAATTACAGTAGTTTTTGATAGTTTATTTACAGTATATATAACACATATTTGGTGTACTTTTTGAAATTTAATGTACAGTATGTAATATATATTTACTGTACTATTTCATATTTTATTTACAGTATATAAAATGTATTTGGTGTACTTTTAGTTAATATTATATGAACAATATATGAAATATATTTACTGTACTTTTTGATATTTTATGTACAGTATAGAAGATATAGTTGGTGTTCTTTTGATATTTCATGTAAATTATATAATACATATTTGGTGTAGTTTTTGATATTTTACATAGTGTGTGTCATATATATTGACTGTCCTATTTCATATTTTCTTTACAGTATATAATATACATTTGGTGTAATTTTTGATATATTATGTACAGTATATTAAATATAATTACTGTAGTTTTTGATAGTTTATTTACAGTATATATAACACATATTTGGTGTACTTTTTGATATCTTATGTACAGTATGTCATATATATTTACTGTACTTTTTGATATTTTATTTAGAGTACATAATATATATTTTGTGTCCTTTTGATATTTTATGTAAATTATATAATATATATTTGGTGTAGCTTTTGATATTTTACATAGGGTGTGTAATATATATTTACTGTACTTTTTGATATTTTATTTACAGTATATAATGTACATTTGGTGTAATTTTTGATATTTTATGTACAGTATATTAAATATAATTACTGTAGTTTTTGATAGTTTATTTACAGTATATATACCACATATTTGGTGTACTTTTTGATATTTTATGTACAGTATGTAATATATATTTACTGTAATTTTGCATATATTATTTACAGTATAGAAAATGTATTTGTTGTACTTTTAGTTAATATTATATGTACAATATATGAAATACATTTACTGTACTTTTTGATATCTTATGTACAGTATATAATATATGTTTGGTGTACTTTTGATATTTTATGTAAATTATATAATATATATTTGGTATAGCTTTTCATATTTTACATAGGGTGTGTAATATATATTTACTGTCATTTTTGATATTTTATTTACAGTATAAACTATACATTTGGTGTAATTTTTGATATTTTATGTACAGTATACTAAATATACTTAATGTAGTTTTTGATTGTTTATTTACAGTACCTATAACACATATTTGGTGTACTTTTTGATATTTTATGTACAGTGTGTAATATATATTTACTGTACTTTTTTATTTTTTATTTACAGTATATAAAATGTATTTGTTGTACTTTTAGTTAATATTATAGGCACAATAAAGGAAATATATTTACTGTACTTTTTGATATTTTATGTACAGTATATAAGATATATTTGGTGTCCTTTTGATATTTTATGTAAATTATGTAATATATATTTGGTGTAGCTTTTGATATTTTACATAGGGTGTGTAATATATATTTACTGTCCTTTTTGATATTTTATTTACAGTATATAATATACATTTGGTGTAATTTTTGATATTTTATGTACAGTATACTGAATATAATTAATGTAGTTTTTCATTGTTTATTTACAATACATATAACACATATTTGGTGTACTTTTTGATATTTTATGTACAGTATGTAATATATATTTACTGTTCTTTTGGATATATTATCTACAGTATATAAAATGTATTTGTTGTAATTTTAGTTAATAGTATATGTACAATATATGAAATATATTTACTGTACTTTTTGATATTTTATGTACAGTATATAATATATGTTTGGTGTACTTTTGATATTCTATGTAAATTATATAATATATATTTGGTGTAGCTTTTGATATTTTACATAGGGTGTGTAATATATATTTACTGTACTTTTTGATATTTTATTTAGAGTATAAAATATACATTTGGTGTAATTTTTGATATTTTATGTACAGTATATTAAATATAATTACTGTAGTTTTTGATAGTTTATTTACAGTATATATACCACATATTTGGTGTACTTTTTGATATTTTATGTACAGTATGTATTATATATTTACTGTACTTTTTGATATTTTATTTACAGTATACAAAATGTATTTGTTGTACTTTTAGTTAATATTATAGGCACAATATATGAAATATATTTACTGTACTTTCTGATATTTTATGTACAGTATATAAGATATATTTGGTGTCCTTTTGATATTTTATGTAAATTATATAATATATATTTGGTGTAGCTTTTGATATTTTACATAGGGTGTGTAATATACATTTACTGTAGTTTTTGATATTTTATTTACAGTATATAATATACATTTGGTGTAATTTTTATATTTTATGTACAGTATACTAAATATAATTAATGTAGTTTTTGATAGTTTATTTACAGTATATATACCACATATTTGGTGTACTTTTTGATATTTTATGTACAGTATGTAATATATATTTACTGTACTTTTGCATATTTTATTTACAGTATATAAAATGTATTTGTTGTACTTTTAGTTAATATTATATATACAATATATGAAATATATTTACTGTACTTTTTTTTTATTTTATGTACAGTATATAATATATGTTTGGTGTACTTTTGTTATTTTATGAAAATTATATAATATATATTTGGTGTAGCTTTTCATATTTTACATAGGGTGTGTAATATATATTTACTGTCATTTTTGATATTTTATTTACAGTATAAAATATACATTTGGTGTAATTTTTGATATTTTATGTACAGTATACTAAATAAACTTAATGTAGTTTTTGATTGTTTATTTACAGTACATAAAACACATATTTGGTGTACTTTTTGATATTTTATGTACAGTATGTAATATATATTTACTGTTCGTTTGGATATTTTATTTACAGTATATAAAATGTATTTGTTGTACTTTTAGTTAATATTATATGTAAAATATATGAAATATATTTACTGTACTTTTTGATATTTTATGTACAGTATATAATATATATTTGGTGTACTTTTGATATTTTATGTAAATTATATAATATATATTTCGTGTAGCTTTTGATATTTTACATAGGGTGTGTAATATACATTTACTGTAGTTTTTGATATTTTATTTACAGTATATAATATACATTTGGTGTAATTTTTGATATTTTATATACAGTATATTAAATATAATTACTGTAGTTTTTGACAGTTCATTTACACTATATATAACACATATTTGGTGTACTTTTTGATATTTTATATACCGTATGCAATATATATTTACGGTACATTTGGATATTTTATTTACAGTATATAAAATATATTTGTTGTACTTTTAGTTAATATTATATGTACAATATATGAAATATATTTACTGTACTTTTTGATATTTTATGTACAGTATATAATATATGTTTGGTGTACTGTTGATATTTTACGTAAATTATATAATATATATTTCGTGTAGCTTTTGATATTTTACATAGGGTGTGTAATATATATTAACTGTACTTTTTGATATTTTATTTACAGTATATAATATACATTTGGTGTAATTTTTGATATTTAATCTACAGTATATTAAATATAATTACTGTAGTTTTTGACAGTTTATTTACAGTATATATGCCACATATTTTGTGTACTTTTTGATATTTTATGCACAGTATTTAATATATATTTACTGTACTTTTTGATATTTTATTTACAGTATATAAAATGTATTTGTTGTACTTTTAGTTAATATTATAGGTACAATATATGAAATATATTTAGTGTATTTTTGATATTTTATGTACAGTATATAAGATATATTTGGTGTCCTTTTGATATTTTATGTAAATTTTATAATATATATTTGGTGTACCTTTTGATATTTTACATAGGGTGTGTAATATATATTTACTGTCATTTTTGATATTTTATTTACAGTATAAAATATACATTTGGTGTAATTTTTGACATTTTATGTACAGTATACTATATATAATTAATGTAGTTTTTGATTGTTTATTTACAGTACATATAACACATATTTGGTGTACTTTTTGATATTTTATGTGCAGTATGTAATATATATTTAATGTACACTTGCATATTTTATTTACAGTATATAAAATGTATTTGTTGTACTTTTAGTTAATATTATATGTACAATACATGAAATATATTTACTGAACTTTTTGATATATTATTTACAGTACATAATATATATTTGGTGTCCTTTTGATATTTTATGTAAATTATATAATATATATTTGGTGTAGATTTTGATATTTTACATAGGGTGTGTAATATATATTTACTGTACTTTTTGATATTTTATTTACAGTATATAATGTACATTTGGTGTAATTTTTGATATTTTATGTACAGTATATTAAATATAATTACTGTAGTTTTTGATAGTTTATTTACAGTATATATAACACATATTTGGTGTACTTTTTGATATTTTATGTACAGTATGTAATATATATTTACTGTACTTTTTGATATTTTATTTACAGTATACAAAATGTATTTGTTGTACTTTTAGTTAATATTATAGGCACAATATATGAAATATATTTACTGTACTTTTTGATATTTTATATACAGTATATAAGATATATTTCGTGTCCTTTTGATATTTTATGTAAATTATATAATATATATTTCGTGTAGCTTTTGATATTTTACATAGGGTGTGTAATATACATTTACTGTAGTTTTTGATATTTTATTTACAGTATATAATATACATTTGGTGTAATTTTTATATTTTATGTACAGTATACTAAATATAATTAATGTAGTTTTTGATAGTTTATTTACAGTATATATACCACATATTTGGTGTACTTTTTGATATTTTATGTACAGTATGTAATATATATTTACTGTACTTTTGCATATTTTATTTACAGTATATAAAATGTATTTGTTGTACTTTTAGTTAATATTATATATACAATATATGAAATATATTTACTGTACTTTTTTATATTTTATGTACAGTATATAATATATGTTTGGTGTACTTTTGTTATTTTATGTAAATTATATAATATATATTTGGTGTAGCTTTTCATATTTTACATAGGGTGTGTAATATATATTTACTGTCATTTTTGATATTTTATTTACAGTATAAAGTATACATTTGGTGTAATTTTTGATATTTTATGTACAGTATACTAAATAAACTTAATGTAGTTTTTGATTGTTTATTTACAGTACATATAACACATATTTGGTGTACTTTTTGATATTTTATGTACAGTATGTAATATATATTTACTGTTCATTTGGATATTTTATTTACAGTATATAAAATGTATTTGTTGTACTTTTAGTTAATATTATATGTAAAATATATGAAATATATTTACTGTACTTTTTGATATTTTATGTACAGTATATAATATATATTTGGTGTACTTTTGATATTTTATGTAAATTATATAATATATATTTCGTGTAGCTTTTGATATTTTACATAGGGTGTGTAATATACATTTACTGTAGTTTTTGATATTTTATTTACAGTATATAATATACATTTGGTGTAATTTTTGATATTTTATATACAGTATATTAAATATAATTACTGTAGTTTTTGACAGTTCATTTACACTATATATAACACATATTTGGTGTACTTTTTGATATTTTATATACCGTATGCAATATATATTTACGGTACATTTGGATATTTTATTTACAGTATATAAAATGTATTTGTTGTACTTTTAGTTAATATTATATGTACAATACACGAAATATATTTACTGTACTTTTTGATATTTTATGTACAGTACATAATATATATTTGGTGTCCTTTTGATATTTTATGTAAATTATACAATATATATTTGGTGTAGCTTTTGATATTTTACATAGGGTGTGTAATATATATTTACTGTACTTTTTGATAATTTATTTACAGTATAAAATGTACATTTGGTGTAATTTTTGATATTTTATGTACAGTATATTAAATATAATTATTGTAGTTTTTGATAGTTTATTTACAGTTTATACAACACATGTTTGGTGTTCTTTTTGATAATTATGTACAGTATGTAATACATATTTACTGTACTTTTGGATAGATTATTTACAGTATATAAAATGTATTTGTTGTACTTTTAGTTAATATTATAGGTACAATATATGAAATATATGTACTGTACTTTTGGATATTTTATGTACAGTATATAATATATATTTGGTGTACTTTTCATATTTTACGTAAATTATATAATATATATTTGGTGTAGCTTTTGATATTTTACATAGTGTGTGTAATATATATTTACTGTAATTTTTGATATTTTATTTACAGTATATACTATACATTTGGTGTAATTTTTGATATTTTATGTACAGTATATTAAATATAATTACTGTAGTTTTTGATAGTTTATTTACAGTATATGTAACACATATTTGGTGTTCTTTTTGATATTTTATGTACAGTATGTAATATATATTTACTGTACTTTTTGATATTTTATTTACAGTATATAAAATGTATTTGTTGTACTTTTAGTTAATATTATATGTACAATATATGAAATATATTTACTGTACTTTTTGATATTTTATGTACAGTGCATAATATATATTTGGTGTCCTTTTGATATTTTATGTAAATTATATAATATATATTTCGTGTAGTTTTTGATATTTTACATAGGGTGTGTAATATACATTTACTGTAGTTTTTGATATTTTATTTACAGTATATAATGTACATTTGGTGTAATTTTTGATATTTTATGTACAGTATATTAAATATAATTACTGTAGTTTTTGATAGTTTATTTACAGTATATGTAACAAAAATTTCTGTTCTTTTTGATATTTTATGTAGAGTATGTAATATATATTTACTGTATTTTTGATAGTTTATTTACAGTATACAAAATGTATTTGTTGTACTTTTAGTTAATATTATATGTACAATATATGAAATATATTTACTGTACTTTTTGATATTTTATGTAGAGTATATAATGTATGTTTGGTGTACTGTTCATATTTTATGTAAATTATATAACATATATTTCGTGTAGCTTTTGATATTTTACATAGGGTGTTTAATATATATTAACTGTACTTTTTGATATTTTATTTACAGTATATAATGTACATTTGGTGTAATTTTTGATATTTTATGTACAGTATATTAAATATAATTACTGTAGTTTTTGATAGTTTATTTACAGTATATATACCACATATTTGGTGTACTTTTTGATATTTTATGTACAGTATGTAATATATATTTACTGTACTTTTTTATATTTTATTTACAGTATATAAAATGTATTTGTTGTACTTTTAGTTAATATTATAGGCACAATAAATGAAATATATTTACTGTAATTTTTGATATTTTATGTACAGTATATAAGATATATTTGCTGTCCGTTTTATATTTTATGTGAATTATATAATATATATTTGGTGTAGCTTTTGATATTTTACATGGGGTGTGTAATATATATTTACTGTCTTTTTGATATTTTATTTACAGTATATAATATACATTTGGTGTAATTTTTGATATTTTATGTACAGTATACTAAATATAATTAATGTAGTTTTTGATTATTTACAATACATATAACACATATTTGGTGTACTTTTTGATATTTTATGTACAGTATGTAATACATATTTACTGTTCTTTTGGATATTTTATTTACAGTATATAAAATGTATTTGGTGTACTTTATTTAATATTATATGTAGAATATATGAAATATATTTACTGTACTTTTTGATATTTTATGTACAGTATATAAGATATATTTGGTGTCCTTTTGATATTTTATATAAATTATATAATATATATTTGGTGTAGTTTTTTGATATTTTACATAGGGTGCGTCATATATATTGACTGTCCTTTTTGATATTTTATTTACAGTATATAATATACATTTGGTGCAATTTTTGATATTTTATCTACGGTATATTAAATATAATTACAGTAGTTTTTGATAGTTTATTTACAGTATATATAACACATATTTGGTGTACTTTTTGAAATTTAATGTACAGTATGTAATATATATTTACTGTACTATTTCATATTTTATTTACAGTATATAAAATGTATTTGGTGTACTTTTAGTTAATATTATATGAACAATATATGAAATATATTTACTGTACTTTTTGATATTTTATGTACAGTATAGAAGATATAGTTGGTGTTCTTTTGATATTTCATGTAAATTATATAATACATATTTGGTGTAGTTTTTGATATTTTACATAGTGTGTGTCATATATATTGACTGTCCTATTTCATATTTTCTTTACAGTATATAATATACATTTGGTGTAATTTTTGATATATTATGTACAGTATATTAAATATAATTACTGTAGTTTTTGATAGTTTATTTACAGTATATATAACACATATTTGGTGTACTTTTTGATATCTTATGTACAGTATGTCATATATATTTACTGTACTTTTTGATATTTTATTTAGAGTACATAATATATATTTTGTGTCCTTTTGATATTTTATGTTAATTATATAATATATATTTGGTGTAGCTTTTGATATTTTACATAGGGTGTGTAATATATATTTACTGTACTTTTTGATATTTTATTTACAGTATATAATGTACATTTGGTGTAATTTTTGATATTTTATGTACAGTATATTAAATATAATTACTGTAGTTTTTGATAGTTTATTTACAGTATATATACCACATATTTGGTGTACTTTTTGATATTTTATGTACAGTATGTAATATATATTTACTGTAATTTTGCATATATTATTTACAGTATAGAAAATGTATTTGTTGTACTTTTAGTTAATATTATATGTACAATATATGAAATACATTTACTGTACTTTTTGATATCTTATGTACAGTATATAATATATGTTTGGTGTACTTTTGATATTTTATGTAAATTATATAATATATATTTGGTATAGCTTTTCATATTTTACATAGGGTGTGTAATATATATTTACTGTCATTTTTGATATTTTATTTACAGTATAAACTATACATTTGGTGTAATTTTTGATATTTTATGTACAGTATACTAAATATACTTAATGTAGTTTTTGATTGTTTATTTACAGTACCTATAACACATATTTGGTGTACTTTTTGATATTTTATGTACAGTGTGTAATATATATTTACTGTACTTTTTTATTTTTTATTTACAGTATATAAAATGTATTTGTTGTACTTTTAGTTAATATTATAGGCACAATAAAGGAAATATATTTACTGTACTTTTTGATATTTTATGTACAGTATATAAGATATATTTGGTGTCCTTTTGATATTTTATGTAAATTATGTAATATATATTTGGTGTAGCTTTTGATATTTTACATAGGGTGTGTAATATATATTTACTGTCCTTTTTGATATTTTATTTACAGTATATAATATACATTTGGTGTAATTTTTGATATTTTATGTACAGTATACTGAATATAATTAATGTAGTTTTTCATTGTTTATTTACAATACATATAACACATATTTGGTGTACTTTTTGATATTTTATGTACAGTATGTAATATATATTTACTGTTCTTTTGGATATATTATCTACAGTATATAAAATGTATTTGTTGTAATTTTAGTTAATAGTATATGTACAATATATGAAATATATTTACTGTACTTTTTGATATTTTATGTACAGTATATAATATATGTTTGGTGTACTTTTGATATTCTATGTAAATTATATAATATATATTTGGTGTAGCTTTTGATATTTTACATAGGGTGTGTAATATATATTTACTGTACTTTTTGATATTTTATTTAGAGTATAAAATATACATTTGGTGTAATTTTTGATATTTTATGTACAGTATATTAAATATAATTACTGTAGTTTTTGATAGTTTATTTACAGTATATATACCACATATTTGGTGTACTTTTTGATATTTTATGTACAGTATGTATTATATATTTACTGTACTTTTTGATATTTTATTTACAGTATACAAAATGTATTTGTTGTACTTTTAGTTAATATTATAGGCACAATATATGAAATATATTTACTGTACTTTCTGATATTTTATGTACAGTATATAAGATATATTTGGTGTCCTTTTGATATTTTATGTAAATTATATAATATATATTTGGTGTAGCTTTTGATATTTTACATAGGGTGTGTAATATACATTTACTGTAGTTTTTGATATTTTATTTACAGTATATAATATACATTTGGTGTAATTTTTATATTTTATGTACAGTATACTAAATATAATTAATGTAGTTTTTGATAGTTTATTTACAGTATATATACCACATATTTGGTGTACTTTTTGATATTTTATGTACAGTATGTAATATATATTTACTGTACTTTTGCATATTTTATTTACAGTATATAAAATGTATTTGTTGTACTTTTAGTTAATATTATATATACAATATATGAAATATATTTACTGTACTTTTTTATATTTTATGTACAGTATATAATATATGTTTGGTGTACTTTTGTTATTTTATGTAAATTATATAATATATATTTGGTGTAGCTTTTCATATTTTACATAGGGTGTGTAATATATATTTACTGTCATTTTTGATATTTTATTTACAGTATAAAATATACATTTGGTGTAATTTTTGATATTTTATGTACAGTATACTAAATAAACTTAATGTAGTTTTTGATTGTTTATTTACAGTACATAAAACACATATTTGGTGTACTTTTTGATATTTTATGTACAGTATGTAATATATATTTACTGTTCATTTGGATATTTTATTTACAGTATATAAAATGTATTTGTTGTACTTTTAGTTAATATTATATGTAAAATATATGAAATATATTTACTGTACTTTTTGATATTTTATGTACAGTATATAATATATATTTGGTGTACTTTTGATATTTTATGTAAATTATATAATATATATTTCGTGTAGCTTTTGATATTTTACATAGGGTGTGTAATATACATTTACTGTAGTTTTTGATATTTTATTTACAGTATATAATATACATTTGGTGTAATTTTTGATATTTTATATACAGTATATTAAATATAATTACTGTAGTTTTTGACAGTTCATTTACACTATATATAACACATATTTGGTGTACTTTTTGATATTTTATATACCGTATGCAATATATATTTACGGTACATTTGGATATTTTATTTACAGTATATAAAATATATTTGTTGTACTTTTAGTTAATATTATATGTACAATATATGAAATATATTTACTGTACTTTTTGATATTTTATGTACAGTATATAATATATGTTTGGTGTACTGTTGATATTTTACGTAAATTATATAATATATATTTCGTGTAGCTTTTGATATTTTACATAGGGTGTGTAATATATATTAACTGTACTTTTTGATATTTTATTTACAGTATATAATATACATTTGGTGTAATTTTTGATATTTAATCTACAGTATATTAAATATAATTACTGTAGTTTTTGACAGTTTATTTACAGTATATATGCCACATATTTTGTGTACTTTTTGATATTTTATGCACAGTATTTAATATATATTTACTGTACTTTTTGATATTTTATTTACAGTATATAAAATGTATTTGTTGTACTTTTAGTTAATATTATAGGTACAATATATGAAATATATTTAGTGTATTTTTGATATTTTATGTACAGTATATAAGATATATTTGGTGTCCTTTTGATATTTTATGTAAATTTTATAATATATATTTGGTGTACCTTTTGATATTTTACATAGGGTGTGTAATATATATTTACTGTCATTTTTGATATTTTATTTACAGTATAAAATATACATTTGGTGTAATTTTTGACATTTTATGTACAGTATACTATATATAATTAATGTAGTTTTTGATTGTTTATTTACAGTACATATAACACATATTTGGTGTACTTTTTGATATTTTATGTGCAGTATGTAATATATATTTAATGTACACTTGCATATTTTATTTACAGTATATAAAATGTATTTGTTGTACTTTTAGTTAATATTATATGTACAATACATGAAATATATTTACTGAACTTTTTGATATATTATTTACAGTACATAATATATATTTGGTGTCCTTTTGATATTTTATGTAAATTATATAATATATATTTGGTGTAGATTTTGATATTTTACATAGGGTGTGTAATATATATTTACTGTACTTTTTGATATTTTATTTACAGTATATAATGTACATTTGGTGTAATTTTTGATATTTTATGTACAGTATATTAAATATAATTACTGTAGTTTTTGATAGTTTATTTACAGTATATATAACACATATTTGGTGTACTTTTTGATATTTTATGTACAGTATGTAATATATATTTACTGTACTTTTTGATATTTTATTTACAGTATACAAAATGTATTTGTTGTACTTTTAGTTAATATTATAGGCACAATATATGAAATATATTTACTGTACCTTTTGATATTTTATATACAGTATATAAGATATATTTCGTGTCCTTTTGATATTTTATGTAAATTATATAATATATATTTCGTGTAGCTTTTGATATTTTACATAGGGTGTGTAATATACATTTACTGTAGTTTTTGATATTTTATTTACAGTATATAATATACATTTGGTGTAATTTTTATATTTTATGTACAGTATACTAAATATAATTAATGTAGTTTTTGATAGTTTATTTACAGTATATATACCACATATTTGGTGTACTTTTTGATATTTTATGTACAGTATGTAATATATATTTACTGTACTTTTGCATATTTTATTTACAGTATATAAAATGTATTTGTTGTACTTTTAGTTAATATTATATATACAATATATGAAATATATTTACTGTACTTTTTTATATTTTATGTACAGTATATAATATATGTTTGGTGTACTTTTGTTATTTTATGTAAATTATATAATATATATTTGGTGTAGCTTTTCATATTTTACATAGGGTGTGTAATATATATTTACTGTCATTTTTGATATTTTATTTACAGTATAAAATATACATTTGGTGTAATTTTTGATATTTTATGTACAGTATACTAAATAAACTTAATGTAGTTTTTGATTGTTTATTTACAGTACATATAACACATATTTGGTGTACTTTTTGATATTTTATGTACAGTATGTAATATATATTTACTGTTCGTTTGGATATTTTATTTACAGTATATAAAATGTATTTGTTGTACTTTTAGTTAATATTATATGTAAAATATATGAAATATATTTACTGTACTTTTTGATATTTTATGTACAGTATATAATATATATTTGGTGTACTTTTGATATTTTATGTAAATTATATAATATATATTTCGTGTAGCTTTTGATATTTTACATAGGGTGTGTAATATACATTTAGTGTAGTTTTTGATATTTTATTTACAGTATATAATATACATTTGGTGTAATTTTTGATATTTTATATACAGTATATTAAATATAATTACTGTAGTTTTTGACAGTTCATTTACACTATATATAACACATATTTGGTGTACTTTTTGATATTTTATATACCGTATGCAATATATATTTACGGTACATTTGGATATTTTATTTACAGTATATAAAATGTATTTGTTGTACTTTTAGTTAATATTATATGTACAATACACGAAATATATTTACTGTACTTTTTGATATTTTATGTACAGTACATAATATATATTTGGTGTCCTTTTGATATTTTATGTAAATTATACAATATATATTTGGTGTAGCTTTTGATATTTTACATAGGGTGTGTAATATATATTTACTGTACTTTTTGATAATTTATTTACAGTATAAAATGTACATTTGGTGTAATTTTTGATATTTTATGTACAGTATATTAAATATAATTATTGTAGTTTTTGATAGTTTATTTACAGTTTATACAACACATGTTTGGTGTTCTTTTTGATAATTATGTACAGTATGTAATACATATTTACTGTACTTTTGGATAGATTATTTACAGTATATAAAATGTATTTGTTGTACTTTTAGTTAATATTATAGGTACAATATATGAAATATATGTACTGTACTTTTGGATATTTTATGTACAGTATATAATATATATTTGGTGTACTTTTCATATTTTACGTAAATTATATAATATATATTTGGTGTAGCTTTTGATATTTTACATAGTGTGTGTAATATATATTTACTGTAATTTTTGATATTTTATTTACAGTATATACTATACATTTGGTGTAATTTTTGATATTTTATGTACAGTAAATTAAATATAATTACTGTAGTTTTTGATAGTTTATTTACAGTATATGTAACACATATTTGGTGTTCTTTTTGATATTTTATGTACAGTATGTAATATATATTTACTGTACTTTTTGATATTTTATTTACAGTATATAAAATGTATTTGTTGTACTTTTAGTTAATATTATATGTACAATATATGAAATATATTTACTGTACTTTTTGATATTTTATGTACAGTGCATAATATATATTTGGTGTCCTTTTGATATTTTATGTAAATTATATAATATATATTTCGTGTAGTTTTTGATATTTTACATAGGGTGTGTAATATACATTTACTGTAGTTTTTGATATTTTATTTACAGTATATAATGTACATTTGGTGTAATTTTTGATATTTTATGTACAGTATATTAAATATAATTACTGTAGTTTTTGATAGTTTATTTACAGTATATGTAACAAAAATTTCTGTTCTTTTTGATATTTTATGTAGAGTATGTAATATATATTTACTGTATTTTTGATAGTTTATTTACAGTATACAAAATGTATTTGTTGTACTTTTAGTTAATATTATATGTACAATATATGAAATATATTTACTGTACTTTTTGATATTTTATGTACAGTATATAAGATATATTTGGCGTCCTTTTGATATTTTATGTAAATTATATAATATATATTTCGTGTAGCTTTTGATATTTTACATAGGGTGTGTAATATACATTTACTGTAGTTTTTGATATCTTATTTACAGTATATAATATACATTTGGTGTAATTTTTGATATTTTATGTACAGTATATTAAATATAATTACTGTAGTTTTTGATAGTTTATTTACAGTATATATACCACATATTTGGTGTACTTTTTGATATTTTATGTACAGTATTTAATATATATTTACTGTACTTTTGCATATATTATTTACAGTTTATGAAATGTATTTGTTTTACTTTTAGTTAATATTATATGTACAATATATGAAATATATTTACTGTACTTTGTGATATTTTATGTACAGTATATAATATAGGTTTGGTGTACTTTTGATATTTTACGTAAATTATTTAATATATATTTCGTGTAGCTTTTGATATTTTACATAGGGTGTGTAATATATATGAATTGTAATTTTGATATTTTATTTACCGTATATAATATACATTTGGTGTAATTTTCATATTTTATATACAATATATTAAATATAATTACTGTAGTTTTTGATAGTTTATTTACAGTATATATGCCACATATTTGGTGTACTTTTTGATATTTTATATACAGTATGTAATATATATTTACTGTACTTTTTGATATTTTATTTACAGTATATAAAATGTATTTGTTGTACTTTTAGTTAATATTACAGGTACAATATATGAAATATATTTACTGTATTTTTGATATTTTATGTACAGTATATAAGATATATTTGGTGTCCTTTTGATATTTTATGTAAATTATATAATATATATTTGGTGTAGCTTTTGATATTTTACATAGGGTGTGTAATATATATTTACTGTCATTTTTGATATTTTATTTACAGTACAAAATATACATTTGGTGTAATTTTTGATATTTTATGTACAGTACACTAAATATAATTAATGTAGTTTTTGATTGTTTATTTACAGTACATATAACACATCTTTGGTGTACTTTTTGATATTTTATATACAGTATGTAATATATATTTACTGTACATTTGCATATTTTATTTACAGTATATAAAATGTATTTGTTGTACTTTTAGTTAATATTATATGTACAATACATGAAATATATTTATTGTACTTTTTGATATTTTATTTACAGTACATAATATATATTTGGTGTCCTTTTGATATTTTATGTAAATTATACAATATATATTTGGTGTAGCTTTTGATATTTTACATAGGGTGTGTAATATATATTTACTGTACTTTTTGATAATTTATTTACAGTATAAAATGTACATTTGGTGTAATTTTTGATATTTTATGTACAGTATATTAAATATAATTATTGTAGTTTTTGATAGTTTATTTACAATATATATAACACATATTTGGTGTACTTTTTGATATTTTATGTACAGTACGTAATATATATTTACTGTACATTTTGATATTTTATTTACAGTATATAAAATGTATTTGTACTTTTAGTTAATATTATATGTACAATATATGAAATATATTTAATGTAATTTTTGATATTTTATGTACAGTATATAAGATATATTTGGTGTCCTTTTGATATTTTATGTAAATTATATAATATATATTTCGTGTAGCTTTTGATATTTTACATAGGGTGTGTAATATACATTTACTGTAGTTTTTGATATTTTATTTACAGTATATAATATACATTTGGTGTAATTTTTGATATTTTATGTACAGTATATTAAATATAATTACTGTAGTTTTTGATAGTTTATTTATAGTATATATACCACATATTTGGTGTACTTTTTGATATTTTATGTACAGTATGTAATATATATTTACTGTACATTTGCATATATTATTTACAGTATATAAAATGTATTTGTTGTACTTTCAGTTAATATTATATGTACAATATATGAAATATATTTACTGTACTTTTTGATATTTTATGTACAGTATATAATATATGATTGGTGTACTTCTGATATTTTATGTAAATTATATAATATATATTTGGTGTAGCTTTTGATATTTTACATAGGGTGTGTAATATATATTTACTGTCATTTGTGATATTTTATTTACAGTATAAAATATACATTTGGTGTAATTTCTGATACTATGTACAGTATACTAAATATAATTAATGTAGTTTTTGATTGTTTATTTACAGTACATATAACACATATTTGGTGTACTTTTTGATATTTTATGTACAGTATGTAATATATATTTACTGTTCTTTTGGATATTTTATTTACAGTATATAAAATGTATTTGTTGTACTTTTAGTTAATATTATATCTACAATATATGAAATATATTTACTGTACTTTTTGATATTTTATGTAAATTATATAATATATATTTGGTGTAGGTTTTGATATTTTACATAGGGTGTGTAATATGTATTTACTGTACTTTTTGATATTTTATTTAGAGTATATAATATACATTTGGTGTAATTTTTGATATTTTAAGTACAGCGTATTAAATATAATTACTGTAGTTTTTGATAGTGTATTTACAGTATATATAACACATATTTGGTGTACTTTTTGATATTTTATGTACAGTATGTCATATATATTTACTGTACATTTGGATATTTTATTTACAGTATATAAAATATATTTGTTGTACTTTTAGTTAATATTATATGTACAATATATGAAATATATTTACTATACTTTTTGATATTTTATGTACAGTATATAATACATGTTTGGTGTACTGTTCATATTTTATGTAAATTATATAATATATATTTCGTGTAGCTTTTGATATTTTACATAGGGTGTGTAATATATATTAACTGTACTTTTTGATATTTTATTTACCGTATATAATATACATTTGGTGTAATTTTTCATATTTTATGTACAGTATATTAAATATAATTACTGTAGTTTTTGATAGTTTATTTACAGTATATATGCCATATATTTGGTGTACTTTTTGATATTTTATGTTCAGTATGTAATATATATTTACTGTACATTTTGATATTTTATTTACAGTATATAAAATGTATTTGTTGTACTTTTAGTTAATATTATAGGTACAATATATGAAATATATTTACTGTATTTTTGATATTTTATGTACAGTATATAAGATATATTTGGTGTCCTTTTGATATTTTATGTAAATTATATAATATATATTTCGTGTAGCTTTTGATATTTTACATAGGGTGTGTAATATATATTTACTGTACTTTCTGATATTTTATTTAGAGTATATAATATACATTTGGTGTAATTTTTGATATTTTATGTACAGTATATTAAATATAATTACTGTAGTTTTTGATAGTTTATTTACAGTATATACAACACATATTTGGTGTACTATTTGATATTTTATGTACAGTATGTAATATATATTTACTGTACTTTTGGATAGATTATTTACAGTATATAAAATGTATTTGTTGTAATTTTAGTTAATATTATAGGTACAATATATGAAATATATATACTGTACATTTGGATATTTTATGTACAGTATATAATATATGTTTGGTGTACTTTTCATATTTTATGTAAATTATATAATATATATTTGGTGTTGCTTTTGATATTTTACATAGGCTGTGTAATATATATTTACTGTAGTTTTTGATATTTTATTTACAGTATATACTATACATTTGGTGTAATTTTTGATATTTTATGTACAGTATATTAAATATAATTACTGTAGTTTTTGATAGTTTATTTACAGTATATATAACACATATTTGGGGTACATTTGATATTTTATGTACCGTATGTAATATATATTTACAGTAGTTTTGCATATTTTATTTACAGTATATAAAATGTATTTGTTGTACTTTTAGTTAATATTATATGTACAATATATGAAATATATTTACTGTACTTTTTGATATTTTATTTACAGTACATAATATATATTTGGTGTCCTTTTGATATTTTCTGTAAAATATATAATATATATTTCGTGTAGCTTTTGATATTTTACATAGTGTGTGTAATATACATTTACTGTAGTTTTTGATATTTTATGTACAGTATATAATGTACTTTTGGTGTAATTTTTGATATTTTATGTACAGTATATTAAAGATAATTACTGTAGTTTTTGATAGGTTATTTACAGTACATATACCACGTATTTGATGTACTTTTTGATATTTTATGTACAGTATGTAATATATATTTACTGTTCTTTTGGATTTTTTTTACAGTATATAAAATGTATTTGTTGTACTTTTAGTTAATATTATATGTACAATATATAAAATATATTTACTGTAATTTTTGATATTTTATGTAGAGTATATAATATATATTTGGTGTACTTTTGATATTTTATGTAAATTATATAATATATATTTGGTGTAGCTTTTGATATTTCACATAGGGTGTGTAATATATATTTACTGTACATTTTATAATTTATTTAGAGTATATAATATACATTTGGTGTAATTTTTGATATTTTATGTACAGTATATTAAATATAATTACTGTAGTTTTTGACAGTTTATTTACAGTATATATAACACATATTTGGTGTACTTTTTGATATTTTATGTACAGTATGTAATATATATTTACTGTACATTTGGATATTTTATTTACAGTATATAAAATATATTTGTTGTACTTTTAGTTAATATTATATTTACAATATATGAAATATATTTACTGTACTTTTTGATATTTTATGTACAGTATATAATATATGTTTGGTGTACTGTTGACATTTTACGTAAATTATATAATATATATTTCGTGTAGCTTTTGATATTTTACATAGGGTGTGTACTATATATTAACTGTACTTTTTGATATTTTATTTACAGTATATAATATACATTTGGTGTAATTTTTGATATTTTATGTACAGTATATTAAATATAATTACTGTAATTTTTGACAGTTTATTTACAGTATATATACCACATATTTGGTGTACTTTTTGATATTTTAGGTACAGTATGTAATATATATTTAATGTACTTTTTGATATTTTATTTACAGTATATACAATATATTTGTTGTACTTTTAGTTAATATTATAGGCACAATATATGAAATATATTTACTGTAATTTTTGATATTTTATGTACATTATGTAAGATATATTTGGTGTCCTTTTGATATTTTACGTAAATTATATAATACATATTTGGTGTAGTTTTTGATATTTTACATAGGGTGTATCACATATATTGACTGTCCTTTTTGATATTTTATTTAGAGCATATAATATACATTTGGTGTAATTTTTGATATTTTATGTACAGTATATTAAATATAATTACTGTAGTTTTTGATAGTTTATTTACAGTATATATAACACATATTTGGTGTACTTTTTGATATTTTATGTACAGTATGTAATATATATTTACTGTACATTTGGATATTTTATTTACAGTATATAAAATATGTTTGTTGTACTTTTAGTTAATATTATATGTACAATATATGAAATATATTTACTGTACTTTTTGATATTTTATGTACAGTATATAATATATGTTTGGTGTACTGTTCATATTTTATGTAAATTATATAATATATATTTCGTGTAGCTTTTGATAGTTTACATAGGGTGTGTAATATATATTAACTGTACTTTTTGATATTTTATTTACAGTATATAATATACATTTGGTGTAATTTTTTATATTTTATGTACAGTATATTAAATATAATTACTGTAGTTTTTGATAGTTTATTTACAGTATATATACCACATATTTGGTGTACTTTTTGATATTTTATGTACAGTATGTAATATATATTTACTTTACATTTTTATATTTTATTTACAGTATATAAAATGTATTTGTTGTACTTTTAGTTAGTATTATAGGCACAATAAATGAAATATATTTACTGTACTTTTTGATATTTTACTGTCCTTTTTGATATTTTATTAACAGTATATAATATACATTTGGTGTAATTTTTGATATTTTATGTACACTATACTAAATATACTTAATGTAGTTTTTGATTGTTTATTTACAGTACCTATAACACATATTTGGTGTACTTTTTGATATTTTATGTACAGTATGTAATATATATTTACTGTTCTTTTGGATATGTTATTTACAGTATATAAAATGTATTTGTTGTACTTTTAGTTAATATTATATGTACAATATATGAAATATATTTACTGTACTTTTTGATATTTTATGTACAGTATATAATATATATTTGGTGTACTTTTGATATTTTATGTAAATTATATAATATATATTTGGTGTAGCTTTTGATATTTTACACAGGGTGTGTAATATATATTTACTGTATTTTTGATATTTTATTTAGGGTATATAATATACATTTGGTGTAATTTTTGATATTTTATGTACAGTATATTAAATATAATTACTGTAGTTTTTGATAGTTTATTTACAGTATATATAACACATATTTGGTGTACTTTTTGATATTTTATGTACAGTATGTAATATATATTTACTGTACATTTGGATATTTTATTTACAGTATATAAAATATGTTTGTTGTACTTTTAGTTAATATTATATGTACAATATATGAAATATATTTACTGTACTTTTTGATATTTTATGTACAGTATATAATATATGTTTGGTGTACTGTTCATATTTTATGTAAATTATATAATATATATTTCGTGTAGCTTTTGATAGTTTACATAGGGTGTGTAATATATATTAACTGTACTTTTTGATATTTTATTTACAGTATATAATATACATTTGGTGTAATTTTTTATATTTTATGTACGGTATATTAAATATAATTACTGTAGTTTTTATAGTTTATTTACAGTATATATACCACATATTTGGTGTACTTTTTGATATTTTATGTACAGTGTGTAATATATATTTACTGTACATTTTTATATTTTATTTACAGTATATAAAATGTATTTGTTGTACTTTTAGTTAGTATTATAGGCACAATAAATGAAATATATTTACTGTACTTTTTGATATTTTACTGTCCTTTTTGATATTTTATTTACAGTATATAATATACATTTGGTGTAATTTTTGATATTTTATGTACACTATACGAAATATAATTTATGTAGTTTTTGATTGTTTATTTACAATACATATAACACATATTTCGTGTACTTTTTGATATTTTATGTACAGTATGTAATATATATTTACTGTACATTTGGATATTTTATTTACAGTATATAAAATATGTTTGTTGTACTTTTAGTTAATATTATATGTACAATATATGAAATATATTTACTGTACTTTTTGATATTTTATGTACAGTATATAATATATGTTTGGTGTACTGTTCATATTTTATGTAAATTATATAATATATATTTGGTGTAGCTTTTGATATTTTACATAGGGTGTGTAATATATATTAACTGTACTTTTTGATATTTTATTTACAGTATATAGTATACATTTGGTGTAATTTTTTATATTTTATGTACAGTATATTAAATATAATTACTGTAGTTTTTGATAGTTTATTTACAGTATATATACCACATATTTGGTGTACTTTTTGATATTTTATGTACAGTATGTAATATATATTTACTGTACATTTTTATATTTTATTTACAGTATATAAAATGTATTTGTTGTACTTTTAGTTAGTATTATAGGCACAATAAATGAAATATATTTACTGTACTTTTTGATATTTTACTGTCCTTTTTGATATTTTATTAACAGTATATAATATACATTTGGTGTAATTTTTGATATTTTATGTACACTATACTAAATATACTTAATGTAGTTTTTGATTGTTTATTTACAGTACCTATAACACATATTTGGTGTACTTTTTGATATTTTATGTACAGTATGTAATATATATTTACAGTTCTTTTGGATATTTTATTTACAGTATATAAAATGTATTTGTTGTACTTTTAGTTAATATTATATGTAAAATATATGAAATATATTTACTGTACTTTTTGATATTTTATGTACAGTATATAATATATATTTGGTGTACTTTTGATATTTTATGTAAATTATATAATATATATTTGGTGTAGCTTTTGATATTTTACATAGGGTGTGTAATATATATTTACTGTATTTTTGATATTTTATTTAGGGTATATAATATACATTTGGTGTAATTTTTGATATTTTATGTACAGTATATTAAATATAATTACTGTAGTTTTTGATACTTTATTTACAGTATATATAACACATATTTGGTGTACTTTTTGATATTTTATGTACAGTATGTAATATATATTTACTGTACATTTGGATATTTTATTTACAGTATATAAAATATATTTGTTGTACTTTTAGTTAATATTATATGTACAATATATGAAATATATTTACTGTACTTTTTGATATTTTATGTACAGTATATAATATATGTTTGGTGTACTGTTCATATTTTATGTAAATTATATAATATATATTTCGTGTAGCTTTTGATAGTTTACATAAGGTGTGTAATATATATTAACTGTACTTTTTGATATTTTATTTACAGTATATAATATACATTTGGTATAATTTTTTATATTTTATGTACAGTATATTAAATATAATTACTGTAGTTTTTGATAGTTTATTTACAGAATATATACCACATATTTGGTGTACTTTTTGATATTTTGTGTACAGTGTGTAATATATATTTACTGTACATTTTTATATTTTATTTACAGTATATAAAATGTATTTGTTGTACTTTTAGTTAGTATTACAGGCACAATAAATGAAATATATTTACTGCACTTTTTGATATTTTACTGTCCTTTTTGATATTTTATTTACAGTATATAATATACATTTGGTGTAATTTTTGATATTTTATGTACACTATACGAAATATAATTAATGTAGTTTTTGATTGTTTATTTACAATACATATAACAAATATTTCGTGTACTTTTTGATATTTTATGTACAGTATGTAATACATATTTACTGTTCATTTAGATATTTTATTTACAGTATATAAAATGTATTTGTTGTACTTTTAGTTAATATTATATGTACAATATATGATATATATTTACTGTACTTTTTGATATTTTATGTACAGTATATAATATATGTTTGGTGTAGCTTTTGACATTTTACATAGGGTATGTAATATATATTTACTGTACTTTTTGATATTTTATTTACAGTATATAATGTACATTTGGTGTAATTTTTGATATTTTATGTACAGTATATTAAATATAATTACTGTAGTTTTTGATAGTTTATTTACAGTATATATACCACATATTTGGTGTACTTTTTGATATTTTATGTACAGTATAATATATATTTACTGTACTTTTTGATATTTTATTTACAGTATAGAAAATGTATTTGTTGTACTTTTAGTTAATATTATAGGCACAATATATGAAATATATTTACTGTACTTTTTGATATTTTATGTACAGTACATAAGATATATTTGGTGTCCTTTTGATATTTTATGTAAATTATATAATATATATTTCGTGTAGCTTTTGATATTTTACATAGGGTGTGTAATATACATTTACTGTAGTTTTTGATATTTTATTTACAGTATATAATATACATTTGGTGTAATTTTTGATATTTTATGTACAGTATATTAAATATAATTACTGTAGTTTTTGATAGTTTATTTACAGTATATATAACACATATTTGGTGTACTTTTTGATATTTTATGTACAGTATGTAATATATATTTACTGTATATTTGGATATTTCATTTACAGTATATAAAATATATTTGTTGTACTTTTAGTTAATATTATATGTACAATATATGAAATATATTTACTGTACTTTTTGATATTTTATGTACAGTATATAATATATGTTTGGTGTACTGTTGACATTTTACGTAAATTATATAATATATATTTCGTGTAGCTTTTGATATTTTACATAGGGTGTGTACTATATATTAACTGTACTTTTTGATATTTTATTTACAGTATATAATATACATTTGGTGTAATTTTTGATATTTTATGTACAGTATATTAAATATAATTACTGTAATTTTTGACAGTTTATTTACAGTATATATACCACATATTTGGTGTACTTTTTGATATTTTAGGTACAGTATGTAATATATATTTAATGTACTTTTTGATATTTTATTTACAGTATATACAATATATTTGTTGTACTTTTAGTTAATATTATAGGCACAATATATGAAATATATTTACTGTAATTTTTGATATTTTATGTACATTATGTAAGATATATTTGGTGTCCTTTTGATATTTTATGTAAATTATATAATACATATTTGGTGTAGTTTTTGATATTTTACATAGGGTGTATCACATATATTTACTGTCCTTTTTGATATTTTATTTAGAGCATATAATATACATTTGGTGTAATTTTTGATATTTTATGTACAGTATATTAAATATAATTACTGTAGTTTTTGATAGTTTATTTACAGTATATATAACACATATTTGGTGTACTTTTTGATATTTTATGTACAGTATGTAATATATATTTACTGTACATTTGGATATTTTATTTACAGTATATAAAATATGTTTGTTGTACTTTTAGTTAATATTATATGTACAATATATGAAATATATTTACTGTACTTTTTGATATTTTATGTACAGTATATAATATATGTTTGGTGTACTGTTCATATTTTATGTAAATTATATAATATATATTTCGTGTAGCTTTTGATAGTTTACATAGGGTGTGTAATATATATTAACTGTACTTTTTGATATTTTATTTACAGTATATAATATACATTTGGTGTAATTTTTTATATTTTATGTACAGTATATTAAATATAATTACTGTAGTTTTTGATAGTTTATTTACAGTATATATACCACATATTTGGTGTACTTTTTGATATTTTATGTACAGTATGTAATATATATTTACTGTACATTTTTATATTTTATTTACAGTATATAAAATGTATTTGTTGTACTTTTAGTTAGTATTATAGGCACAATAAATGAAATATATTTACTGTACTTTTTGATATTTTACTGTCCTTTTTGATATTTTATTAACAGTATATAATATACATTTGGTGTAATTTTTGATATTTTATGTACACTATACTAAATATACTTAATGTAGTTTTTGATTGTTTATTTACAGTACCTATAACACATATTTGGTGTACTTTTTGATATTTTATGTACAGTATGTAATATATATTTACTGTTCTTTTGGATATGTTATTTACAGTATATAAAATGTATTTGTTGTACTTTTAGTTAATATTATATGTACAATATATGAAATATATTTACTGTACTTTTTGATATTTTATGTACAGTATATAATATATATTTGGTGTACTTTTGATATTTTATGTAAATTATATAATATATATTTGGTGTAGCTTTTGATATTTTACACAGGGTGTGTAATATATATTTACTGTATTTTTGATATTTTATTTAGGGTATATAATATACATTTGGTGTAATTTTTGATATTTTATGTACAGTATATTAAATATAATTACTGTAGTTTTTGATAGTTTATTTACAGTATATATAACACATATTTGGTGTACTTTTTGATATTTTATGTACAGTATGTAATATATATTTACTGTACATTTGGATATTTTATTTACAGTATATAAAATATGTTTGTTGTACTTTTAGTTAATATTATATGTACAATATATGAAATATATTTACTGTACTTTTTGATATTTTATGTACAGTATATAATATATGTTTGGTGTACTGTTCATATTTTATGTAAATTATATAATATATATTTCGTGTAGCTTTTGATAGTTTACATAGGGTGTGTAATATATATTAACTGTACTTTTTGATATTTTATTTACAGTATATAATATACATTTGGTGTAATTTTTTATATTTTATGTACGGTATATTAAATATAATTACTGTAGTTTTTATAGTTTATTTACAGTATATATACCACATATTTGGTGTAATTTTTGATATTTTATGTACAGTGTGTAATATATATTTACTGTACATTTTTATATTTTATTTACAGTATATAAAATGTATTTGTTGTACTTTTAGTTAGTATTATAGGCACAATAAATGAAATATATTTACTGTACTTTTTGATATTTTACTGTCCTTTTTGATATTTTATTTACAGTATATAATATACATTTGGTGTAATTTTTGATATTTTATGTACACTATACGAAATATAATTTATGTAGTTTTTGATTGTTTATTTACAATACATATAACACATATTTCGTGTACTTTTTGATATTTTATGTACAGTATGTAATATATATTTACTGTACATTTGGATATTTTATTTACAGTATATAAAATATGTTTGTTGTACTTTTAGTTAATATTATATGTACAATATATGAAATATATTTACTGTACTTTTTGATATTTTATGTACAGTATATAATATATGTTTGGTGTACTGTTCATATTTTATGTAAATTATATAATATATATTTGGTGTAGCTTTTGATATTTTACATAGGGTGTGTAATATATATTAACTGTACTTTTTGATATTTTATTTACAGTATATAGTATACATTTGGTGTAATTTTTTATATTTTATGTACAGTATATTAAATATAATTATGTAGTTTTTGATAGTTTATTTACAGTATATATACCACATATTTGGTGTACTTTTTGATATTTTATGTACAGTATGTAATATATATTTACTGTACATTTTTATATTTTATTTACAGTATATAAAATGTATTTGTTGTACTTTTAGTTAGTATTATAGGCACAATAAATGAAATATATTTACTGTACTTTTTGATATTTTACTGTCCTTTTTGATATTTTATTAACAGTATATAATATACATTTGGTGTAATTTTTGATATTTTATGTACACTATACTAAATATACTTAATGTAGTTTTTGATTGTTTATTTACAGTACCTATAACACATATTTGGTGTACTTTTTGATATTTTATGTACAGTATGTAATATATATTTACTGTTCTTTTGGATATTTTATTTACAGTATATAAAATGTATTTGTTGTACTTTTAGTTAATATTATATGTAAAATATATGAAATATATTTACTGTACTTTTTGATATTTTATGTACAGTATATAATATATATTTGGTGTACTTTTGATATTTTATGTAAATTATATAATATATATTTGGTGTAGCTTTTGATATTTTACATAGGGTGTGTAATATATATTTACTGTATTTTTGATATTTTATTTAGGGTATATAATATACATTTGGTGTAATTTTTGATATTTTATGTACAGTATATTAAATATAATTACTGTAGTTTTTGATACTTTATTTACAGTATATATAACACATATTTGGTGTACTTTTTGATATTTTATGTACAGTATGTAATATATATTTACTGTACATTTGGATATTTTATTTACAGTATATAAAATATATTTGTTGTACTTTTAGTTAATATTATATGTACAATATATGAAATATATTTACTGTACTTTTTGATATTTTATGTACAGTATATAATATATGTTTGGTGTACTGTTCATATTTTATGTAAATTATATAATATATATTTCGTGTAGCTTTTGATAGTTTACATAAGGTGTGTAATATATATTAACTGTACTTTTTGATATTTTATTTACAGTATATAATATACATTTGGTATAATTTTTTATATTTTATGTACAGTATATTAAATATAATTACTGTAGTTTTTGATAGTTTATTTACAGAATATATACCACATATTTGGTGTACTTTTTGATATTTTATGTACAGTGTGTAATATATATTTACTGTACATTTTTATATTTTATTTACAGTATATAAAATGTATTTGTTGTACTTTTAGTTAGTATTACAGGCACAATAAATGAAATATATTTACTGCACTTTTTGATATTTTACTGTCCTTTTTGATATTTTATTTACAGTATATAATATACATTTGGTGTAATTTTTGATATTTTATGTACACTATACGAAATATAATTAATGTAGTTTTTGATTGTTTATTTACAATACATATAACACATATTTCGTGTACTTTTTGATATTTTATGTACAGTATGTAATACATATTTACTGTTCATTTAGATATTTTATTTACAGTATATAAAATGTATTTGTTGTACTTTTAGTTAATATTATATGTACAATATATGATATATATTTACTGGACTTTTTGATATTTTATGTACAGTATATAATATATGTTTGGTGTAGCTTTTGATATTTTACATAGGGTATGTAATATATATTTACTGTACTTTTTGATATTTTATTTACAGTATATAATGTACATTTGGTGTAATTTTTGATATTTTATGTACAGTATATTAAATATAATTACTGTAGTTTTTGATAGTTTATTTACAGTATATATACCACATATTTGGTGTACTTTTTGATATTTTATGTACAGTATAATATATATTTACTGTACTTTTTGATATTTTATTTACAGTATAGAAAATGTATTTGTTGTACTTTTAGTTAATATTATAGGCACAATATATGAAATATATTTACTGTACTTTTTGATATTTTATGTACAGTACATAAGATATATTTGGTGTCCTTTTGATATTTTATGTAAATTATATAATATATATTTCGTGTAGCTTTTGATATTTTACATAGGGTGTGTAATATACATTTACTGTAGTTTTTGATATTTTATTTACAGTATATAATATACATTTGGTGTAATTTTTGATATTTTATGTACAGTATATTAAATATAATTACTGTAGTTTTTGATAGTTTATTTACAGTATATATAACACATATTTGGTGTACTTTTTGATATTTTATGTACAGTATGTAATATTTATTTACTGTATATTTGGATATTTCATTTACAGTATATAAAATATATTTGTTGTACTTTTAGTTAATATTATATGTACAATATATGAAATATATTTACTGTACTTTTTGATATTTTATGTACAGTATATAATATATGTTTGGTGTACTTTTGATATTTTATGTAAATTATATAATATATATTACATGTAGCTTTTGATATTTTACATAGGGTGTGTAATATATATTAACTGTACTTTTTGAAGTTTCATTTACAGTATATAATATACATTCGGTGTAATTTTTGATATTTTATGTACAGTATATTAAATATAATTACTGTAGTTTTTGATAGTTTATTTACAGTATATATGCCACATATTTGGTGTACTTTTTGATATTTTATGTACAGTATGTAATAGATATTTACTGTACTTTTGGATAGTTTATTTACAGTATATAAAATGTATTTGTTGTACTTTTAGTTAATATTATAGGTACAATATATGAAATATATGTACTTTACTTTGGATATTTTATGTACAGTATGTAATATATATTTGTTGTACTTTTGATATTTTATGTAAATTATATAATATTTATTTGGTGTAGCTTTTGATATTTTACATAGGGTGTGTAATATATATTTACTGTACTTTTTGATATTTTATTTAGAGTATATAATATACATTTGGTGTAATTTTAGATATTTTATGTACAGTATATTAAATATAATTACTGTAGTTTTTGATAGTTTATGTACAGTATATATACCACATATTTGGTGTACTCTTTGATATTTTATGTACAGTATGTAATATATATTTACTGTACTTTTTGATATTTTATTTACAGTATGCAAAATGTATTTGTTGTACTTTTAGTTAATATTATAGGCACAATATATGAAAGATATTTACTGTACTTTTTGATATTTTATTTACAGTACATAATATATATTTGTTGTCCTTTTGATATTTTATGTAAATTATATAATATATATTTCATGTAGCTTTTGATATTTTACATAGGGTGTGTAATATACATTTACTGTAGTTTTTGATATTTTATGTACAGTATATAATGTACCTTTGGTGTAATTTTTGATATTTTATGTACAGTATATTAAATATAATTACTGTAGTTTTTGATAGTTTATTTACAGTATATATAACACATATTTGGTGTACTTTTTGATATTTTATGTACAGTATGTAATATATATTTACTGTTCTTTTGGATATTTTATTTACAGTATATAAAATGTATTTGTTGTACTTTTAGTTAATATTATATGTAAAATATATGAAATATATTTACTGTACTTTTTGATATTTTATGTACAGTATATAATATATATTTGGTGTACTTTTGATATTTTATGTAAATTATATAATATATATTTGGTGTAGCTTTTGATATTTTACATAGGGTGTGTAATATATATTTACTGTATTTTTGATATTTTATTTAGGGTATATAATATACATTTGGTGTAATTTTTGATATTTTATGTACAGTATATTAAATATAATTACTGTAGTTTTTGATACTTTATTTACAGTATATATAACACATATTTGGTGTACTTTTTGATATTTTATGTACAGTATGTAATATATATTTACTGTACATTTGGATATTTTATTTACAGTATATAAAATATATTTGTTGTACTTTTAGTTAATATTATATGTACAATATATGAAATATATTTACTGTACTTTTTGATATTTTATGTACAGTATATAATATATGTTTGGTGTACTGTTCATATTTTATGTAAATTATATAATATATATTTCGTGTAGCTTTTGATAGTTTACATAAGGTGTGTAATATATATTAACTGTACTTTTTGATATTTTATTTACAGTATATAATATACATTTGGTATAATTTTTTATATTTTATGTACAGTATATTAAATATAATTACTGTAGTTTTTGATAGTTTATTTACAGAATATATACCACATATTTGGTGTACTTTTTGATATTTTATGTACAGTGTGTAATATATATTTACTGTACATTTTTATATTTTATTTACAGTATATAAAATGTATTTGTTGTACTTTTAGTTAGTATTACAGGCACAATAAATGAAATATATTTACTGCACTTTTTGATATTTTACTGTCCTTTTTGATATTTTATTTACAGTATATAATATACATTTGGTGTAATTTTTGATATTTTATGTACACTATACGAAATATAATTAATGTAGTTTTTGATTGTTTATTTACAATACATATAACACATATTTCGTGTACTTTTTGATATTTTATGTACAGTATGTAATACATATTTACTGTTCATTTAGATATTTTATTTACAGTATATAAAATGTATTTGTTGTACTTTTAGTTAATATTATATGTACAATATATGATATATATTTACTGGACTTTTTGATATTTTATGTACAGTATATAATATATGTTTGGTGTAGCTTTTGATATTTTACATAGGGTATGTAATATATATTTACTGTACTTTTTGATATTTTATTTACAGTATATAATGTACATTTGGTGTAATTTTTGATATTTTATGTACAGTATATTAAATATAATTACTGTAGTTTTTGATAGTTTATTTACAGTATATATACCACATATTTGGTGTACTTTTTGATATTTTATGTACAGTATAATATATATTTACTGTACTTTTTGATATTTTATTTACAGTATAGAAAATGTATTTGTTGTACTTTTAGTTAATATTATAGGCACAATATATGAAATATATTTACTGTACTTTTTGATATTTTATGTACAGTACATAAGATATATTTGGTGTCCTTTTGATATTTTATGTAAATTATATAATATATATTTCGTGTAGCTTTTGATATTTTACATAGGGTGTGTAATATACATTTACTGTAGTTTTTGATATTTTATTTACAGTATATAATATACATTTGGTGTAATTTTTGATATTTTATGTACAGTATATTAAATATAATTACTGTAGTTTTTGATAGTTTATTTACAGTATATATAACACATATTTGGTGTACTTTTTGATATTTTATGTACAGTATGTAATATATATTTACTGTATATTTGGATATTTCATTTACAGTATATAAAATATATTTGTTGTACTTTTAGTTAATATTATATGTACAATATATGAAATATATTTACTGTACTTTTTGATATTTTATGTACAGTATATAATATATGTTTGGTGTACTTTTGATATTTTATGTAAATTATATAATATATATTACATGTAGCTTTTGATATTTTACATAGGGTGTGTAATATATATTAACTGTACTTTTTGAAGTTTCATTTACAGTATATAATATACATTCGGTGTAATTTTTGATATTTTATGTACAGTATATTAAATATAATTACTGTAGTTTTTGATAGTTTATTTACAGTATATATGCCACATATTTGGTGTACTTTTTGATATTTTATGTACAGTATGTAATAGATATTTACTGTACTTTTGGATAGTTTATTTACAGTATATAAAATGTATTTGTTGTACTTTTAGTTAATATTATAGGTACAATATATGAAATATATGTACTTTACTTTGGATATTTTATGTACAGTATGTAATATATATTTGTTGTACTTTTGATATTTTATGTAAATTATATAATATTTATTTGGTGTAGCTTTTGATATTTTACATAGGGTGTGTAATATATATTTACTGTACTTTTTGATATTTTATTTAGAGTATATAATATACATTTGGTGTAATTTTAGATATTTTATGTACAGTATATTAAATATAATTACTGTAGTTTTTGATAGTTTATGTACAGTATATATACCACATATTTGGTGTACTCTTTGATATTTTATGTACAGTATGTAATATATATTTACTGTACTTTTTGATATTTTATTTACAGTATGCAAAATGTATTTGTTGTACTTTTAGTTAATATTATAGGCACAATATATGAAAGATATTTACTGTACTTTTTGATATTTTATTTACAGTACATAATATATATTTGTTGTCCTTTTGATATTTTATGTAAATTATATAATATATATTTCATGTAGCTTTTGATATTTTACATAGGGTGTGTAATATACATTTACTGTAGTTTTTGATATTTTATGTACAGTATATAATGTACCTTTGGTGTAATTTTTGATATTTTATGTACAGTATATTAAATATAATTACTGTAGTTTTTGATAGTTTATTTACAGTATATATAACACATATTTGGTGTACTTTTTGAAATTTTATGTACAGTATGAAATATATATTCACTGTACTTTTTGATATTTTATTTACAGTATACAAAATGTATTTTTTGTACTTTTAGTTAATATTATATGTACAATATATGAAATATATTTACTGTACTTTTTGATATTTTATGTACAGTATATAAGATATATTTTGTGTCCTTTTGATATTTTATGTAAATTATATAATATATATTTCGTGTAGCTTTTGATATTTTACATAGGGTGTGTAATATACATTTACTGTAGTTTTTGATATTTTATTTACAGTATATAATATACATTTAGTGTAATTTTTGATATTTTATATACAGTATATTAAATATAATTACTGTAGTTTTTGATAGTTTATTTACAGTATATATACCACATATGTGGTGTACTTTTTGATATTTTATGTACAGTATGTAATATATATTTACTGTACTTTTGCATATATTATTTACAGTATATAAAATGTATTTGTTGTACTTTTAGTTAATATTATATGTACTATATATGAAATATATTTACTGTACTTTTTGATATTTTAGGTACAGTATATAATATATGTTTGGTGTACTTTTGATATTTTATGTAAATTATATAATATATATTTCGTGTAGCTTTTGATATTTTACATAGGTTGTGTTATATATATTTAGTGTCTTTTTGATATTTTATTTAGAGTATATAATATACATTTGGTGTAATTTTTGTTATTTTATGTACAGTATACTTAATATAATTAATGTAGTTTTTGATTGTTTATTTACACTACATATAACACATATTTGGTGTACTTTTTGATATTTTACGTACAGTATGTAATATATATTTACTGTTCTTTTGGATATTTTTTTTACAGTATATAAAATGTAGTTGTTGTACTTTTAGATAATATTATATGTACAATATATGAAATATATTTACAGTATTTTTGATATTTTATTTACAGTATATAATATATATTTGGTGTACTTTTGATATTTTATGTAAATTATATAATATATACTTGGTGTAGCTTTTGATATTTTACATAGGGTGTGTAATATATATTTACTGTACTTTTTGATATTTTACTTACAGTATATAATATACATTTGCTGTAATTTTTGATATTTAATGTAAAGTATATTATATATAATTACTGTAGTTTTTGATAGTTTATTTACAGTATATATACCACATATTTGGTGTACTTTTTGATATTTTATGTACAGTATGTAATATATATTTACTGTACATTTGGATATTTTATTTACAGTATATAAAATGTATTTGTTATACTTTTAGTTAATATTATAGGCACAATATATGAAATATATTTACTGTACTTTTTGATATTTTATGTACAGTTTATAAGATATATTTGGTGTCCTTTTGATATTTTCTGTAAATTATATACTATATATATGGTGTAGCTTTTGACATTTTACATAGCGTTTGTAGTATATATTTAAGGTCTTTTTGATATTTTATTTACAGTATGTAATATACATTTGGTGTAATTTTTTATATTTAATGTACAGTATACTAAATATAATTAATGTAGTTTTTGATTGTTTATTTACAGTACATATAACATATATTTGGTGTACTTTTTGATATTTTATGTACAGTATGTAATATATTTTTACTTTTCTTTGGATATTTCATTTACAGTATATAAAATGTATTTGTTGTACTTTTAGTTAATATTATATGTACAATATTTGAAATATATTTACTGTACTTTTTGATATTTTATGTACAGCATATAATATATATTTGGTGTACTTTTGATACTTTATGTAAATTATAAAATATATATTTGGTGTAGCTTGTGATATTTTACATAGGGTGTGTAATATATATTTACTGTACTTTTTGATATTTTATTTACTGTATATACTATACATTTGGTGTAATTTTTGATATTTTATATACAGTATATTAAATATAATTACTGTAGTTTTTGATAGTTTATTTTCAGTATATATACCACATATTTGGTGTACTTTTTGATATTTTATGTACAGTATGTAATATATATTTACTGTACTTTTGCATATTTTATTTACAGTATATAAAATGTATTTGTTGTACTTTTAGTTAATATTATATGTACAATATATGAAATACATTTACTGTACTATTTGATATTTTATGTACAGTACATAATATATATTTAGTGTCCTTTTGATATTTTATGTAAATTATATAATATATATTTGGTGTAGTTTTTGATATTTTACATAGAGTGTCATATATATTTACTGTAATTTTTGATATTTTATTTACAGTATATAATATACATTTCATGTGATTTTTGATATTTTATGTACAGTATATTAAATATAATTACTGTAGTTTTTGATAGTTTATTTACAGTATATATAACCCTTGTTTGGTGTACTTTTTGATATTTTATGTACAGTATGTAATATATAGTCTCTGTATTTTTGATATTTTATTTGCTGTATATAATATGTATTTGGTGTACTTTTAGTTAATATTATTTGTACAATATATGAAATATATTTACTGTACTTTTTGATATTTTATGTACAGTATATAATATATATTTCGTGTCCTTTTGATATTTTATGTAAATTATATAATATATATTTGCTGTAGTTTTTGATATTTTACATAGAGTGTAATATATATTTACTGTCTTTTTCATATTTTATTTAGGGTATATAATACACATTTGGTGTAATTTTTGATATTTTATGTACAGTATATTAAATATAATTATTGTAGTTTTTGATAGTTTATTTACAGTATATATAACACATATTTGGTGTACTCTTTGATATTTTATATGGAGTGTGTAATATATATTTACTGTACTTTTGGATATTTTATTGACAGTATATAAAATGTATTTGGTGTACTTTTAGTTAATATTATATGTACAATATATGAAATTTATTTAGTGTACTTTTTGATATTTTATGTAATTTATATAAGATATATTTGGTGTCCTTTTCTTATTTTATGTAAATTATATAAATTATATTTTGTGTAGCTTTTGATATTTTACATAGGGTGTGTGATATATATTTACTGTACTTTTTGATATTTTATTTACAGTATATAATATACATTTGGTTTAATTTTTATATTTCATGTACAGTATATTAAATAAAATTACTGTAGTTTTTGATAGTTTATTAACAGTATATATAACACATATTTGGTGTACTTTTTGTTATTTTATGTACAGTATGTAATATATATTTACTGTACTTTTTGATATTTTATTTGCAGTATATAATATGTATTTTGTGTACTTTTAGTTAATATTATATGTACAATATATGAAACATATTTACTGTACTTTTTGATATTTTATTTGCAGTATATAATATGTATTTTGTGTACTTTTAGTTAATATTATATGTACAATATATGAAACATATTTACTGTACTTTTTGATATTTTATGTGCAGTATATAAGATATATTTGGTGTACTTTTGATATTTTATGTAAATTATATATCATATATTTGGTGTAGTTTTTGATATTTTACATAGTGTGTGTAATATATATTTACTGTACTTTTTGATATTTTATTTACAGTATATAATATACATTTGTTGTAATTTTTATATTTTATGTAGTGTATATTAAATATAGTTACTGTTGTTTTTGATAGTTTATTTACTCTATATATATCACTTATTTGGTGTACTTTTGATATTTTATGTACAGTATGTTATATATTTACTGTACTTTTTGATATTTTATTTACACTATATAAAATGTATTTGGTGTACTTTTAGTTAATATTATAGGTACAATATATGAAATATATTTACTGTACTTTTTGATATTTTATGTACAGTGCATAATATATATTTGGTGTCCATCTCATATTTTATGTAAATTATATAATATATACTTGGTGTAGCTTTTGATATTTTACATAGTGTGTGTAATATATATTTACTGTTGTTTTTGATATTTTATTTACAGTATAAAATATACATTTGCTGTAATTTTTGATATTTTATGTACATTATACTAAATATAATTACTGTAGTTTTTGATAGTTTATTTACAGTATATATGCCACATATTTGGTGTACTTTTTGATATTTTATGTACAGTATGTAATGTATATTTACTGTACTTTTTGATATTTTATTTACAGTATATAAAATGTATTTGTTGTACTTTTAGTTAGTATTTTAGGTACAATATATGAAATATATTTACTGTATTTTTGATATTTTTTTAAAGTATATAAGATATATTTGGTGTCCTTTTGATATTTTATGTAAATTATATAATATATATTTGGTGTAGCTTTTGATATTTTACATAGGGTGTGTAATATATATTTACTGTTGTTTTTGATATTTTATTTACAGTATAAAATATACATTTGCTGTAATTTTTGATATTTTATGTACATTATACTAAATATAATTAATGTAGTTTTTGATTGTTTATTTACAGTACATATAACACATATTTGGTGTACTTTTTGATATTTTATGTACCGTATGTAATATATATTTACTGTTCTTTTGGATATTTTATTTACAGTACATAAAATGTATTTGTTGTACTTTTAGTTAATATTATATGTACAATATATGAAATATATTTACTGTACTTTTTGATATTTTATGTACAGTACATAATATATATTTGGTGTCCTTTTGATATTTTATGTAAATTATATAATATATATTTGGTGTAGCTTTTGATATTTTACATAGGGTGTGTAATATATATTTGCTGTCCTTTTTGATATTTTATTTACAGTATATAATATACATGTGGTGTAATTTTTGAAATTTTATATACAGTATACTAAATATAATTAATGTAGTTTTTGATATTTTATGTACAGTATGTAATATATATTTACTGTACATTTTTATATTTTATTTACAGTATATAAAATGTATTTGTTGTACTTTTAGTTAGTATTATAGGCACAATAAAAGAAATATATTTACTGTACTTTTTGATATTTTACTGTCCTTTTTGATATTTTATTAACAGTATATAATATACATTTGGTGTAATTTTTGATATTTTATGTACACTATACTAAATATACTTAATGTAGTTTTTGATTGTTTATTTACAGTACCTATAACACATATTTGGTGTACTTTTTGATATTTTATGTACAGTATGTAATATATATTTACTGTTCTTTTGGATATTTTATTTACAGTATATAAAATGTATTTGTTGTACTTTTAGTTAATATTATATGTAAAATATATGAAATATATTTACTGTACTTTTTGATATTTTATGTACAGTATATAATATATATTTGGTGTACTTTTGATATTTTATGTAAATTATATAATATATATTTGGTGTAGCTTTTGATATTTTACATAGGGTGTGTAATATATATTTACTGTATTTTTGATATTTTATTTAGGGTATATAATATACATTTGGTGTAATTTTTGATATTTTATGTACAGTATATTAAATATAATTACTGTAGTTTTTGATACTTTATTTACAGTATATATAACACATATTTGGTGTACTTTTTGATATTTTATGTACAGTATGTAATATATATTTACTGTACATTTGGATATTTTATTTACAGTATATAAAATATATTTGTTGTACTTTTAGTTAATATTATATGTACAATATATGAAATATATTTACTGTACTTTTTGATATTTTATGTACAGTATATAATATATGTTTGGTGTACTGTTCATATTTTATGTAAATTATATAATATATATTTCGTGTAGCTTTTGATAGTTTACATAGGGTGTGTAATATATATTAACTGTACTTTTTGATATTTTATTTACAGTATATAATATACATTTGGTATAATTTTTTATATTTTATGTACAGTATATTAAATATAATTACTGTAGTTTTTGATAGTTTATTTACAGAATATATACCACATATTTGGTGTACTTTTTGATATTTTATGTACAGTGTGTAATATATATTTACTGTACATTTTTATATTTTATTTACAGTATATAAAATGTATTTGTTGTACTTTTAGTTAGTATTACAGGCACAATAAATGAAATATATTTACTGCACTTTTTGATATTTTACTGTCCTTTTTCATATTTTATTTACAGTATATAATATACATTTGGTGTAATTTTTGATATTTTATGTACACTATACGAAATATAATTAATGTAGTTTTTGATTGTTTATTTACAATACATATAACACATATTTCGTGTACTTTTTGATATTTTATGTACAGTATGTAATACATATTTACTGTTCTTTTAGATATTTTATTTACAGTATATAAAATGTATTTGTTGTACTTTTAGTTAATATTATATGTACAATATATGATATATATTTACTGTACTTTTTTATATTTTATGTACAGTATATAATATATGTTTGGTGTACTTTTGATATTTTATGTAAATTATATAATACATATTTGGTGTAGCTTTTGATATTTTACATAGGGTGTGTAATATATATTTACTGTTATTTTTGATATATTATTTACAGTATAAAATATACATTTGGTGTAATTTTTGATATTTTATGTACAGTATACTAAATATATTTAATGTAGTTATTGATTATTTACAGTACATATAACACATATTTGGTGTACTTTTTGATATTTTATGTACAGTATGTCATATATATTTACTGTTCTTTTGGATATTTTATTTACAGTATATAAAATGTATTTGTTGTACTTTTAGTTAATATTATATGTACAATACATGAAATATATTTACTGTATTTTTGATATTTTATTTACAGTACATAATATATATTTGTGTCCTTTTGATATTTTATGTAAATTATATAATATATATTTGGTGTAGCTTTTGATATTTTACATAGGGTATGTAATATATATTTACTGTACTTTTTGATATTTTATTTACAGTATATAATGTACATTTGGTGTAATTTTTGATATTTTATGTACAGTATATTAAATATAATTACTGTAGTTTTTGATAGTTTATTTACAGTATATATACCACATATTTGGTGTACTTTTTGATATTTTATGTACAGTATAATATATATTTACTGTACTTTTTGATATTTTATTTACAGTATAGAAAATGTATTTGTTGTACTTTTAGTTAATATTATAGGCACAATATATGAAATATATTTACTGTACTTTTTGATATTTTATGTACAGTACATAAGATATATTTGGTGTCCTTTTGATATTTTATGTAAATTATATAATATATATTTCGTGTAGCTTTTGATATTTTACATAGGGTGTGTAATATACATTTACTGTAGTTTTTGATATTTTATTTACAGTATATAATATACATTTGGTGTAATTTTTGATATTTTATGTACAGTATATTAAATATAATTACTGTAGTTTTTGATAGTTTATTTACAGTATATATAACACATATTTGGTGTACTTTTTGATATTTTATGTACAGTATGTAATATATATTTACTGTATATTTGGATATTTCATTTACAGTATATAAAATATATTTGTTGTACTTTTAGTTAATATTATATGTACAATATATGAAATATATTTACTGTACTTTTTGATATTTTATGTACAGTATATAATATATGTTTGGTGTACTTTTGATATTTTATGTAAATTATATAATATATATTACATGTAGCTTTTGATATTTTACATAGGGTGTGTAATATATATTAACTGTACTTTTTGATACTTTATTTACAGTATATAATATACATTTGGTGTAATTTTTGATATTTTATGTTCAGTATATTAAATATAATTACTGTAGTTTTTGATAGTTTATTTACAGTATATATGCCACATATTTGGTGTACTTTTTGATATTTTATGTACAGTATGTAATCTATATTTACTGAAATTTTTGATATTTTATTTACAGTATATAAAATGTATGTGTTGTACTTTTAGTTAATATTATATGTACAATATATGAAATATATGCACTGTACTTTGGATATTTTATGTACAGTATATAATATATATTTGGTGTACTTTTCAAATTTAACATAAATTATATAATATATATTTGGTGTAGCTTTTGATATTTTACATATGGTGTGTAATATATATTTACTGTCATTTTTGATATTTTATTTACAGTATATAATATACATTTGGTGTAATTTTTGATATTTTATGTACAGTATACTAAATATAATTAATGTAGTTTTTGATTGTTTATTTACAGTACATATAACACATATTTGGTGTACTTTTTGATATTTTATGTACCGTATGTTATATATATTTACTGTTCTTTTGGATATTTTATTTACAGTATATAAAATGTATTTGTTGTACTTTTAGTTAATATTATATGTACAATATATGAAATATATTTACTGTACTTTTTGATATTTTATGTACAGTATATAATATATATTTTTTGTACTTTTGATATTTTATGTAAATTATATAATATATATTTGGTGTAGCTTTTGATATTTTACATAGGGTGTGTAATACATATTTACTGTACTTTTTGATATTTTATTTAGAGTATATAATATACATTTGGTGTAATTTTTGATATTTTATGTACAGTATATTAAATATAATTACTGTAGTTTTTGATAGTTTATTTACAGAATATATAACACATATTTGGTGTACTTTTTGATATTTTATGTACAGTATGTAATATATATTTACTGTACATTTGGATATTTCATTTACAGTATATAAAATATATTTGTTGTACTTTTAGTTAATATTATATGTACAATATATGAAATATATTTACTGTACTTTTTGATATTGTATGTACATTATATAATGTATGTTTGGTGTACTTTTGATATTTTATGTAAATTATATAATATATAATTCGTGTAGCTTTTGATATTTTACATAGGGTGTGTAATATATATTAACTGTACTTTTTGATATTTTATTTACAGTATATAATATACATTTGGTGTAATTTTTTATATTTTATGTACAGTATATTAAATATAATTACTGTAGTTTTTGATAGTTTATTTACAGTATATATGCCACATATTTGGTGTACTTTTTGATATTTTATGTATAGTATGTAATATATATTTACTGTACTTTTTGATATTTTATTTAGAGTATATAAAATGTATTTGTTGTATTTTTAGTTAATATTATATGTACAATATATGAAATATATTTACTGTATTTTTGATATATTATGTACAGTATATAATATATGTTTGGTGTATTTTTGATATTTTATGTAAATTATATCATATATATTTCGTGTAGCTTTTGATATTTTACATAGGGTGTGTAATATATATTAACTGTACTTTTTGAAGTTTCATTTACAGTATATAATATACATTCGGTGTAATTTTTGATATTTTATGTACAGTATATTAAATATAATTACTGTAGTTTTTGATAGTTTATTTACAGTATATATGCCACATATTTGGTGTACTTTTTGATATTTTATGTACAGTATGTAATAGATATTTACTGTACTTTTGGATAGTTTATTTACAGTATATAAAATGTATTTGTTGTACTTTTAGTTAATATTATAGGTACAATATATGAAATATATGTACTTTACTTTGGATATTTTATGTACAGTATGTAATATATATTTGTTGTACTTTTCATATTTAACGTAAATTATATAATACATATTTGGTGTAGCTTTTGATATTTTACTTATGGTGTGTAATATATATTTACTGTCATTTTTGATATTTTATTTACAGTATATAATATACATTTGGTGTAATTTTTGATATTTTATGTACAGTATACTAAATATAATTAATGTAGTTTTTGATTGTTTATTTACAGTACATGTAACACATATTTGGTGTACTTTTTGATATTTTATATACCGTATGTAATATATATTTGCTGTTCTTTTGGATATTTTATTTACAGTATATAAAAAGTATTTGTTGTACTTTTAGTTAATATTATATGTACAATATATGAAATATATTTACTGTACTTTTTGACATTTTATGTACAGTATATAATATATATTTGGTGTACTTTTGATATTTTATGTAAATTATATAATATTTATTTGGTGTAGCTTTTGATATTTTACATAGGGTGTGTAATATATATTTACTGTACTTTTTGATATTTTATTTAGAGTATATAATATACATTTGGTGTAATTTTAGATATTTTATGTACAGTATATTAAATATAATTACTGTAGTTTTTGATAGTTTATGTACAGTATATATACCACATATTTGGTGTACTCTTTGATATTTTATGTACAGTATGTAATATATATTTACTGTACTTTTTGATATTTTATTTACAGTATGCAAAATGTATTTGTTGTACTTTTAGTTAATATTATAGGCACAATATATGAAAGATATTTACTGTACTTTTTGATATTTTATTTACAGTACATAATATATATTTGTTGTCCTTTTGATATTTTATGTAAATTATATAATATATATTTCATGTAGCTTTTGATAAATTACATAGGGTGTGTAATATACATTTACTGTAGTTTTTGATATTTTATGTACAGTATATAATGTACCTTTGGTGTAATTTTTGATATTTTATGTACAGTATATTAAATATAATTACTGTAGTTTTTGATAGTTTATTTACAGTATATGTAACACATATTTGGTGTACTTTTTGAAATTTTATGTACAGTATGAAATATATATTCACTGTACTTTTTGATATTTTATTTACAGTATACAAAATGTATTTTTTGTACTTTTAGTTAATATTATATGTACAATATATGAAATATATTTACTGTACTTTTTGATATTTTATGTACAGTATATAAGATATATTTTGTGTCCTTTTGATATTTTATGTAAATTATATAATATATATTTCGTGTAGCTTTTGATATTTTACATAGGGTGTGTAATATACATTTACTGTAGTTTTTGATATTTTATTTACAGTATATAATATACATTTAGTGTAATTTTTGATATTTTATATACAGTATATTAAATATAATTACTGTAGTTTTTGATAGTTTATTTACAGTATATATACCACATATGTGGTGTACTTTTTGATATTTTATGTACAGTATGTAATATATATTTACTGTACTTTTGCATATATTATTTACAGTATATAAAATGTATTTGTTGTACTTTTAGTTAATATTATATGTACTATATATGAAATATATTTACTGTACTTTTTGATATTTTAGGTACAGTATATAATATATGTTTGGTGTACTTTTGATATTTTATGTAAATTATATAATATATATTTCGTGTAGCTTTTGATATTTTACATAGGTTGTGTTATATATATTTAGTGTCTTTTTGATATTTTATTTAGAGTATATAATATACATTTGGTGTAATTTTTGTTATTTTATGTACAGTATACTTAATATAATTAATGTAGTTTTTGATTGTTTATTTACACTACATATAACACATATTTGGTGTACTTTTTGATATTTTACGTACAGTATGTAATATATATTTACTGTTCTTTTGGATATTTTTTTTACAGTATATAAAATGTAGTTGTTGTACTTTTAGATAATATTATATGTACAATATATGAAATATATTTACTGTATTTTTGATATTTTATTTACAGTATATAATATATATTTGGTGTACTTTTGATATTTTATGTAAATTATATAATATATACTTGGTGTAGCTTTTGATATTTTACATAGGGTGTGTAATATATATTTACTGTACTTTTTGATATTTTACTTACAGTATATAATATACATTTGCTGTAATTTTTGATATTTTATGTACAGTATATTATATATAATTACTGTAGTTTTTGATAATTTATTTACAGTATATATACCACATATTTGGTGTACTTTTTGATATTTTATGTACAGTATGTAATATATATTTACTGTACATTTGGATATTTTATTTACAGTATATAAAATGTATTTGTTATACTTTTAGTTAATATTATAGGCACAATATATGAAATATATTTACTGTACTTTTTGATATTTTATGTACAGTTTATAAGATATATTTGGTGTCCTTTTGATATTTTCTGTAAATTATATAATATATATATGGTGTAGCTTTTGATATTTTACATAGCGTTTGTAGTATATATTTAAGGTCTTTTTGATATTTTATTTACAGTATGTAATATTCATTTGGTGTAATTTTTTATATTTAATGTACAGTATACTAAATATAATTAATGTAGTTTTTGATTGTTTATTTACAGTACATATAACATATATTTGGTGTACTTTTTGATATTTTATGTACAGTATGTAATATATTTTTACTTTTCTTTGGATATTTCATTTACAGTATATAAAATGTATTTGTTGTACTTTTAGTTAATATTATATGTACAATATTTGAAATATATTTACTGTACTTTTTGATATTTTATGTACAGCATATAATATATATTTGGTGTACTTTTGATACTTTATGTAAATTATAAAATATATATTTGGTGTAGCTTGTGATATTTTACATAGGGTGTGTAATATATATTTACTGTACTTTTTGATATTTTATTTACTGTATATACTATACATTTGGTGTAATTTTTGATATTTTATATACAGTATATTAAATATAATTACTGTAGTTTTTGATAGTTTATTTTCAGTATATATACCACATATTTGGTGTACTTTTTGATATTTTATGTACAGTATGTAATATATATTTACTGTACTTTTGCATATTTTATTTACAGTATATAAAATGTATTTGTTGTACTTTTAGTTAATATTATATGTACAATATATGAAATACATTTACTGTACTATTTGATATTTTATGTACAGTACATAATATATATTTAGTGTCCTTTTGATATTTTATGTAAATTATATAATATATATTTGGTGTAGTTTTTGATATTTTACATAGAGTGTCATATATATTTACTGTAATTTTTGATATTTCATTTACAGTATATTATATACATTTCATGTGATTTTTGATATTTTATGTACAGTATATTAAATATAATTACTGTAGTTTTTGATAGTTTATTTACAGTATATATAACCCTTGTTTGGTGTACTTTTTGATATTTTATGTACAGTATGTAATATATAGTCTCTGTATTTTTGATATTTTATTTGCTGTATATAATATGTATTTGGTGTACTTTTAGTTAATATTATTTGTACAATATATGAAATATATTTACTGTACTTTTTGATATTTTATGTACAGTATATAATATATATTTCGTGTCCTTTTGATATTTTATGTAAATTATATAATATATATTTGCTGTAGTTTTTGATATTTTACATAGAGTGTAATATATATTTACTGTCTTTTTCATATTTTATTTAGGGTATATAATACACATTTGGTGTAATTTTTGATATTTTATGTACAGTATATTAAATATAATTACTGTAGTTTTTGATAGTTTATTTACAGTATATATAACACATATTTGGTGTACTCTTTGATATTTTATATGGAGTGTGTAATATATATTTACTGTACTTTTGGATATTTTATTGACAGTATATAAAATGTATTTGGTGTACTTTTAGTTAATATTATATGTACAATATATGAAATTTATTCAGTGTATTTTTGATATTTTATGTAATTTATATAAGATATATTTGGTGTCCTTTTCTTATTTTATGTAAATTATATAAATTATATTTTGTGTAGCTTTTGATATTTTACATAGGGTGTGTGATATATATTTACTGTACTTTTTCATATTTTATTTACAGTATATAATATACATTTGGTTTAATTTTTATATTTCATGTACAGTATATTAAATATAATTACTGTAGTTTTTGATAGTTTATTAACAGTATATATAACACATATTTGGTGTACTTTTTGTTATTTTATGTACAGTATGTAATATATATTTACTGTACTTTTTGATATTTTATTTGCAGTATATAATATGTATTTTGTGTACTTTTAGTTAATATTATATGTACAATATATGAAACATATTTACTGTACTTTTTGATATTTTATTTGCAGTATATAATATGTATTTTGTGTACTTTGTTAATATTATATGTACAATATATGAAACATATTTACTGTACTTTTTGATATTTTATGTGCAGTATATAAGATATATTTGGTGTACTTTTGATATTTTATGTAAATTATATATCATATATTTGGTGTAGTTTTTGATATTTTACATAGTGTGTGTAATATATATTTACTGTACTTTTTGATATTTTATTTACAGTATATAATATACATTTGTTGTAATTTTTATATTTTATGTAGTGTATATTAAATATAATTACTGTTGTTTTTGATAGTTTATTTACTCTATATATATCACTTATTTGGTGTACTTTTGATATTTTATGTACAGTATGTTATATATTTACTGTACTTTTTGATATTTTATTTACACTATATAAAATGTATTTGGTGTACTTTTAGTTAATATTATAGGTACAATATATGAAATATATTTACTGTACTTTTTGATATTTTATGTACAGTGCATAATATATATTTGGTGTCCATCTCATATTTTATGTAAATTATATAATATATACTTGGTGTAGCTTTTGATATTTTACATAGTGTGTGTAATATATATTTACTGTTGTTTTTGATATTTTATTTACAGTATAAAATATACATTTGCTGTAATTTTTGATATTTTATGTACATTATACTAAATATAATTACTGTAGTTTTTGATAGTTTATTTACAGTATATATGCCACATATTTGGTGTACTTTTTGATATTTTATGTACAGTATGTAATGTATATTTACTGTACTTTTTGATATTTTATTTACAGTATATAAAATGTATTTGTTGTACTTTTAGTTAGTATTTTAGGTACAATATATGAAATATATTTACTGTATTTTTGATATTTTATTAAAGTATATAAGATATATTTGGTGTCCTTTTGATATTTTATGTGAATTATATAATATATATTTGGTGTAGCTTTTGATATTTTACATAGGGTGTGTAATATATATTTACTGTTGTTTTTGATATTTTATTTACAGTATAAAATATACATTTGCTGTAATTTTTGATATTTTATGTACATTATACTAAATATAATTAATGTAGTTTTTGATTGTTTATTTACAGTACATATAACACATATTTGGTGTACTTTTTGATATTTTATGTACCGTATGTAATATATATTTACTGTTCTTTTGGATATTTTATTTACAGTACATAAAATGTATTTGTTGTACTTTTAGTTAATATTATATGTACAATATATGAAATATATTTAGTGTACTTTTTGATATTTTATGTACAGTACATAATATATATTTGGTGTCCTTTTGATATTTTATGTAAATTATATAATATATATTTGGTGTAGCTTTTGATATTTTACATAGGGTGTGTAATATATATTTGCTGTCCTTTTTGATATTTTATTTACAGTATATAATATACATTTGGTGTAATTTTTGAAATTTTATGTACAGCATACTAAATATAATTAATGTAGTTTTTGATTCTTTATTTACACTACATATAACACATATTTGGTGTACTTTTTGATATTTTATGTACAGTATGTAATATATATTTACTGTTCTTTTGGATTTTTTTTTACACTATATAAAATGTATTTGTTGTACTTTTAGTTAATATTATATGTACAAAATATGAAATATAATTACTGTACTTTTTGATATTTTCTGTACAGTATATAATATATATTTGGAGTACTTTTGATATTTTATGTAAATTATATAATATATATTTGGTGTAGCTTTTGATATTTTCCATAGGGTGTGTAATATATATTTACTGTCCTTTTTGATATTTTATTTACAGTATATAATATACATTTGGTGTAATTTTTGATATTTTATGTACAGTACATTAAATATAATTACTGAAGTTTTGATAGTTTATTTACAGTATATACAACACATATTTGGTGTACTTTTTGATATTTTATGTACAGTATGTAATATATATTTACTGTACATTTGGATAGTTTATTTACAGTATATAAAATGTATTTGTTGTACTTTTAGTTAATATTATAGGTACAATATATGAAATATATGTACTGTAGTTTTGGATATTTTATGTACAGTATATAATATATATTTGGTGTCCTTTTGATATTTTATGTAAATTATATAATATATATTTCGTGTAGCTTTTGATATTTTACATAGGGTGTGTAATATACATTTACTGAAATTTTTGATATATTATTTACAGTATATACTGTACATTTGGTTTAATTTTTGATATTTTATGTACAGTATATTAAATATAATTACTGTAGTTTTTGATAGTTTATGTACAGTATATATACCACATATTTGGTGTACTCTTTGATATTTTATGTACAGTATGTAATATATATTTACTGTACATTTGGATATTTTATTTACAGTATGCAAAATGTATTTGTTGTACTTTTAGTTAATATTATAGGCACAATATATGAAAGATATTTACTGTACTTTTTGATATTTTATGTACAGTATATAAGATATATTTGGTGTACTGTTCATATTTTATGTAAATTATATAATATATATTTGGTGTAGCTTTTGATATTTTACATAGGGTGTGTAATATATATTTACTGTCCTTTTTGATATTTTATTTACAGTATATAATATACATTTGGTGTAATTTTTGATATTTTATGTACAGTATATTAAATATAATTACTGTAGTTTTTGATAGTTTATTTACAGTATATATACCACATATTTGGTGTACTTTTTGATATTTTATGTACAGTATGTAATATATATTTACTGTAGTTTTTTATATTTTATTTACAGTATATAAAATGTATTTGTTGTACTTTTAGTTAATATTATAGCCACAATAAATGAAATATATTTACTGTACTTTTTGATATTTTATGTACAGTATATAAGATATATTTGCTGTCCTTTTTATATTTTATGTAAATTATATAATATATATTTGGTGTAGCTTTTGATATTTTACATGGGGTGTGTAATATATATTTACTGTCTTTTTGATATTTTATTTACAGTATATAATATACATTTGGTGTAATTTTTGATATTTTATGTACAGTATACTAAATATAATTAATGTAGTTTTTGATTATTTACAATACATATAACACATATTTGGTGTACTTTTTGATATTTTATGTACAGTATGTAATACATATTTACTGTTCTTTTGGATATTTTATTTACAGTATATGAAATGTATTTGTTGTACTTTTAGTTAATATTCTATGTACAATATATGAAATATATTTACTGTACTTTTTGATATTTTCTGTACAGTATATAATATATGTTTGGTGTACTTTTGATATTTTATGTAAATTACATAATATATATTTGGTGTAGCTTTTGATATTTTGCATAGGGTGTGTAATATGTATTTACTGTACTTTTTGATATTTTATTTAGAGTATATAATATACATTTGCTGTAATTTTTGATATTTTATGTACAGTATATTAAATATAATTACTGTAGTTTTTGATTGTTTATTTACAGAATATATAACACATATTCGGTGTACGTTTTGATATTTTATGTACAGTATGTAATATATATTTACTGTACATTTGGATATTTTATTTACAGTATATAAAATATATTTGTTGTACTTTTATTTAATATTATATGTACAATATATGAAATATATTTACTGTAGTTTTTGATATTTTATATACAGTATATAATATATGTTTGGTGTACTGTTAATATTTTATGTAAATTATATAATATATATTTCGTGTAGCTTTTGATATTTTACATAGGGTGTGTAATATATATTTACTGTAGTTTTTGGTATTTTATTTCCAGTATATAATATACATTTGGTGTAATTTTTGATATTTTATATACAGTATATTAAATATAATTACTGTAGTTTTTGATAGATTATTTACAGTATATATAACACATATTTGGTGTACTTTTTGATATTTTATGTACAGTATGTAATATGTATTTACTGTACTTTTTGATATTTTATTTACAGTATACAAAATGTATTTGTTGTACTTTTAGTTAATATTATATGTACAATATATGAAATATATTTACTGTAATTTTTGATATTTTATGTACAGTATATAAGATATATTTGGTGTCCTTTTGATATTTTATGTAAATTATATAATATATATTTCGTGTAGCTTTTGATATTTTACATAGGGTGTGTAATATACATTTACTGTAGTTTTTGATATTTTATTTACTGTATATAATATACATTTGGTGTAATTTTTGATATTTTATGTACAGTATATTAAATATAATTACTGTAGTTTTTGATAGTTTATTTACAGTATATATACCACATATTTGGTGTACTTTTTGATATTTTATGTACAGTATGTAATATATATTTACTGTACTTTTGCATATATTATTTACCGTATATAAAATGTATTTGTTGTACTTTTAGTTAATATTCTATGTACAATATATGAAATATATTTACTGTACTTTTTGATATTTTATGTACAGTATATAATATATGTTTGGTGTACTTTTGATATTTTATGTAAATTATATAAGATATATTTCGTGTAGCTTTTGATATTTTACATAGGGTGTGTAATATACATTTACTGTAGTTTTTGATATTTTATTTACAGTATATAATATACATTTGGTGTAATTTTTGATATTTTATGTACAGTATACTAAATATAATTAATGTAGTTTTTGATAGTTTATTTACAGTATATATACCACATATTTGGTGTACTTTTTGATATTTTATGTACAGTATGTAATATATATTTACTGTACTTTTTTATATTTTATTTACAGTATAGAAAATGTATTTGTTGAATTTTAGTTAATATTATAGGTACAATAAAGGAAATATATTTACTGTACTTTTTGATATTTTATGTACAGTATATAAGATATATTTGGTGTCCTTTTGATATTTTATGTAAATTATATAATATATATTTCGTGTAGCTTTTGATATTTTACATAGGGTGTGTAATATATATTTACTGTCCTTTTTGATATTTTAATTACAGTATATAATAAACATTTGGTGTAATTTTTGATATTTTATGTACAGTATACTGAATATAATTAATGTAGTTTTTGATTGTTTATTTACACTACATATAACACATATTTGCTGTAGTTTTTGATATTTTATGTACAGTATGTAATATATATTTACTGTTCTTTTGGATATATTATTTACAGTATATAAAATGTATTTGTTGTACTTTTAGTTAATAGTAGATGTACAATATATGAAATATATTTACTGTACTTTTTGATATTTTATGTACAGTATATAATATATTTTTGGTGTACTTTTGATATTTTATGTAAATTATATAATATATATTTGGTGTAGCTTTTGATATTTTACATAGTGTGTGTAATACATATTTACTGTACTTTTTGATATTTTATTTAGAGTATATAATATACATTTGGTGTAATTTTTGATATTTTATGTACGGTATGTAAAATATAATTACTGTAGTTTTTGATAGTTTATTTACAGTATATATACCACATATTTGGTGTACTTTTTGATATTTTATGTACAGTATGTAGTATATATTTACTGTACTTTTTTATATTTTATTTACAGTATATAAAATGTATTTGGTGTACTTTCACTTAATATTATATGTACAATATGTGAAATATATTTACTGTACTTTTTGATATTTTATGTACAGTATACAAGATATATTTGGTGTCCTTTTGATATTTTATGTAAATTATATAATATATATTTGGTGTAGCTTTTGATATTTTACATAGGGTGTGTAATATATATTTACTGTCATTTTTGACATTTTATTTACAGTATAAAATATACATTTTCTGTAATTTTTGATATTTTATGTACAGTATACTAAATATAATTAATGTAGTTTTTGATTGTTTATTTACAGTACATATAACACATATTTGGTGTACTTTTTGATATTTTCTGTACAGTATGTAATATATATTTACTGTTCTTTTGGATTTTTTTTTACAGTATGTAAAATGTATTTGTTGTACTTTTAGTTAATATTATAGGCACAATATATGAAATATATTTACTGTACTTTTTGATATTTTATGTACAGTATATAATATATATTTAGTATCCTTTTGATATTTTATGTAAATTATATAATATATATTTTGTGTAGCTTTTGATATTTTACATAGGGTAATATATATTTACTGTACATTTTGATATTTTATTTAGTGTATATATTATACATTTCGTGTAATTTTTGATATTTTATGTACAGTATATTAAATATAATTACTGTAGTTTTTGATAATTTACAGTATATATAACACATATTTGGTGTACTTTTTGATATTTTATGTACAGTATGTAATATATATTTACTGTACTTTTTGATATTTTATTTACAGTATACAAAATGTATTTGTTGTACTTTTAGTTAATATTATAGGCACAATATATGAAATATATTTACTGTACTTTTTGATATTTTATGTACAGTATATAATATATTTTTGGTGTACTTTTGATATTTTATGTAAATTATATAATATATATTTGGTGTAGCTTTTGATATTTTACATAGTGTGTGTAATACATATTTACTGTACTTTTTGATATTTTATTTAGAGTATATAATATACATTTGGTGTAATTTTTGATATTTTATGTACGGTATGTAAAATATAATTACTGTAGTTTTTGATAGTTTATTTACAGTATATATACCACATATTTGGTGTACTTTTTGATATTTTATGTACAGTATGTAATATATATTTACTGTACATTTGGATATTTTATTTACAGTATATAAAATATATTTGTTGTACTTTTAGTTAATATTATATGTACAATATATGAAATATATTTACTGTACTTTTTGATATTTTATGTAGAGTATATAATGTATGTTTGGTGTACTGTTCATATTTTATGTAAATTATATAACATATATTTCGTGTAGCTTTTGATATTTTACATAGGGTGTTTAATATATATTAACTGTACTTTTTGATATTTTATTTACAGTATATAATGTACATTTGGTGTAATTTTTGATATTTTATGTACAGTATATTAAATATAATTACTGTAGTTTTTGATAGTTTATTTACAGTATATATACCACATATTTGGTGTACTTTTTGATATTTTATGTACAGTATGTAATATATATTTACTGTACTTTTTTATATTTTATTTACAGTATATAAAATGTATTTGTTGTACTTTTAGTTAATATTATAGGCACAATAAATGAAATATATTTACTGTAATTTTTGATATTTTATGTACAGTATATAAGATATATTTGCTGTCCGTTTTATATTTTATGTAAATTATATAATATATATTTGGTGTAGCTTTTGATATTTTACATGGGGTGTGTAATATATATTTACTGTCTTTTTGATATTTTATTTACAGTATATAATATACATTTGGTGTAATTTTTGATATTTTATGTACAGTATACTAAATATAATTAATGTAGTTTTTGATTATTTACAATACATATAACACATATTTGGTGTACTTTTTGATATTTTATGTACAGTATGTAATACATATTTACTGTTCTTTTGGATATTTTATTTACAGTATATAAAATGTATTTGGTGTACTTTATTTAATATTATATGTAGAATATATGAAATATATTTACTGTACTTTTTGATATTTTATGTACAGTATATAAGATATATTTGGTGTCCTTTTGATATTTTATATAAATTATATAATATATATTTGGTGTAGTTTTTTGATATTTTACATAGGGTGCGTCATATATATTGACTGTCCTTTTTGATATTTTATTTACAGTATATAATATACATTTGGTGCAATTTTTGATATTTTATCTACGGTATATTAAATATAATTACAGTAGTTTTTGATAGTTTATTTACAGTATATATAACACATATTTGGTGTACTTTTTGAAATTTAATGTACAGTATGTAATATATATTTACTGTACTATTTCATATTTTATTTACAGTATATAAAATGTATTTGGTGTACTTTTAGTTAATATTATATGAACAATATATGAAATATATTTACTGTACTTTTTGATATTTTATGTACAGTATAGAAGATATAGTTGGTGTTCTTTTGATATTTCATGTAAATTATATAATACATATTTGGTGTAGTTTTTGATATTTTACATAGTGTGTGTCATATATATTGACTGTCCTATTTCATATTTTCTTTACAGTATATAATATACATTTGGTGTAATTTTTGATATATTATGTACAGTATATTAAATATAATTACTGTAGTTTTTGATAGTTTATTTACAGTATATATAACACATATTTGGTGTACTTTTTGATATCTTATGTACAGTATGTCATATATATTTACTGTACTTTTTGATATTTTATTTAGAGTACATAATATATATTTTGTGTCCTTTTGATATTTTATGTAAATTATATAATATATATTTGGTGTAGCTTTTGATATTTTACATAGGGTGTGTAATATATATTTACTGTACTTTTTGATATTTTATTTACAGTATATAATGTACATTTGGTGTAATTTTTGATATTTTATGTACAGTATATTAAATATAATTACTGTAGTTTTTGATAGTTTATTTACAGTATATATACCACATATTTGGTGTACTTTTTGATATTTTATGTACAGTATGTAATATATATTTACTGTAATTTTGCATATATTATTTACAGTATAGAAAATGTATTTGTTGTACTTTTAGTTAATATTATATGTACAATATATGAAATACATTTACTGTACTTTTTGATATCTTATGTACAGTATATAATATATGTTTGGTGTACTTTTGATATTTTATGTAAATTATATAATATATATTTGGTATAGCTTTTCATATTTTACATAGGGTGTGTAATATATATTTACTGTCATTTTTGATATTTTATTTACAGTATAAACTATACATTTGGTGTAATTTTTGATATTTTATGTACAGTATACTAAATATACTTAATGTAGTTTTTGATTATTTACAGTACCTATAACACATATTTGGTGTACTTTTTGATATTTTATGTACAGTGTGTAATATATATTTACTGTACTTTTTTATTTTTTATTTACAGTATATAAAATGTATTTGTTGTACTTTTAGTTAATATTATAGGCACAATAAAGGAAATATATTTGCTGTAGTTTTCGATATTTTACATAGAGTGTAATATACATTTACTGTCCTTTTTCATATTTTATTTAGGGTACGTAATAAACATTTGGTGTAATTTTTGGTATTTTATGTACAGTATATTAAATATAATTACTGTAGTTTTTGATAGTTTATTTACAGTATATATGCCACATATTTGGTGTACTTTTTGATATTTTATGTACAGTATGTAATATATATTTACTGTATATTTTGATATTTTATTTACAGTATATAAAATGTATTTGTTGTACTTTTAGTTAATATTATAGGTACAATATATGAAATATATTTAGTGTATTTTTGATATTTTATGTACAGTATATAAGATATATTTGGTGTCCTTTTGATATTTTATGTAAATTATATAATATATATTTGGTGTAGCTTTTGATATTTTACATAGGGTGTGTAATATATATTTACTGTCATTTTTGATATTTTATTTACAGTATAAAATATACATTTTCTGTAATTTTTGATATTTTATGTACAGTATACTAAATATAATTAATGTAGATTTTGATTGTTTATTTACAGTACATATAACACATATTTGGTGTACTTTTTGTTATTTTGTGTACAGTATGTCATATATATTTACTGTTCTTTTGGATTTTTTTTTACAGTATATAAAATGTATTTGTTGTACTTTTAGTTAATATTATATGTACAATATATGAAATATATTTACTGTACTTTTTGATATTTTATGTACAGTATATAATATATATTTGGTGTACTTTTGATATTTTATGTAAATTATGTAATATACATTTGGTGTAGCTTCTGATATTTTACATAGGGTAATATATATTTACTGTACATTTTGATATTTTATTTAGTGTATATAATATACATTTGGTGTAATTTTTGATATTTTATGTACAGTATATTAAATATAATTACTGTAGTTTTTGATAGTTTATTTACAGTATATATAACACATATTTGGTGTACTTTTTGATATTTTATGTACAGTATGTAATATATATTTACTGTACTTTTTGATATTTTATTTACGGTATACAAAATGTATTTTTTGTACTTTTAGATAATATTATATGTACAATATATGAAATATATTTACTGTACTTTTTGATATTTTATGTACAGTATATAAGATATATTTGGTGTCCTTTTGATATTTTATGTAAATTATATAATATATATTTCGTGTAGCTTTTGATATTTTACATAGGGTGTGTAATATATATTTACTGTAGTTTTTGATATTTTATTCACAGTATATAATATACATTTGGTGTAATTTTTGATATTTTATGTACAGTATATTAAATATAATTACTGTAGTTTTTGATAGGATATTTAGAGTATATATACCACATATTTGGTGTACATTTTGATATTTTATGTACAGTATGTAATATATATTTACTGTACTTTTGCATATATTTTTTACAGTATATAAAATGTATTTGTTGTACTTTTAGTTAATATTATATGTACAATATATGAAATATATTTACTGTACTTTTTGATATTTTATGTACAGCATATAATATATGTTTGATGTACTTTTGATATTTTATGTAAATTATATAATATATATTTCGTGTAGCTTTTGATATTTTACATAGGGTGTGTAATATATATTAACTGTACTTTTTGATATTTTATTTACCGTATATAATATACATTTGGTGTAATTTTTCATATTTTATGTACAGTATATTAAATATAATTACTGTAGTTTTTGATAGTTTATTTACAGTATATATGCCACATATTTGGTGTACTTTTTGATATTTTATGTACAGTATGTAATATATATTTACTGTACTTTTTGATATTTTATTTACAGTATATAAAATATATTTGTTGTACTTTTAGTTAATATTATAGGTACAATATATGAAATATATTTAGTGTATTTTTGATATTTTATGTACAGTATATAAGATATATTTGGTGTCCTTTGGATATTTTATGTAAATTATATAATGTATATTTGGTGTAGCTTTTGATATATTACATAGGGTGTGTAATATATATTTACTGTCATTTTTGATATTTTATTTACAGTATAAAATATACGTTTTCTGTAATTTTTGATATTTTGTGTACAGTATACTAAATATAATTAATGTAGTTTTTGATTGTTTATTTACAGTACATATAACACATATTTGGTGTACTTTTTGATATTTTATGTACAGTATGTAATATATATTTACTGTACTTTTGCATACTTTATTTACAGTATATAAAATGTATTTGTTGTACTTTTAGTTAATATTATATGTACAATACATGAAATATATTTACTGTACTTTTTGATATTTTATTTACAGTACATAATATATATTTGGTGTCCTTTTGATATTTTATGTAAATTATATAATATATATTTGCTGTAGTTTTTGATATTTTACATAGTGTGTAATATATATTTACTGTCTTTTTCATATTTTATTTAGGGTATATAATACACATTTGGTGTAATTTTTAATATTTTATGTACAGTATATTAAATATAATTACTGTAGTTTTTGATAGTTTATTTACAGTATATATAACACATATTTGGTGTACTCTTTGATATTTTATATGGAATGTGTAATATATATTTACTGTACTTTTGGATATTTTATTGACAGTATATAAAATGTATTTGGTGTACTTTTAGTTAACATTATATGTACAATATATGAAATTTATTTAGTGTACTTTTTGATATTTTATGTAAATTATATAAGATATATTTGGTGTCCTTTTCTTATTTTATGTAAATTATATAAATTATATTTTGTGTAGCTTTTGATATTTTACATAGGGTGTGTGATATATATTTACTGTACTTTTTAATATTTTATTTACAGTATATAATATACATTTGGTTTAATTTTTATATTTCATGTACAGTATATTAAATATAATTACTGTAGTTTTTGATAGTTTATTAACAGTATATATAACACATATTTCGTGTACTTTTTGTTATTTTATGTACAGTATGTAATATATATTTACTGTACTTTTTGATATTTTATTTGCAGTATATAATATGTATTTTGTGTACTTTTAGTTAATATTATATGTACAATATATGAAACATATTTACTGTACTTTTTGATATTTTATGTGCAGTATATAAGATATATTTGGTGTACTTTTGATATTTTATGTAAATTATATATCATATATTTGGTGTAGTTTTTGATATTTTACATAGTGTGTGTAATATATATTTACTGTACTTTTTGATATTTTATTTACAGTATATAATATACATTTGTTGTAATTTTTATATTTTATGTAGTGTATATTAAATATAATTACTGTTGTTTTTGATAGTTTATTTACTCTATATATATCACTTATTTGGTGTACTTTTGATATTTTATGTACAGTATGTTATATATTTACTGTACTTTTTGATATTTTATTTACACTATATAAAATGTATTTGGTGTACTTTTAGTTAATATTATAGCTACAATATATGAAATATATTTACTGTACTTTTTGATATTTTATGTACAGTACATAATATATATTTGGTGTCCATCTCATATTTTATGTAAATTATATAATATATACTTGGTGTAGCTTTTGATATTTTACATAGTGTGTGTAATATATATTTACTGTAATTTTTGATATTTTATTGAGAGTATATAATATACAGTTGGTGTAATTTTTGATATTTTATGTACAGTATATTAAATATAATTACTGTAGTTTTTGATAGTTTATTTACAGTATATATAACACATATTTGGTGTACTTTTTGGTATTTTATGTACAGTATGTAATATATATTTACTGTACATTTGGATGTTTGATTTACAGTATAAAAAATGTATTTGTTATACTTTTAGTTAATATTATAGGCACAATATATGAAATATATTTACTGTACTTTTTGATATTTTATGTGCAGTATATAAGATATATTTGGTGTCCTTTTTATATTTTATGTAAATTATATAATATATATGGTGTAGCTTTTGATAATTTACATAGCGTGTGTAATATATATTTACTGTCTTTTTGATATTTTATTTACAGTGTATAATATACATTTGGTGTAATTTTTGATATTTAATCTACTGTATTTTAAATATAATTTCTGTAGTTTTTGATAGTTTACAGTATATATAACACATATTTGGTGTACTTTTTGATGTTTTATGTACAGTGTGTAATATACATTTACTGTACTTTTGGATATTTTATTTACAGTATATAAAATGTATTTTTTGTACTTTTAGTTAATATTATATGTACAATATATGAAATATATTTACTGTACTTTTTGATATTTTATGTACAGTATATAATATATATTTGGTGTCCTTTTGATATTTTATGTAAATTATATAATATATATTTGGTGTAGTTTTTGATATTTTACATAGAGTGTCATATATATTTACTGTAATTTTTGATATTTTATTTACAGTATATAATATACATTTCGTGTAATTTTTGATAATTTATGTACAGTATATTAAATATAATTACTGTAGTTTTTGATAGTTTATTTACAGTATATATACCACATATTTGGTGTACTTTTTGATATTTTATGTACAGTATGTAATATATATTTACTGTACATTTGGATATTTTATTTACAGTATATAAAATATATTTGTTGTACTTTTAGTTAATATTATATGTACAATATATGAAATATATTTACTGTACTTTTTGATATTTTATGTAGAGTATATAATGTATGTTTGGTGTACTGTTCATATTTTATGTAAATTATATAACATATATTTCGTGTAGCTTTTGATATTTTACATAGGGTGTTTAATATATATTAACTGTACTTTTTGATATTTTATTTACAGTATATAATGTACATTTGGTGTAATTTTTGATATTTTATGTACAGTATATTAAATATAATTACTGTAGTTTTTGATAGTTTATTTACAGTATATATACCACATATTTGGTGTACTTTTTGATATTTTATGTACAGTATGTAATATATATTTACTGTACTTTTTTATATTTTATTTACAGTATATAAAATGTATTTGTTGTACTTTTAGTTAATATTATAGGCACAATAAATGAAATATATTTACTGTAATTTTTGATATTTTATGTACAGTATATAAGATATATTTGCTGTCCGTTTTATATTTTATGTAAATTATATAATATATATTTGGTGTAGCTTTTGATATTTTACATGGGGTGTGTAATATATATTTACTGTCTTTTTGATATTTTATTTACAGTATATAATATACATTTGGTGTAATTTTTGATATTTTATGTACAGTATACTAAATATAATTAATGTAGTTTTTGATTATTTACAATACATATAACACATATTTGGTGTACTTTTTGATATTTTATGTACAGTATGTAATACATATTTACTGTTCTTTTGGATATTTTATTTACAGTATATAAAATGTATTTGGTGTACTTTATTTAATATTATATGTAGAATATATGAAATATATTTACTGTACTTTTTGATATTTTATGTACAGTATATAAGATATATTTGGTGTCCTTTTGATATTTTATATAAATTATATAATATATATTTGGTGTAGTTTTTTGATATTTTACATAGGGTGCGTCATATATATTGACTGTCCTTTTTGATATTTTATTTACAGTATATAATATACATTTGGTGCAATTTTTGATATTTTATCTACGGTATATTAAATATAATTACAGTAGTTTTTGATAGTTTATTTACAGTATATATAACACATATTTGGTGTACTTTTTGAAATTTAATGTACAGTATGTAATATATATTTACTGTACTATTTCATATTTTATTTACAGTATATAAAATGTATTTGGTGTACTTTTAGTTAATATTATATGAACAATATATGAAATATATTTACTGTACTTTTTGATATTTTATGTACAGTATAGAAGATATAGTTGGTGTTCTTTTGATATTTCATGTAAATTATATAATACATATTTGGTGTAGTTTTTGATATTTTACATAGTGTGTGTCATATATATTGACTGTCCTATTTCATATTTTCTTTACAGTATATAATATACATTTGGTGTAATTTTTGATATATTATGTACAGTATATTAAATATAATTACTGTAGTTTTTGATAGTTTATTTACAGTATATATAACACATATTTGGTGTACTTTTTGATATCTTATGTACAGTATGTCATATATATTTACTGTACTTTTTGATATTTTATTTAGAGTACATAATATATATTTTGTGTCCTTTTGATATTTTATGTAAATTATATAATATATATTTGGTGTAGCTTTTGATATTTTACATAGGGTGTGTAATATATATTTACTGTACTTTTTGATATTTTATTTACAGTATATAATGTACATTTGGTGTAATTTTTGATATTTTATGTACAGTATATTAAATATAATTACTGTAGTTTTTGATAGTTTATTTACAGTATATATACCACATATTTGGTGTACTTTTTGATATTTTATGTACAGTATGTAATATATATTTACTGTAATTTTGCATATATTATTTACAGTATAGAAAATGTATTTGTTGTACTTTTAGTTAATATTATATGTACAATATATGAAATACATTTACTGTACTTTTTGATATCTTATGTACAGTATATAATATATGTTTGGTGTACTTTTGATATTTTATGTAAATTATATAATATATATTTGGTATAGCTTTTCATATTTTACATAGGGTGTGTAATATATATTTACTGTCATTTTTGATATTTTATTTACAGTATAAACTATACATTTGGTGTAATTTTTGATATTTTATGTACAGTATACTAAATATACTTAATGTAGTTTTTGATTATTTACAGTACCTATAACACATATTTGGTGTACTTTTTGATATTTTATGTACAGTGTGTAATATATATTTACTGTACTTTTTTATTTTTTATTTACAGTATATAAAATGTATTTGTTGTACTTTTAGTTAATATTATAGGCACAATAAAGGAAATATATTTGCTGTAGTTTTCGATATTTTACATAGAGTGTAATATACATTTACTGTCCTTTTTCATATTTTATTTAGGGTACGTAATAAACATTTGGTGTAATTTTTGGTATTTTATGTACAGTATATTAAATATAATTACTGTAGTTTTTGATAGTTTATTTACAGTATATATGCCACATATTTGGTGTACTTTTTGATATTTTATGTACAGTATGTAATATATATTTACTGTATATTTTGATATTTTATTTACAGTATATAAAATGTATTTGTTGTACTTTTAGTTAATATTATAGGTACAATATATGAAATATATTTAGTGTATTTTTGATATTTTATGTACAGTATATAAGATATATTTGGTGTCCTTTTGATATTTTATGTAAATTATATAATATATATTTGGTGTAGCTTTTGATATTTTACATAGGGTGTGTAATATATATTTACTGTCATTTTTGATATTTTATTTACAGTATAAAATATACATTTTCTGTAATTTTTGATATTTTATGTACAGTATACTAAATATAATTAATGTAGATTTTGATTGTTTATTTACAGTACATATAACACATATTTGGTGTACTTTTTGTTATTTTGTGTACAGTATGTCATATATATTTACTGTTCTTTTGGATTTTTTTTTACAGTATATAAAATGTATTTGTTGTACTTTTAGTTAATATTATATGTACAATATATGAAATATATTTACTGTACTTTTTGATATTTTATGTACAGTATATAATATATATTTGGTGTACTTTTGATATTTTATGTAAATTATGTAATATACATTTGGTGTAGCTTCTGATATTTTACATAGGGTAATATATATTTACTGTACATTTTGATATTTTATTTAGTGTATATAATATACATTTGGTGTAATTTTTGATATTTTATGTACAGTATATTAAATATAATTACTGTAGTTTTTGATAGTTTATTTACAGTATATATAACACATATTTGGTGTACTTTTTGATATTTTATGTACAGTATGTAATATATATTTACTGTACTTTTTGATATTTTATTTACGGTATACAAAATGTATTTTTTGTACTTTTAGATAATATTATATGTACAATATATGAAATATATTTACTGTACTTTTTGATATTTTATGTACAGTATATAAGATATATTTGGTGTCCTTTTGATATTTTATGTAAATTATATAATATATATTTCGTGTAGCTTTTGATATTTTACATAGGGTGTGTAATATATATTTACTGTAGTTTTTGATATTTTATTCACAGTATATAATATACATTTGGTGTAATTTTTGATATTTTATGTACAGTATATTAAATATAATTACTGTAGTTTTTGATAGGATATTTAGAGTATATATACCACATATTTGGTGTACATTTTGATATTTTATGTACAGTATGTAATATATATTTACTGTACTTTTGCATATATTTTTTACAGTATATAAAATGTATTTGTTGTACTTTTAGTTAATATTATATGTACAATATATGAAATATATTTACTGTACTTTTTGATATTTTATGTACAGCATATAATATATGTTTGATGTACTTTTGATATTTTATGTAAATTATATAATATATATTTCGTGTAGCTTTTGATATTTTACATAGGGTGTGTAATATATATTAACTGTACTTTTTGATATTTTATTTACCGTATATAATATACATTTGGTGTAATTTTTCATATTTTATGTACAGTATATTAAATATAATTACTGTAGTTTTTGATAGTTTATTTACAGTATATATGCCACATATTTGGTGTACTTTTTGATATTTTATGTACAGTATGTAATATATATTTACTGTACTTTTTGATATTTTATTTACAGTATATAAAATATATTTGTTGTACTTTTAGTTAATATTATAGGTACAATATATGAAATATATTTAGTGTATTTTTGATATTTTATGTACAGTATATAAGATATATTTGGTGTCCTTTGGATATTTTATGTAAATTATATAATGTATATTTGGTGTAGCTTTTGATATATTACATAGGGTGTGTAATATATATTTACTGTCATTTTTGATATTTTATTTACAGTATAAAATATACGTTTTCTGTAATTTTTGATATTTTGTGTACAGTATACTAAATATAATTAATGTAGTTTTTGATTGTTTATTTACAGTACATATAACACATATTTGGTGTACTTTTTGATATTTTATGTACAGTATGTAATATATATTTACTGTACTTTTGCATACTTTATTTACAGTATATAAAATGTATTTGTTGTACTTTTAGTTAATATTATATGTACAATACATGAAATATATTTACTGTACTTTTTGATATTTTATTTACAGTACATAATATATATTTGGTGTCCTTTTGATATTTTATGTAAATTATATAATATATATTTGCTGTAGTTTTTGATATTTTACATAGAGTGTAATATATATTTACTGTCTTTTTCATATTTTATTTAGGGTATATAATACACATTTGGTGTAATTTTTAATATTTTATGTACAGTATATTAAATATAATTACTGTAGTTTTTGATAGTTTATTTACAGTATATATAACACATATTTGGTGTACTCTTTGATATTTTATATGGAATGTGTAATATATATTTACTGTACTTTTGGATATTTTATTGACAGTATATAAAATGTATTTGGTGTACTTTTAGTTAACATTATATGTACAATATATGAAATTTATTTAGTGTACTTTTTGATATTTTATGTAAATTATATAAGATATATTTGGTGTCCTTTTCTTATTTTATGTAAATTATATAAATTATATTTTGTGTAGCTTTTGATATTTTACATAGGGTGTGTGATATATATTTACTGTACTTTTTAATATTTTATTTACAGTATATAATATACATTTGGTTTAATTTTTATATTTCATGTACAGTATATTAAATATAATTACTGTAGTTTTTGATAGTTTATTAACAGTATATATAACACATATTTCGTGTACTTTTTGTTATTTTATGTACAGTATGTAATATATATTTACTGTACTTTTTGATATTTTATTTGCAGTATATAATATGTATTTTGTGTACTTTTAGTTAATATTATATGTACAATATATGAAACATATTTACTGTACTTTTTGATATTTTATGTGCAGTATATAAGATATATTTGGTGTACTTTTGATATTTTATGTAAATTATATATCATATATTTGGTGTAGTTTTTGATATTTTACATAGTGTGTGTAATATATATTTACTGTACTTTTTGATATTTTATTTACAGTATATAATATACATTTGTTGTAATTTTTATATTTTATGTAGTGTATATTAAATATAATTACTGTTGTTTTTGATAGTTTATTTACTCTATATATATCACTTATTTGGTGTACTTTTGATATTTTATGTACAGTATGTTATATATTTACTGTACTTTTTGATATTTTATTTACACTATATAAAATGTATTTGGTGTACTTTTAGTTAATATTATAGCTACAATATATGAAATATATTTACTGTACTTTTTGATATTTTATGTACAGTACATAATATATATTTGGTGTCCATCTCATATTTTATGTAAATTATATAATATATACTTGGTGTAGCTTTTGATATTTTACATAGTGTGTGTAATATATATTTACTGTAATTTTTGATATTTTATTGAGAGTATATAATATACAGTTGGTGTAATTTTTGATATTTTATGTACAGTATATTAAATATAATTACTGTAGTTTTTGATAGTTTATTTACAGTATATATAACACATATTTGGTGTACTTTTTGGTATTTTATGTACAGTATGTAATATATATTTACTGTACATTTGGATGTTTGATTTACAGTATAAAAAATGTATTTGTTATACTTTTAGTTAATATTATAGGCACAATATATGAAATATATTTACTGTACTTTTTGATATTTTATGTGCAGTATATAAGATATATTTGGTGTCCTTTTTATATTTTATGTAAATTATATAATATATATGGTGTAGCTTTTGATAATTTACATAGCGTGTGTAATATATATTTACTGTCTTTTTGATATTTTATTTACAGTGTATAATATACATTTGGTGTAATTTTTGATATTTAATCTACTGTATTTTAAATATAATTTCTGTAGTTTTTGATAGTTTACAGTATATATAACACATATTTGGTGTACTTTTTGATGTTTTATGTACAGTGTGTAATATACATTTACTGTACTTTTGGATATTTTATTTACAGTATATAAAATGTATTTTTTGTACTTTTAGTTAATATTATATGTACAATATATGAAATATATTTACTGTACTTTTTGATATTTTATGTACAGTATATAATATATATTTGGTGTCCTTTTGATATTTTATGTAAATTATATAATATATATTTGGTGTAGTTTTTGATATTTTACATAGAGTGTCATATATATTTACTGTAATTTTTGATATTTTATTTACAGTATATAATATACATTTCGTGTAATTTTTGATAATTTATGTACAGTATATTAAATATAATTACTGTAGTTTTTGATAGTTTATTTACAGTATATATAACACTTGTTTGGTGTACTTTTTGATATTTTATGTACAGTATGTAATATATATTTTCTGTACTTTTTCATATTTTATTTGCAGTATGTAATATGTATTTGGTGTACTTTTAGTTAATATTATTTGTACAATATATGAAATATATTTACTGTACTTTTTGATATTTTATGTACAGTATATAATATATATTTCGTGTCCTTTTGATATTTTATGTAAATTATATAATATATATTTGCTGTAGTTTTTGATATTTTACATAGAGTGTAATATATATTTACTGTCCTTTTTCATATTTTATTTAGGGTATATAATACACATTTGGTGTAATTTTTGATATTTTATGTACAGTATATTAAATATAATTACTGTAGTTTTTGATAGTTTATTTACAGTATATATAACACATATTTGGTGTACTCTTTGATATTTTATATAGAGTGTGTAATATATATTTACTGTACTTTTGGATATTTTATTGACAGTATATAAAATGTATTCGGTGTACTTTTAGTTAATATTATATGTACAATATATGAAATATATTTAGTGTACTTTTTGATATTTTATGTACATTATATAAGATATATTTGGTGTCCTTTTCATATTTTATGTAAATTATATAATATATATTTGGTGTAGCTTTTGATATTTTACATAGGGTGTGTAATATATATTTACTGTCCTTTTTGATATTTTATTTACAGTATATAATATACATGTGGTGTAATTTTTGATATTTTATGTACAGTATATTAAATATAATTACTGTAGTTTTTGATAGTTTATTTACAGTATATATAACACATATTTGGTGTACTTTTTGATATTTTATGTACAGTATGTAATATATATTTACTGTACATTTTGATATTTTATTTACAGTATATAAAATATATTTGTTGTACTTTTAGTTAATATTATAGGCACAATATATGAAATATATTTACTGTACTTTTTGATATTTTATGTACAGTATATAAGATATATTTGGTGTCCTTTTGATATTTTATGTAAATTATATAATATATATTTGGTGTAGCTTTTGATATTTTACATAGGGTGTGTAATATATATTTACTGTCATTTTTGATATTTTATTTACAGTATATAATATACATTTGGTGTAATTTTTGATATTTTATGTACAGTATACTAAATATAATTAATGTAGTTTTTGATTGTTTATTTACAACACATATACAACATATTTGGTGTACTTTTTGATATTTTATGTACAGTATGTAATATATATTTACTGTTCTTTTGGATATTTTATTTACGGTATATAAAATGTATTTGTTGTACTTTTAGTTAATATTATATGTACAATATATGAAATATATTTACTGTAGTTTTTGATATTTTATGTACAGTATATAATATATATTTGGTGTACTTTTGATATTTTATGTAAATTATATAATATATATTTTGTGTAGCTTTTGATATTTTACATAGGGTGTGTAATATATATTTACTGTCCTTTTTGATATTTTATTTACAGTATATAATATACATTTGGTGTAATTTTTGATATTTTATGTACAGTATATTAAATATAATTACTGTAGTTTTTGATAGTTTATTTACAGTATACCACATATTTGGTGTACTTTTTGATATTTTATGTACAGTATGTAATATATATTTACTGTACTTTTGCATATTTTATTTACAGTATATAAAATGTATTTGTTGTACTTTTAGTTAATATTATATGTACAATATATGAAATATATTTACTGTACTTTTTGATATTTTATGTACTGTATATAATACATGTTTCGTATACTGTTCATATTTTGTGTAAATTATATAATATATATTTCGTGTAGCTTTTGATATTTTACATAGGGTGTGTAATATACATTTACTGTAGTTTTTGATATTTTATGTACAGTATATAATGTACCTTTGGTGTAATTTTTGATATTTTATGTACAGTATATTAAATATAATTACTGTAGTTTTTGATAGTTTATTTACAGTATATATAACACATATTTGGTGTACTTTTTGATATTTTATGTACAGTATGTAATATATATTTACTGTTCTTTTGGATAGATTATTTACAGTATATAAAATGTATTTGTTGTACTTTTAGTTAATATTATAGGTACAATATATGAAATATAGGTACTGTATTTTGGATATTTTATGTACAGTATATAATATATATTTGGTGTACTTTCCATATTTTATGTAAATTATATAATATATATTTGGTGTAGCTTTTGATATTTTACATAGGGTGTGTAATATATATTTACTGTAATTTTTGATATTTTATTTACAGTATATACTATACATTTGGTGTAATTTGTGATATTTTATGTACAGTATATTAAATATAATTACTGTAGTTTTTGATAGTGTATTTACAATGTATATAACACATATTTGGTGTACTTTTTGATATTTTATGTACAGTATGTAATAGATATTTACTCTACTTTTGCATATTTTATTTACAGTATATAAAATGTATTTGTTGTACTTTTAGTTAATATTATATGTACAATATATGAAATATATTTATTGTACTTTTTGATATTTTATTTACAGTACATAATATATATTTGGTGTCCTTTTGATATTTTGTGTAAATTATATAATATATATTTCGTGTAGCTTTTGATATTTTACATAGGGTGTGTAATATACACTTACTGTAGTTTTTGATATTTTATGTACAGTATATAATGTACCTTTGGTGTAATTTTTGATATTTTATGTACAGTATATTAAATATAATTACTGTAGTTTTTGATAGTTTATTTACAGTATATATAACACATATTTGGTGTACTTTTTGATATTTTATGTACAGTATGTAATATATATTTACTGTACATTTTGATATTTTATTTACAGTATATAAAATATATTTGTTGTACTTTTAGTTAATATTATAGGCACAATATATGAAATATATTTACTGTACTTTTTGATATTTTATGTACAGTATATAAGATATATTTGGTGTCCTTTTGATATTTTATGTAAATTATATAATATATATTTGGTGTAGCTTTTGATATTTTACATAGGGTGTGTAATATATATTTACTGTCATTTTTGATATTTTATTTACAGTATATAATATACATTTGGTGTAATTTTTGATATTTTATGTACAGTATACTAAATATAATTAATGTAGTTTTTGATTGTTTATTTACAACACATATACAACATATTTGGTGTACTTTTTGATATTTTATGTACAGTATGTAATATATATTTACTGTTCTTTTGGATATTTTATTTACGGTATATAAAATGTATTTGTTGTACTTTTAGTTAATATTATATGTACAATATATGAAATATATTTACTGTAGTTTTTGATATTTTATGTACAGTATATAATATATATTTGGTGTACTTTTGATATTTTATGTAAATTATATAATATATATTTTGTGTAGCTTTTGATATTTTACATAGGGTGTGTAATATATATTTACTGTCCTTTTTGATATTTTATTTACAGTATATAATATACATTTGGTGTAATTTTTGATATTTTATGTACAGTATATTAAATATAATTACTGTAGTTTTTGATAGTTTATTTACAGTATACCACATATTTGGTGTACTTTTTGATATTTTATGTACAGTATGTAATATATATTTACTGTACTTTTGCATATTTTATTTACAGTATATAAAATGTATTTGTTGTACTTTTAGTTAATATTATATGTACAATATATGAAATATATTTACTGTACTTTTTGATATTTTATGTACTGTATATAATACATGTTTCGTATACTGTTCATATTTTGTGTAAATTATATAATATATATTTCGTGTAGCTTTTGATATTTTACATAGGGTGTGTAATATACATTTACTGTAGTTTTTGATATTTTATGTACAGTATATAATGTACCTTTGGTGTAATTTTTGATATTTTATGTACAGTATATTAAATATAATTACTGTAGTTTTTGATAGTTTATTTACAGTATATATAACACATATTTGGTGTACTTTTTGATATTTTATGTACAGTATGTAATATATATTTACTGTTCTTTTGGATAGATTATTTACAGTATATAAAATGTATTTGTTGTACTTTTAGTTAATATTATAGGTACAATATATGAAATATAGGTACTGTATTTTGGATATTTTATGTACAGTATATAATATATATTTGGTGTACTTTCCATATTTTATGTAAATTATATAATATATATTTGGTGTAGCTTTTGATATTTTACATAGGGTGTGTAATATATATTTACTGTAATTTTTGATATTTTATTTACAGTATATACTATACATTTGGTGTAATTTGTGATATTTTATGTACAGTATATTAAATATAATTACTGTAGTTTTTGATAGTGTATTTACAATGTATATAACACATATTTGGTGTACTTTTTTATATTTTATGTACAGTATGTAATAGATATTTACTCTACTTTTGCATATTTTATTTACAGTATATAAAATGTATTTGTTGTACTTTTAGTTAATATTATATGTACAATATATGAAATATATTTATTGTACTTTTTGATATTTTATTTACAGTACATAATATATATTTGGTGTCCTTTTGATATTTTGTGTAAATTATATAATATATATTTCGTGTAGCTTTTGATATTTTACATAGGGTGTGTAATATACACTTACTGTAGTTTTTGATATTTTATGAACAGTATATAATGTACCTTTGGTGTAATTTTTGATATTTTATGTACAGTATATTAAATATAATTACTGTAGTTTTTGATAGTTTATTTACAGTATATATAACACATATTTGGTGTACTTTTTGATATTTTATGTACAGTATGTAATATATATTTACTGTACATTTTGATATTTTATTTACCGTATATAAAATATATTTGTTGTACTTTTAGTTAATATTATAGGCACAATATATGAAATATATTTACTGTACTTTTTGATATTTTATGTACAGTATATAAGATATATTTGGTGTCCTTTTGATATTTTATGTAAATTATATAATATATATTTGGTGTAGCTTTTGATATTTTACATAGGGTGTGTAATATATATTTACTGTCATTTTTGATATTTTATTTACAGTATATAATATACATTTGGTGTAATTTTTGATATTTTATGTACAGTATACTAAATATAATTACTGTAGTTTTTGATTGTTTATTTACAATACATATAACACATATTTGGTGTACTTTTTGATATTTTATGTACAGTATGTAATATATATTTACTGTTCTTTTGGATATTTTATTTACAGTATATAAAATGTATTTGTTGTACTTTTAGTTAATATTCTATGTACAATATATGAAATATATGTTTGTAGTTTTTGATATTTTATGTACAGTATATAATATATATTTGGTGTACTTTTGATATTTTATGTAAATTATAAAATATATATTTTTTGTAGCTTTTGATATTTTACATAGGGTGTGTAATATATATTTAGTATACTTTTTGATATTTTATTTAGAGTATATAATATACATTTGGTGTAATTTTTGATATTTTATGTACAGTATATTAAATATAATTACTGTAGTTTTTGATAGTTTATTTACAGAATATACAACACATATTTGGTGTACTTTTTGATATTTTGTGTACAGTATGTAATATATATTTACTGTACTTTTGGATAGATTATTTACAGTATATAAAATGTATTTGTTGTACTTTTAGTTAATATTATAGGTACAATATATGAAATATATGTACTGTATTTTGGATATTTTATGTACAGTATATAATATATATTTGGTGTACTTTCCATATTTTACGTAAATTATATAATATATATTTGGTGTAGCATTTGATATTTTACATAGGGTGTGTAATATATATTTACTGTAATTTTTATTATTTTATTTACAGTATATACTATACATTTGGTGTAATTTTTGATATTTTATGTACAGTATATTAAATATAATTACTGTAGTTTTTGATAGTGTATTTACTATATATAACATATTTGGTGTACTTTTTGATATTTTATGTACAGTATGTAATATATATTTACTGTACTTTTGCATATTTTATTTACAGTATATAAAATGTATTTGTTGTACTTTTAGTTAATATTATATGTACAATATATGAAATATATTTACTGTACTTTTTGATATTTTATTTACAGTACATAATATATATTTGGTGTCCTTTTGATATTTTGTGTAAATTATATAATATATATTTCGTGTAGCTTTTGATATTTTACATAGGGTGTGTAATATACATTTACTGTAGTTTTTGATATTTTATGTACAGTATATAATGTACCTTTGGTGTAATTTTTGATATTTTATGTACAGTATATTAAATATAATTACTGTAGTTTTTATAGTTTATTTACAGTATATATAACACATATTTGGTGTACTTTTTGATATTTTATGTACAGTATGTAATATATATTTACTGTACTTTTTGATATTTTATTTACAGTATACAAAATGTATTTGTTGTACTTTTAGTTAATATTATAGGCACAATATATGAAATATATTTACTGTACTTTTTGATATTTTATGTACAGTATATAAGATATATTTGGTGTCCTTTTGATGTTTTATGTAAATTATATAATATATATTTGGTGTAGCTTTTGATATTTTACATAGGGTGTGTAATATATATTTACTGTCATTTTTGATATTTTATTTACAGTATATAATATACATTTGGTGTAATTTTTGATATTTTATGTACAGTATACTAAATATAATTAATGTAGTTTTTGATTGTTTATTTACAATACATATAACACATATTTGGTGTACTTTTTGATATTTTATATACAGTATGTAATATATATTTACTGTTCTTTTGGATATTTTATTTACAGTATATAAAATGTATTTGTTGTACTTTTAGTTAATATTCTATGTACAATATATGAAATATATGTTTGTAGTTTTTGATATTTTATGTACAGTATATAATATATATTTGGTGTACTTTTGATATTTTATGTAAATTATAAAATATATATTTGTTGTAGCTTTTGATATTTTACATAGGGTGTGTAATATATATTTAGTATACTTTTTGATATTTTATTTAGAGTATATAGTATACATTTGGTGTAATTTTTGATATTTTATGTACAGTATATTAAATAGAATTACTGTAGTTTTTGATAGTTTATTTACAGAATATACAACACATATTTGGTGTACTTTTTGATATTTTGTGTACAGTATGTAATATATATTTACTGTACTTTTGGATAGATTATTTACAGTATATAAAATGTATTTGTTGTACTTTTAGTTAATATTATAGGTACAATATATGAAATATAGGTACTGTATTTTGGATATTTTATGTACAGTATATAATATATATTTGGTGTACTTTCCATATTTTACGTAAATTATATAATATATATTTGGTGTAGCATTTGATATTTTACATAGGGTGTGTAATATATATTTACTGTAATTTTTATTATTTTATTTACAGTATATACTATACATTTGGTGTAATTTTTGATATTTTATGTACAGTATATTAAATATAATTACTGTAGTTTTTGATAGTGTATTTACTATATGTATAACATATTTGGTGTACTTTTTGATATTTTATGTACAGTATGTAATATATATTTACTGTACTTTTGCATATTTTATTTACAGTATATAAAATGTATTTGTTGTACTTTTAGTTAATATTATATGTACGATATATGAAATATATTTACTGTACTTTTTGATATTTTATTTACGGTACATAATATATATTTGGTGTCCTTTTGATATTTTGTGTAAATTATATAATATATATTTCGTGTAGCTTTTGATATTTTACATAGGGTGTGTAATATACATTTACTGTAGTTTTTGATATTTTATGTACAGTATATAATGTACCTTTGGTGTAATTTTTGATATTTTATGTACAGTATATTAAATATAATTACTGTAGTTTTTGATAGTTTATTTACAGTATATATAACACATATTTGGTGTACTTTTTGATATTTTATGTACAGTATGTAATATATATTTACTGTACATTTTGATATTTTATTTACACTATACAAAATGTATTTGTTGTACTTTTAGTTAATATTATAGGCACAATATATGAAATATATTTACTGTAATTTTTGATATTTTATGTACAGTATATAAGATATATTTTGTGTCCTTTTCATATTTTATGTAAATTATATAATATATATTTGGTGTAGCTTTTGATATTTTCCATAGGGTGTGTAATATATATTTACTGTCTTTTTTGATATTTTATTTACAGTATATAATATACATTTGGTGTAATTTTTGATATTTTATGTACAGTATACTAAATATAATTAATGTAGTTTTTGATTGTTTATTTACAATACATATAACACATATTTGGTGTACTTTTTGATATTTTATGTCCAGTATGTAATATATATTTACTGTTCTTTTGGATATTTTATTTACAGTATATAAAATGTATTTCTTGTACTTTTAGTTAATATTCTATGTACAACATATGAAATATATGTTTGTAGTTTTTGATATTTTATGTACAGTATATAATATATATTTGGTGTACTTTTGATATTTTATGTAAATTATAAAATATATATTTGTTGTAGCTTTTGATATTTTACATAGGGTGTGTAATATATATTTAGTATACTTTTTGATATTTTATTTAGAGTATATAATATACATTTGGTGTAATTTTTGATATTTTATGTACAGTATATTAAATATAATTACTGTAGTTTTTGATAGTTTATTTACAGTATATACCACACATATTTGGTGTACTCTTTGATATTTTATGTACAGTATGTAATATATATTTACTGTACTTTTGGTTAGATTATTTACAGTATATAAAATGTATTTGTTGTACTTTTAGTTAATATTATAGGTACAATATATGAAATATAGGTACTGTATTTTGGATATTTTATGTACAGTATATAATATATATTTGGTGTACTTTCCATATTTTACGTAAATTATATAATATATATTTGGTGTAGCTTTTGATATTTTACATAGGGTGTGTAATATATATTTACTGTAATTTTTGATATTTTATTTACAGTATATACTATACATTTGGTGTAATTTTTGATATTTTATGTACAGTATATTAAATATAATTACTGTAGTTTTTGATAGTGTATTTACAATATATATACCACATATTTGGTGTACTTTTTGATATTTTATGTACAGTATGTAATATATATTTACTGTACTTTTGCATATTTTATTTACAGTATATAAAATGTATTTGTTGTACTTTTAGTTAATATTATATGTACAATATATGAAATATATTTACTGTACTTTTTCATATTTTATTTAAAGTACATAATATATATTTGGTTTCCTTTTGATATTTTATGTAAATTATATAATATATATTTCGTGTAGCTTTTGATATTTTACATAGGGTGTGTAATATACATTTACTGTAGTTTTTGATATTTTATGTACAGTATATAATGTACCTTTGGTGTAATTTTTGATATTTTATGTACAGTATATTAAATATAATTACTGTAGTTTTTGATAGTTTATTTACAGTATATGTAACACATATTTGGTGTACCTTTTGATATTTTATGTACAGTATGTAATATATATTTACTGTACATTTTTGATATTTTATTTACAGTATACAAAATGTATTTGTTGTACTTTTAGTTAATATTATTGGCACAATATATGAAATATATTTACTGTACTTTTTGATGTTTTATGTACAGTATATAAGATATATTTGGTGTCCTTTTGATATTTTATGTAAATTATATAATATATATTTGGTGTAGCTTTTGATATTTTACATACGGTGTGGAATATATATTTACTGTCCTTTTTGATATTTTATTTACAGTATATAATATACATTTGGTGTAATTTTTGATATTTTATGTACAGTATACTAAATATAATTAATGTAGTTTTTGATTGTTTATTTACAACACATATAACACATATTTGGTGTACTTTTTGATATTTTATGTACAGTATGTAATATATATTTACTGTTCTTTTGGATATTTTATTTACAGTATATAAAACGTATTTGTTGTTTTTTAGTTAATATTATATGCACAATATATGAAATATATTTACTGTACTTTTTGATATTTTATGTACAGTATATAATATATATCTGGTGTACTTTTGATATTTTATGTAAATTATATAATATATATTTCGTGTAGCTTTTGATATTTTACATAGGTTGTGTAATATATATTTACTGTATTTTTGATATTTTATTTACAGTATATAATATACATTTGGTGTAATTTTTGATATTTTATGTACACTATATTAAATATAATTACTGTAGTTTTTGATAGTTTATTTACAGTATATATACCACATATTGGGTGTACTTTTTGATATTTTATGTACAATATGTAATATATATTTACTGTACTTTTTTATATTTTATTTACAGTATATAAAATGTATTTGTTGTACTTTTAGTTAATATTATAGGCACAATAAATGAAATATATTTACTGTACTTATTGATATTTTATGTACAGTATATAAGATATATTTGGTGTCCTTTTGATATTTTATGTAAATTATATAATATATATTTGGTGTAGCTTTTGACATTTTACATAGGGTGTGTAATATATATTTACTGTCCTTTTTGATATTTTATTTACAGTATATAATATGCATTTGGTGTAATTTTTGATATTTTATGTACAGTATACTGAATATAATTAATGTAGTTTTTGATTGTTTATTTACAATACATATAACACATATTTGGTGTACTTTTTGATATTTTATGTACAGTATGTAATATATATTTACTGTTCTTTTGGATATATTATTTACAGTATATAAAATGTATTTGTTGTACTTTTAGTTAATAGTATATGTACTATATATGAAATATATTTACTGTACTTTTTGATATTTTATGTACAGTATATAATATATGTTTGGTGTACTTTTGATATTTTATGTAAATTATATAATATATATTTGGTGTAGCTTCTGATATTTTACATAGGGTGTGTAATATATATTTACTGTACTTTTTGATATTTTAATTAGGGTATATAATATACATTTGGTGTAATTTTTGATATTTTATGTACAGTATATTAAATATAATTACTGTAGTTTTTGATAGTTTATTTACAGTATATATACCACATATTTGGTGTACTTTTTGATATTTTTTGTACAGTATGTAATATATATTTACTGTACTTTTGCAGATATTATTTACAGTATATAAAATGTATTTGTTGTACTTTTAGTTAATATTATATGTACAATATATGAAATATATTTACTTTACTTTTTGATATTTTATGTACAGTATATAATATATGTTTGGTGTACTTTTGATATTTTATGTAAATTATATAATATATATTTCGTGTAGCTTTTGATATTTTACATAGGGTGTGTAATATATATTAACTGTAATTGTGATATTTTATTTACCGTATATAATATACATTTGGTGTAATTTTTCATATTTTATGTACAGTATATTAAATATAATTACTGTAGTTTTTGATAGTTTATTTACAGTATATATGCCACATATTTGGTGTACTTTTTGATATTTTATGTACAGTATGTAATATATATTTAATGTACTTTTTGATATTTTATTTACAGTATATAAAATGTATTTGTTGTACTTGTAGTTAATATTATAGGTACAATATATGAAATATATTTACTGTATTTTTGATATTTTAGGTACAGTATATAAGATATATTTGGTGTCCTTTTGATATTTTATGTAAATTATATAATATATACTTGGTGTAGCTTTTGACATTTTACATAGCGTGTGTAATATATATTTACTGTAATTTTTGATATTTTATTTACAGTATATACTATACATTTGGTGTAATTTTTGATATTTTATGTACAGTATATTGAATATAATTACTGTAGTTTTTGATAGTGTATTTACAGTATATATAACACATATTTGGTGTACTTTTTGATATTTTATGTACAGTATGTAATATATATTTACTGTACTTTTGCGTAATTTATTTACAGTATATAAAATGTATTTGTTGTACTTTTAATTAATATTATATATACAATATATGAAATATATTTACTGTACTTTTTGATATTTTATGTACAGTACATAATATATATTTGGTGTCCTTTTGATATTTTGTGTAAATTATATAATATATATTTCGTGTAGCTTTTGATATTTTACATAGGGTGTGTAATATACATTTACTGTAGTTTTTGATATTTTATTTACAGTATATAATATACATTTGGTGTAATTTTTGATATTTTATGTACAGTATATAAATATAATTACTGTAGTTTTTGATAGTTTATTTACAGTATATATACCACATATTTGGTGTACTTTTTGATATTATATGTACAGTATGTAATATATATTTACTGTACTTTTTGATATTTTATTTACAGTATACAAAATGTATTTGTTGTACTTTTAGTTAATATTATAGGCACAATAAATGAAATATATTTATTGTACTTTTTGATATTTTATGTACAGTATATAAGATATATTTGCTGTCCTTTTGATATTTTATGTAAATTATATAATATATATTTGGTGTAGCTTTTGATATTTTACATGCGGTGTGTAATATATATTTACTGTCCTTTTTGATATTTTATTTACAGTATATAATATACATTTGGTGTAATTTTTGATATTTTATATACAGTATACTAAATATAATTAATGTAGTTTTTGATTGTTTATTTACAATACATATAACACATATTTGGTGTACTTTTTGATATTTTATGTACAGTATGTAATACATATTTACTGTTATTTTTGATATTTTATTTACAGTATATAAAATGTATTTGTTGTACTTTTAGTTAATATGCTATGTACAATATATGAAATTTATTTACTGTACTTTTTGATATTTTATGTACAGTATATAATATATGTTTGGTGTACTTTTGATATTTTATGTAAATTATATAATATATATTTGGTGTAGCTTTTGATATTTTACATAGGGTGTGTAATATATATTTACTGTACTTTTTGATATTTGATTTACAGTATATAATATACATTTGGTGTAATTTTTGATATTTTATGTACAGTACATTAAATATAATTACTGTAGTTTTTGATAGTTTATTTACAGTATATATAACACATATTTGGTGTACTTTTTGATATTTTATGTACAGTATGTAATATATATTTACTGTACATTTGGATATTTTATTTACAGTATATAAAATATATTTCTTGTACTTTTAGTTAATATTATATGTACAATATATGAAATATATTTACTGTACTTTTTGATATATTATTTACAGTACATAATATATATTTGGTGTCCTTTTGATATTTTATGTAAATTATATAACATATATTTGGTGTAGCTTTTGATATTTTACATAGGGTGTGTAATATATATTTACTATACTTTTTGATATTTTATTTACAGTATATAATGTACATTTGGTATAATTTTTGATATTTTATGTACAGTATATTAAATATAATTACTGTAGTTTTTGATAGTTTATTTACAGTATATATAACACATATTTGGTGTACTTTTTGATATTTTATGTACAGTATGTAATATATATTTACTGTACTTTTTGATATTTTATTTACAGTATACAAAATGTATTTGTTGTACTTTTAGTTAATATTATAGGCACAATATATGAAATATATTTACTGTACTTTTTGATATTTTATGTACAGTATATAAGATATATTTTGTGTCCTTTTGATATTTTATGTAAATTATATAATATATATTTCGTGTAGCTTTTGATATTTTACATAGGGTGTGTAATATACATTTACTGTAGTTTTTGATATTTTATTTACAGTATATAATATACATTTGGTGTAATTTTTGATATTTTATGTGCAGTATATTAAATATAATTACTGTAGTTTTTGATAGTTTATTTACAGTATATATACCACATATTTGGTGTACTTTTTGATATTTTATGTACAGTATGTAATATATATTTACTGTACATTTTGATATTTTATTTACAGTATATAAAATATATTTGTTGTACTTTTAGTTAATATTATATGTACAATATATGAAATATATTTAATGTACTTTTTGATACTTTATGTAGAGTATATAATGTATGATTGGTGTACTGTTCATATTTTATGTAAGTTATATAACATATATTTCGTGTAGCTTTTGATATTTTACATAGGGTGTTTAATATATATTAACTGTACTTTTTGATATTTTATTTACAGTATATAATATACATTTGGTGTAATTTTTGATATTTTATGTACAGTATATTAAATATAATTACTGTAGTTTTTGATAGTTTATTTACAGTATATATACCACATATTTGGTGTACTTTTTGATATTTTATGTACAGTATGTAATATATATTTACTGTAATTTTTTATATTTTATTTACAGTATATAAAATGTATTTGTTGTACTTTTAGTTAATATTATAGGCACAATAAATGAAATATATTTACTGTACATTTTGATATTTTATGTACAGTATATAAGATATATTTGCAGTCCTTTTTATATTTTATGTAAATTATATAATATATATTTGGTGTAGCTTTTGATATTTTACATGGGGTGTGTAATATATATTTACTGTCTTTTTGATATTTTATTTACAGTATATAATATACATTTGGTGTAATTTTTGATAATTTATGTACAGTATACTAAATATAATTAATGTAGTTTTTGATTATTTACAATACATATAACAGATATTTGGTGTACTTTTTGATATTTTATGTACAGTATGTAATACATATTTACTGTTCTTTTGGATATTTTATTTACAGTATATAAAATGTATTCGATGTACTTTTAGTTAATATTCTATGTACAATATATGAAATATATTTACTGTACTTTTTGATATTTTCTGTACAGTATATAATATATGTTTGGTGTACTTTTGATATTTTATGTAAATTACATAATATATATTTGGTGTAGCTTTTGATATTTTACATAGGGTGTGTAATATGTATTTACTGTAATTTTTGATATTTTATTTAGAGTATATAATATACATTTGCTGTAATTTTTGATATTTTATGTACAGTATATTAAATATAATTACTGTAGTTTTTGATTGTTTATTTACAGTATATATAACACATATTTGGTGTACGTTTTCATATTTTATGTACAGTATGTAATATATATTTACTGTACATTTGGATATTTTATTTACAGTATATAAAATATATTTGTTGTACTTTTAGTTAATATTATATGTACAATATATGAAATATATTTACTGTACTTTTTGATATTTTATATACAGTATATAATATATGTTTGGTGTACTGTTAATATTTTATGTAAATTATATAATATATATTTCGTGTAGCTTTTGATATTTTACATAGGGTGTGTAATATATATTTACTGTCCTTTTTGATATTTTATTTACAGTATATATTATACATTTGGTGTAATTTTTGATATTTTATGTACAGTATACTGAATATAACTAATGTAGTTTTTGATTGTTTATTTACACTACATATAACACATATTTGGTGTACTTTTTGATATTTTATGTACAGTATGTAATATATATTTACTGTACTTTTTCAAACTTTATTAACAGTATATAAAATGTATTTCGTGTACTTTTAGTTAATATTATATGTACAATATATGAAATATATTTACTGTACTTTTTGATATTTTCTGTACAGTATATAAGATATATTTGGTGTCCTTTTGATATTTTATGTAAATTATATAATACATATTTGGTGTAGTTTCTGATATTTTACATAGGGTGCGTCGTATATATTGACTGTCCTTTTTGATATTTTATTTACAGTATATAATATACATTTGGTGTAATTCTTCATATTTTATGTACAGTATATTAAATATAATTACTGTAGTATTTGATAGTTTATTTACAGTATATATAACACATATTTGGTGTACTTTTTGATATTTTATGTACAGTATGTAATATATATTTACTGTACTTTTTGATATTTTATTTACAGTATATAAAATGAATTTGGTGTACTTTCAGTTAATATTATATGTACAATATATGAAATATATTTACTGTACTTTTTGATATTTTATGTAGAGTATATAAGATATATTTGGTGTCCTTTTGATATTTTATGTAAATTATATAATTCATATTTGGTGTAGTTTTTGATATTTTACATAGGGTGTGTCATATATATTGACTGTCTTTTTGATATTTTATTTACAGTATATAATATACATTTGGTGTAATTTTTGATATTTTATGTACAGTATATTAAATATAATTACTGTAGTTTTTGATAGTTTATTTACAGTATATATAACACATATTTGGAGCACTTTTTGATATTTTATGTACAGTATGTAGTATATATTTACTGTACTTTTTCAAACTTTATTAACAGTATATAAAATGTATTTGGTGTACTTTTAGTTAATATTCTATGTACAATATATGAAATATATTTACTGTACTTTTTGATATTTTCTGTACAGTATATAAGATATATTTGGTGTCCTTTTGATATTTTATGTAAATTATATAGTAGATATTTGGTGTAGTTTTTGATATTTTACATAGGGTGTGTCATATATATTGACTGTCCTTTTTGATATTTTATTTACAGTATATAATATACTTTTGGTTTAATTTTTGACATTTTATGTACAGTATATTAAATATAATTACTGTAGTTTTTGAAAGTTTATTTACAGTATATATAACACATATTTGGTGTACTTTTTGATATTTTATGTACAGTATGTAATATATATTTACTGTACTATTTCAAACTTTATTTACAGTATATAAAATGTATTTGGTGTACTTTTAGTTAATATTATATGTACAATATATGAAATATATTTACTGTACTTTTTGATATTTTCTGTACAGTATATAAGATATATTTGGTGTCCTTTTGATATTTTATGTAAATTATATAATACATATTTGGTGTAGTTTCTGATATTTTACATAGGGTGCGTCGTATATATTGACTGTCCTTTTTGATATTTTATTTACAGTATATAATATACATTTGGTGTAATTTTTGATATTTTATGTACAGTATATTAAATATAATTAGTGTAGTATTTGATAGTTTTTTTACAGTATATATAACACATATTTGGTGTACTTTTTGATATTTTATGTACAGTATGCCATATATATTTACTGTAATTTTTGATATTTTATTGACAGTATATAAAATGTATTTGGTGTACATTCAGTTAATATTATATGTACAATATATGAAATATATTTACTGTACATTTTGATATTTTCTGTACTGTATATAAGATATATTTGGTGTCCTTTTGATATTTTATGTAAATTATATAATACATATTTGGTGTAGTTTTTGATATTTTACATAGGGTGTGTCATATATATTGACTGTCCTTTTTGATATTTTATTTACAGTATATAAGATATATTTGGTGTCCTTTTGATATTTTATATAAATTATATAATATATATTTGGTGTAATTTTTGATATTTTACATAGGGTCTGTCATATATGACTGTCCTTTCTGATATTTTATTTAGAGTATATAATATACATTTGGTGTAATTTTTGATATTTTATGTACAGTATATTACATATAATTACTGTAGTTTTTGATTGTTTATTTACAGTATATATAACACATATTTGCTGTACTTTTTGATATTTTATGTACAGTATGTCATATATATTTACTGTACTTTTTCATATTTTATTTACAGTATATGAAATGTATTTGGTGTACTTTTAGTTAATATTAAATGTACAATATATGAAATATATTTACTGTACTTTTTGATATTTTATGTACGGTATATAAGATACATTTGGTGTCCTTTTGATATTTCATATAAATTATATAATACATATTTGGTGTAGTTTTTGATATTTTACATTGGGTGTGTCATATATATTGATTGTCCTATTTGATATTTTATTTACAGTATATAATATACATTTGGTGTAATTTTTGATATATTATGTACAGTATATTAAATATAATTACTGTAGTTTTTGATAGCTTATTTACAGTATATATAACACATATTTGGTGTACTTTTTGATATTTTATATACAGTATGTCATATATATTTACTGTAATTTTTGAAATTTTATTTACAGTATATAAAATGTATTTGGTGTACTTTCAGTTAATATTATATGTACAATATGTGAAATATATTTACTGTACTTTTTGATATTTTATGTACAGTATATAAGATATATTTGGTGTCCTTTTGATATTTTATATAAATTATATAATATATATTTGGTGTAGTTTTTGATATTTTACATAGGGTGTGTAGTATATATTTGCTGTCCTTTTTGATATTTTATTTACAGTATATAATATACATTTGGTGTAATTTTTGATATTTTATGTACAGTATATTAAATATAATTGCTGTAGTATTTGATAGTTTATTTACAGTATATATAACACATATTTGGTGTACTTTTTGATATTTTATGTACAGTATGTCATATATATTTACTGTACTTTTTGATATTTTATTTACAGTATATAAAATGTATTTGGTGTACTTTCAGTTAATATTATATGTACAATATATGACATATATTTACTGTACTTTCTGATATTTTCTGTAGAGTATATAAGATATATTTGGTGTCCTTTTGATATTTTATGTAAATTATATAATACATATTTGGTGTAGTTTTTCATATTTTACATATCGTGTGTCATATTTATTTACTGTCTTTTTTGATATTTCATTTACAGTATATAATATACATTTGGTGCAATTTTTGATATATTATTTACAGTATATTAAATATAATTACAGTAGTTTTTGATAGTTTATTTACAGTATATATTACACATATTTGGTGTACTTTTTGATATTTAATGTTCAGTATGTTATATATATTTACTGTACTTTTTCATATTTTATTTACAGTATATAAAATGTATTTGGTGTACTTTTAGTTAATATTATATGTACAATATATGAAATATATTTACTGTACTTTTTGATATTTTATGTACACTATATAAGATATATTTGGTGTCCTTTTGATATTTTATATAAATTATATAATATATATTTGGTGTAGTTTTTGATATTTTACATAGGGTGTGTCATATATATTGACTGTCCTTTTTGATATTTTATTTACAGTATATAATATACATTTGGTGTAATTTTTGATATTTTATGTACAGTATATTAAATATAATTACTGCAGTTTTTGATAGTTTATTTACAGTATATATTACACATATTTGGTGTACTTTTTGATATTTAATGTACAGTATGTAATATATATTTACTGTACAATTTCATATTTTATTTACAGTATATAAAATGTATTTGGTGTACTTTTAGTTAATATTATATGTACAATATATGAAATATCTTTACTGTACTTTTTGATATTTTATGTACAGTATATAAGATATATTTGGTGTCCTTTTGATATTTTATGTAAATTATATAATACATATTTCGTGTAGTTTTTGATATTTTACATAGGGTGTGTAGTATATAGTTACTGTACTTTTTGATATTTTATTTACAGTATATAATATACATTTGGTGTAATTTTTGATATTTTATGTACAGTATATTAAATATAAATACTGTAGTTTTTGATAGTTTATTTATAGTATATATTACACATATTTGGTGTACTTTTTGATATTTTATGTACATTATGTCATATATATTTACAGTACTTTTTGATATTTTATTTACAGTATATAAAATGTATTTGGTGTACTTTTAGTTAATATTATATGTATCATATATGAAATATATTTACTGTACTTTTTGATATTTTATGTACAGTATATAAGATATATTTGGTGTCCTTTTGATATTTTATATAAATTATATAATATATATTTGGTGTAGTTTTTGACATTTTACATAGGTTGTGTCATATATATTGACTGCCATTTTTGATATTTTATTTAGAGTATATAATATACATTTGGTGTAATTTTTGATATTTTATGTACAGTATATTAAATATAATTACTGTACTTTTTGATGGGTATTTACAGTATATATAACACATATTTGGTGTACTTTTTGATATTTTATGTACAGTATGTAATATATATTTACTGTACTTTTTCATATTTTATTTACAGAATATAAAATGTATTTGGTGTACTTTTAGTTAATATTACATGTACAATATATGAAATATATTTACTGTACTTTTTGATATTTTATGTACAGTATATAAGATATATTTGGTGTCCTTTTGATATTTCATTTAAATTATATAATACATATTTGGTGTAGTTTTTGATATTTTACATAGGGTGTGTCACATATATTGACGGTCCTATTTGATATTTTATTTACAGTATATAATATACATTTGGTGTAATTTTTGATATATTATGTACAGTATATTAAATATAATTACTGTAGTTTTTGATAGTTTATTTACAGTATATAAAACACATATTTGGTGTAATTTTTGATATTTTATGTACAGTATGTCATATATATTTACTGTACTTTTTGATATTTTATTTACAGTATATAAAATGTATTTGGTGTACTTTCAGTTAATATTATATGTACAATATGTGAAATATATTTACTGTACTTTTTAATATTTTATGTAGAGTATATAAGATATATTTGGTGTCCTTTTGATATTTTATGTAAATTACATAATACATATTTGGTGCAGTTTTTGATATTTTACATAGGGTGTGTCATATATATTTATTGTCTTTTTTGATATTTTATTTACAGTATATAATATACATTTGCTGTAATTTTTGATATTTTATGTACAGTATATTAAATATAATTACTGTAGTTTTTGATAGTTTATTTACAGTATATATAACACATATTTGGAGCACTTTTTGATATTTTATGTACAGTATGTAATATATATTTACTGTACTGTTTCAAACTTTATTAACAGTATATAAAATGTATTTGGTGTACTTTTAGTTAATATTATATGTACAATATATGAAATATATTTACTGTACTTTTTGATATTTTCTGTACAGTATATAAGATATATTTGGTGTCCTTTTGATATTTTATGTAAATTATATAGTACATATTTGGTGTAGTTTTTGATATTTTACATAGGGTGTGTCATATATATTGACTGTCCTTTTTGATATTTTATTTACAGTATATAATATACTTTTGGTTTAATTTTTGACATTTTATGTACAGTATATTAAATATAATTACTGTAGTTTTTGAAAGTTTATTTACAGTATATATAACACATATTTGGTGTACTTTTTGATATTTTATGTACAGTATGTAATATATATTTACTGTACTATTTCAAACTTTATTTACAGTATATAAAATGTATTTGGTGTACTTTTAGTTAATATTATATGTACAATATATGAAATATATTTACTGTACTTTTTGATATTTTCTGTACAGTATATAAGATATATTTGGTGTCCTTTTGATATTTTATGTAAATTATATAATTCATATTTGGTGTAGTTTTTGATATTTTACATAGGGTGTGTCATATATATTGACTGTCTTTTTGATATTTTATTTACAGTATATAACATACATTCGGTGTAATTTTTGATATTTTATGTACAGTATATTAAATATAATTACTGTAGTTTTTGATAGTTTATTTACAGTATATGTAACACATATTTGTGCACTTTTTGATATTTTATGTACAGTATGTCATATATCTTTACTGTAATTTTTCAAATTTTATTTTCAGTATATAAAATGTATTTGGTGTACTTTTAGTTAATATTATATGTACAATATATGAAATATATTTACTGTACTTTTTGATATTTTCTGTACAGTATATAAGATATATTTGGTGTCCTTTTGATATTGTATGTAAATTATATAATACATATTTGGTGTAGTTTTTGATATTTTACATATGGTGTGTCATATATATTGACTGTCTTTTTGATATTTTATTTACAGTATATAATATACATTTGGTGTAATTTTTGATATTTTATGTACATTATATTAAATATAATTACTGTAGTTTTTGATAGTTTATTTACAGTATATATAACACATATTTGGAGCACTTTTTGATATTTTATGTACAGTATGTAATATATATTTACTGTACTTTTTCAAACTTTATTTACAGTATATAAAATGTATTTCATGTACTTTTAGTTATTATTATATGTACAATATATGAAATATATTTACTGTACTTTTTGATATTTTCTGTACAGTATATAAGATATATTTGGTGTCCTTTTGATATTTTATGTAAATTATATAATACATATTTGGTGTAGTTTCTGATATTTTACATAGGGTCCGTCGTATATATTGACTGTCCTTTTTGATATTTTATTTACAGTATATAATATACATTTGGTGTAATTTTTGATATTTTATGTACAGTATATTAAATATAATTAGTGTAGTATTTGATAGTTTATTTACAGTATATATAACACATATTTGGTGTACTTTTTGATATTTTATGTACAGTATGCCATATATATTTACTGTAATTTTTGATATTTTATTGACAGTATATAAAATGTATTTGGTGTACTTTCAGTTAATATTATATGTACAATATATGAAATATATTTACTGTACATTTTGATATTTTCTGTACAGTATATAAGATATATTTGGTGTCCTTTTGATATTTTATGTAAATTATATAATACATATTTTGTGTAGTTTTTGATATTTTACATAGGGTGTGTCATATATATTGACTGTCCTTTTTGATATTTTATTTACAGTCTATAAGATATATTTGGTGTCCTTTTGATATTTTATATAAATTATATAATATATATTTGGTGTAATTTTTGATATTTTACATAGGGTGTGTCATATATGACTGTCCTTTTTGATATTTTATTTAGAGTATATAATATACATTTGGTGTAATTTTTGATATTTTATGTACAGTATATTACATATAATTACTGTAGTTTTTGATAGTTTATTTACAGTATATATAACACATATTTGCTGTACTTTTTGATATTTTATGTACAGTATGTCATATATATTTACTGTACATTTTCATATTTTATTTACAGTATATGAAATGTATTTGGTGTACTTTTAGTTAATATTAAATGTACAATATATGAAATATATTTACTGTACTTTTTGATATTTTATGTACAGTATATAATATACATTTGGTGTCCTTTTGATATTTCATATAAATTATATAATACATATTTGGTGTAGTTTTTGATATTTTACATTGGGTGTGTCATATATATTGATTGTCCTATTTGATATTTTATTTACAGTATATAATATACATTTGGTGTAATTTTTGATATATTATGTACAGTATAATAAATATAATTACTGTAGTTTTTGATAGTTTATTTACAGTGTATATAACACATATTTGGTGTACTTTTTGATATTTTATGTACAGTATATAAGATATATTTGGTGTCCTTTTCATATTTTATATAAATTATATAATATATATTTGGTGTAGTTTTTGATATTTTACATAGGGTGTGTCATATATATTGGCTGTCTTTTTGATATTTTATTTAGAGTATATAATATATATTTGGTGTAATTTTTGATATTTTATGTATAGTATATTAAATAAAATTACTGTAGTTTTTGATAGTTTATTTACAGTATATATAACACATATTTGGTGTACTTTTTGATATTTTATGTACAGTATGTTATATATATTTACTGTACTTTTTCATATTTTATTTACAGTATATAAAATGTATTTGGTGTACTTTTAGTTAATATTATATGTACAATATATGAAATATATTTACTGTACTTTTTGATATTTTATGTACACTATATAAGATATATTTGGTGTCCTTTTGATATTGTATATAAATTATATAATATATATTTGGTGTAGTTTTTGATATTTTACATAGGGTGTGTCATATATATTGACTGTCCTTTTTGATATTTTATTTACAGTATATAATATACATTTGGTGTAATTTTTGATATTTTATGTACAGTATATTAAATATAATTACTGTAGTTTTTGATAGTTTATTAACAGTATATATTACACATATTTGGTGTACTTTTTGATATTTAATGTACAGTATGTAATATATATTTACTGTACAATTTCATATTTTATTTACAGTATATAAAATGTATTTGGTGTACTTTTAGTTTATATTATATGTACAATATATGAAATATATTTACTGTACATTTTGATATTTTATGTACAGTATATAAGATATATTTGGTGTCCTTTTGATATTTTATGTAAATTATATAATACATATTTCATGTAGTTTTTGATATTTTACATAGGGTGTGTAGTATATAGTTACTGTACTTTTTGATATTTTATTTACAGTATATAATATACATTTGGTGTAATTTTTGATATTTTATGTACAGTATATTAAATATAAATACTGTAGTTTTTGATAGTTTATTTATAGTATATATTACACATATTTGGTGTACTTTTTGATATTTTATGTACATTATGTCATATATATTTACAGTACATTTTGATATTTTATTTACAGTATATAAAATGTATTTGGTGTACTTTTAGTTAATATTATATGTACAATATATGAAATATATTTACTGTACTTTTTGATATTTTATGTACAGTATATAAGATATATTTGGTGTCCTTTTGATATTTTATATAAATTATATAATATATATTAGGTGTAGTTTTTGACTTTTTACATAGGGTGTGTCATATATATTGACTGTCCTTTTTGATATTTTATTTAGAGTATATAATGTACATTTGGTGTAATTTTTGATATTTTATGTACAGTATATTAAATATAATTACTGTACTTTTTGATGGTTTATTTACAGTATATATAACACATATTTGGGGTACTTTTTGATATTTTATGTACAGTATGTAATATATATGTACTGTACTTTTTCATATTTTATTTACAGAATATAAAATGTATTTGGTGTACTTTTAGTTAATATTACATGTACAATATATGAAATATATTTACTGTACTTTTTGATATTTTATGTACAGTATATAAGATATATTTGGTGTCCTTTTGATATTTCATTTAAATTATATAATACATATTTGGTGTAGTTTTTGATATTTTACATAGGGTGTGTCACATATATTGACGGTCCTATTTGATATTTTATTTACAGTATATAATATACATTTGGTGTAATTTTTGATATATTATGTACAGTATATTAAATATAATTACTGTAGTTTTTGATAGTTTATTTACAGTATATATAACACATATTTGGTGTAATTTTTGATATTTTATGTACAGTATGTCATATATATTTACTGTAATTTTTGATATTTTATTTACAGTATATAAAATGTATTTGGTGTACTTTCAGTTAATATTATATGTACAATATGTGAAATATATTTACTGTACTTTTTAATATTTTATGTACAGTATATAAGATATATTTGGTGTCCTTTTGATATTTTATGTAAATTATATAATATATATTTGGTGTAGTTTTTGATATTTTACATAGGGTGTGTCAGATATATTTATTGTCCTTTTTGATATTTTATTTACAGTATAAAATATACATTTGGTGTAATTTTTGATATTTTATTTACAGTATACTAAATATAATTAATGTAGTTTTTGATTGTTTATTTACAGTACCTATAACACATATTTGGTGTACTTTTTGATATTTTCTGTACAGTGTGTAATATATATTTACTGTACTTTTTTATTTTTTATTTACAGTATATAAAATGTATTTGTTGTACTTTTAGTTAATATTATAGGCACAATAAAGGAAATATATTTACTGTACTTTTTGATATTTTATGTACAGTATATAAGATATATTTGGTGTCCTTTTGATATTTTATGTAAATTATGTAATATATATTTGGTGTAGCTTTTGATATTTTACATAGGGTGTGTAATATATATTTACTGTCCTTTTTGATATTTTATTTACAGTATATAATATACATTTGGTGTAATTTTTGATATTTTATGTACAGTATACTGAATATAATTAATGTAGTTTTTGATTTTTTATTTACAATACATATAACACATATTTGGTGTACTTTTTGATATTTTATGTACAGTATGTAATATATATTTACTGTTCTTTTGGATATATTATTTACAGTATATAAAATGTATTTGTTGTACTTTTAGTTAATAGTATATGTACAATATATGAAATATATTTACTGTACTTTTTGATATTTTATGTACAGTATATAATATATGTTTGGTGTACTTTTGATATTCTATGTAAATTATATAATATATATTTGCTGTAGCTTTTGATATTTTACATAGGGTGTGTAATATATATTTACTGTACTTTTTGATATTTTATTTAGAGTATATAATATACATTTGGTGTAATTTTTGATATTTCATGTACACTATATTAAATATAATTACTGTAGTTTTTGATAGTTTATTTACAGTATATATACCACATATTGGGTGTACTTTTTGATATTTTATGTACAATATGTAATATATATTTACTGTACTTTTTTATATTTTATTTACAGTATATAAAATGTATTTGTTGTACTTTTAGTTAATATTATAGGCACAATAAATGAAATATATTTACTGTACTTATTGATATTTTATGTTCAGTATATAAGATATATTTGGTGTCCTTTTGATATTTTATGTAAATTATATAATATATATTTGGTGTAGCTTTTGATATTTTACATAGGGTGTGTAATATATATTTACTGTCCTTTTTGATATTTTATTTACATTATGTAATATGCATTTGGTGTAATTTTTGATATTTTATGTACAGTATACTGAATATAATTAATGTAGTTTTTGATTGTTTATTTACAATACATATAACACATATTTGGTGTACTTTTTGATATTTTATGTACAGTATGTAATATATATTTACTGTTCTTTTGGATATATTATTTACAGTATATAAAATGTATTTGTTGTACTTTTAGTTAATAGTATATGTACAATATATGAAATATATTTACTGTACTTTTTGATATTTTATGTACAGTATATAATATATGTTTGGTGTACTTTTGATATTTTATGTAAATTATATAATATATATTTGGTGTAGCTTCTGATATTTTACATAGGGTGTGTAATATATATTTACTGTACTTTTTGATGTTTTATGTACAGTATATAAGATATATTTGGTGTCCTTTTGATATTTTATTTAAATTATATAATATATATATGGTGTAGCTTTTGATATTTTACATAGGGTGTGTAATATATATTTACTGTCTTTTTTGATATTTTATTTACAGTATATAATATACATTTGGTGTAATTTTTGATATTTTATGTACAGTATACTAAATATAATTAATGTAGTTTTTGATAGTTTATTTACTATACATATAACATATATTTGGTGTACTTGTTGATATTTTATGTACAGTATGTAATATATATTTACTGTTCTTTTGGATATTTTATTTACACTATATAAAATGTATTTGTTGTACTTTTAGTTAATATTGTAGGCCCAATATATGAAATATATTTGCTGTAGTTTTGATATTTTATGTACAGTATATAAGATATATTTGTTGTCCTTTTGATATTTTATGTAAATTATATAATATATATTTGGTGTAGCTTTTGATATTTTACATACGGTGTGTAATATATATTTACTGTCCTTTTTGATATTTTATTTACAGTATATAATATACATTAGGTGTAATTTTTGATATTTTATGTACAGTATACTAAATATAATTAAGGTAGTTTTTGATTGTTTATTTACAACACATATAACACATATTTGGTGTACTTTTTGATATTTTATGTACAGTATGTAATATATATTTACTGTTCTTTTGGATATTTTATTTACAGTATATAAAATGTATTTGTTGTTCTTTTAGTTAATATTATATGCACAATATATGAAATATATTTACTGTACTTTTTGATATTTTATGTACAGTATATAATATATATTTGGTGTACTTTTGATATTTTATGTAAATTATATAATACATATTTGGTGTAGTTTTTGATATTTTACATAGGGTGTGTAATATATATTAACTGTATTTTTGATATTTTATTTACAGTATATAATATACATTTGGTGTAATTTTTGATATTTTATGTACACTATATTAAATATAATTACTGTAGTTTTTGATAGTTTATTTACAGTATATATACCACATATTGGGTGTACTTTTTGATATTTTATGTACAATATGTAATATATATTTACTGTACATTTTTATATTTTATTTACAGTATATAAAATGTATTTGTTGTACTTTTAGTTAATATTATAGGCACAATAAATGAAATATATTTACTGTACTTATTGATATTTTATGTACAGTATATAAGATATATTTGGTGTCCTTTTGATATTTTATGTAAATTATATAATATATATTTGGTGTAGCTTTTGATATTTTACATAGGGTGTGTAATATATATTTACTGTCCCTTTTGATATTTTATTTACAGTATATAATATGCATTTGGTGTAATTTTTGATATTTTATGTACAGTATACTGAATATAATTAATGTAGTTTTTGATTGTTTATTTACAATACATATAACACATATTTGGTGTACTTTTTGATATTTTATGTACAGTATGTAATATATATTTACTGTTCTTTTGGATATATTATTTACAGTATATAAAATGTATTTGTTGTACTTTTAGTTAATAGTATATGTACAATATATGAAATATATTTACTGTACTTTTTGATATTTTATGTACAGCATATAATATATGTTTGGTGTACTTTTGATATTTTATGTAAATTATATAATATATATTTGGTGTAGCTTCTGATATTTTACATAGGGTGTGTAATATATATTTACTGTACTTTTTGATATTTTAATTAGGGTATATAATATACATTTGGTGTAATTTTTCATATTTTATGTACAGTATATTAAATATAATTACTGTAGTTTTTGATAGTTTATTTACAGTATATATGCCACATATTTGGTGTACTTTTTGATATTTTATGTACTGTATGTAATATATATTTAATGTACTTTTTGATATTTTATTTACAGTATATAAAATGTATTTGTTGTACTTGTAGTTAATACTATAGGTACAATATATGAAATATATTTACTGTATTTTTGATATTTTAGGTACAGTATATAAGATATATTTGGTGTCCTTTTGATATTTTATGTAAATTATATAATATATACTTGGTGTAGCTTTTGATATTTTACATAGGGTGTGTAATATATATTTACTGTAATTTTTGATATTTTATTTACAATATATACTATACATTTGGTGTAATTTTTCATATTTTATGTACAGTATATTGAATATAATTACTGTAGTTTTTGATAGTGTATTTACAGTATATATAACACATATTTGGTGTACTTTTTGATATTTTATGTACAGTATTTAATATATATTTACTGTACTTTTGCATAATTTATTTACAGTATATAAAATGTATTTGTTGTACTTTTAATTAATATTATATATACAATATATGAAATATATTTACTGTACTTTTTGATATTTTATGTACAGTACATAATATATATTTGGTGTCCTTTTGATATTTTGTGTAAATTATATAATATATATTTCGTGTAGCTTTTGATATTTTACATAGGTTGTGTAATATACATTTACTGTAGTTTTTGATATTTTATTTACAGTATATAATATACATTTGGTGTAATTTTTGATATTTTATGTACAGTATATTAAATATAATTACTGTAGTTTTTGATAGTTTATTTACAGTATATATAACACATATTTGGTGTACTTTTTGATATTTTATGTACAGTATGTAATATGTATTTACTGTATATTTGGATATTTCATTTACAGTATATAAAATATATTTGTTGTACTTTTAGTTAATATTATATGTACAATATATGAAATATATTTACTGTAATTTTTGATATTTTATGTACAGTATATAATATATGTTTGGTGTACTTTTGATATTTTATGTAAATTATATAATATATATTACATGTAGCTTTTGATATTTTACATAGGGTGTGTAATATATATTAACTGTACTTTTTGATATTTTTTTTACAGTATATAATATACATTTGGTGTAATTTTTGATATTTTATGTACAGTATATTAAATATAATTACTGTAGTTTTTGATAGTTTATTTACAGTATATATGCCACATATTTGGTGTACTTTTTGATATTTTATGTACAGTATGTAATCTATATTTACTGAATTTTTTGATATTTTATTTACAGTATGTAAAATGTATTTGTTGTACTTTTAGTTAATATTATATGTACAATATATGAAATATATTACTGTACTTTTTGATATTGTATGTACATTATATAATATATGTTTGGTGTACTTTTGATATTTTATGTAAATTATATAATATATATTTCGTGTAGCTTTTGATATTTTACATAGGGTGTGTAATATATATTAACTGTACTTTTTGATATTTTATTTACAGTATATAATATACATTTGGTGTAATTTTTTATATTTTATGTACAGTATATTAAATATAATTACTGTAGTTTTTGATAGTTTATTTACAGTATATATGCCACATATTTGGTGTACTTTTTGATATTTTATGTATAGTATGTAATATATATTTACTGTACTTTTTGATATTTTATTTAGAGTATATAAAATGTATTTGTTGTATTTTTAGTTAATATTATATGTACAATATATGAAATATATTTACTGTATTTTTGATATTTTATGTACAGTATATAATATATGTTTGGTGTACTTTTGATATTTTATGTAAATTATATCATATATATTTCGTGTAGCTTTTGATATTTTACATAGGGTGTGTAATATATATTAACTGTACTTTTTGAAGTTTCATTTACAGTATATAATATACATTCGGTGTAATTTTTGATATTTTATGTACAGTATATTAAATATAATTACTGTAGTTTTTGATAGTTTATTTACAGTATATATGCCACATATTTGGTGTACTGTTTGATATTTTATGTACAGTATGTAATATATATTTACTGTGCTTTTGGATATTTTATTTACTTTTAGTTAATATTATATGTACAATATATGAAATATATTTACTGTACTTTTTGACATTTTATGTACAGTATATAATATATATTTGGTGTACTTTTGATATTTTATGTAAATTATATAATATTTATTTGGTGTAGCTTTTGATATTTTACATAGGGTGTGTAATATATATTTACTGTACTTTTTGATATTTTATTTAGAGTATATAATATACATTTGGTGTAATTTTAGATATTTTATGTACAGTATATTAAATATAATTACTGTAGTTTTTGATAGTTTATGTACAGTATATATACCACATATTTGGTGTACTCTTTGATATTTTATGTACAGTATGTAATATATATTTACTGTACTTTTTGATATTTTATTTACAGTATGCAAAATGTATTTGTTGTACTTTTAGTTAATATTATAGGCACAATATATGAAAGATATTTACTGTACTTTTTGATATTTTATTTACAGTACATAATATATATTTGTTGTCCTTTTGATATTTTATGTAAATTATATAATATATATTTCGTGTAGCTTTTGATATTTTACATAGGGTGTGTAATATACATTTACTGTCGTTTTTGATATATTATGTACAGTATATAATGTACCTTTGGTGTAATTTTTGATATTTTATGTACAGTATATTAAATATAATTACTGTAGTTTTTGATAGTTTATTTACAGTATATATAACACATATTTGGTGTACTTTTTGATATTTTATGTACAGTATGAAATATATATTCACTGTACTTTTTGATATTTTATTTACAGTATACAAAATGTATTTTTTGTACTTTTAGTTAATATTATATGTACAATATATGAAATATATTTACTGTACTTTTTGATATTTTATGTACAGTATATAAGATATATTTGGTGTCCTTTTGATATTTTATGTAAATTATATAATATATATTTCGTGTAGCTTTTGATATTTTACATAGGGTGTGTAATATACATTTACTGTAGTTTTTGATATTTTATGTACAGTATATAATATACATTTAGTGTAATTTTTGATATTTTATATACAGTATATTAAATATAATTACTGTAGTTTTTGATAGTTTATTTACAGTATATATACCACATATGTGGTGTACTTTTTGATATTTTATGTACAGTATGTAATATATATTTACTGTACTTTTGCATATATTATTTACAGTATATAAAATGTATTTGTTGTACTTTTAGTTAATATCATATGTACTATATATGAAATATATTTACTGTACTTTTTGATATTTTAGGTACAGTATATAATATATGTTTGGTGTACTTTTGATATTTTATGTAAATTATATAATATATATTTCGTGTAGCTTTTGATATTTTACATAGGGTGTGTTATATATATTTAGTGTCTTTTTGATATTTTATTTAGAGTATATAATATACATTTGGTGTAATTTTTGTTATTTTATGTACAGTATACTTAATATAATTAATGTAGTTTTTGATTGTTTATTTACACTACATATAACACATATTTGGTGTACTTTTTGATATTTTATGTACAGTATGTAATATATATTTACTGTTCTTTTGGATATTTTTTTTACAGTATATAAAATGTAGTTGTTGTACTTTTAGATAATATTATATGTATAATATATGAAATATATTTACTGTATTTTTGATATTTTATTTACAGTATATAATATATATTTGGTGTACTTTTGATATTTTATGTAAATTATATAATATATACTTGGTGTAGCTTTTGATATTTTACATAGGGTGTGTAATATATATTTACTGTACTTTTTGATATTTTACTTACAATATATAATATACATTTGCTGTAATTTTTGATATTTTATGTACAGTATATTATATATAATTACTGTAGTTTTTGATAGTTTATTTACAGTATATATACCACATATTTGGTGTACTTTTTGATATTTTATGTACAGTATGTAATATATATTTACTGTACATTTGGATATTTTATTTACAGTATATAATATACATTTGGTGTAATTTTTGATATTTTATGTACAGTATATTAAATATAATTACTGTAGTTTTTGATAGTTTATTTACACTATATATACCACATATTTTGTGTACTTTTTGATATTTTATGTACAGTATGTAATATATATTTACTGTACTTTTGCATATATTATTTACAGTATATAAAATGTATTTGTTGTACTTTTAGTTAATATTATATGTACAATATATGAGATACATTTACTGTACTTTTTGATATCTTATGTACAGTATATAATATATGTTTGGTGTACTTTTGATATTTTATGTAAATTATATAATATATATTTGGTGTAGCTTTTGATATTTTACATAGGGTGTGTAATATGTATTTACTGTCATTTTTGATATTTTATTTACAGTATAAACTATACATTTGGTGTAATTTTTGATATTTTATGTACAGTATACTAAATATACTTAATGTAGTTTTTGATTGTTTATTTACAGTACCTATAACACATATTTGGTGTACTTTTTGATATTTTATGTACAGTGTGTAATATATATTTACTGTACTTTTTTATTTTTTATTTACAGTATATAAAATGTATTTGTTGTACTTTTAGTTAATATTATAGGCACAATAAAGGAAATATATTTACTGTACTTTTTGATATTTTATGTACAGTATATAAGATATATTTGGTGTCCTTTTGATATTTTATGTAAATTATGTAATATATATTTGGTGTAGCTTTTGATATTTTACATAGGGTGTGTAATATATATTTACTGTCCTTTTTGATATTTTATTTACAGTATATAATATACATTTGGTTTAATTTTTGATATTTTATGTACAGTATACTGAATATAATTAATGTAGTTTTTGATTTTTTATTTACAATACATATAACACATATTTGGTGTACTTTTTGATATTTTATGTACAGTATGTAATATATATTTACTGTTCTTTTGGATATATTATTTACAGTATATAAAATGTATTTGTTGTACTTTTAGTTAATAGTATATGTACAATATATGAAATATATTTACTGTACTTTTTGATATTTTATGTACAGTATATAATATATGTTTGGTGTACTTTTGATATTCTATGTAAATTATATAATATATATTTGCTGTAGCTTTTGATATTTTACATAGGGTGTGTAATATATATTTACTGTACTTTTTGATATTTTATTTAGAGTATATAATATACATTTGGTGTAATTTTTGATATTTTATGTACACTATATTAAATATAATTACTGTAGTTTTTGATAGTTTATTTACAGTATATATACCACATATTTGGTGTACTTTTTGATATTTTATGTACAGTATAATATATATTTACTGTAATTTTTGATATTTTATTTACAGTATAGAAAATGTATTTGTTGTACTTTTAGTTAATATTATAGGCACAATATATGAAATATATTTACTGTACTTTTTGATATTTTATGTACAGTATATAAGATATATTTGGTGTCCTTTTGATATTTTATGTAAATTATATAATATATATTTCGTGTAGCTTTTGATATTTTACATAGGGTGTGTAATATACATTTACTGTAGTTTTGGATATTTTATTTACAGTATATAATATACATTTGGTGTAATTTTTGATATTTTATGTACAGTATATTAAATATAATTACTGTAGTTTTTGATAGCTTATTTACAGTATATATACCACATATTTTGTGTACTTTTTGATATTTTATGTACAGTATGTAATATATATTTACTGTACTTTTGCATATATTATTTACAGTATATAAAATGTATTTGTTGTACTTTTAGTTAATATTATATGTACAATATATGAAATACATTTACTGTACTTTTTGATATCTTATGTACAGTATATAATATATGTTTGGTGTACTTTTGATATTTTATGTAAATTATATAATATATATTTGGTGTAGCTTTTGATATTTTACATAGGGTGTGTAATATGTATTTACTGTCATTTTTGATATTTTATTTACAGTATAAACTATACATTTGGTGTAATTTTTGATATTTTATGTACAGTATACTAAATATACTTAATGTAGTTTTTGATTGTTTATTTACAGTACCTATAACACATATTTGGTGTACTTTTTGATATTTTATGTACAGTGTGTAATATATATTTACTGTACTTTTTTATTTTTTATTTACAGTATATAAAATGTATTTGTTGTACTTTTAGTTAATATTATAGGCACAATAAAGGAAATATATTTACTGTACTTTTTGATATTTTATGTACAGTATATAAGATATATTTGGTGTCCTTTTGATATTTTATGTAAATTATGTAATATATATTTGGTGTAGCTTTTGATATTTTACATAGGGTGTGTAATATATATTTACTGTCCTTTTTGATATTTTTTTTACAGTATATAATATACATTTGGTGTAATTTTTGATATTTTATGTACAGTATACTGAATATAATTAATGTAGTTTTTGATTTTTTATTTACAATACATATAACACATATTTGGTGTACTTTTTGATATTTTATGTAAATTATATAAGATATATTTGGTGTCCTTTTCTTATTTTATGTAAATTATATAAATTATATTTTGTGTAGCTTTTGATATTTTACATAGGGTGTGTGATATATATTTACTGTACTTTTTGATATTTTATTTACGGTATATAATATACATTTGGTTTAATTTTTATATTTCATGTACAGTATATTAAATATAATTACTGTAGTTTTTGATAGTTTATTAACAGTATATATAACACATATTTGGTGTACTTTTTGTTATTTTATGTACAGTATGTAATATATATTTACTGTACTTTTTGATATTTTATTTGCAGTATATAATATGTATTTTGTGTACTTTTAGTTAATATTATATGTACAATATATGAAACATATTTACTGTACTTTTTGATATTTTATTTGCAGTATATAATATGTATTTTGTGTACTTTTAGTTAATATTATATGTACAATATATGAAACATATTTACTGTACTTTTTGATATTTTATGTGCAGTATATAAGATATATTTGGTGTACTTTTGATATTTTATGTAAATTATATATCATATATTTGGTGTAGTTTTTGATATTTTACATAGTGTGTGTAATATATATTTACTGTACTTTTTGATATTTTATTTACAGTATATAATATACATTTGTTGTAATTTTTATATTTTATGTAGTGTATATTAAATATAATTACTGTTGTTTTTGATAGTTTATTTACTCTATATATATCACTTATTTGGTGTACTTTTGATATTTTATGTACAGTATGTTATATATTTACTGTACTTTTTGATATTTTATTTACACTATATAAAATGTATTTGGTGTACTTCTAGTTAATATTATAAGTACAATATATGAAATATATTTACTGTACTTTTTGATATTTTATGTACAGTGCATAATATATATTTGGTGTCCATCTCATATTTTATGTAAATCATATAATATATACTTGGTGTAGCTTTTGATATTTTACATAGTGTGTGTAATATATATTTACTGTTGTTTTTGATATTTTATTTACAGTATAAAATATACATTTGCTGTAATTTTTGATATTTTATGTACAGTATATAAGATATATTTCGTGTTCTTTTGATATTTTATGTAAATTATATAACATATATTTGCTGTAGTTTTCGATATTTTACATAGAGTGTAATTATACATTTACTGTCCTTTTTCATATTTTATTTAGGGTACGTAATACACATTTGGTGTAATTTTTCGTATTTTATGTACAGTATGTTAAATATAATTACTGTGGTTTTTCATAGTTTATTTACAGTATATATAACACATATTTGGTGTACTTTTTGATATTTTATGTACAGTATATTAAATATAATTACTGTAGTTTTTGATAGTTTACAGTATATATAACACATATTTGGTGTACTTTTTGATATTTTATGTACAGTATATAATATATATTTACTGTACTTTTGGATATTTTATTAACAGTATACAAAATTTATTTGTTGTACTTTTAGTTAATATTATATGTACAATATATGAAATATATTTACTGTAATTTTTGATATTTTATGTACAGTATATAAGATATATTTGGTGTCCTTTTGATATTTCATGTAAATTATATAATATATATTTGGTGTAGCTTTTGATATTTTACATAGGGTGTGCAATATATATTTACTGTACTTTTTGATATTTTATTTACAGTATATAATATACATTTGGTGTAATTTTTGATATTTTATGTACAGTATATTAAATATAATTACTGTAGTTTTTGATAGTTTATTTACAGTATATATACCACATATTTGGTGTACTTTTTGATATTTTATGTACAGTATAATATATATTTACTGTAATTTTTGATATTTTATTTACAGTATAGAAAATGTATTTGTTGTACTTTTAGTTAATATTATAGGCACAATATATGAAATATATTTACTGTACTTTTTGATATTTTATGTACAGTATATAAGATATATTTGGTGTCCTTTTGATATTTTATGTAAATTATATAATATATATTTCGTGTAGCTTTTGATATTTTACATAGGGTGTGTAATATACATTTACTGTAGTTTTGGATATTTTATTTACAGTATATAATATACATTTGGTGTAATTTTTGATATTTTATGTACAGTATATTAAATATAATTACTGTAGTTTTTGATAGCTTATTTACAGTATATATACCACATATTTTGTGTACTTTTTGATATTTTATGTACAGTATGTAATATATATTTACTGTACTTTTGCATATATTATTTACAGTATATAAAATGTATTTGTTGTACTTTTAGTTAATATTATATGTACAATATATGAAATACATTTACTGTACTTTTTGATATCTTATGTACAGTATATAATATATGTTTGGTGTACTTTTGATATTTTATGTAAATTATATAATATATATTTGGTGTAGCTTTTGATATTTTACATAGGGTGTGTAATATGTATTTACTGTCATTTTTGATATTTTATTTACAGTATAAACTATACATTTGGTGTAATTTTTGATATTTTATGTACAGTATACTAAATATACTTAATGTAGTTTTTGATTGTTTATTTACAGTACCTATAACACATATTTGGTGTACTTTTTGATATTTTATGTACAGTGTGTAATATATATTTACTGTACTTTTTTATTTTTTATTTACAGTATATAAAATGTATTTGTTGTACTTTTAGTTAATATTATAGGCACAATAAAGGAAATATATTTACTGTACTTTTTGATATTTTATGTACAGTATATAAGATATATTTGGTGTCCTTTTGATATTTTATGTAAATTATGTAATATATATTTGGTGTAGCTTTTGATATTTTACATAGGGTGTGTAATATATATTTACTGTCCTTTTTGATATTTTATTTACAGTATATAATATACATTTGGTGTAATTTTTGATATTTTATGTACAGTATACTGAATATAATTAATGTAGTTTTTGATTTTTTATTTACAATACATATAACACATATTTGGTGTACTTTTTGATATTTTATGTAAATTATATAAGATATATTTGGTGTCCTTTTCTTATTTTATGTAAATTATATAAATTATATTTTGTGTAGCTTTTGATATTTTACATAGGGTGTGTGATATATATTTACTGTACTTTTTGATATTTTATTTACGGTATATAATATACATTTGGTTTAATTTTTATATTTCATGTACAGTATATTAAATATAATTACTGTAGTTTTTGATAGTTTATTAACAGTATATATAACACATATTTGGTGTACTTTTTGTTATTTTATGTACAGTATGTAATATATATTTACTGTACTTTTTGATATTTTATTTGCAGTATATAATATGTATTTTGTGTACTTTTAGTTAATATTATATGTACAATATATGAAACATATTTACTGTACTTTTTGATATTTTATTTGCAGTATATAATATGTATTTTGTGTACTTTTAGTTAATATTATATGTACAATATATGAAACATATTTACTGTACTTTTTGATATTTTATGTGCAGTATATAAGATATATTTGGTGTACTTTTGATATTTTATGTAAATTATATATCATATATTTGGTGTAGTTTTTGATATTTTACATAGTGTGTGTAATATATATTTACTGTACTTTTTGATATTTTATTTACAGTATATAATATACATTTGTTGTAATTTTTATATTTTATGTAGTGTATATTAAATATAATTACTGTTGTTTTTGATAGTTTATTTACTCTATATATATCACTTATTTGGTGTACTTTTGATATTTTATGTACAGTATGTTATATATTTACTGTACTTTTTGATATTTTATTTACACTATATAAAATGTATTTGGTGTACTTCTAGTTAATATTATAAGTACAATATATGAAATATATTTACTGTACTTTTTGATATTTTATGTACAGTGCATAATATATATTTGGTGTCCATCTCATATTTTATGTAAATCATATAATATATACTTGGTGTAGCTTTTGATATTTTACATAGTGTGTGTAATATATATTTACTGTTGTTTTTGATATTTTATTTACAGTATAAAATATACATTTGCTGTAATTTTTGATATTTTATGTACAGTATATAAGATATATTTCGTGTTCTTTTGATATTTTATGTAAATTATATAACATATATTTGCTGTAGTTTTCGATATTTTACATAGAGTGTAATTATACATTTACTGTCCTTTTTCATATTTTATTTAGGGTACGTAATACACATTTGGTGTAATTTTTCGTATTTTATGTACAGTATGTTAAATATAATTACTGTGGTTTTTCATAGTTTATTTACAGTATATATAACACATATTTGGTGTACTTTTTGATATTTTATGTACAGTATATTAAATATAATTACTGTAGTTTTTGATAGTTTACAGTATATATAACACATATTTGGTGTACTTTTTGATATTTTATGTACAGTATATAATATATATTTACTGTACTTTTGGATATTTTATTAACAGTATACAAAATTTATTTGTTGTACTTTTAGTTAATATTATATGTACAATATATGAAATATATTTACTGTAATTTTTGATATTTTATGTACAGTATATAAGATATATTTGGTGTCCTTTTGATATTTCATGTAAATTATATAATATATATTTGGTGTAGCTTTTGATATTTTACATAGGGTGTGCAATATATATTTACTGTACTTTTTGATATTTTATTTACAGTATATAATATACATTTGGTGTAATTTTTGATATTTTATGTACAGTATATTAAATATAATTACTGTAGTTTTTGATAGTTTATTTACAGTATATAAACCACATATTTGGTGTACTTTTTGATATTTTATGTACAGTATGTAATATATATTTACTGTACTTTTTGATATTTTATTTACAGTATATAAAATGTATTTGTTGTACTTTTACTTTATATTATAGGCACAATATATGAAATATATTTACTGTACTTTTTGATATGTTATGTACAGTATATAAGATATATTTGGTGTCCTTTTGATATTTTATGTAAATTATATACTATATATTTGGTGTAGCTTTTGATATTTTACATAGGGTGTGTAATATATATTTACTGTACTTTTTGATATTTTATTTACACTATATAATATACATTTGGTGTAATTTTTGATATTTTATGTACAGTATATTAAATATAATTACTGTAGATTTTGATAGTTTATTTAAACTATATATAACACATATTTGGTGTACTTTTTGATATTTTATGTACAGTATGTAATATATATTTGCCGTACTTTTGGATAGTTTATTCACAGTATTCAAAATGTATTTGTTGTACTTTTAGTTAATATTATAGGTACAATATATGAAATATATTTACTGTACTTTTGGATATTTTATATACAGTATATAATATATATTTGTTGAACTTTTGATATTTCATGTAAATTATATAATATATATTTGGTGTAGCTTCTGATATTTTACATAGGGTGTGTAATATATATTTACTGTATTTTTGATATTTTATTTACAGTATATAATATACATTTGGTGTAATTTTTGATATTTTATGTTGAGTATATTAAATATAATTACTGTAGTTTTTGATAGTTTATTTACAGTATATATGCCACATATTTGGTGTACTTTTTGATATTTTATGTACAGTATGTAATATATATTTACTGTACTTTTTGATATTTTATTTAGAGTATATAAAATGTATTTGTTGTACTTTTAGTTAATATTATATGTACAATATATGAAATGTATTTACTGTACTTTTTGATATTTTATGTACAGTATATAAGATATATTTGGTGTCCTTTTGATATTTTATGTAAATTATATAATATATATTTGGTGTAGCTTTTGATATTTTACATAGGGTGTGTAATATATATTTACTGTACTTTTTGATATTTTATTTACAGTATATAATGTACATTTGGTGCAATTTTTGATATTTATGTACAGTATATTAAATATAATTACTGAAGTTTTGATAGTTTATTTACAGTATATACAACACATATTTGGTGTACTTTTTGATATTTTATGTACAGTATGTAATATATATTTACTGTACTTTTGGATAGTTTATTTACAGTATATAAAATGTATTTGTTGTACTTTTAGTTAATATTATAGGCACAATATATGAAATATATTTACTGTACTTTTTGATATTTTATGTACAGTATATAAGATATATTTTGTGTCCTTTTGATATTTTATGTAAATTATATAATATATATTTGGTGTAGCTTTTGATATTTTACATAGGGTGTGTAATATATATTTGCTGTCCTTTTTGATATTTTTTTTACAGTATATAATATACATTTCGTGTAATTTTTGAAATTTTATGTACAGTATACTAAATATAATTAATGTAGTTTTTGATTGTTTACACTACATATAACACATATTTGGTGTACTTTTTGATATTTTATGTACAGTATGTAATATAGATTTACTGTTCTTTTGGATATTTTATTTACAGTATATAAAATGTATTTGTTGTACTTTTAGTTAATATTATATGTACAATATATGAAATATATTTACTGTACTTTTGATATTTTATGTACAGTATATAATATATATTTGGTGTACTTTTGATATTTTATGTAAATTATATAATATATATTTGGTGTAGCTTTTGATATTTTCCATAGGGTGTGTAATATATATTTACTGTCCTTTTTGATATTTTATTTACAGTATATAATATACATTTGGTGTAATTTTTGATATTTTATGTACAGTATATTAAATATAATTACTGAAGTATTTGATAGTTTATTTACAGTATATACAACACATATTTGGTGTACTTTTTGATATTTTATGTACAGTATGTAATATATATTTACTGTACTTTTGGATAGTTTATTTATACTATATAAAATGTATTTGTTGTACTTTTAGTTAATATTATAGGTACAATATATGAAATATATGTACTGTAGTTTTGGATATTTTATGTACAGTATATAATATATATTTGGTGTACTTTTCATATTTTACGTAAATTATATTATATAGATTTGGTGTAGCTTTTGATATTTTACATAGGGTGTGTAATATATATTTACTGTAATTTTTGATATATTATTTACAGTATATACTGTATATTTTTTTAATTTTTGATATTTTATGTGCAGTATATTAAATATAATTACTGTAGTTTTTGATAGTTTATTTACAGTATATATACCACATATTTGGTGTACTTTTTGATATTTTATGTACTGTATGTAATATATATTTACTGTATTTTGCATATTTTATTTACAGTATATAAAATGTCTTTGTTGTACTTTTAGTTAATATTATATGTACAATATAGGAAATATATTTACTGTACTTTTTGATATTTTATGTACAGTATATAATATATGTTTGGTTTACTTTTGATATTTTATGTAAATTATATAATATATATTTCGTGTCACTTTTGATATTTTACATAGGTTGTGTAATATATATTAACTGTACTTTTTGATATATTATTTACAGTATATAATATACATTTGGTGTAATTTTTGATATTATATGTACAGTATATTAAATATAATTACTGTAGTTTTTGATAGTTTATTTACAGTATATATACCACATATTTGGTGTACTTTTTGATATTTTATGTACAGTATGTAATATATATTTACTGTACTTTTTGATATTTTATTTACAGTATATAAAATGTATTTGTTGTACTTTTAGTTAATATTATAGGCACAATATATGAAATATATTTACTGTACTTTTTGATATTTTATGTACAGTATATAAGATATATTTGGTGTCCTTTTGATATTTTATGTAAATTATATAATATATATTTGGTGTAGCTTTTGATATTTTACATAGGGTGTGTAATATATATTTACTGTGTTTTTGATATTTTATTTACAGTATATAATATACAATTGGTGTAATTTTTGATATTTTATGTACAGTATATTAAATATAATTACTGTAATTTTTGATAGTTTATTTACACTATATATAACACATATTTGGTGTACTTTTTGATATTTTATGTACAGTATGTAATATATATTTACTGCACTTTTTGATATTTTATTTACAGTATGTAAAATGTATTTGTTGTACTTTTAGTTAATATTATAGGCACAATATATGAAAGATATTTACTGTACTTTTTGATATTTTATGTACAGTATATAAGATATATTTGGTGTCCTTTTGATATTTTATGTAAATTATATAATATATATTTGGTGTAGCTTTTGATATTTTACATAGGGTGTGTAATATATATTTACTGTCCTTTTTGATATTTTATTTACAGTATATAATATACATTTGGTGTAATTTTTGATATTTTATGTACAGTATATTAAATATAATTACTGTAGTTTTTGATAGTTTATTTACAGTATATATAACACATATTTGGTGTACTTGTTGATATTTTATGTACAATATGTAATATATATTTACTGTACATTTGGATATTTCATTTACAGTATATAAAATATATTTTTTGTACTTTTAGTTAATATTATATGTACAATATATGAAATATATTTACTGTACTTTTTGATATTTTATGTACAGTATATAATATATGTTTGGTGTACTTTTGATATTTTATGTAAATTATATAATATATATTTCGTGTAGCTTTTGATATTTTACATAGGGTGTGTAATATATATTAACTGTACTTTTTGATATTTTATTTACAGTATATAATATACATTTGGTGTAATTTTTGATATTTTATGTACAGTATATTAAATATAATTACTGTAGTTTTTGATAGTTTATTTACAGTATATATCACACATATTTGGTGTACTTCTTGGTATTTTATGTACAGTGTTTAATATATATTTACTGTACTTTTTGAAATTTTATGTACAGTATATAAGATATATTTGGTGTCCTTTGGATATATTACGTAAATTATATAATATATATTTGGTGTAGCTTTTGATATTTTGCATAGGGTGTTAAATATATATTTACTGTACTTTCTGATATTTTATTTACAGTATATAATATACATTTGGTTTAATTTTTGATATTTTATGTACAGTACGTTAAATATAATTACTGTAGTTTTGAGAGTTTATTTACAGTATATATAACACATATTTGGTGTACTTTTTGATATTTAATGTACATTATGTAATATATATTTACTGTAATTTTGATATTTTATTTACAGTATATAAAATGTATTTGGTGTAATTTTAGTTAATATTATATGTACAATATATGAAATATATTTACTGCACTTTTTCATATTTCATGTACAGTATATAAGATATATTTGGTGTCCTTTTGATATTTTATATAAATTATATAATATATATTTGGTGTAGTTTTTGATATTTTACGTAGGGTGCGTCATATATATTGACTGTATTTTTGATATTTTATTTACAGTATATAATATACCTTTGGTGTAATTTTTGATATTTTATGTACAGTATATTAAACATAATTACTGTAGTTTTTGATAGTTTATTTACAGTATATATTACACATATTTGTTGTAGTTTTTGATATTTAATGTACAGTATGTAATATATATTTACTGTATTATTTCATATTTTATTTACAGCATATAAAATGTATTTGGTGTACTTTTAGTTAATATTATATGTACAAAATATGAAATATATTTACGGTAATTTTTGATATTTTATGTACAGTATATAAGATATATTTGGTGTCCTTTTGATATTTTATGTAAATTATATAATACATATTTCGTGTAGTTTTTGATATTTTACATAGGGTGTGTAGTATATAGTTACTGTACTTTTTGATATTTTATTTACTGTATATAATATACATTTGGTGTAATTTTTGATATTTTATGTACAGTATATTAAATATAAATACTGTAGTTTTTGATAGTTTATTTACAGTATATATTACGCATATTTGGTGTACTTTTTGATATTTTATGTACATTAGGTCATAAATATTTACTGTACTTTTTGATATTTTATTTACAGTATATAAAATGTATTTGGTGTACTTTTAGTTAATATTATATGTACAATATATGAAATATATTTACTGTACTTTTTGATATTTTATGTACAGTATATAAGATATATTTGGTGTCCTTTTGATATTTTATATAAATTATATAATATATATTTGGTGTAGTTTTTGATATTTTACATAGGTTGTGCATATATATTGGCTGTCTTTTTGATATTTTATTTAGAGTATATAATATACATTTGGTGTAATTTTTGATATTTTATGTACAGTATATTAAATATAATTACTGTAGTTTTTGATAGTTTATTTGCAGTATATACAACACATGTTTGGTGTACTTTTTGATATTTTATGTACAGTATGTAATATATATTTACTGTACTTTTGGATAGATTATTTACAGTATATAAAATGTATTTGTTGTACTTTTAGTTAATATTATAGGTACAATATATGAAATATATGTACTGAATTTTGGATATTTTATGTACAGTATATAATATATATTTGGTGTACTTTTTATATTTTACGTAAATTATATAATATATATTTGGTGCAGCTTTTGATATTTTACATAGGGTGTGTAATATATATTTACTGTAATTTTTGATATTTTATTTACAGTATATATTATACTTTTGGTGTAATTTGTGATATTTTATGTACAGTATATTAAATATAATTACTGTAGTTTTTGATAGTTTATTTACAGTATATATAACACATATTTGGTGTACTTATTGATATTTTATGTACAGTATGTAATATATATTTACTGTACTTTTGCATATTTCATTTACAGTATATAAAATGTATTTGTTGTACTTTTACTTAATATTATATGTACAATATATGAAATATATTTACTGTACTTTTTGATATTTTATTTACATTACATAATATGTATTTGGTGTCCTTTTGATATTTTATGTAAATTATATAATGTATATTTCGTGTAGCTTTTGATATTTTACATAGGGTGTGTAATATACATTTACTGTAGTTTTTGATATTATATGTACAGTATATAATGTATCTTTGGTGTAATTTTTGATATTTTATGTACAGTATATTAAATATAATTACTGTAGTTTTTGATAGTTTATTTACAGTATATATTACACATATTTGGTGTATTTTTTGATATTTTGTGTACAGTATGTAATATATATTTACTGTACTTTTGCATATTTTAATTACAGTATATAAAATGTATTTGTTGTACTTTTAGTTAATATGATATGTACAATATATGAAATATATTTACTGTACTTTTTGATATTTTATTTACAGTACATAATATATATTTGGTGTCCTTTTGATATTTTATGTAAATTATATAATATATATTTCGTGTAGCTTTTGATATTTTACATAGGGTGTGTAATATACATTTACTGTAGTTTTTGATATTTTATGTACAGTATATAATGTACCTTTGGTGTAATTTTTGATATTTTATGTACAGTATATTAAATATAATTACTGTAGTTTTTGATAGTTTATTTACAGTATATATAACACATATTTGGTGTACTTTTTGATATTTTATGTACAGTATGTAATATATATTTACTGTACATTTTGATATTTTATTTACAGTACACAAAATGTATTTTTTGTACTTTTAGTTAATATTATATGTACAATATATGAAATATATTTACTGTACTTTTTGATATTTTATGTACAGTATATAAGATATATTTGGTGTCCTTTTGATATTTTATGTAAATTATATAATATATATTTCGTGTAGCTTTTGATATTTTACATAGGGTGTGTAATATACATTTACTGTAGTTTTTGATATTTTATTTACAGTATATAATATACATTTAGTGTAATTTTTGATATTTTATATACAGTATATTAAATATAATTACTGTAGTTTTTGATAGTTTATTTACAGTATATATACCACATATGTGGTGTACTTTTTGATATTTTATGTACAGTATGTCATATATATTTACTGTACTTTTGCATATATTATTTACAGTATATAAAATGTATTTGTTGTACTTTTAGTTAATATTATATGTACTATATATGAAATATATTTACTGTACTTTTTGATATTTTAGGTACAGTATATAATATATGTTTGGTGTACTTTTGATATTTTATGTAAATTATATAATACATATATGGTGTAGATTTTGATATTTTACATAGCGTTTGTAATATATATTTAAGGTCTTTTTGATATTTTATTTACAGTATGTAATATATATTTGGTGTAATTTTTGATATTTTATGTACAGTATACTAAATATAATTAATGTAGTTTTTGATTGTTTATTTACAGTACATATAACATATATTTGGTGTACTTTTTGGTATTTTATGTACAGTATGTAATATATTTTTACTTTTCTTTGGATATTTCATTTACAGTATATAAAATGTATTTGTTGTACTTTTAGTTAATATTATATGTACAATATTTGAAATATATTTACTGTACTTTTTGATATTTTATGTACAGCATATAATATATATTTGGTGTATTTTTGATACTTTATGTAAATTATATAATATATATTTGGTGTAGCTTGTGATATTTTACATAGGGTGTGTAATATATATTTACTGTACTTTTTGATTTTTTATTTACTGTATATACTATACATTTGGTGTAATTTTTGATATTTTATATACAGTATATTAAATATAATTACTGTAGTTTTTGATAGTTTATTTTCAGTATATGTACCACATATTTGGTGTACTTTTTGATATTTTATGTACAGTATGTAATATATATTTACTGTACTTTTGCATATTTTATTTACAGTATATAAAATGTATTTGTTGTACTTTTAGTTAATATTATATGTACAATAGATGAAATACATTTACTGTACTATTTGATATTTTATGTACAGTACATAATATATATTTAGTGTCTTTTTGATATTTTATGTAAATCATATAATATATATTTGGTGTAGTTTTTGATATTTTACATAGAGTGTCATATATATTTACTGTAATTTTTGATATTTCATTTACAGTATATAATATACATTTCATGTGATTTTTGATATTTTATGTACAGTATATTAAATATAATTACTGTAGTTTTTGATAGTTTATTTACAGTATATATAACACTTTTTTGGTGTACTTTTTGATATTTTATGTACAGTATGTAATATATAGTCTCTGTATTTTTGATATTTTATTTGCTGTATATAATATGTATTTGGTGTACTTTTAGTTAATATTATTTGTACAATATATGAAATATATTTACTGTACTTTTTGATATTTTATGTACAGTATATAATATATATTTCGTGTCCTTTTGATATTTTATGTAAATTATATAATATATAGTTGCTGTAGTTTTTGATATTTTACATAGAGTGTAATATATATTTACTGTCTTTTTCATATTTCATTTAGGGTACATAGTACACATTTGGTGTAATTTTTAATATTTTATGTACAGTATATTAAATATAATTACTGTAGTTTTTGATAGTTTATTTACAGTATATATAACACATATTTGGTGTACTCTTTGATATTTTATATGGAGTGTGTAATATATATTTACTGTACTTTTGGATATTTTATTGACAGTATATAAAATGTATTTGGTGTACTTTTAGTTAATATTATATGTACAATATATGAAATTTATTTAGTATACTTTTTGATATTTTATGTAAATTATATAAGATATATTTGGTGTCCTTTTCTTATTTTATGTAAATTATATAAATTATATTTTGTGTAGCTTTTGATATTTTACATAGGGTGTGTGATATATATTTACTGTACTTTTTGATATTTTATTTACAGTATATAATATACATTTGGTTTAATTTTTATATTTCATGTACAGTATATTAAATATAATTATTGTAGTTTTTGATAGTTTATTAACAGTATATATAACACATATTTGGTGTACTTTTTGTTATTTTATGTACAGTATGTAATATATATTTACTGTACTTTTTGATATTTTATTTGCAGTATATAATATGTATTTTGTGTACTTTTAGTTAATATTATATGTACAATATATGAAACATATTTACTGTACTTTTTGATATTTTATGTGCAGTATATAAGATATATTTGGTGTACTTTTGATATTTTATGTAAATTATATATGATATATTTGGTGTAGTTTTTGATATTTTACATAGTGTGTGTAATATATATTTACTGTACTTTTTGATATTTTATTTACAGTATATAATATACATTTGTTTTAATTTTTATATTTTATGTAGTGTATATTAAATATAATTACTGTTGTTTTTGATAGTTTATTTACTCTATATATATCACTTATTTGGTGTACTTTTGATATTTTATGTACAGTATGTTATATATTTACTGTACTTTTTGATATTTTATTTACACTATATAAAATGTATTTGGTGTACTTTTAGTTAATATTATAGGTACAATATATGAAATATATTTACTGTACTTTTTGATATTTTATGTACAGTACATAATATATATTTGGTGTCCATCTCATATTTTATGTAAATTATATAATATATACTTGGTGTAGCTTTTGATATTTTACATAGTGTGTGTAATATATATTTACTGTAATTTTTGATATTTTATTGAGAGTATATAATATACATTTGGTGTAATTTTTGATATTTTATGTACAGTATATTAAATATAATTACTGTAGTTTTTGATAGTTTATTTACTGTATATATAACACATATTTGGTGTACTTTTTGATATTTTATGTACAGTATGTAATATATATTTACTGTACATTTGGATGTTTGATTTACAGTATAAAAAATGTATTTGTTATACTTTTAGTTAATATTATAGGCACAATATATGAAATATATTTACTCTACTTTTTGATATTTTATGTGCAGTATATAAGATATATTTGGTGTCCTTTTTATATTTTATGTAAATTATATAATATATATGGTGTAGCTTTTGATATTTTACATAGCGTGTGTAATATATATTTACTGTCTTTTTGATATTTTATTTACAGTATATAATATACATTTGGTGTAATTTTTGATACTTAATCTACTGTATTTTAAATATAATTTCTGTAGTTTTTGATAGTTTACAGTATATATAACACATATTTGGTGTACTTTTTGATGTTTTATGTACAGTGTGTAATATACATTTACTGTACTTTTGGATATTTTATTTACAGTATATAAAATGTATTTTTTGTACTTTTAGTTAATATTATATGTACAATATATGAAATATATTTACTGTACTTTTTGATATTTTATGTACAGTATATAATATATATTTGGTGTCCTTTTGATATTTTATGTAAATTATATAATATATATTTGGTGTAGTTTTTGATATTTTACATAGAGTGTCATATATATTTACTGTAATTTTTGATATTTTATTTACAGTATATAATATACATTTCGTGTAATTTTTGATAATTTATGTACAGTATATTAAATATAATTACTGTAGTTTTTGATAGTTTATTTACAGTATATATAACACTTGTTTGGTGTACTTTTTGATATTTTATGTACAGTATGTAATATATATTTTCGGTACTTTTTCATATTTTATTTGCAGTATGTAATATGTATTTGGTGTACTTTTAGTTAATATTATTTGTACAATATATGAAATATATTTACTGTACTTTTTGGTATTTTATGTACAGTATATAATATATATTTCGTGTCCTTTTGATATTTTATGTAAATTATATAATATATATTTGCTGTAGTTTTTGATATTTTACATAGAGTGTAATATATATTTACTGTCCTTTTTCATATTTTATTTAGGGTATATAATACACATTTGGTGTAATTTTTGATATTTTATGTACAGTATATTAAATATAATTACTGTAGTTTTTGATAGTTTATTTACAGTATATATAACACATATTTGGTGTACTCTTTGATATTTTATATAGAGTGTGTAATATATATTTACTGTACTTTTGGATACTTTATTGACAGTATATAAAATGTATTCGGTGTACTTTTAGTTAATATTATATGTACAATATATGAAATATATTTAGTGTACTTTTTGATATTTTATGTACATTATATAAGATATATTTGGTGTCCTTTTCATATTTTATGTAAATTATATAAAATATATTTTGTGTAGCTTTTGATATTTTACATAGGGTGTGTGATATATATTTACTGTACTTTTTGATATTTTATTTACAGTATATAATATACATTTGGTTTAATTTTTATATTTTATGTACAGTATATTAAATATAATTACTGTAGTTTTTGATAGTTTATTAACAGTATATATAACACATATTTGGTGTACTTTTTGTTATTTCATGTACAGTATGTAATATATATTTACTGTAGTTTTTGATATTTTATTTGCAGTATATAATATGTATTTGGTGTACATTTAGTTAATATTATATGTACAATATTTGAAACATATTTACTGTACTTTTTGATATTTTATGTACAGTACATAAGATATATTTGGTGTACTTTTGATATTTTATGTAAATTATATAACATATATTTGGTGTAGTTTTTGATATTTTACATAGTGTGTGTAAAATATATTTACTGTACTTTTTGATATTTTATTTACAGTATATAATATACATTTGGTGTAATTTTTATATTTTATGTAGAGTATATTAAATACAATTACTGTTGTTTTTGATAGTTTATTTACTCTATATATATCACTTATTTGGTGTACTTTTGTTATTTTATGTACAGTGTGTTATGTATTTACTGTACTTTTTGATATTTTATTTACACTAAATAAAATGTATTTGGTGTACTTTTAGTTAATATTATAGGTACAATATATGAAATATATTTACTGTACTTTTTGATATTTTATGTACAGTACATAATATATATTTGGTGTCCTTCTCATATTTTATGTAAATTATATAATATATACTTGGTGTAGCTTTTGATATTTTACAAAGTGTGTGTAATATATATTTACTGTAATTTTTGATATTTTATTTACAGTATATACTGTACATTTGGTGTAATTTTTGATATTTTATGTACAGTATATTAAATATAATTACTGTAGTTTTTGATAGTTTATTTACAGTATATATAACACATATTTGGTGTACTTTTTGATATTTTATTACAGTATGTAATATATATTTACTGTGCATTTGGATATTTTATTTACAGTATAAAAAATGTATTTGTTATACTTTTAGTTAATATTATAGGCACAATATATGAAATATATTTACTGTACTTTTTGATATTTTATGTACAGTATATAAGATATATTTGGTGTCCTTTTGATATTTTATGTAAATTATATAATATATATGGTGTAGCTTTTGATATTTTACACAGCGTGTGTAATATATATTTACTGTCTTTTTGATATTTTATTTACAGTATATAATATACATTTGGTGTAATTTTTGATATTTAATGTACTGTATTTTAAATATAATTTCTGTAGTTTTTGATAGTTTACAGTATATATAACGCATATTTGGTGTACTTTTTGATGTTTTATGTACAGTGTGTAATATACATTTACTGTACTTTTGGATATATTATTTACAGTATATAAAATGTATTTTTTGTACTTTTAGTTAATATTATATGTACAATATATGAAATATATTTACTGTACTTTTTGATATTTTATGTACAGTATATAATATATATTTGGTGTCCTTTTGATATTTTATGTAAATTATATAATATATATTTGGTGTATTTTTTGATATTTTTCATAGAGTGTCATATATATTTACTGTAATTTTTGATATTTTATTTACAGTATATAATATACATTTCGTGTAATTTTTGATAATTTATGTACAGTATATTAAATATAATTACTGTAGTTTTTGATAGTTTATTTACAGTATATATAACACTTGTTTGGTGTACTTTTGATATTTTATGTACAGTATGTAATATATATTTTCTGTACTTTTTTATATTTTATTTGCAGTATGTAATATGTATTTGGTGTACTTTTAGATAATATTATTTGTACAATATATGAAATATATTTGCTGTACTTTTTGATATTTTATGTACAGTATATAATATATATTTGGTGTCCTTTTGATATTTTATGTAAATTATATAATATATATTTGGTGTAGGTTTTGATATTTTACATAGGGTGTGTAATATATATTTACTGTCCTTTTTGATATTTTATTTACAGTATATAATATACATTTGGTGTAATTTTTGATATTTTATGTACAGTATACTAAATATAATTAATGTAGTTTT